>NC_023754.2:29177868-30377868 GCF_000499845.2 Phaseolus vulgaris
AATCAAAGCCAAGGTGGAATGCAAATTTGGCTGACATCACAATGGCATTGTTTAAAGAGGGATTTTGAATGGTGAGTCAAGGAAGAAGGGCGAAAGAGATAACAATCAGAAGTGAGGATTGTGAATAGATAGATTACATTGAATAGATTATACCTTTGGTAGATCAGAAGTCTTCACACAAGCTTTCTTCAAATCTTTCATTGAAGATACACGCTTAACATCTTTCTGTACATCTATAGACAGCCAAATAGAACAGAAAAACGTCCAAATTCTTAGAATTTTGTTTGGAGGCCAACCTTTGGCCCTCATATTGTGATAAATTTGATGACATATTGCTGGTTCTACCCACACTTTGTCCTGTATTAATGAAACGAGGAAATTCATTTTTTTCTGCTTACCTCTCTCTGTGTATCTTGTTGCTAACAGATTCATTTTGCTTTGATGTTCACACAATGTTTACATAATTCAGTGATAATTTCTCTCAATACAGAGATTGAGAAAGGAGATATTAATTGCTTTTCTTTAACACTGCATGTCAGTTACTATCATCAACAAATAAGGGAGAGGGTTTTAAATTGTGAATACTTTTCAAAATAATGAGAAATGAAAAACATAGGAAAATTTGTGCTTCTTAGGATCCTTGAGTACTTAATCATACTAAATTTAACTGTAATCTTTCACTTGGTTATGTTGTAATCTTTTTGTATGGATGTGCTGTTAGAAAAAAGGTTCAACTGTAATCTTTTACTTGGCTGTGTGCAGTCTTTGTGTATATCTATTATACATTGGCAATTAGAAGAGGGAGACTCATTATATTAAATTTACCAGTAATTTTTCATTTGGCTGTGTATCTATAATACTGTAGAAAGGTTTTAAGGATTTTGTTTGGAGGGCAATTTTTGTCTTTAATAAAATGAAGAAAGATTCGATTTTTTTTAATATTTTGGTAACCTTCCTTTTTCTCTAGATATTCTTTTGATGATTTATTTTGATGGAGTTTTTGTGTGAAGATTCACCAATTTATGTGATATTTCCTCTGATAGAGAAATTGAGAAGGAGAAATAAACTGTTCTTTTTTGTTTTGTCCTCTATAATTTAGGTTGCTATTAGCAACTTGGGTAGCAAATTGCCTTATCATTATCGTGGTGCTTGGTGAAGATGTTAAATTATAAATATTTTTCAAAATAACAAGGATAATTGATTCACAGTATAATGTTATATTCATACATGTTTACCTTTTCTTATGAAAATAGAAACTGTGTGCTGATAAAAAAAACTGTATTTTTTTTTTAAATAAACATAATAGACATTAATATTTCATAACATCTTAATAAACATGAGAAGCATGTTTTCATCTTCATATTTCCAAAAAGTAAAAAAACGATGTGAAACAAATGTCTGCTACATAATGAAACTATACGAAAGATTTCACATAATAGATTTTTTTGAATGAATGCTTATACTAAGGAGACAAAAGCATTGCATTGAATTACTGAAATAGATAATTTTTAAAAAGTTACTTATTTGGATAAGTGGTATTTAGATGAGACATATTTAGAAATATACCATAACTTCACAAAATAAATAAAAAATTATACTTCCAAATTAGTTTTTTTTTTCTTAACTTTTATTAATAAATTATGCATGACTTATACAATGTCATGGTGATTATTGTTTACATAATAAATTAATTTTCTTCTACATTTTAGTTTTCATATTCAAGTATCTGGTGAGTTTTTTTATCATGTTCAACATCCAACTTTGAGAAAATTTTCAAATTTATATTTTGTTAATGTTGCACTAAACATTTCACCAATTGCTCGCTTTGGATGCTCTGTTTTCAGATCTACTATCCACAAATTCTCAGCATCAATCACTTGCTTCTGTCTTAGGAAGGTAAATCAACAATGTAATTTATTATGTTAATTAAATAAATGTTCTTGGGACATTCGCATTAATTTAAGTTTATTAATCTAATGAGAAGGAGAAAGAATCAATTATCATGTACTCTTACAATAAGCAATAAGCATAATAATGATATATGCATATTAATTTAACAGCTATGAGAAGCTTTGTATTCATGGAATCTTGTCTTTAAATATTTTTTGAAAATCTATAAATTCTAAAGGGGTGAAAGATGATAATGTCCTTGAACTAATGAGGGTAGATATGTGCAAATTTACTTGCATACTTTTTATTTTTTTAACTTTATCTTAAGAAAAGTCAAGTTTAAACTTAATTTAACTTTATAAAATTATCTCATAAGGTGAGGTTTGCACTCATTTATATATTATGAATTATCTATTTTTAATTGATGTGAGATCTTCAACACATTTATGTCACATCGAAACTACCAACTAGTATTTGAGACTCGATATTTATAGATGGTCTCGATGATACAATAGACTCAATAAACTCTATAGATTTTAAATGACTATGATATCATTAAGAATTTGACTTTAAATCTAACTCAATCTTGTAAAATTGGATTGTAAGATTTGTATTGATGAAATGTTCCATTAAAAATAAATATTTATAAGATTTTTAACAATTATAGTACGATTCTAATATAATTTAAAAGTATATATATTATTTTTTTAAAACTCAAACTTATTATATAAATTTTTATTATGATTATAAAAAATAAAAAATATTTTTCTACCATAAAAAGTTAAAACATATTTTCTACATAAATTTTTATTGTCAATTTATATAATTTATAATTATATAATATATAAATCCAGTGTTATATATTTTAAAAATTATATGTATGTTTATATTTATATTATATATTATATTATATTGTTTTATATGAATGTCTACGTTAGATAGTCTATAACACTTACATGACATGAAAATATAAAATGTAATATTCATTTAAATTTTGATATGGAGAAATATAAAAGCAAACACTATAAAGACAGAAATAGAAACTGAGGTATGAAAGGGGATGTTCTATGTTATCCTCGACAATGGCTTCCACAAAACGACGTTTGGAAGAGGAAGAAAATGCTCACTTGTTGTCGAAGAAAGTGAGGGAATCTGCACCTGAATCTGATGTATCTGCTTCTACTCTGCGTGTCATTCTCAATCCTGCCGACTGTGACTTAGGTATTCATTTTCGTTTCACTCTCAATCTTATTAGTTGTGTTTAATTATTTGATCATGAAAATCTAACAAGTTATCTGACAAATTTAATGTTAAAAGAGATAAAATCTTTAGAATGATGAAGAATTGCCGGTTACTGGTTTCGTAAGGGAAGTGATTCGAGGTTTTGTGAATTTAACATGAAGCATTTTCTGGAGTAGTTAGTTAATACGCATGCAAAATTGTAAAAAAATTTATTGCTTTCTCTGTCTATCTATTACCTTGGCCTGTGATATCTCAGTTAAAAGTTTTATTTATTGTTAGATTTCAATATTGATCGATGTGGACTTGCTGGATATGGACTTCACGGGGAAGGGTTTGCCTATTGTTGGTCTGGTGCCCGGGCTAACGTGGGAATAATCAGAGGTAAATATTGTTTTGGCTGTAAAGTTGTGTCTGAACAGCTGGTTGATATGAATGACACTGTCCCTGAGCAGCAACACATTTGTCGTCTTGGGATTTCCAGAGGCAACGATACAGTTGGGAACCTTGGAGAGTCTAGACACAGCTTTGGATATGGTGGTACTGGCAAGTTTTCAAATTCTGGAAGATTTGTAAATTTTGGAGATAGGTTTGGTGTTGGGGATACAATAATTTGTTGTGTTGACCTTGAAAGCAAACCGTTGGCTTCTATAGGTTTCTCCAAGAATGGTAAATGGTTGGGTGTTGCAGCTCAATTTGATGTGGCTAGCCTTGGAGTGGTGGATTCTCCTCCAGGGAATTTACTGTGGAAATCAGCACTTTTTCCACATGTGTTGTTGAAAAATGTTGAGGTCCAAATGCAGTTCAGTGTTGGAGATGGGCTTGTTCCGGAAGAAGGGTTTAAACCGTGGGCCTCGGCTGTGGAGGATGCAAACATAGTTATGGGACCTACTTTTTCTGATCCAAAGGATTGTGAAATGATAATGATGGTGGGATTACCAGCTTCAGGCAAGACTACATGGGCAGAAAAATGGGTGAGAGATAATCCAGAAAAGCGTTATGTGTTACTTGGGACAAACTTAATTCTTGATCAGATGAAGGTTAGGGCTTTGCTTGGACCAAATTTGTGATTATTGTTTTCGATTTGTAGTGTTTTTTTTTTCTGAATCCAACGTCATGCAGGTACCTGGACTATTGCGGAAAAACAACTATGGTGAAAGATTTGATCTTCTGATGGAGAGGGCTACTGGAATATTCAATATACTGCTGTCCAGGGCAGCTAATATACCTCGAAATTACATAATTGACCAGACAAATGTGTATAAAAGTGCACGTAAGCGTAAGCTTAAATCATTTTCTGATTATCAAAAGGTGGCTATATATCTGATTGTTGAAACTTGGAATACAAATATTCTATGCATTTTTTTATATAATTTTTTGTCCATTCCAGATTGCTGTTGTTGTATTCCCAAGGCCAGAAGAGCTCAAGATAAGGTCTGAGAAAAGATCTACAGAAATGGGAAAAGAAGTGCCACTTGATGCTGTGAATAAAATGATAGGTATTGTTAGTTTTTTTTTTTTTCCTTTTTATCTGCTAGTTTTAAGTTCATCTTATGGCCTATTTATTCTGTTTACGGTGTGGCAGCTAATTATGTGCTGCCTGAAAGCAAGGATATGCCTCGTTCAGATGAAGCTTTTGATGAGGTATTTAGTAATCTACTAGTCTACAATTTTTGTTACTGTGATTGTTAATCATGACTGTAGTACTAGTCTAACTCGTGTTCTACCTAAATTTTTATTTGTACCTTTAGGTTATGTTTGTAGAACTGAACCGAAGCGAGTCTCGGAAATATTTGGATCAGATGAAGCAGAATCTTGCATATGTTTCTAATAATAACACGTCAACATCATCCCTTGGAGGTTGTTATGAGTCTTTTTCTGGATCCCCTTTACAAAATAAAAGAAGTTTGACAGGTTTTTATATACGTGCAGTTATCTGTTTACTTGCAGCATCTATGAGTAGTTTAATACCTTTTGATGATCTTAACGATGATGCAACTTTGATTCAGGCAGTGGTCTTCACCAGTCAGGCTCTTATTCTACTATGACTCCAAACAACTATGGGATGCCTAGTCAAGTAAGTCAGGTTTAATTCTAGATATCTATATCAAACTGCAACCTTATACGTCAATTTATTCTCTTTTTGTGGCAACAATGCTGATACCTAGGTGGAATAACTGTTCATAGGTTAATGCAAATGCTCATGTGACTGAACTTCAGAGGAGTATAAATTCATTTTCTGGAGTATATCCAGGAAGTCAAATTCCACGTGTTGCCAGAGTACCCTCTCCTTGTGAACCTTATTCCAATAATGAATCAAGTTTCTTCCCTAGAAATATTGCCGGTTATAATCAAACTTACAGTGCCATTTCGAGGGGTGATATCCGGAATTTCAACCACTCTGTTGTGGGTGGCCCATACAGGCCAAACATTGTAGGGAACGATAGGGTTTGTCATGATGCTTTTCCTGATGCCTTCAGGAGTGGTATGAATGAACCCTCTACAGCAAGTGCAAGAGCAATGTCTTTTGATTATATAACTCGTGGTGAACCTTATCCTGATGCCTACAGGAGTGGCCTAAATGAATCCTCTCCTAGAGCAAGTGCCAGGGCAATGTCATTCGATTATAGAACTCATGGTGAACATTATCCTACAGAGGTATACAGCCAATCCCTGAGAGGTTTCCGGCCTGACCTACATAATCACTCCCCAACCACTTTCGGTACTTACTCTCTTCTTACCTTTTCTTCTTGACCTATATTTTAATTAATACATTCTTTATTTGTTGCTATTACTTCTCAGATTCACTTACCCCGTACGAGATACCGACTCCAAGACCTCCATATGGAAGTTCACCCAATAACATGCCTTATTCAGAGAGATATGCCCCTCATCGTCCAAGATACTTCTAACTGTTGTGTTTTGTGTGGATTCATCTGATCCATGTGGCTAGGTAGATATCAATGTGTTTAGAAGGGGATCATGGCTCACTGACTGCAAATATACATGTGTGCATTCATGTTGGATATTTATTATTATTTATTTATATATGTGACTGAAAGTAATAAAGTGAGGTTCATTATATAGGGAAAGAAATTAAATTGTGTACACTAATACATTACTTACGGGCAGAGGTTTGGTGATTTAGTTTTCTCATATTAAGGAAATTAACTGTACTAAAGTAAGAAAATGTGTTTAGTAAGAGAGGATAAGGGTATATCCACCAAAGTTAGCTAAGTTCATAAAATTGTGTATTATGTATATTTGTTAGTATTCTGCATGGAATTGCATGTACACTTGTGTGAATCAAGAAATGAATAGAGCATTTAATGATATGTTGCATATTCTTATTCTTTTTAATACTACGTTATAATTCCCATTGGGGTGAAAAGTTTCAATAGGTTAAGCACGTTCTAGTAAGGGAATGGTATCAAATTGTACCGTCAAAAGGAACTTAAAAAAAAAAACTAAATAAAGAATGGAAGTTTATCTTTGGTATCAAGTAAACACGGTTAAGGTTTCTCCTAGAGCATTCTTGCAGGTCGCTGTTCCGGTTTGGTGCATAATGTTTAGAACTGCTTAATAGAATGCGGGAAAAAATTCAAAAATTCTTAAATTTTAGATTGAAGGTGATGTCTTGTTATTTTATATAGTTGAGCTTACTCATAAAACTTTTAACTTCCACACACACCACCATTATCAGTCCTAATGCACTTATCATGCAATCAAATTGAGCTTTACAAGAGGTATATCGGTAGGCATTGATGACCGTGAATAGATGAAATAGCTACAAGACCCCGAACTTAGTGAATATGAGGTAGTCTTCCAAGTGACAGAAATCACAACCTTTATTTGCAGCCCGCTGTACATATGAGAAATGGTTTGAAATATGTTTGAATACATTAATTGAAAAGGTACAGTGATTGCATTCAGAGTTGTCAGAAGAACAAATTGTATTTATTGAGTTCCTTAATAAGAGAAGGGTGTAAAATCCATGTCTGCACATGGCAATCATAAGTGGGAAACTTCAAAGTCCAAAAGGGAAGGCTTTTATTTGTTCATATTACCAACATCTTCAATACTTATTGCATGTATTATTTGTGTGTATTGAATTGCCAAAAAAGAATGATGAATATAACAGTGCTGATGCTTAATGATGGAAACTGACAAGTCATGGAAGGAAGGGGGAAACTGAGCAATGTGAGAAATTCAGGTGTTGGGTTTGGTAGAAATGAATCTGGACAAGAGGAAGGAATACATGGGTGGGTTCTAACTGGCCTTGATGCAGGGTATAATAGTGGGGCTTTTAATGCAGGGAATGTTGGGGAACAAGTAGCTATTGAAGAGACAAAAATGTTATTAGTGTGGGGAATAATGGAGCTATTAACTTGGTAATGATTTAGCACCTCGGGAGTTGTAGGTGGAACTGGGTATGCTGTCTTTTAGTAACCATTTATGATATTTGATGAACAAGAACTAATGTTTGCTTTGTTTGCTCTATCATCTTTGCATGGATGTTACTGAGTTGTTAATATAACATGCATATATTTGTGATTTTCATTAAATGTGACATCAAACATACAATGAATTTAGTAGAAAGAAGATTTTGGTAAATGGGTCCCTTATTTAATGTCTTGTTGAACTTGTATACTTAATGCATGAAATGTTAGCATATCTGATTGCACGAAATATAAGCATAAACATAATCATGGCATTGCAAGGACTAACTGGTTGGTTGAAGAAGAGAAAGTCAACAGTCATTAATTATTGTTGATGAATGGTTGAATTGAATGTTAACCTCATACGCATAGGCACGACATAGTACACGGATCACTTGTACATGCTTTTGCTATTCATAATGTGAGATGTTGGAACTGCTAAAAACACACAAATTCAAAGTTAAATATGTCATAGGTTTCTCAAATATTTACAAATTTTAGTCGAGTCCTTAAACTATTTTAAAATAATTAATACGTATTCAGTATTCAGGATTTTATTGAAATAAATAGTTCAGAAAACATAATTAAAAGAGATTTATGAAATCTTTTCATGTAAATGTATCGGTCGGGTCCGTACGATATCCGGAGACCCAATATCCGGTTAAGACCGATCGACACGACTAAGATCATTACGTCTAAATAGAGGATTAACAAGACTAATCAGTAGTCAATCAAGCATTAAGCAATACATTTTTAAACATGATCCAAATTCTTAATTTGACTCAATAACAAAGGACACGTGATAATCATATAAATAGACACAAATTTCAAGAATCAGGTCCGTCATCATCCAGTACTAACAACATCGAGTGTCAGACATTGAATTTTCATTTAAATATCAGAATGTCTTTTGCAGATATCATCCAAGCGGAGAATTCACGAAGACGAGGAGTGGAAAAATACAAGAAAAACAAGACGATCATTTCTAGAGGAAAGGAGAAAAGATAAGTCGACCCATCGAAAAGGAAGACTAGTTCTCTTGGTTTCATTCTTGAGAACACTGAACTTAACAACAAAGTCCAGAAAAATTCTGCGCCTCCAAAATCATTCCGCCCAATTCACAAGAATTCATAAAAAGATTGAAGCTAAGGCCCAAATGAGTTCAAAAGAAAGGTTTTTGCAAAAAGTGAATGATGGTAAAGCAAGTCATCATTTTTAAAAAGATAGCATCTTATAGTAACCGCAAAAGCCACTATTAGTCTACCGAATATTTCAGTCTGTCTTCAAAAACCTCAACTTCAGTTCTAATGCAAAGATCATTTTTGTTGCTCTGCCTAACTGTCAAGAAAGTGTCGAAACAGATTGCTTCAAATAATTCTTCTACCAAGAAAATCACTATCATAGATTTGTGTTTTGCATGAGATTGGGTGTAATGAAAGGAGAAGTACATATTTATATATATATAATACAATAAAAAAACGGAACAAAGAGAAATAAATGCAAAATACTACTTATATTGTATTGTGAATTATTAGAGAAATGTCATATCTCATTTGAATATATTCATTTAAAAAATCAAGACATATAAATAAATGTAGGGTAAAAGACACGAGTATAGTTTTTTTTAACTCAATATTTATTTAACTTTAACTAATAATGATAGATGAATAAGTTTTTTTATTACTTCTAGTGTCTTTTCTATGTCATTTCAAGTAGCGTTTTTCAATACATTAAATCCTTAAATAGACTAAGTCTGTATATTTTATTTCTTTCTACGTTTAATTTATTAAATTTTTATCATTGAATATAGTTATTTCATTGACAATTTTAGACTAGATGAGTAGCAATAAAGTATATCCCAATTACTTTAAACATGATTTGTTTGTATGAAGCAGTTTACCCAAAATGGTGAGTTTAGGCGGCAGAGCATGTGGTTGTGGGTAAAGTTTAACATTAATGTAAAGTAGTAACCAAAAACAATGAAATAGTTACCACCATTTGAAGCTAAAACCAAGGTCTTGGATTGGTAATTGAAATAAAAAAAAAGGGAATAGATTCCATGAATAAAAACCTAAACTCAGTACGGAGCTTAATACAGTGATTGATTAAAATGATGATGAGTTTGAGAAGTGTAAAAGCATAACAACTTTTTAGGTTGGATTTGTAGGATTTTCGTGTATGCATAAAAGATCGTCTTGGTTTTTGCATAACAAGGACCACACCCCCTTCCTTTCTATTATTCCATGCCTTCTTCTCACGCAAAAAAGGCCTTATAAACCCCACACTACACCCTGTCTAAGCCCTCCTCTACAGTATTCCCTTTCACCAATCTGTTTCTCACTTTTTCTCACTCTCCTCATGGCTTTGCTGTTCTTATCATCACCTGTTCTCTTCGAATCATAGTTCGTTAGTTATCCTGTGCCAAGTAAACAGCTGCAATAATTGTGGCCAATGGAGAACGACAATAAATTTCTTCCACAAATCAAGTTCATTGTCAACTTCTTATGCACCCAAACACTTTCCTTTCTCTCTGTTCACTCTTCCCAACCTCTGTTTTCATGCATTCTCACTTTCTGTTTCTTGATTCTCCTTTATTTGCCTCGTCTGTTTTGGAAGATAGTCTTGTCGCCGGTTCTCATTCTCTCCGGGATTCTCTTGCTCCTTCTCCTCCGTCTCGGTGCAATTCAGAGGTCTCAAAATGAAGAGAGCGAAATCCCGGTTGAACGCGAACCCGTTGCCAACAAAGAAAACAGGGGAAACAGAGAGGAGAAACAGGGGAACCCCGTTGAGCCGGTGGAAGCCGATACTCTCGACCATGTTTACAGGTGGGTAACCAGCCAATCTCAACCAGAGTTCAAATCACAAACGGGTTTTCGGTCAAGTTCGCGTTTTGACGAGTCTTTCATGGAATGGAACGTGAAAGCGCCGTTGGAGGTTATATATGAAGGTGAAGAAACAGAGCAGGATCGGAGTGGGGATCATGGCGAGGGAATTTTCAGGTACCCGTCGTTATCACGCTACTACCCGGAGACTGACTCGGATAGCTCGTCGGAGAGTGGGTTTCCGGCGACCGATAACATGTGCTTCCGGTGGGACGAGGAAGACAGAGAAGGGTTGATTGAAATAGCTCTGGATGGTTGCAAGAAGAAGGAGGTGGGGTTTCAGTTCGAGGAGGAGAATTTGATCGAGATTGATATTTCTCCGAAGAGGCACGGGGAATTTTCCGGCGAGGATGACCCATTTTCCGGTGAGATTTGTTGCAACTAGTGTGGTGATTAATATTAAATATTATAATGTGATTTGTTTTGGGGATAAGTGAAAGGGAAAATTAAAGATTTGAAATTGCTTTGGGTTTGTATGTTATGTTATGTTATGGCAGAGTATGCCTATTTTGGATGTGGTCACTCTTCTCTCGTTGGTACCAAAGCATTAAGTGCAATTAATTAATCACTAATCCAAAATATTCAAATGTAATTAAAGGACTAAGATACCCCTCAATTACTCTACTAATTAATGCATACGCTGAGATTTCCCTCTAAAGTCAAGGTTTTGAAATTTAATTATAGTTGTAGAATGGTAACGTTTCAAATTTGTGGGAGTAATTGGAGTGATAATGTGGTTATGAAAAATTTGAAAACCTTTTCGCATTGATATATTTATATTCATTTATAACTTTTTAATATTATTATTTTGATATTTTTACACTATTTAATTACAAATTTAATTTTTATTATATTTTTTTTAAGTTGTCAAAAAGTATAATTTTTTGTCAAAGTAATTGTGATATAGAGAAGGATGGTAGAATCCTTGGTGTCTAGTCAATAATGGGTTGTTACACTTTGCACCCCTAAAATGGACTTTAGAAGCACTCCTACCATGTAGACTTCAAACACACAACCCCACACCAAGTGCTTTGCATGTCCTCCCTAAAGCCACAATACCCTAACATTATTGCTTCATACAATTAATACATAACAAAACTATATGCACATCAATAATAATATAAATGAAAATATAATTTTACGATTGCATAATTTTTATTTTTATTTTCGACATCAAGTCTGTTGAGACAGTATATTAAAATCATTTACGTATTTAAAATATTGTTCATTATGAGAATCAATGTTCCGTTACAATTTTATTCTTAAAATATAAAGTTAAAAAAATAAAATATATTTAAATTATCATTAACTTCAATTTAATCTTTAATTAAAACTTTTTATAACTTTAAACTTTTCTTCCTAATTTTTCACCCTAGTAAGTAAAGATTCATTTTAAGTATAAAAAATTCCTATTTTATATATAAAGCCATGTGCTTCCCCATTTTATCTGTGTGACGGGTGGCGGCTGTTAAAAGTTGGGAGAAGTATAATTCCAAGGAAATTTACAGCATTCTCTATGCAAATGCCACTACCATTTCTCTTCATACAAATAATACTTTATAATTCAGGATAAAGTGACCTCTTTCTAGAATATACTACAACAATTACTTTTAAAACATATTATTATTCTATATCAACTTTAATTTAATTATGACTTATTAGTGCCTTAAGGAGAAATATTCAAAACTACGCTTTTTTAATTTTATAATGAAACATTTAATGAAATACTTCGACACTTATAATATATACCATATCTTTTGTTGAGCATAGCTTTATTAAAATAATTTTGACAATTAATTTACTAATTTTACTCCCATTTCTTAACATATCTTTAGTGTATTCAAATTATATATTTTAATATATAATAAATTTGTATGGCATGTATTCAAAAGGAAAACAAATATACGGATTATAAATATTTTTTTATCTTATGCATATCACTTCTCTTGTACAATTTATAACTTTTTATATTTAAGAGTTTTAATAATGTATTTTATACATGTTTTTGTATTATTCCTGTTTGTCATGCCTTTCTCCTTCTCACAATTTATTATTTAGTATCAATATTGTCACAATCAATGTTAGAGTAGCTTATTGATGAGTGTTGTTGATACATAAATAAATTAATTGAGGTTGTATACAACCTGATAAATGTTGTTGAGACGAGTGTTAGTGAGGTACATGAGTCTTGAGTCTTGTATATGAACATGAATAAGTAAGAAGGTCCTCAATAGTTGATAAAAAAATTACATAATGATTCATGGGTGTTGACATGGGGTATAAGATATCATTTTAATCCTTAGGCTTTATTTGGATTAGGGATTAGGGAGTGGGAATGAGGGAGTGGAGAGAGTGATAGATAGAAGCTCGTGCGTGGGACTATATATTTTGGGTGGTCCGATAGCGGCCCGATAGCAGGTGGCCTGATAAGCCCAATAATTACTCGCTAGGATAGGCTCGAAATGGCTCTGATACCATATTACGAAAGTGGACTTTAAGCCTAACTCAACCCCATAAAACCGGCTCATAGGGTTGAGGTCTGCACCTATTTATATATTATGAAATGTCCTTATCTCTAGTCGATGTGGGATCTCCAACAGAAAGTGTAAAGAAAGTCAGGGTGTTTGGATTAAGGTAAATATAGTGGAAAGTGTGAGGAAAGTTTATAAAAGTTTGTTAATGATGTGATGGATATTATTAAAATTATATATGTTTTAATTGATAAAAATGTAAGTTTACAAATTTATCCTTATATTTAAAAATGGTTAAAAAATAATTTGATATATTTATTTATAAATTATAATTATTTTTAATTAAAATATTTATAATTATAAATATTTAATATATTTTTTATATTAAATAAAATTATTATTTTTATCTTTACTTTTTTTAATTAATTATTAAATAAAAATATTTATTTTTTAATTATTAAAAAATTATTTATTTTTATTATTATTTATATTTATAATTTATTATATATAATATGATTACTTATGCTTTTTATAATGTTTATATTTTTTTATATTTAAATGATAATTATGTTTTAAATAAAAATAATAATAATTTAAGTATAAAATAAAAAGGGTAAAAAAGAAAATTAAAATTAATTAATTAAAATATATATATAACTTTCTTTGCACCGTTGCGAAGAAAGTTTTGCGGGAAAATTCTTTTTTGATTTGCATGCAATTTTGTTTTTATTATGTGTCTTTCTTCGCTTTTCGTTGATAATTGGAATTTTTCGTCTTTCTTCGCTTAGAAACAAACGCATGCTTAAAGATATCCAAAATATATTTTCACTTACAAAGATATATGCTAGTACACCTTCTTGCAACCTCAAGACTAAGAAAATGTGTTAACTCTCGAGTATTTTTTATTTTATTTTGAAAACTTTGTTAAGAACATTTTTCATGTGTTTTATTTCAACAATATTGTTCATAGGGAAAATGATACCATATCATCAACATATATAATAATTACAGTGCTACATTAGTAAATTTTAGAAAGAGTGAATGACCGACAAAATAGTGAGAGTAATCATTTGAAATAAGGAAAGTATCATTTTGATATGATATCAAAGCTCTTCTTTTCAAGAGCCCTCTTGCATGCTCGCTTCTATCTCTTTCATTTTTTTTCCTTCCTTTCAAAACTATGAAGAAACATCTCAAACCCCTTATCTTCATAGTTTTTTTTTTTTTATATATTCACCGAAGTAAAAATTTTGTTGTCACCATTTTTGGTTCTTTGAGTCAATAACTACCATATTAGAACAAATCCATAATTAATGTCCTCGGTGTGAAGAAGAAGATCAAATTCATTGATAAAATTATTCCTAAACCTAAAAAATATTATCCTTCGTACACATGATGACATTATTTAATATAAACAATAGGGTTAAAATCAATTAAACATGAGGACATTATTGATTAAGCTCCATATCACAATCAATTAAGAAACCAAGGTTAATTGATTACACACCATCTTAATTTTTACACATAACATCCTAATGGATTATATTATTGGAAATAATCGATTATCATGCCTAATCGAGTGAAGTCCTTCCTCTTATACACATTCATTTTCAGTGCTCCAAATCCTTGTAGACATTTATCAAATTTCATTCTCATACACGAACAAAGCAATTATCAGATTTGCAATTACTTCACTCAACCTAAACTTTTTATGTTTTTCTTCATAATTTAGGAAAAGTCATTCTTCCTTCTTTCTCTCTTTTTTTCGTTTCAAATCAGTGCAAATCAGCCCAATCAAATATGAATACACTTTTTCAACATTCATATACACTTAAAAGAGTAAATAAAGCAACTAATTAGAGTATTAGACGGCAAGCAACCGCACAAAACATATTTCACCTATTATATTATTTATTTTTAATAAATTTCTGAAACCATTTGCTTTACGAAAAAATATTATGCATGAAATTGTGTCTATTTCTTCAAATCTGAATCCAATAAATATTATTGGCACATTAAAACACACACGGATTTCAATTTTTTTATTTTTTTGACATTTTTTAATCTCTATAAATATAATAATATAAAATGTTCAGTTTTATCAGGCGAGAACAAGGGTTTAATCATTTTTAAACACTGTTAGTCTATACTTCGCATTTTTTTATTAAAATCAATCCGTGTATAAATTTTGTTACGTAATATTTTTTAAAACTAAGAAGATTTTTAGTTTATTAAAAAATATTTTATTTATTTTATTTTAATCTTCTATGAATATCAGTGAACTGTTTATGCAAATTAAAACTAACTAAACTATAAATTAAGTCACTAACAAGTTGCAGTTTCAAAGAGAGCATTGAAGAAATTGTCGGTAACATTTCCCTGTTGAAGATAATTAATATATGAATACTTTTATCAGGGTCACTGAGAAGGATACTAAGCTAATTAATCATGCTCATGACTTTTTTTTAAGAAAACATAATTCAACATTAAAAACTTGAAAATCTTTATTTTTAATTGATGTAGAATTTCTAACCACTTTCTTAAAAAAATTTATATATAGGTCCCTCTTTAAGTTACTGTGTTTGTATTTTCAGATATTTGTCTTGCACTTAAATATTTTTCTTATATCATCTCCTATTTATTTGAGATTGATAATATATATTTTACATGCAGAGAATTTTTGACATGGTAAGTGTAAGCCCATATAAATGTTTGATGTTGATTGTCCATACCCATGAAGTCACGTCTTGTCTTGTATGATGGTTTTCACTGTTCTCAAGCACGATACTGCTTTCATCCATGGGATTAATAATCCATAAGATTTAAGTCCAGAAAAAATATTTTGACACTGCAAATAATAAAAAAATAAATACTTTAAATATTAATAAAATAATATTTTAATTATATTTAATTTTAAATATTATTATATTATTATAATGTGTGTAAGTATTTATCCTCTCAAGTAATCTATCAACTTCCAATTGCCACAAAAGACATAGCACAACACTTCACATGCCCGATTCAACACACTCCGTAGAAAGTTGCTCCCATGAAAACCAGTGTGAAAAAAATTAATGCCGTCTACACTTTATTTTTTATGAGTTAAATATATATATATATATATATATATATATTATTTATTTATTTATTTATGTATTCTATTATTATACTATTTTTTTCTAATTTAAATTTTAAATTTGTTTGTAGTATATAAATGATTAAAATAAATTATTTTATATATAAAATTGATTCAATTTAAGATTTCACTTCATAACTCATTAAAAATAATTATAATAAATATCATTTTCAATTAAAATAACAATTTTTTTTATTATTTTATTTTTTAAAAATTAACAATCATTATATATATATATATATATATATATAAAATATCTAAATATTTATGGTTTAAAATTAAAACCATGAAAAAAACCAATTTTGTATTATAAAAAAACATATTTAATTATTGTTTAATTTGGATGTTACAAAAGTCATTTTTTCTTATCTTTTAATATTATTTGTTTTTAAATGCACGTTAGTAATAAAAAAGTTATACTTCATTTTTATTCAATGTTAACCAAAAATATACGTAATAACCCGTTTTATAAGAATGTGAAGTTTAAGTTCAACGGGAAATACGTATTTTGTTATTTTAAAACTAAAAAAGTTGTTTATAATATAAAATAAATTATATTTTATTTGTCTCAAATATTTTCTTTTATGATTTTTCTTTATATTTGTTAAGTTATTTATAATTCTTTCTTCGATCAAATTATCAAAATGTATATGGCAAGAAGTAAAAGAATATAATTGACTTGATAACATTTTAACTTTTGTAGATTTTTTCCCACATTTGGTGTTTTTTTCATGCATGGATGTGTCTTTGTTGGGTATGAGTAAAAAAATAATATTTATTAACATGTATCCATAATAATTAAATTTTTCGAATAAAGACTATAATTGAGTGACACACATCTGAATTTAATTATTCTCACTATAAAATTGATATTTATTATTGTTTCCAATAATCGATGAGAATGACTTTTGTGTTACATTTGTATCATGTCATGATATATTTATATTCATTCAAATATTTATTAAATGTTTGATTTATAAAAATAAGAAAACATTACAAAAATATGAATTAAATGATAAATTACATAAATTATAAAATAAAGTAACAAATATATAAATATGGAGAGAATGAAACAAAAAAAATAAAAATAAAAAAATAAAAATAATATATAATCATCATTATTTCTATGTCTAAATTAAAAAGTTAGTCATTCCTCATATATTCATACCTAATCAATCTGATTATTTTCCATCAACATCATAACATCTTCAAATGGAACACACATACATTTTGATTTGTTATCCAACCTCTCTCATGGACAAATGAGGATTCCCTAACATTTTCAAGTCTCTAAACAATTTTTTAAATACATAATAACTAAAAAATAATGTAAGGGAAGTTAACCCAATTTAATTATTAGAAGAAAAATATAATTTTTGAAAATATATGATAATTTGGTTAGAAAAATTAGGTAAGAATGACATGATAGGAAATTATAAATGAGTATTATAAAATATGTTTTGAGAATGAAAATATATTGTTTCACTGAAAAATGTTGGAGTAGAGGTTTATACATTGATAAATTTATGAAATTTGGATAAATTTTCAAAGCTTGTAGAATTAGATTGAATATTGATATATGTTAAATTATTTGGATGCTGTACAAATTTGACTTTTGATTATATTATGATAATTGAATTTGGTGCTGAATATATAATTATTATTTAAAATATTACAGGTTTAATTTAAAATATATATATATATAATGATATTGAGTATAAATATTTGAATTGAAATAAACCTTGTCAAATTTCAATCAACAAAAGAAATTTTCACTTAACCATTTTAAAGGAAAGTTAATGTATTGATTTCACTTTTTACTAATTTTATATTTGTAATGTATAGTTTTTGTTCCTGTGAAAAAGTAAACTAACAAAATGAAAGTCAGTTATTTCTTTCGTTAGATAATATGGAATTATTTGTGAAATAAAAATAAAAACAAAAACTGACTATTCGTTAAACTTTTGTGTGAAAATCTCAATGTACATTTTATTAGTGGTTTCTTTGACTAGTGTTATTAACTTTTTTTTTACAAATTAAACGTTCTCTATGAAATTATTGAGTTATATAAATAAAATCAAGTAAATTTATATATATATATATATATTAAGTATGAAATCTATTATTTACATAATCATATACGAGAGGAAGAGATAATATATTTACCATAAAAATATATATTTTTTACAAAATAAATTTAAGATCTTTAAAATAATAAAAACATTATATTTAAAAAATAAATCATTATGGAACCTTCAAAAACTTAATTAAAATCATAAATTATGATTTACTATTAGAATAAAAATTAAATAAAATGTAATACCCTAAGGAACTTAGAAAAAATGGTGTAAGGTTTCAAAATAACATCTTAATTATATGAAACATGTTTTAACCAACTTAATTTTTAGTAATTTAATTAATTATTTAATTGGGAGAATATCACATCTTTTGTATTTTATATTCCACTCTTATATCAAATACAGAAACTAAATAATTCATAAATAAAAACATTTATAGTATTTTTATATAATACTTTTATCTTGAATTTACTATATTTTGATAATGTTAGATACATAATTTTAAATAATATTCTCATTTCATTAGATCTCAATGTTGAATGAGAGAGAAATACTTCAATTTTACTGTAACTTAGCCATGGTAAGTAAATTTCATTTCTAGGGTAAATTAGTTTAAATATATAAATATTAAAATGTTTATTAACAACAATGTCAATGCAAAATATAATATATTTATAAATAAAAAAAATATTATTCTTTTATGGTTATAAATATAATTTATTCGAATATTTACAATTGTTTTCACATATACATTTTAAATATTAATAACATTAAAAAATACTCTAAATTATAATATTATAAAAATTTATACATAACATACTGTCAAACAAAAAAGACGGAAACACAAGCATTATTGTATGTGTATATACATTGTTTATAACGTTATCGTATTTTAATAAATTTAAATTTAATGATTAATTAATTTCATATTTCTAAGTATAGTATGTGTATAATGTATATTTTTTTTTAAATAACTTGTGTGGTTATTTCTTTTCGTATAACAGCTTCTCTTTACTACTTTTTTTCATTTTAATATATATACACGTATATGTCTATATATTTTTTTTTTTAATTTTTATATTGGCGGTTGTTTTTAGTGATAGTTTTATTTTCTTGTATGAATTATCAGAGGAAAGAAGTAAGTTTCTGTATTAAAATAAAATAAAATAAATAATAATGATTATATAGAAAGCAACGGGTTGTTTTGATATATTATATTGTTGAAAATAATAGTGATTTGCATTGTAATTGGCTGCTAAAATGTGTCTAATTTTCTTTATCTTTTAGATAATATATTTCTATTATTAAGTAAAAATAAAACAAGAATACAAATGTATATATCAAATGATAAGATCTTGTCTATATTTTGTTAAGGATTACACATAATAAATAAATTATATAAATAATAGAAACGTTTGTTGATAACATTAATTTTAATTTTCAGTTAGTCTGTTATTAAATTTTTTTATAAATAAATATAGTCTACCTCTATATCATTTTTGTTAACATATGAATTTTTGTCTAATTTTTTATATTTTTATATTTTTTTTAATAATATTTTTTTTTATGTGATGACAGATGATTATTGTTACTTGAAATGTCAACCTAGCTGAGATGTCAAGTTGCATAGTGATACCTAACATGAAAATTTATTATAAAAATAATAAATTAATTTGGAAGATTAATATATTTTGAGGAAAAAATGTTATAGTTGATGACGAAATTTTCAACTTGATTCTTTCCTTTACGAAGTTTTGTTTAATTGCTTTGAAACTCATTTTATTGGGAATTAACATAAAAAATGGTTAATAATTAAAGTAGACTTTGTTCTAGAAATTAGAAATAAATAAGAATTTTGGGCAGTGTTGCTTTTGCCGCCTCCATTAATTAGAGGAGCGTTTGTTATCAGTTTTTAGGTCAAACACTGCACTCTTCTCAACCACATTTTAGGTCACTTAGTGCGAATATGCTATTTTCCCTCCTCCTAACCTAACGTCTAAAACACCCTAAAACCTTACATGCTATATATTTAATATTTAAATACTAACTCTTCAAAAATACTAGTTCCTATAAGATCTTATACAACTCCATCACCAACAAAACAATCTATTTCCACATTAAAACATGATCTAATCACATTAACATATAATAAAATTAAATATTATAAAATGAATACATTAAGAATTATATATTTTAATCATTACTATATTAAGGACAAATAATTAATAATTTTAATTAATATGTTACTTAAATAATTTTGACTCTATTTTCTTTTTAACTTTTTTTATTCTTTCTTTATCAAACATCCATGGAATGATCGGTGAGGCAGATCTGAGGGGCACGCTGCCCCACCTAACCAAGCGTCCCCACTAGTACGGACGCGTCAAATTTTTTTTAATGAAAAGAAAATAAAAATAAAAAAAAAAACGTGGAGTCGTGTTTGGCATTGATGCTGTTCAAAACTTGGCCGCCAAGTCAAAGAAAAGGGCAAATCTGACAAATTTCCGCACAAAAATATGGAACCGTCATGACACCATTTTCAAAGCCCTAAAACACATTCCCATTTTCTTGGCTTCAGTATTTCATTCTCTGTCTCTCTCTCTCTCCTCTTCCGGCAGTTTTGGACACGCATTTTTCGTTGGAGGAAAAAAAAAATGTCTAGCGTCACTTTCTTGCAGCGTCTCTCTGGCGCTTTCCGTGAAAACCAGTCACATTTTAAGCTTGTGCTCCTTTGCACCGCCGTAAGGTATAATTAATGTGATATTGTTTTACTTTTTTATTCATGTTGGTTTTCGCTAGTATTTTTTTGATTAAGGACTGAAAATAGAATTATCATCTATCTTCATCGATCAGTCATTTGTTGGTAACCTACTTGTTTCATACTATTTTTTCTTTACAGCGAATTTTACACTTTCCTTCCGTTTTGAGAACAAGAAAAGCTAGATCCGTGCATTGCAGCAAATACGAAACATTTTTTTGGATATTGAAATGTCAGAAACATTGGCTGTTCACATTTACTAGTTGAATTTTCTGTTTAAGGCGACTCTTTTCTAGTATATCAATTTTACAGGATTCGTTCGGATTAATTTTCATGTAGAATTTAAACCGTAGTAGATGTAGATCTATCATTTATGATGAAGATATGTGTGTGTACGTATATATATGTATATATGTAATGTAAATTGATATGATTGGTTGGTGCAGTGGTGGTGGTCTTTTGGCTTATGGTGAGAGTGTTGCACCTGAAGAGGCAATTACTGAGAAGAAAAAGGTGGTGGTTCTGGGAACTGGTTGGGCATCCACAAGTTTCTTGAAGAATCTGAACAATCCGAAATATGATGTTCAAGTGGTTTCGCCGCGGAATTACTTTGCTTTCACTCCTTTGCTGCCCAGCGTTACTTGCGGGACCGTCGAAGCACGCAGCATTGTTGAACCCATCCGCAATATTTTTAAGAAGGTGATTTTTAAAGGTCTTACGTTTTTTTTTTATAATTTAATTTTATATTTTATATAATTAAATTATTTTAATCTAAGGTTCTAATATATAAAAGAAAAAATATTTTAAAAAGAGAATATTGAATTAAATTTGTGAAATACAATAAAGTACAACTAAAATCAATTATTAGGAATACAAAAACATAAATTATAATGGTGTTTTTTATGTAGATTACAAGGTTATCAATAATACATTTAAATAAAACAATGCAAATTCTAATTTTTATAGAATTTTTAAATTAAAATAAAATTACACTATAAATTTATGTAATTGTTTAATCATAAATTAAATCTACGAAAAACTTATTAACTTCTACAATAAATATATTTAAAATAAAATTTTAATTGGATGATAGTTTAAAAATCTTCTTATGCTAATAATATATGAAAATTAAACTTAACTGAATAATTGAAATGAAGTAGGAAATGTCCAAATTGTAAATTTTAAAATTAGTAAATTAAATTAAGCAATAAAATAAAAAATATTTTAAACAAAGTAACATATCTCAATATCTTGCAAAAGTGAATAAAATGATCATTATCGTAACTCTTAGGCTGATTTTTGTTCACTTTATTTTTATTCTAGTTTTAAAGCAGTATTTTTTTAAATAAAAAAGGGATTTAATAACTAAATCTGTTAAGTAGTTTTGTCCCTACGTTAAAAAAAATAAAAAAATTCTCATTAGTTTAATGTTCTTAGCTTATCAATACGATTTTTTTTTTTACTAATTTGACCGAGAAATATCTTGTCTTCTTTCTATTTTATTTTATTTTATAGGTGATTTTTAAAATTTATTTCAATAAATATTTTTATTTTGAAAAAAAAATCATTGTAATTTCATATTACATGGGTGGCTTTAACCTGATTGACTTGACCTAGGAAGGTTTTAACCTGATTGACTTGACCTAGGAATTTGAAATGTGAATACTTTGAAGAATAGTTAGTAAGGTTAAATGGGTTTAATGATATTCCACACACAGTAGGTTATTTATAATTTTTCAACTCTTAAAAAAAGCTATTTACGATAAATAATCAATTCCAACAGTAAATCGTAATCAGCTGTGGCTGACCAACTTTAACGATTTTCAATTTTTCTTTATCTGCAACAGGTACAAAGGTTAAACAATAAATATATTATAATTTTTTAATAAAAAATATTTTTTATCTGTGACGTATTGGTTTATTATATATACATATAGATATATATTTATTAAAATATTCTATATTGGTAACTGAGAAACATTTAGGTATGAAATGCCATATTATCACTAAATATTTTAAATTACTTCAAAAATATTAAGTTATTCTAATAATATGACAATTTTAAGCATTTGTTTCTTCTTGAAAAAAAAAACAGAGAATGGTGTCCAAGTGCATTTCAGTTGAATATTTCTTACATCATTTAGTTGTATTGTTTTTTTTTTTTATATATATAAACAGAGTTTTGTTCGTAAGTGTCATGAAACTTGTGTCTGGTTGCTTAACTTGATTGTATAGTTTACCTTCATTGTTATCGGGAGAATACCTTTCTTTCTCTTTGGAGAATAATCGGGTTTCTGTTGTGTACACTAAGTGTAGTCCATAATAAACCCGACGACAATGTTAGTTTTCACAGGTTACTATTCTGGGGATTTGATTTCCAGTTAATCAATTTTATTTGTGTTGTGTTTTTCACTAGCGTTATAGAAGATTCTGAAGAACTGGGCCACAACTAACTAGGCCTTTTTTCTTGTTTTGTTTTGAGCAGAAAAAGGTCGATGTACAATTCAGTGAAGCAGAATGTTTCAAGATTGATGCAGAAAATAGGAAAGTTTATTGTCGATCAAGTTTGAACAATAATTTGAATGGGCAAGAAGAATTCGTCGTGGATTATGACTACTTAATAATTGCCGTGGGCGCTAATGTCAACACATTTAATACTCCAGGAGTGATGGAGAATTGCCATTTTTTGAAGGTAACTTCATTCTTTGTATTACTTTTATCATATTTTATAGTATACAAAATATTAAGAAGAACTTCATAAGTTAAGAAAAAATGTCAGAATTAACAACAACGGGGTCACAGCCGTTGTTGTTATCATGCATGGTGACTAAGGGGTTCACTACATTCTGTGTTTTTTTACATTGTTTTGGATTTTAATATCTCATGTATATGAGTGTGCAGGAAGTTGAAGATGCTCAAAAGATTAGAAGAACAGTTATTGACTGCTTCGAGAGAGCAAATTTGCCTGATGTAAGTGAAGATGAGAAGAAGAGAATTCTTCATTTTGCTATTGTTGGAGGTGGACCAACTGGAGTGGAGTTTGCAGCCTCACTTCATGATTTTGTCAATGAAGATTTGGTGCGTTTATATCCTGGGATAAAAGATTTGGTTAAAATTACTCTTCTGGAGGCTGCAGATCATATCTTGGGCATGTAAGGATGTGATATTAACCGTAGTTTTTCTTATTTATTAAGAATTTCTTCCCATGATTCATTTTCTAGTCACAGAGGTTGTTGTCTTTGTGAGTAGACATTCAAAAGTATTAGTCATGGCTTTTACCGCACATATTGCATGCCTTTGTTTTGTTGAAAGCTTTTTGCACAATTTAACTGTTGAAAACTGTTATTTCATGGTTCAACAAAGGAGGAGGAATAGATTCAAAGTTTTAGTTGTTGGAATTGGACCATACACTTACGTTCATAACCAAACTAAACACACATTTTCTTACTATCTCACGTGCACATGGTATTATGGTAAATAGTGTACTTATTTGGAAAGCTCAAGACACGTGTACAAGTCTACACATATAACCAAGCTACATGCATTGTATAAATGCTACTTATACTTATGTGGAAGGAGTATTAATGTCTGGATCTTTTGTCATTTAGTTTTTCACACTTGATATGTTCCATTGCTCATCTCATAGGTTTGACAAGAGAATCACTGTTTTTGCTGAAGACAAGTTTCGAAGAGATGGGATTGATGTGAAAACAGGATCCATGGTTGTCAAGGTATCTGAGAAAGAAATTTCAACTAAAGAACTGAAAAATGGAGGAGAGACTAAGACAATACCGTATGGAATGGCTGTCTGGTCAACTGGTATTGGCACTCGTCCATTTATTAAAGATTTTATGACTCAAATCGGCCAGGTGTGTTATTGAGAAATTGGACATTGTATCCGTGCTAATTCATAGTTTCGTGTCATGTCTCTCTTTTAGTTTGAATCTATCATTCAGTTAGAAAATTTACAGGCATTATCTCTTATGAACAGGCTAGCAGGCGTGCCGTAGCTACTGACGAATGGTTGAGAGTTGAAGGGTGCAACAATGTGTATGCACTCGGTGATTGTGCTACGATAAACCAGAGAAAAGTCACGGTAATCAATACAAATACATGATATTCTTTCCATCACATTTAATTAACTTGCTTCCCAGCCTATACGTAGACGTTTGCGCGTGACATTCTTATCCATAGACTTTTTGAGTATCAATAATGCAAATTTTCATCTGGCTTTTATTTTTTGCAGTTTTGTTGTTCTGTTTTTTGTTAAAAAATAATATTTTCTACGAAAACAAAAACAAATTGGTCTTTTTTTTATCAATAATTATTCTTTCTATTCATGTGTCACATTTTGTTAATGTTAAATATGAATTTATTTTGGCCATTTCAGGAAGATATTGCGGCTATCTTTAAGAAGGCTGACAAAAACAATTCTGGAACACTAACGGTTAAAGAATTTCAAGAGGTCATGAAAGACATCAGTGAAAGATACCCTCAGGTTGAGCTATATCTGAAGAATAAGCAAATGCGCAACATTGCTGATTTATTGAAGGAAGCCAAGGGGGATGATAAAAAGGAATCAATTGAACTGAATATTGAAGAACTTAAAACAGCACTTTCCAACGTGGATTCTCAAATGAAATTTCTTCCTGCTACAGCCCAGGTTCATGTCTTATATTTGCCTGTTCTATTTACAACGCTATTTATAAGTTGCATGCTTCTCAGTGATACGACATTAAATTTCTGAAAATTCATGACAGGTTGCATCTCAGCAAGGTACATACCTGGCCACGTGTTTTAACCGGATGGAAGAGTGTGAAAAAAATCCAGAGGGTCCTCTCAGGTTCAGGGGAGAAGGTCGCCATCGGTTCAAACCCTTTAGGTACAATACATGATCAAACCAACTCCTATGTTCCCACCGTTTGCGCAATCATGTTTACATCGATTCAGATTTCAAGGTTTTTCATTTATCAATGTTTTACTCATTAGCACGTTGTCAATTCCTATTCAAGGTACAAGCATTTAGGTCAATTCGCTCCTTTAGGAGGAGAGCAGACAGCAGCCCAACTTCCTGGAGATTGGGTTTCAATTGGTCATAGCAGTCAATGGTTGTGGTATTCTGTCTATGCAAGGTACTGTTTTCCTTTAGCATCTTTATATTCACAAAAATTGCCTCAATTTTGGGACATATTATTTGCAAGTTATTTAGCTTGAATCAATCCTTTGAACAGCAAGCAAGTAAGTTGGCGCACAAAAGCATTGGTAGTTTCAGACTGGACAAGACGTTTTATTTTTGGAAGGGACTCCAGTAGCATCTGAGGAAACTCATTACTTTCATAGTCTTGCATTGGCAACGTAGCGGAGCTCATTGATCGTGCATTCCATTTAATGAAATTTGTTTTCAATTTCATTTATTCTTTAAATAAGTGAGGAAGCAGACTCACAACCGAACTCGAACAGCAGAGACACGCTCACCATTTTGAGACTTAGGTTGAATACTCCCCTGTTTTTGGTATCATAGTCGTTGCATTAGTTGGTTTCCAAGTTTTGTTCAAGAAGTTTGTTTTGGGATATGTTAGGTGATGTTCTTTCCATACTCAATCATTCTAGTTTTCATAAAGAATCTTTTGTTCTTTTTCTATTTCTCCAATTTGGTAGCGAATTGTTGCCAATGACAACTTAGTTGAAATTTTGATACTTGAGAAATTATCTAAGTGTCATTTATATTACATCTTGAAGAAGATTTTTTTAGAAAATAATCAAAAAAACATATATTGAAAGGTTCATTATTTTTTTCCCAAAATTATGGTGCCACAAAATTGTGTGAAAATATCATTTTCCTTAACAAATTGTTGAAGGAACCTAGAAAAAACTGAACGATCTTTCTTGTTTATCTTGTCAATTTTATTTAAAAGAACAGGTGATTGATCGTCGACAGCATTTGCAAAGATATATGCCCATTTTGAAGTAGTAATGTCTAAGAAGAAGTCAACCCATGTTTGCATTACAATACGTAATCTGAGTTGAATTGGAGGTTGTGATAGATACGTTTGGGGCATAGAAAAAACTTGAGGCGGATTGCTTATGCAACTATTATTGTCAAATTAGCAGCTATCATTTGAATCTATTCTAAATGGTAGTAAAATAATTTGGTAGCATCCTTCAAATAATATATCTGGAATAACATTAGCTAGCAGTAGCCTATCGAAGACAACATGAATGTTTTTATGAATTAACAATTATGTAGGATTGTCTATTTTTTTTAATTATTATTATTATTATTATTTAAATTGCAGGCTTAGTCATTCCCAAATGTTTTTGTGTAAAGAAAGAAATAAAGAACAAACTGAAAATGGTTTAGGAAAACACTATTTTGGGGAAATGGTGGATGATGACTTGTCTAAGCCAAGGAAACAAAAAGCAGCACAAACCCTAAAAAAAAGAGAGAAACTTGATTTGGTCAACCATAAAAGTTAATCTTTTTATTGGTCAACTCAAAAGAAAATTGTGAAACGCATGAGCAGGATTTGGTTGCCTAATCAGAGATCTCACCCCTTTATACATTTTTACATGGATTTTAATTCATCATTTGTTTTTTCATTATTATACTCGAATACTTTTTATAGTATAAATTTTAACAAGTCTCAGAAGATACTTTGTGTATTTTTTTTTTGTATATCTTGTTGTTAACTCTTCTCTAGTTTCATTTTAAAATACTAAAAACCTAAGAAGTATTAAGTGTATTAAAAATGTAACAAATTTATCACATAAAAATGGTAAAATATTTTTTTTGAAATGATAAAAACACAAAAAAATCATTAGTTAGAATATACTGTACATCAGATAAAATATAACATTATATAAGTGAAATAATTTTGATAGATTTTATATTTTAAAGGACTCAACTATGCTCGAGAAATCTATTTGAAGTTAATGCAATTTACCTTTCTTGAATAAGTGCTTTATTTTATAGTGAAATTGTAGAATAGACTCTTTTTATAGGTACTTTAAAATATCATGATAACTACCACTACATACTCTATTTACTTACATATCAATGTTTGAATGATTGTAAGAATTTTAAAAAGCACCATGCATGTGTTATGGATTTTAGATAAATATATTATATATATAATAGTGTAAAATAATATGATCACAATGTTATAATAATATGATCACATCTAATGTCATAAAAAATGTCAGCGTAATATATAATGATGTTATAAAATGTCATATCTGTAAACATTGTTATCATGTAATAAACCAAAAAAACATATTTATAGAAACTAAAATAAATAGTGTAAGAAGTAAAATAAAAAATAACATGTCTATAAACACTAAAAAATTAAAAAAAATCACATATTTAAAAGGAATAAAAACAAAATTTAGCATTTTTTTTATAAAGACTAGAGTGGAACATTCACAAAGTTATTTAAAAATGAACCTAAAATTAATTAATGAACGACTTAAAATATTTCTATCAACAGTTTTCTACTCTAATACCCACTACCTGATATCATAATTTTTTTTATAGTTAGGTTATTTGTACTTTAAGCCTCTTTATATATTCTTTAAAGTTAAATAAAGGTAATGAATTTCATATCTCAAGAGTACTATATTTTTCACAAACTTTCGTATCTAATGTCATTACTTTAAAATTTTATGAAAAAAAAATGTCCAAATATGTCCTAAAGTATTTGAATTTGTGTTGGCATATATGGAAACACATTATAACACAAGGGAAGTTGTTTTCAGTGTCTTCCTCTCTGTCCGTTAGACCAAATTCTGATTGAAATTTTTGGGTCATTAAATTAGAAATTAATTCACAATTTATTTCTTCAACTATAATTAACCAAAATTAAATTATTTGTAATAGGTGGAGCTTCTCTCATTTTGATCTTCTTCAAGTACCCTAAAGTAACAATGCTGAAAAGTTGATCTAAAAACCACTTCCGGAACTCAATCTAAATTTGTTGGCGAGAACACTAACTTACATATTCATTTTGCATATAAACTTTTATCTATTTAAACACACACACAATGTTTCAGTAAACACTTGTCTGTTAATGATCAGTGGTAAAAAACCATTGGAAGTTGAGCAGCATCAGAAGTGTGTCTTTGTGTGCAAAGAATTACCATTTTGAAGTCAGGATTCAATTCAAACATCATGTATGCATTGGTCCCCTGCTCACTGTTTCAATCAACCACTTTCCATACAATCATGCTCTGAATCCGGTACCACATTTATGAGCTCAATTCACTTGTTAATTTATAATAATTTAATTAGCTTAATGCTCAGGTTTTAAACTAAAAATGGTTGTTACCATTTACATGCTTAGTATTTAATCTTGCAGTAATCAACTATCTTTTAACAAGCAAACTCCTCCCTGTAGATAACCACTATTTAGTGCATTATGAGAGGTAATCAAAGTTTTGGCAAACCGTCTTATTCCAATTTCCAACTAATAATAACTGTATGATATTTGGGTTATGCAGGATCCATGCATGATCCGTATAGACACATCATTTTCTGGTAGTATAAGTTTTAATATCAAGCACTGCAACTGGTCCACACTCATTAATTATCATATTCATAAGTCAAGCTGGTGAATAGGGATTGGGGTTTGATGCATGTGGCTACACTTAGTGTTCTACTCATTCTGTAAATATTTCTCAGTTTTAATGCTTGGAAATCATGTTTACTTCATGCCTGCCTACATATATGTCAGAAATTTACCTGGAAAAAAGTTAAATTAATGAACAAAGACATTTATAAACTGGAAAAAATATAAATGTTATGTTCTGTACTAGGGTGTAGGAAGTGAAGGAAATTTAAATTTGAAAATGTATTAGGGTGATTTTGGGAGATGAAGCATGTAATTTTTGTGATTGAAGTGTATAAGGGTTGATGTGAAAGTGATTGGATTACAGAAGTAAAAGTTCACCACTGATATTTTTCAGGTCGGTTTCATATCCACCTTTTATGGTTTTTAGGTTTCGTCAATTATATGTGTCCAAAAAAAGAGAAACTGATTGTGATTTAACTCCTTTAACACATCACATCGATGTGATAAGGTGGATCTGAACTCGTGTCTTTTCTTCAAGATAAACATAAAATATCACAAACATTAGGAAGGAACATACTAATGACATGTTTAAGTACTTTAAAACCAATCCACATTTGATTGCTTGAACAAAAATAAATAAATTCGTTGTGATAATAATTGACCAATTTGTATATAAACATACTGTTTGATATCAGTGGAATGATTGCATAATTTATTTTACTGACATAACACTACATCCAAATTAATACATCAATCAATCTATAACAGTATTGTTATTTCCCGATTTGTTATATAGTGATTTGAAGAACACAAGATATTTTCTCTTCAAAGCTAAGGTATTTTCAAATTATCTGCTTTCTTGAATCTCACTTGGTGCCTACTCAAAGTTAGCATTGCAATGCATTGCTTTTGCATATAATTCAATGACACTCTGCACCCAGTAAAAGAAACAAAATAGCACACAGTTCTTCTTGACTATCGGGTAGAAGGGTTAGACAGTAATTCTCTTCAGTTTTGGTTCAACAGTGAAATTGAAATTCAAAATGATGATCAATGATTATTATTACTAGTTAATATTGCACAACACAATCCATTGAGAAGTGGAAGAACACCTTAGGAAACTAAAATTGAATTAATAATTAGGTAGATGCATTTATCATGGTGTAAAGTAATCTAGGCAAAGTAGAGGACAGATGAATGAAAACATGAGATTAGAGCAAAGGGTTCCACTTCCCTTCTGAGATAAATTGAGGCATGTGCAGAACTGCAACTGCAATTATGTTGCATGAGTAGCAACAACATGTATTTTCCAATGAGTTGTTTTCACCCACTCAACCAGCATGACCCTACGAGTACAGTGGCTTTGTACAATACCAAACTGAATAGCTTTTAGAAATTTAGACCTGCTATAAGTTCTGGTATAAACAATACTCTATGCAGCATTCTAGTTGCATTACACCATATCACAATTTTGTCCTTTGACAGTGCTGAAACTTTACACCAAAATCACATCGTGAGTTATTCGACTTCTGTTTTTTTGTGGTTATTTTTACGTAGTACTAGTATCCAATTTGTCACGTACCAATGTTTCTTTTACCTCTTCTTTTTTTCTCTAGTGAACAGGCATAAATTTTGCAAAAGAAGATTATGTTAGTGGGGGATGGTTGGTCAATATCTTGATGCTTTTTTCGGGATTGTCATGACATGGGCAGCTTTTAATTTACCCTTTTTTCTTTGTTTTGAGCCTGTGGCCTCTGACTAGTACCAGTTGGACCTTCTTCTCATGCTCTCTCGTGAACCAACACCCCTTTGTCTCTTGAAAACATGCACACTTTTTTAGATGTAAGCATCATTTGATTTTCTTTGACTTCGTATTTGGAGCTGATCAAACGGTTGAGTTTTCATTGGTGAATGTTCCTTAGTGGGGGGTTAGGATTATTCAGCGATTCCCCTTTGGGTTTCATTGGACACTTGGTTCTTTGGTATCCGTTTGCAAGCAACAAAAAGGTTAGGAAAAGAGAGTTACTTTTGTTAATTAGTTATGAGGGTCACTTGCACTTTCATTGTGAAATGTGAGTGGTGGCTGAAGGCAAATGCAGAGGCCAAAGGGGATGGTTTCACATGGTGGGGTGTGTGCAGTGTGGTCGTGTCATTCCCATTCCAAGGCCATTGAAAGCTGACCCTTCCCCTTTGCCTTTTGCTTTCCAAATCAAAGCTCTGTCCTTATTACAGTGTGGTCCTTCTGCATTTCTGTCTATTCTGTCTATTTTGTTAATTCACACTTCACACCTGCGCCTCTTCTGCTGTTACATTGCTCTCTCTCTCAACTATAATTCAAACGCTGTTCTAATACCTATCTTCATTATCTTACTGTTTTTTCTCATACTCTACATTTTATAAGATATAATTTCAAGATTTTTGGAATGATTATTATTGAATCATTGAATATATTAAATGGATTAGTTATCAATATTCATCGGTCATGGTCTCTCACTAAATTAAGGAGGAATTCCCAACAATTCTCGTTTACAGCTTAATTGAGCTGTATCAATAATCTAACTTCCCAAAAACAGTTTGTTAGCTTCTTAACATAAATTATCTTAATCAATATGTCGGACCAGTTCTAATGAGTAATGACTCATTCCATCTTGTATCAGAACTAAAGAGCGAGAATTAGTTCTAATTTTTCCGACTTCATTCTAGTTTCCTCCATTTGATTTGCAGTTGATCTGTTTTGTCAACAAATTTATGGAGGACAATGCAGTACAAACAATATTTAAGATGCTGATGATTTATTTCATGCTATTGCAGAAATTATGCACTGAATATAGTTGGACCACGTTGTTCTAAATTATAAATGTTTGAGTTTGACTTCCATCATGATGTCTGACATATATGTAAACTCTGTAGTTGACAGAAAGATAGTAAATCCTTTCCTTAATATCTTCCATAAAGCTAAAGGAAGATACATAACTTCTTTTATTTGATTTCAAAGATATCAGAGAAGTCACTCTGCCGTTGTCTTAGAAAAACTAACAAAATCATAAATTCAAGACAAGCTAGTTAAATAACAAATACATCAAACTCTGGAAATATGTTCTACTGTCAACAAATCATGTTCTTGATGTGAAAAAGGTAGAAGTTGAACAACTAGTTTTCATTTTGATGCGAAAAACATGTCCTTGATCCACTTCCATGTTAATTTTGACTGATACGAATAAATGCTTCAGAATACAACTTCTGGATCCAATTTTGCAACCTCTTCCATATCGAGATCTTGCAGTAGGATTACTATTACTCTTGAATGATGATGAAGAGTAAGAAAAAAATAAAAGGGTTAATTTCGTCACTGCTTGGTGCAATGAGAATGAGAGTACCTGCAAAATATAACTCCTGCTATGGTGTTCACAGAAAAGTAGCAGTAAACTGATAACTTCTGCTCTTACTTAAATAACCGTTAACTAATAACTTCCACAAGCGTCCAAAATATAATACCAAAAAAGTACATTTGCAATACACGCCTCGCAGGATTTACACCATATAAAACAAAATATCCACTTTACAGCTTATTTTAATAATATAATAATATATATTAAATATAAAAAGAAATATATTAAATAATAATATAATGAGTTGGGAAATAAAAGTGTTATTTTAAGATGACAACCTTAATTTTTTATAGTAAGCAATTTAAATTTTTATATTTTGAATGATTAGCTCAGATATTTTCAATCAAGTAATTTTCTTATGCTTATATTTTTTTTCAAAAGCAGCAAATTAACACATTATATAGAGAGGGAAAAAGAAAAAAATATGAAATTATTTAAAGAAAAATGAAGAAAAAAAATGAGAGTTTACAGAGTAGCCGAAAAGGGTATTCCAGTAAATAAAGAGAGAAGAGTCGAAGTTTCTGTGAAGTGCAATCTAAGGATAAGTATAGATCTGAAGTCAGAACCAAATTACATTCTCTCTCTCTCTTCCGATATCGTTACAGAGAAATAAATACCAACGCATAAAACCAAATGCGCTTGCTTTGAGAACTCAAATGGCTGACACCGCCGGCTCCGGTCACCGGCGAGTTATGACGCTCATCTCTTCCCTCGTCTCCCTCTCTCTTTCCATCAGAGTCTTCGCCGGAAAGTGGCAGCTTATTCGGAGCAGGCTGGAGGAGCTCTGTTCGGCACTCGTTGCCGGCGACTCCACTTCACTCTCAAGCGAGCTCCCGGCGATAAATGGCACGGTGGAGGAGTGCCACGAGCTGGCGAGGCGGTGCTTGGATCTGTCCTACAGCGGGAAGCTCTTGATGCAGAGCGACTTGGACCTGACTTTGGGGAAGTTGGAAGCGCACGTGAAGAAGCTATCCGAGATATTCAAGAAGCGTGTGTCGAGGCATGGCTACGCTGTTGTGGTTTCAAGGCCTGGTTTTGGAGCTGGCAAAGATGACATGAGGTTCTACTTAAGGGACTTAATGACTCGAATGAAGGTTGGTGATTTGGGAATGAGGAAGCAGGCATTGATGAACCTGCATGAGGTTGTTGTGGAGAATGATTTGTATGTGAAGTTGGTTGTTGATGTTTCTGAGTTTGTTCACTTGTTGGTGGATTTTCTGGGTTGTAATGAGGTTGAGATTGTTGAGGAGGCTGCGAAGGTTGTTTCTGTCGTTGCGGGTTTTGATTTTTGTAAAGGGGTTTTGGTTGGTGCTGGAGTTATTGGGCCTTTAATTCGGATTTTGGAATGTGGGAGTGAAGTGGGAAAGATTGCTGTTGTGAGGTGTCTGTGTAGACTGACCGAGAATTCGGATAATGCTTGGTGTGTTTCAGCTCATGGAGGTGTAACTGTCCTGTTTAGGATTTGTGAGAGTGCAGAGTGTAAAGGAGAATTGGTTGGTGCTGCTTGTGGGGTGTTGAGGAATCTTTGTGGGGTTGAGGAAATCAAGAGGTTTATGGTTGAGGAGGGCGTAGTTTCCACGTTTTTGAAGCTTGTAAGGTCTAAGGATGAAGTAGTTCAAGTTAGTTCTATTGAGTTGATTCAGAACATTGCCTCTGGTGATGAGTTAGTTAGGCAGATGGTGGTTAGAGAAGGAGGGGTTCGTGTTCTTTTGCGTGTTTTGGATCCAAAGTGGACGTGCTCGTCTAAAACAAGAGAGGTTGTGATGAGGGCTATTGAGAATTTGTGTTTTTCTTTGCCTAGTTGTGTTAGTCTTTTGCTGAGTTATGGCTTTGTGGATCACTTGATGTACTATGTTCGAAATGGGGAGGTATCGATTCAGGAGTTGGGGCTGAAGGTAGCGTTCAGATTGTGTGAAGCATCTGAGGAGGCCAAGAAGGCATTAGGTGATGCAGGGTTCATGGCCGAGCTTGTGAAGTTTCTAAATGCGAAATCGTTTGAAGTTCGTGAAATGGCAGCAGAGGCACTCTCTGGCATGGTTATGGTAGCTAAAAACAGGAAGAGGTTTGTGCAGGATGACCAAAGCATTGCCCTTCTCCTGCAATTGCTGGATCCAGGGGAGGGAAATTCTGGTAATAAAAAGTTGTTGATCTCTATTTTGATGTCACTAACAAGCTGCAACAGTGGCAGGAAGAAAATTGTGAGTTCCGGGTATGCCAAAAACATAGAGAGGCTTGCAGAAGCTGAGGTTTCTTCCGATGCCAAGAGGCTCGTCAGGAAGCTAGCCACAAACCGGTTCCGCAGTATGTTGAGTGGAATCTGGCACTCTTGAATGTAATATTTTTTTTTTTCACTTTTTTAACTGTAAATTTTCACCATAATTGTTTTCCAAGTGCTGCTAATTTGGTTTCCTCACCTCAATCTTTTCTCAGTTTCATTTCATTTTCCTTGCTTTCTTGACAAGAGTAACTCATCAAAGTTACTAAGATTGTAACAAAAAATAGTGATAACATGATATATTTGTTGTAGATTTTCTTGGGAATACTATGCCATTGTTTTTAGATTTTTAGCTTCGACAGTTGAGAAGTTAAGAACAAAAGATGTAATTAACTACTAGTAGTGATATTTATTTTAACAGTTGGTGTTCTAAAAACATTATAAGAAATAAGTGAACCGTGTTGGATCAGATGGGAAAGACGTTAATCAATCAGGAGCATGTGAGTAGTGTCTATCTTGGTTTTCTCTATCTGGCATTATGTGCAAAGAGATAGTGATGGATGAAGTTTTTCCCATCTGTATTGTTTTGTCTCTTAGCTAGTTTTCTTTTATACTGTAACAGTTTCTTTATTGGAATTGAGAAAGCACAACACGCCAATTCTTTGCATGCTTGTTGCCTGGGAGCTTTCAGATAAGACAACAAAATGAACTTACATCCTTCTCTTTATGTTTATGCTTTTTTTAATTAACCCCTATGAGCTTCTAGAGTTATAGAAAATACCAACATTGTGAAAGTGCAAGTTTCAAAATCTGGGTGAAGATTGAGGCTCTTGAACTCTGTAAAGGAGGAAACAGCAAGCTTCTTGCCTGTGTGGTGATTGATGAAAAGGGTTTTGGGCGGCATTTGTTATACCATGTATTTGCAACCAATGCAAGAGGACTATTTAATGGGGAACATGTGAAAATGGGGATCAAGAAAAGTACTATTTGGTCGAGGAACACACAGAAACCCCATGTGGAGCGTACCTAATAAACTATCGGATTTTAGACTAACTATACTTAGGTTTTTCACTCCATATATATCACACTCATTTCAAAGACCATCTCTTATAGTGTTGTTATTAGACCACTCCACGCATGCAATGCAAACTGTAACTTTCAGCGTGAAGGGTGGGTTGGAGATTGTAAATCGACTAAAGATTAGAGTATTTCATAAACTTTACTTTATAAATCGATTTTATGAGATTGACTGACTTATTGTGTTGTTATTAGACCACTCCACGCATGCAAACTGTAACTTTCAGCGTGAAGGGTGTGTTGGAGATTGTACATCGACTAAAGATTAGAGTATTTCATAGTATATAAACTTCATTTTATAAATCGATTTTATGAGATTGACTGAGACTTAATGTACCATTATTATTAACGAAATACATGGTAAAAGGTAAAAGGATGTATGTCCAAAAATATTGTTAAAAAGTAGTTATAATTCCACGTGATAAATATAAGACTCCTAAGTTTTAAGAAAGAAAGAAGGTTCAGTTTAACCTTTTCCTCTGTAAATACATTATGTGCTGATGGTGGCAACCAAATCTCATGTTTCTACAGTTCTTAACTTGTGTTACTTTTCCCAGGTTCTAGCTTAAAGCGGTCCAGGAATCTGTTTTTGTTAGAACACCATGTTTCTTCCAATCTCTAAGATCTCATATCAAATGAATGATTTCATTGATTGTGTTTGTTGAATGTCTGAAACTTTCTTTTGAACAAATAGTTGTTCAGTAATATATCTAAAAGAATGTGCACAGCAACTGATGGTAGGTGTGACCCACTTAATAACAAAAACAATGGCATGATAAGAACAATTAACGAGTATAGTCATTTTCAATAAAACAGTTGAATTATGATTGCAAAAGTTTTTCTTTGCAATCCACTTTGGGGCCTTTTGAATTCATTCACACCTTCCACTAGTCAAAGTCGTCATGTCTTTTTTTACTCTAAACTTCCTTTCTAGGTAGAGAGGAAAAAAATAGAAAAAAAGAGCAAAAGTGATGTTTAATTGAAAAAAAAATGAAACATTTTACTATAATATTATTTTATTTCATATATTATTATTATTATCATTATTATTATTATTCATGAAGATATTTTATTTGTTTATTATAAAAAAGATGACCCTAATCAATTATGAGACTCCTATCACTGTTTATGGGGTTGTTTCAGATTACAGAAATGATAAACAAACAAACATAATAAATTAAAAGTAATGTTATTAAAAGAAAGGATATGGATAGTGAAAACTTGCTCCATAGCCACAAACACTTCAAATAAAAAACAACAGTCACATAATAAACAAAAAAAGCATTTTTTTTTATTCGGTGGGCTTCGAATTTAAGAATCGATATGGTATGAGGTGCTGAAAGCTGACATATTATTGTTTGGGCTTAATGGCCTTTTATCCTTGCCTAAAACTACTTTTCATTGTGTTCTCTCAAGTTTTTGTTGTGTAATTAATTCAAAAGAGTATTTTACATCATACTTAGTTCAGTTACTATTATGAATAAAAAATCAATTACTACTAAAAGGGATAATTTTATCAGAATTAATTCAAGTACTGCTAAAAGTAATTTATAATCAATGAATAGAGTTGCTATGAAAACATGGTAACTTCTACTGTTAGTTCGATTCCTATAAAAGTAATTTATATCGCAACTAATTCAATTTCTATTAAAAAGGTAGTCTGTGTTATGATAAACTCAACTTTTATTAAACAATATAACCAGTATCAAGATTAATTTGTTTGCAACTAGAAAGAAGTAACTTAAGGACCTATACATATAATCTTTTTAAGTACTTTACAGGAATTAAAAATTTAGGTAATAGTATGAAAATTTTCAATAATCTACAGAGTATACTATTTTCAGTATTATTCATAAAACTGTTTAGGTTTCAATCTGAAAAGTTCCATTAAAAGGATTGGAGATAATCTATAATTTTTATACTTACATTCACATTTCAGTTTCATCACACCATACTTTTTAAAGTTTTTTTTTTGTCTTATATAACATCAACCCTTGTTGTCATGACAGCAAAACACCCTTCTTACAGAAACTGCCATTTTACATCAATCCTTCAAAATATAGTTCTGGAAAAGCCAATGACACTGACCCTTGTGTTGTGTACATATACATACAGAGGATGCTCTCATCCAATTATAGGTTTCTCAGAAGAACACTTCACACTAGCCATTCACCACCTGAATCTTCTCTAAGCCAAACGTTTGTGATTACATATAATTGTTTCCCTAAGTCAAACATTTTTTCTATATAGAGTCCATTACCATTTCACCCTGCTGCTTTGCCAGATATCTTTCCCTCCTCTCTTTCTGGAAACAAAATCAGAGATATAGATATACGAAGCATTTGTCAAAAAGTGACATATTGCAAGGTAACCTTTCCAATAAACTGTTTAAGTAAACATACTTACCCATTCATCTATGACGAGCCCTTCTCTCAAAATCTCAGGATCTTCATCTTCTGGGGCTCTCTTACGTGCCTCAACTGCAGCATTAGCCTCAGCTAGCTGAAGCCTCAGTTTTTCCAAAGCCTTAAAAAACAATATCACTCAGGAAAATTAATTAATATATATGTTATTCATAGCAACAGATATTTGAGAAAATGCGTTTGGAATAGTTTATGAACATTTAATTGTACTTTTAAGCACCAATGTAGTTAGTAAGAGAATATTGCCACAGAGTACAAATGAAAAACTTAAATTTCAGCACTTACAGGACTATTACGCTCTGGGTCCAGAAAAACAACCTGCAAAATCTGTTCCACTGTTACTTGATCCTTCAGCTCACCAAACTGTTTAGAGAATGAACAAACACCCATGATTCAAAACAATGCTGAGTAAGATTAGCAAGGTGAACAACGTCATTGCTTCACAGAAAAGCAGAAAATCGGGGACACTGTAGTGGTTGATATATAATGAGAAAAACCAAGCATATACAACAGAACTTATTTTGATTGTGTCCAGATTTCATAATGTGCGTACGAAAGATAGGGAGAGAGAAACAATCCAACCATTAGAAATTGAGACAAGTGTAAGTTTGTACTGATGATAAAAAAACTAACCATTTCAGGGACATATTCAATTGATCCTTTGACCTTCATGCTCATGATTTTAAATTTGAATCCAGTTTTTTCTGGCTTTTCATTATTGAGTGGATGCTCTACAAACTTGAACACTAGCAAATCAAATACAGATCAGTTTAGGGAAAAATATACAGATTAGTGAGATAACTTGGCATTATAAACAATCTTATGCTCCACACAAAGCAAGGAACTTGAAGAAATGAAACATTAATTATTACCAATCGCAATTATACTCTCGCCAGGTGTAAGTACACCCCCTGGAGGGCGCATGAAACAGCTCTTGGGTGCATTTGTTTGAAACTATGTATACACAATAAGTTGAAGAAGAACAAAAAGGGATTGTTAGAATAGGATATCTGATTCAAAATCAGAGATAACAAATTGAAAATAATTCGTTCATTTATTCAGAATTACAGATGAACTACTCTTCAACAAAATAATGTTTAACACAATAGACAGTTCACAGTTGATTGGAAGACTCATCAATATGCAAAACAAAGGCATAGCAAAAAAGGTACATATGTTTTATTTGAGTATACATTACCTTGAAAGCTACATTGGATTTGCTGGTGTTTTTAATCCTGATGGCACTCTTAACCTGCTTGCCCGGTTCATCTACACATGACCAGAAACAATTGAAGGAACACTCGGAATGACTCTGTCAAGCAATCATCTATACAAGAACAAAACTACAGACAATATTTTTTATAAGCTATTTTTTATGTTTTTCAATCTAAAATAGAATTCTATATCCGTAAACAATATAATAAGACTTGTTTTAAATAATTATGCTGATTGTTGATATTAAAAAATATCTAAAATACTGGATCTACATTTTTTTCATTTAAGTATTATTTCTAATTAAGGGAAGGATACATTAGGAAGATACAAGGTTACTAAAAACAATGATTATTATTAACTAAAAACAAGAATGAATTTAATCTCCTAGTGGAAGTCTAACTCTCAACGTCATAAAATCGACTTATAAAGTCATATTTACACTCATTTTATATAACTTTTAATTAATATGTAAACTACACACCCTCACATGACAGTTCGTGCGCGAGACAATATAATATGTGTGATCCAGCGAGACAATATAGTATGTGTGATCCAATAACCAGTAACTTGATAAGTCACCGGAAGTGAATTTTAAGCTAATTAACCTCATATTATTTTTATCATCTAATATAACAATTAAAAACAGGATACAAAAATTTGATGAAAACAAACCCAGAAAAAAGATAAGACAGTGGAAAAAGACGCATACAAGGGAAGTAGAGCTTGCTGGAAGGATCGAGCTTGAGACGACGTCGTGTGGGAAGGAGCGATCTGGCAAGGGAAGAAACAGAATTGGAGGTTGAAACAGTTGAATGGCGAAAGGGAAGCTTCAACAAATTCCAAACTTTTCCTTCTGATTCTGATTGTGATTCTCGCCTTTCTTCACCTATTGCCATGCCTCAATCCCAACCAAAACCATTCACAATTATTCGCCACCTTCCTCTGCAACAATATGTAGTAAACGTCGTCGTTGACCCGCTCCCTAAATCCATACACCAAAACACAAACATTTTACTTTATCATTTTTAATATCTCTTTACTTCTTAATATTAGAATACAAAATCTGAAAAAAAATAGGTAAGACTCGTCATAAGTGCGAGTAGATTATGTAAATGAAGATTTTTTTAAAGTTGGTTTAAAAAATGTATTAGAATTTATCTAGAAGAACTTATAATATCATTTGAAAAAACTAATATTATTGAGATTCTATTAAGAATTTTAGTTGTATAAGATAAAATTTATATTTAAATTGTTATAATAGAATCTGACTTTAATATTATATTATAAAAAATAAATATGTAAGATGACAATATATTGATGATCTAATAATATTTCAATTAAGATTAATAAATAATTGTTAAGATAAGTTTTAGTTTACTGTGTTACTATATTAAATAGTAAACTTAAATTTATAAAATTGACATATATAAAATAAAATTTATATTTTTATAAATAAAAATAAAACAAAATAACAAAATGCTCAAATTCCTAATCGAGATGAAAATCTCCAAATCTCAAACACATTTTCAAGAACACAAACGAAAAAAATAAAAATAAAAATAGTAAAATTGAAGCTTTTTTTGTCGTTTCTTCACAGTTTACACATGTTGTGGGTAAGGTTGTTTGTCCGCATTAAAAAAGAAAGGTTTTGGATTTGAGAAAGTGGGGTTACAGATATAGTTACGGCTTCAGAGTGGAGGGTCCCACAATTGATGTGTTTATGGTGGGAATTATTACTATAAAATTTCTATATTTGTTTAGAATTATTACTTTGACCCCGTAACTCATTTACTCTGCTAATCAATTATAAAAGATAAACAGAATAAATCACATGTTTATTATAATACCATCATATTTAGTAGATAGAATTTCTAAATATTGACCAGTAATTTGAATTATAAAATATCATTTGAGTGTTATCTCAACATTTAGAACCATGTATCTTATCTTTAGAAAAATAAAGAATTGACTTATATATCATCTTTCTAACTTGATTGACCAAACTTCTAATATAAAAAAATAAACATTGATCAAAACTACTCAAACTACTTCTATAGTGATCCTACTCATTGCTTAAGTTTTGCATTTACAAAAAGTCATCCAAAATTATTAACTTTATGATGTATAAACAAAATGTATATTTTGTAATATTTTGTCATTCAAACTAAAAATTATAGTTTAAGATTGAAATCCAATCGCATACTTAAAAAATATTAACTCAAAATATTTAGCATCAATATGTCTACATACTCATAAACTATAAAATTTTTCATAAATAAAAATTATTTCATAAAATGATCTTATATATAAAAAAAAAACATTTTTTGTTTCAAAATTGTGTATGTTATTTTATAATTTTAAAAAATTCTCTGAGAAATGTCTGTAAGAAAATTTATCATCAGATCTAGGTCTTACTAGTGTATGAACTCCAAAACAACCATTTTTTTTTTCAATAGTTTATAATCAAATTAAAATCAAGTCAGTCCAGTAAAAAATTATTATGGTTGACATTACTGTTCTAAATTTCAAAAACTTGTTAAAAGTTTTGGAAATTTTCTTCTAATTCTGACAAATAAATAATGCCTCTTCCAATGGAAAGAAAGGTATTAAAAAAATAATTTATGTTATGAAGTCAAGCATCAAGTTGTGAAATTTGTAATCAATGAATCTTGAAAAACCAATCAAGTTCAGGTCTGGGAATGTTGGTCTGGGATGATGATTAAAAGAGGTATGATAAGTTTATATCTATTTTATGTTATATAATAATTTTATTTATATTTTTATTATAATTTGAATATAATATTTTATTATTAAAAAAATTATCTTGAGAAAACAGGGATTGTCAAAAAAAATTATAAATTTATTTTTAATCAGTTTTGGTTCGAAATCAAGATTTATTAGTGAATCCGAATCTATCAATACCTACTTTAACTTCCAAAGAAACTTACATGATTAATTTTAGAACTAAGAACATATTGCTAATGAAAATTTCTATTTTTTTCCTGTTGATATATTGGTGATTTGCCTATATATATTTCTCAATGATTGTCTTCATTGTTTGTGTCTCATTTTAGTTGTCCTAACAAATACAGTACTCTAAGTATTTGTTTGTATGATGAATATTGTTATATAAACCAGTTAAATATGCCTTATTTTATATTTATATTTTTTATTATTTTTGAATCAAATAAAAAATGCATGACTAAACTAGGAAACTGAGAATATTATAAAAAAGAACATAAATACACAAAAGAGAACAGAATAATGAGAAGTTTTTTTTTTTTTTACTGAAATTAAACTAATCTGAATATATACAAGTACTTAACGGATTCTAAGACAAGCTAAAGATAGATAAAATATAAAACAGAGAGCGAGTGTTCGACACCTGAAAACATAGAAATAACAAAGAATCAGAAAAATAAATAAATGCTAAACAACTGTACAAATAAAAAGAACTAAGATTTAGAAAAAATAAACTAATATTAGTTTCTTAGTAGCATTTATCCATATCTTTCAACAGGTGTAGATATACTCATCATTATCTATAACATTAATACATAGATAGGTATAAATCATGAATTTGAGATTAAAGAAGGTAAAAAAAGAAGTAATTAATTAATAAAAGGAGGTTATAATAAGCATGCATTGGTGTGTCTTACATGATCTAAAAGTGAAGGATGAAGTTTCAGATCAATTGGGACCCCAGCAGCTCAAGTACATGACAGTTCTGAGAGACTCTTCTGCCTTTTTAAGGTTGTCATTGTTGTTGGGAGCTTTGAAGGGAGGTGGTGAAGTTGAGAAGAAGAAAGCCTTCTTTAAATCTCTCAGAGATTTAATGGTTGATTCACACTTTGAACCTTGCTCTTTCATGCACTGAAACATCCTCATTCCACTCTGCTATATCACTCTGCTCATGTACCTCAATATCACAAACTTATATACAAAATAAAACTGCTTCAAGACATAAATGCCTTCTGAAAATTTAAGATTTTTTCGAATATGTCCAAGTTCAGATACATCTATAAAATATGCGATGTGGGACTAAAAAACATTAAAAAAAAACATGGGGCAACCGGAGTAGAAGGTCGAAACAACCTGTGGTTTTTGTGTTACAAGGTAGAAACTGTGGGCGGATATAAGTCCGTGGGCGCATGAGACTCGTGTCGGAAGCATGAATTTGAGAAGGCCACGTAGGAATTTCGAAATTATCCTCGGCTGAGTGAAACGGTCAAAACCGAAGAATGATGAGTTATTTCTGCGTTTGGTTTGTTCTAACTCTAATTAAAAGCTTGTTCTTCTTCTTTTCACCGTAATCCACCTGTCACTGTTTCTATCTAATTATCACCACGTGGATTCGGATAATGATATTATTTTTTGCTAAATAATAATAGTAATATGATATTTTTATTATATTATTATTAGGATATTTTTCTATCAATCTCTCAAATGAATTTTGTAAAGAGTACTTAGTATGTGAATTTTGATACAAAGATGTTATGAAGTTTTATAAAAATAAATAAATATAGCTTCCAATTAATATAAATAAGAGTTTTGAACTTGTTAAGCTCATTCATTTTATAAATTAGTGAATTTGGTCTGTGTACATTGAAACCTAAATTTTAAAAATGTCTTTAACAAATGTCAGCCTTAAAATGATTATATAGGGATCATGTTATCTATGACAACGGTTCTTTACAGGATTTAAGAGAAGATAAAATAACTACAATACTTCTAATATTTCCCTCTTCACAGTTTTTCCATAGGTAGATCTTGGTATATTTTAACATGTGAATCTTGGTTTTTTGGTAAGTTTTTTATCTCACAATTTGATGTAGTATGATAGGTTGTTGTTATTGCCTCTCTCGGATATTGTTCTTAACTCTCTCAGTTGTAGGTCTTGGCTCTCAAACAAATGAGTGTACTTGCAAAGTGCTCTAATGATAAAGTTAGAATTATGTTAATCAAGTCATCTATTTATACTGTTTTTATTGGGCTTTATCAATCTTATTAAGTTTTAACTTTTTGTACTTTGTATTTACTGAGTATATTCTTAATATTTTGAGCTTGACCTTGGGCTTTAATACAATATCAAAGTTGTTAATTCTTTTACCTTTTTCTATCTTATAATAAAAATCATTTGTTTCATGTTAATCACATGGTATTTTTTTGGATATTTTATTTTTACGAGTGTCTTTTGATTGACATTCATGTTCAGTTTAAGCCTTAATGCAGGCTTTTGGGGTAGTGTGTAAATATCTTTCTTTAACTCCTTTTATTGAAGTTTTTCTCTATTTCTATAGTTTTCATCATAGTAAGCGTTTTGGTTGGTTATCATTAATCAGCTAGTCTAAGGCGTGTTTGTTGTCACCTTTCACTTCTTATTATAAAAATTTCAAAGAAAGATTTTTTAAAGTACTTATAGAAGAAACCGAGAGAAAATATTTATATGATGAGAATGTTTTGAAGTTTACCTTTTATTAGACGGGTAGTCCTTTAAAATTTAACTTTTGGTCCAATCATTAAAGTCGGAAAATCTTCAAGTCGTTTTGGTTATAGATATTTGAGCCAGAAGATGTTATATGCATGTAAATCGATTTTGAAGAAAGTAATTCAACTCCAACTACAAATTCTTGCTTTCTTCTAAAGTAAGTTCACTCGACACCTCTAAACAAGAAATAAAGCTATGGAAAAAGTTTTCTGCTGCTGAAGAAGGAAGAAGTTCACACAACAATGACAAATGCTTTCAAATGATACACCACACGTTCACAAGTTTATGAAGTTTTTTTTTTAAATCAGTAAAAAAATTCTTACATGTGGTAAGTGTTTAGTAATTTAGTTCACATGTATGCATACTATCCTCACACTCGCCTTCTAACCCAAATATGATAATTTTGTACCTATATGGAAGCAAACACAATCTTAAATTATTTCTTACAATCCATAAGTACCTGGGATCTTTACTACAAATTTTATATTATCTAATTGTGTTATATTTACAAAATTAATTTGTTAGTCATCAAAGTTTAGATAAGGATGTATGCATATTAAAATATTAATCTATTTAAAAAAAAATATGTTATCGTTTATTTCTTAAAATATGAAACACTGCAATGATAGTTTTAAAATATAATTTATTTAAAAGGAAATATTTGTACAATTATTTTAACTATTAAGCTAATTATTTACTATATTTTAGTTTTTAAAAATCTGAATAATATTTTATTTAATTTGTTTGGTTTTTTACATTTTGAATTAAAATAAATAAAAATTACACTTCTAAAGGTTTTTAATTTATTATTTTTAAAGGGTAAAATAACAATATCTTATACTTCAAAAGAAATAATTTATTTTCATTTTCAGCACCGCTCATTCCCTTATCCACTGTTTATCACCCGTCTCTCCTCAACGGCGAGAATCGATGGCGATGAATATCCTGCGTTCACAAATCTCCGCCGTCCCACTTTTTGACGGTGCCGCCACTCGCCGTCGTCGCTCTGCCACATTCCGCTTCAACGTAAGGTCTCTTCCGTTCTTCTCAAAACCAAACACTTTCATTTCCTCTCAAATCCTCCATTTGCCTCACTCCGATTTTTGCAATCCATTAGGGCATCCCTTCCTCTTCCGCACCAAAACGCTAAGTACCACAAAGAGCTTGAAGCTGCTGTTGACGTAGTCCAGAAGGCCTGCAATTTCGCTCTCCATGTAATCTTCTGTGACTTATTTTTTGTGTGTACTTGCTGAACCCTGAGAACCGATTCCGTCACAACTAGATTTTATGTGCATTGTTCTTTTTTAAGTATTAAAGCATCAGTAAGCAGTGACACTGGTCTCTGAAACTAAGAAAATGTTAAAGAAGTCTTGAGATATCAAGTCCAAGAACTTAACTCTGTAGTATCATTTAGTTCCCAAATACAAGTTAATATTTTATTTTAGTCACACATTTTTTTTTTGAAATGTGGATTAATTTGATTATCGATATATATTTTAAAAAACTCTCTTTAATTTCCTTTAGTATAGGGACTAATATGACGTCCTACGAGATGAGAGATCAAAATGACTGTTTATTTTTTATAGCATTGAAGAATGTTATGTGATTTGTGTTAGTTGTCTTCAATCTGCAGGTGCAATCATCTTTGTTCTCAACTGAAGGGAAGGTTATTGAGAAAAATGACCAGACTCCCGTGACTATTGCAGACTTTGGAGTTCAGGCTCTTATAAGTTTGGGTATTAACTTTGTGTCAAGTATAAAAAGTAGCTTAACTTATTTCTGAATTGTGATGCTGTATGAATGAAACCAATGCGGTGTAAGTCTAATGAATTTTAATTAATATGGTCCATAACAGTTCTACGTAAATTGGTATTTTGTCTAGGGACATTATGATGAACATTTTTTTCTAAAGGACTCAGCTCAGTGAAACTTGCAAAATGCCAATGAAATCTGATTGATACTCATAATTTCTGGCCAATGTGATGTATAAAGAACTGAGTACACGAACTAAATTTTTTCCTGATGCGTGCAAGGCCAGTATTGCACGCGCAAAAGTGGATCGGGAATAGGTAGATTTGCACGGCAATGAGTCAACACCCCTTGCTAGCCCCTTTGCAAGCATTAGGAACAAGTTTTAGATAAACACTTTTGAAACAAGTTGAATATAGGCAATGTGTGATTTTTTCCCGCTTGGAATACCACTAAAAACACAACGTATAAAAGTGTAATTGTAAACACTAGTTTGCTGCAACATAGTTTTCTTGTATTAATGTAATTAATGTAGTATTATAATTAGCATGTAGCCTTAAAAATAATTTATCAGAAGTTATTATTTTGATGGTATTGAAATTTTTTGTTTTATCGTATGTGGTTATCAAAACAGAGTTAAATAAGCTGTTCCCTTCTATACCTCTGGTGGCTGAGGAGGACTCTGCTTTCTTGCGATCAAGAAACTTAGTAGGTACTGTGTTTGATGCAATAACTGCTACAGATAGCTCCACATGTAAACCATTGACACAAGATGATGTACTAGAAGCAATTGATAGAGGAAGCAAGGATGCTTTTGTATTTGGACCAAAGCCGGCCACATATTGGGTGGGCATGTCTGAGTAGTTATATTAAATGCCGTGAAGTGATGCAGTTAGCTTCCTAAAATTTTGATTCATGGCTTCATTTTTTATGTTGTTGTATGACACATTTCACATTGCGTCCCTGGAGATGAGAAAATGGTGGTATATTTTTACTGTTTTATGAAAACTACATACTTTTACAAGTTCACTTCTGTTGGTCACTGGGACCTTATCTATTTAGAGGTTGATGTTGGATATTTATATATTTACTTCTCATGTTTGATTTTTCCTATTATAACTTATGGTAAATTCATTGGATAAATACAGCTGCTTGACCCAATTGATGGCACACGTGGTTTTCTAATGGCTGGCAAAGCCTTTTATGTGGTAAGTTATAACGTGGGTTATACTGTTTGAATTTCTTTTTAATAATAGTGCATAAGAGAGACATGTCCTAAAGGTTTCCATTTGGAAGAGCCTTTTGTTGTAGAGCTAACCTTGTGATAGTGCTTGAATTGTGATGCACATTTATCTCAAGTAACTGGTACAAATAAGCTGCATTTGTATATCTTTGTATAAGGAATTTTTGTTACGAGTTTTATTTTCTTCACATTGTGTCATGTTTATTCAATTGATATTATCTTAATCTAAGTGATTTCCAAAAAAATACAGGTTGGTTTGGCTCTGGTTGTTGAAGGAGAGATTGTAATTGGTGTTATGGGCTGTCCTACCTGGAAGGAAGATTTATCTGAGAAATCCTCTGCGGAGAATGGGGAGGGGTGGGATTCTCTTCATGGATCAGGAACTGTAATGATTGCCCAGAAAGGCTGTGGAACATGGATGAAAAGTTTGAATAGCCAACTGAAATCACCTGATGTGTGGACCAGATGTTTTGTTGATGGGTCTGACAAAATACATAAAGCACGATTTTGTATTTCAGATAGTGAAAAATGGGAAGCACTGCCACTGTTTCCTTTATTTAATGCAACAAGCAATGCTGATGACGTAGGCAGCAACCAAATTCTTCTTTTGCGGGCATGTTGTGGAAGGTCTCAGCAATATTATCTATTTTCTTACTTGATTACATGCAATCAAAACTTCTTTAACAATTGATGTTCTATGTGGCGAAGCGTAGGGTAGCTGGTAAAATCTAAAGCAATTATTAGTATGTGTTATTTCTTATTCTATTTTTACTGCTTAAATTTCCCGAGATTTGTTTTTTAAGTTAAAGTTTTGCAGTGTGCGTTCGAAAGGAAGTCTTTGTTAATATCTTATATCTGAAGGCTAAAGAGAGAAGTTGTTGCTCTAATTAGTATTTACTAATTCATTTAACTCTGATTACTATCTTGTAATTTGTTGATAGTTTCATCTCATGGAGTTAAAATTGCCAATATCTTTTAGCTTTATTGATTTTTCACCCTTTCTTCCTTTCATTTGTCCATTCCTTGATTTCTTATGGATCAATGCAGTTTATCCAAGTATTTGATGGTGGCCTCAGGAAGAGCATCTATCTTCATTCTTCGAGCAAAACAGAAGCCCATTATAATGGTATCCTATAAATTTTTAGGTTTGTAGTTGGTCGGATAACTTATTCAGTGATACATTCTTTATTTGGTCTTGTGTAGGCCTGGGACCATGCTGCTGGCCTTATATGCGTTCATGAAGCAGGGGGGAAGGTATTTCTTTTTCCTATCATTTTTGTGTGTTAAATATACGAAAAGCATGTCATAATATCATCATTGAATCTTAGGTATGTTAGAGTATATTAGAAGATCTATTAAGATTGACTTCCACATTTTCTTATATTTTGTTATTTGTTTTTTATTAAATTAGAATTAGAATTTTGAGTCTAGTATATGTATAAAGAAGAGTCAGTGTATTGTCTTTCGTAGCCCAACTTATCCAAAGCCAATTTTTTTTTGCTCGTTTCTTTCCCTTGTGGACATATAGTTAAAGGTATGCATAATAATTTATTCCAAATATTTACCCTGAGAACTATTACTAGTCTAGATGATTGTTGTGCCCCGAATAACTGATGGCAGCTAGTTTACATATATTTCCTTTTTCATCTAACTAAAAGGCGTTATTTGCTATTTGATGTACATGGCATCGTGGATTTCTTATTAAAGGAATTATTCTAGTGACAATGTGGTGTGGTGATTGAGCACAGCGGTCGAAACCCGAAACCTTTTACTTTTAGTCTCGTTACATTGTCCAGTCTTGGATTTATGAAATGCCTTTAAAGTTATTTAGCAGATTTGTAGTTCACGGACACTTGTATACGATTTCCATACTTTGTTATATAAGTTTACCCTTTAATGCATCACTTTTTCTCTTTTCATTTGATGATAATATCCAATTTGATCAGGTTACAGACTGGAACGGCAGTGAAATAGATCTGGCGGCGGATGTTGATGGCCGGCGGATTATATATCCCTCTGACGGTATCCTTGCTACCAACGGCCTTATACATAACCAGGTTTTGCAGATTATCTATCAGACTGCAAGAGTTTGATCTTAGGGGAATTGTTCATCCCAACTGTTTGTGAATTGATTTATATGAAAATAGTACATGTATATTCATGTTTTAAGAATTTTTTACATTGATTTGTCATAAATATGTGATAAATTTATTGATTTTTGTAATAATTATTTTAAACATCATCCTTGTAATTTTTTTATTGATTAATGTATAAAAATTACATTGACACGGGAGACTTTATTTTGACTATGTTACTTTGAATTGAGATTTTTAACTGACCAAAAAATCATTTTATAAGTATAATGTCTCGTCCAAATACAGGTGGAGTGGATAAATGTTCTGGCTGACAATGGGCTGGAGGTATTATAACACTGGAACAAAAATTCGTTTCAATTAGTAAATTCTATTAAGGGGAGGAGATGATTTATAATTGTGGAAGAAACCTGGGGAGATAAAAAACAGAGAGTTACATTGTAAATGTTTATTCGTTCAGTGAATTAAGAGACAACCAGAGTTTATGGGAGGAATTGATTAGGATTACAAGAAGCAGATCAAAACAAAATATGGTGTGTAGTAGGAGCTTTCTATAAACTGAGGAGAGGGAAGGAGTAAATCGGTTGGGGGCTAATAGGTCTGAAATAGAAAAATTTAATCTTTTCATCGAGGAGATGGAATGGAACTGTTAGACATTCCTATGTTAGGACGAAGGTATACATGGTATAGATCTAACAGGTTAGTAAAACCTAGGATTGTTAGGTTAGTATCACAAGAGTAGCTTCAAATTTGGAACGATAGCAAACAATATGCTATGAATAGAATGATTTCAGGCTACTCTGCATTGATACTTGAGAATAAATTAATAGATTGGGGACTTAGACCATTTAGAGCTTTCGATATATGTGAAACATACAATGGATTTTCAGAATTTATAAAGGAGAAATGAGAAACGTATGAAAGTGAAGGAAATGGCATTTGGGAACTGAAATAGAAACTAAAGAGAGCTGGATGTGAAAGATGTGGAAGATGATGGATCAAAATAAAATGTTATGTCATTTCAGACTCTCTGATACATGATCGCAACTTGAAAAAATTCACCTTTTTTTTTCTATTGTTTTCAGCACTGTGTTTTTTTTTCAATGGAAAGAACTGACTGAACACGGGAACCAAAATTTTATATATTCTTGAGACAAAACAGAAATGTATTATACGTCAGAGAACAACTATTTCTCTGGTATACACCTCTAAGTAGTCTTTGAGAAATATTACAAATATGACTATTTAGAGAATTTGACTATTAGAATGCCATAATAATGAGAGAGAAAAAAAACATTTTGATTTAATCCATACATCAGGCTTTTCTGCCTTTGATTCAGTAAAGAGAATTAAAACAGTATGGGTTTCCCATGTATTCATATTGACTAAACTATGTGTGAAACCATATATACTTTTAAAACCCTTTATATAATTTCTTCTGGTTTCCATCTCCAAATTTGACCAGAAGTGTGGTTTACCAAAGCATGGCAATGCTATATATGCACCTAACCAAGGATTATGGGGGGTAAAAGAATTCTTCTAATTCTATCAATTATTGTCTTCTACAGCCTTGAGTGTATCTTTGAGGGATTACTACCTCATTGGAAACTGTATTAAAATCATAGTCGTGGCGTTGAATTAAACTGTGGTCTAATTTCACTGAATACCTACCTAAAGAGCTTGCATTTAGAGATTATTATTCTGTCTTCAACTATTTGCTGCTACTACCTATTTCATTATATTAATTTATAGGATTGTAAAGCTTTTATATATCAAAAACCCTAATCCATGGAGGAAAGTTCTGGAGCTCCATGAAAGGCCAGGTGTTATTTATAAATTGAACTATCAATCTAGCATAGTACCATTTTCTCAACACTGCTTATCTTCTGCCAATCATATCTCATCCTAATCAATTATTTAGACTGGATAATAAAGTTCTTAGCTAGCTAGCACAATACCATATACGATGCTAATTTAAAAATGTGATTTATTACCTTAAAATATTAGTGCTAGCTCTTTATTTGCGCAAGCTTCGGATCTCGTATCTGAAAATAATGCCTTAAAACCAAAAAATAGTTTTCAAAGTTTGTTGAAGCTATTGAACAGCTCATAACAAATAATTAGCAAATTCTAAGACAGCAGTCACCAAATTTGGGTACACGAATGCCTCTTTACTACACGTGGACACCTTCTTGTGGATGCTTAATTGAGAGCTCCAAATTAAATAAGCATATATGTCTATGCATGTCACACACACAGGGAAGGAAACAAATTGAACACTGTTGATGCATTTAATAATTCTCCTAATAAACTATGTGATGATTTCGTTGCATGACATGACAACGTCTCCAGAATATGAAGCACCAAAACTTGATCGACGTATCATAATCTTTTGTAGATTGCAGAGAAGTTAGGTTTGAATTAACAAACATATACATAATTTAGCAATGGCTCCCACACTACAAAATGTTTAAGAATATTTTAGTACCAAAACTTGAACATTTTCTGGAGGGAGATAAACTGTTGCCAAAAAGAGTAGTTAGGTTTAAAAACATGGTGGCTACGCGATAGGAGAAATGTTAAAGAAAACAGAAAGGGAAACAAATCATATGGGAGAAAATCTGAGTGGAAGATTAAATTAACGTTTGACTTAATAGCTTGTGTGCATTAGGCAGAGTTGGGTGAGACCATTTTGAAGACAATGAATCCTTAGTAACCAATGGTAATTTCACACCTTACCATCTTTTCCATTCATGAATCTTGAAAACTATGACTAAAATACAAAACTATCAATATCTATCAAACCATTTTGCTCATCATAATTTTTCTTCTCAGCAAACATGTACGAACAACATCAATTTTATATATATTTAACGTGTATTAGGTGAGAAAGGAGAATGTGATGAAAAGAGTAAATGCTGCTCATATTTAAAATATGCTTAAAATATTATTTAATTAAAATAATCCTAATTTAAAACTAAGTGTTAAAGCTTAAGAAAATAATATTTTCATATTAGACATCCACTTCAGAATTTACTTTTAAAAATAATATAATAGTTAAAAAATATTATTTAATTAAAATAATCTCAATTATATACTTAAAATAGTCTTAATTAAAGTACTATAATTTAAAACTAAGAGTTAAAGTTTAAGAAAATAGTAAATTTTTTCATATTTCACATCCCACTTGACAATTTACTTTTAAGAATAATATAATGATTAAAAAAATAAAATAAAAATAAATATATATATATGAATTAGTTAATAAATTTATAGAAATGTAGAAATATTATTATTTTTAAAAGCAAATGTTAAGTCTAATTTAATTATGTGCAAGAATGAAGTCTGTTTGTGTCCGCATATATTTGATCTCATTACCAAATCCTACGTCACCTTCCTCAATCATTAGATAAACAACTTTTGCTAACTCCCCTTATCTAAATTCTTCTGTTTTAACCCATTTTATCATCTCATTACTAAACTTATAGTACAGGCTTATCAAATTATTTCTTTGGAATAAGATAAATGTAAGTTTTCTATATAAAAGAAAAAATCGGAACCTATATATTTTCTTTAAGAAAATTAGGATATAACTAGAAAATAAATGCATGCGTATGTATATTCCTAGAAATTGCATTTCTTTTATTTATGTACACATAATTTTAAAATTGAAATTGAATAATTTTTTAGAGCTCAGACTCTATTCAAATAAACATATAGTAATGTTTATTTTTTTTAAGTATAAGAATTAGACATCCCAGATATTCATATTTAATATAATTTTTTACTAATTATTTTTTTTTACCTTTACATAGTCCCTCTTGCTAAATCTGTTAAGGGACTTAATTTTTTAAAAAGGTTGAGATGTTTTGTTTTTCACTTGCGGGGTTCATAGTATGTTTCAACATAGGAAGCTCTTAAACGCTTTGTTGGTGAATGTTTGTTGTCTCTTTGTCAGGGAGATTCACTCCAATAATAAAAATATTGAACTTTGGCCAATCATAGGTTTACGTCCCACACACATATTCAACACTCATAATATCCTTCCACTTATTTTTCACTTAAACTACAAAATAAATGCAATAATATGACATGGGAGATGCATAATAACAAATTAACGAATAATGATGTTTTACTTAGTTTATTTTTAAATCATGGCCATTAGGTTTAAAGAGAGAGTTTTCGGTAGGTCTGAGGATTCAAGAGTATAGAAACGGTAATTGACCTCAACTCCTAAATGATGTAAGACTATATTGACGGTAGATAACATCGTTAGGATCAATCACCGCATTCGAAGTTTTTCACTTTTCATCACAGTTTTGTGTTTAAAGAGTACTTCAAAAATTAAATAAGAAAAAAGTATATAAACTGTTTTTATCTATTTTTTTATTTATGTATGACTATATTAACGCTATTGGAAAAATAGTCATACTGGATATCAAAATGAATCATTCACGTCAAAGATGGCTTCTTTTTCATTTAAAGTAAGCTTTTCCATGTGACTTGAATAGCTTCAGCAGCTCAAAAACTACAAATGAATTGAAATTAGTAGTTTGAATTAGAAACGATGGCACTTCCATAAGGAGAAGTCAATAAACTTTTCAAATTTCACTTTCACGACCCACGACAAAATAAGCCAATTAATTATAATGTTTTTCAGATTATTTTATTTTTTACGAAAATCGCTTATATTAATCACCAAATAAAAATAATCTTATATATCATTTTCAGTGGGAACAGTGTCGGAACGATGACGTAATACAAAGGGTGGTGATAAGAGGTGCAATATATATATATATATATATATATATATATATATATATATGATAAAAACATAAGAAAATAATTTTAAAAACTAGTTTTTGAGAATAATTTAAAAATAAAATAGATCTTATCCCATATCATGCCTAATAAATGTTTATGAGAAGTATATAGTATTTTAATTGAAGGCAAACACCGAACTCTATTATTGCCACGGTGTATATTAAATGCCCATCCTCAATCTTCTTTGCATTTATTATGTACACACATTTAATAAGCTTCTGAGATACCCTTGTTTATAGCACTATACTGAAAATATTTAATTTATTTAACGAATAATTGTTTTAAATTCAATCATTTTGTAAACTGTTCATCAAAGGCATGATACGATGAAGGGTATGATCAACATGAAAGTGAGTGAGATATATGCAAGCCATAATTTTTTAAAACTTAAAATAATGCATTTCTCGTATTTTGTAGTAACTTCCCATTCACAATAATATTTTACCAATTTTTGTAAACATAAAATAAATTACTTTTAAAAATGGAAAATATTATTTTCAAAACAAACAAATTAGATAACCACGAAAAATCAAATAAGTTATTTTACTTTGATTGATTTATTAATGTATATAAATCTTTAAAATCACTTTATTAATGATTAACGATCTTTCTTATTTTTTGGTGAATTTTAATTTGGATGAGAATCTAATCACAATCTCATATATTGAGTAGGAACAAGGAACTAAATATTTTTTTTTCTATCATATCTTATATCCATTTTTTTTTATCAGCAACGAATTAATAAAAATTAAAAGAGACACTTTAGGGGTGTCCCAACCCGTATACATCAGACCTTAAAGTCTAGACTGTACGCATAAGCGAAACAGATTCTACTAGACATCAAAGAGCCAACCTCAAATTTATGGTTTACCCATATTTACCCCAACAGACAGAAACACCACAAAAGACCCTCACTCACCACCTAAGACAGAACCAAACTTAACCCTTATAGAAGACCACTAAAACCTCCACCGCACACCATATCAGCACTCTATAAAACCACCAGCTCCCTCCACGCCAGGAAAAGATACGCTAAGTTAACGGTGTTGAGTAACACCCGTTCTCCACCGCAGGTTCTATACTCAACAGTCCCTTGTAACTACCGCACACCAACCACTGATAGGGAACCTGCTTAACTTCTTGTGCTTTGAATAAGACACAACTCGAGACGCGCACAACCGATGCCCTCTACATTCACCTCGCCATGCAACGAGTTACCCACGCACATTTCCTCCGGCGACCACCGACTACGTCCATAAAGAGCACGCCACTTCCTCGACCAGCGATTATCTTTGCATAACTTCGACGACCACCGACCGATGACATGGGTTATGATGGTGTTTTAATTTTTGTAATTATAGTATGATTTATATCTACAGATTTTGTTTGAAAATCAGATGTTTTGTATAATATTGAAATACTCCTAATACTCTCATGTATAGAATTGAAATATTCCTAATACTCTCATTTATATTATTCTTTATTGTTTATTAAAAAAAGTTATTTTTCTAAAAAAAGATTTTTAACATGAAAGAAAATAAACCGACCAGTATATAATAAAAAGAAGAGCACGTGTATAGAAATGAGGTGTTTTGATGCTGAGAAGAAGTTGAAAACAAAGAAGATACACATAAATACCAAATATGTACTTTACCCAATCATATAGAAGTAACATTGATGCAGGTCATGGTTTGCAGCAAGAGATGAGAGTGTGAATAGAAGACCAATTAGTCTGAAACATGTATGTATACGTATGTATAGGTATATGTATGTATGTGTATACATTACAGATAAGATAAGCGAAGCATTCAACATAAAAGGCTTGCTTTAGGGAAAAGGAAGAAAAGAAAAGGTATATGTATGCATGCAGAAAAGAAGAAAACCAACGCCGTGTAGTTTCTGTAATAATAGAAATACAAAGAGAGAAGGACACGTGGCGTCCCCTTTTTATTACAGCTAATATGAATCCAGAAAGTTTAGGGTCACACTCCGGAAAATGATGCCTTCACACTTCACTCCATCATATTCTTAATCACTTTTTTCAATATCCACAAACACATAAATTCATGCTAATCCAGTTTAGAAGCTCATGTAATTAAACTCAAATTTCAACATCAAACACACGTAAAAATAGATTAACACAGTGATGTAATTGGAAGGGTTTTTTCCACAATAACATTAACAAGAGTTCTAAAAAAATGGATAGATTAGATGAGACACGTAGCCAATGCCCAGAGGGATAACAGGAGGACGGCACCGAATCAATTTGACTTCCGCTTCTTTCTTAATCTTCACTTTCTTCCTATTTATACCACAAAACAACTATACTACACTATCATATTCATAACTCCATTCTTTTCTTCCTCTCTTTCGTCTCAAATATTTTCTCACATTTAGCTCTGCAACACACAACTTAGCTGCTTCTGTCATGGGAAGAGCACCTTGTTGTGAAAAGAATGGCCTCAAGAAAGGACCATGGACAACTGAGGAGGATCAGAAACTCGTTGATTACATTCAGAAACATGGATGTGGGAATTGGAGGACACTCCCAAAGAATGCTGGTATCTCACCAAACTAAACAAAATATGGTTTTTTTGTTTATTATGTATTATGCAAGTTTCAACTCATGAGTTTGGTGTTCTATTGAATAGGGTTGCAGAGATGTGGAAAGAGTTGCCGTCTTCGTTGGACAAACTATCTCCGACCAGACATAAAGCGAGGTCGGTTTTCATTTGAAGAGGAAGAGACAATAATTCAGCTCCATAGCATTCTTGGCAACAAGTGAGTTCTTGTTTTTTAATATTTTTAATGTTTTTTCTTAAACATTTTTTATCAACAATAAATAATATATACAAATGAAACATTTGGTGATTTAAAGAAACAAAGACAACCTAATAAGAAGATAACGCCTTCCAACAACTACTCAAAATACTAATGAATAGTTATGGGTTATTGGATTCTTTAGGTGGTCTGCGATTGCTTCTCGTTTACCAGGAAGAACAGACAACGAAATCAAGAACTACTGGAACACACACATTAGAAAGAGGCTTTTGAGGATGGGAATTGACCCTGTGACACACAGTCCTCGACTTGATCTATTGGACATCTCTTCCATTCTAAACGCATCTTTCTATGGTTCATCACAAATGCTCCTTGGCATGCAGCAGTCTATGGTGAACCCCGAGCTTTTAAGGTTGGCTTCTTCGCTCTTCTCCTCCTCACACCAACACAAAGACCTTGACGTGTGTGTTCCAAAGGGTCAACAAAACCAGGTTTGCGATCCACAAGTTCAGAATCATGTTCCACACTTGGTACAATTTCAAGATCCAGTTCAAGAGGTGCCTGCATGTGTTTCATTGCCTCTCTCTCAGCCACAGTTAGTTGAGCCCCATAATGTGGACCCATATCCATCATCAACTTTCTCAGACTTCACTTACCAACAACATTCTCATGATGATCAGATAATTAGTGATTGGCACAAAGATGGGGTTGCTTTAAGCACTTTAACAGATGATTATGTCCCTCAGTTATCAAGCTATAATTATTATAGTTCCGATGATCTCATGTATCCTCCATTCTCCCAACCTTCAACTTTCCATTCCAATAACAGCAATCAGAACTTCAGCTTCGCTTCAGTTCTATCCACACCTTCGTCAAGCCCCACACCGTTGAATTCAAACTCCACGATAATCAATGGGAGCAACACAGAAGACGAGAGAGATCAAAGCTATGGCAGTAGCAGCATGTTGAAATTTGAAATCCCAGATATTTTAGATGTGAATGAGTTCATGTAATGTGATCAGATACATAGATCATCAACGACTAATTAAATCAACCAAAACGTTGATTGGTTTTATCACATATCCCCCCGTTGTTTTTTTCTGGGATACCTTGATACGGATCCGTTGTGTTGATGGCTGTAACATTTCCTAATTTTTATTATTCATCATAGTTTTAATTTCTTAATTGAGCTAGCTTTGACTTTATTATACCAAGTACCAATATCATATCTATTTTTTGAAGTTATATGAAGTTTCTATAATTCTTATGTTATATATGCTCTCCCTCTCTATATTAGTTATAGAGATAGGAAAATGATAAATTAGTTATAGAGATAGGAAAATGATAATAAATTTATAATTAAATTATATAAAAATATTAAAATAATAGTATTGAATGTTGTAATATAATTGTATAAAAAGTTTCAATTGTGAATCTATCAATTAGCCTCTTTAGATGTATTACTTTAAGAATAAAAGTGCTAAATTAAAAACAAGTGTATCACTCCAAGGCATCACTTGTGTTGTACCAAAATAGAAAGCGATCAACACTTAAGCAAAACAATAGCCAGAAAAGCCAAAACTAATAGGGTGCATGTCTTTTGTCTGCTGCATGCTTAACATAATATTCAATATTCTTTGGTCTACCAAATATTAGCACTATCACATTTTATATATTAACTTTCCTTTGCAATCTTATGCTGAGTGTTTATGATATTTGGATGGGGCCTTTCTCCAATTAGAACTTATACCCAAAAATAGAAATAAAATAAAAAAGAAAAAAAAATTGCAGTGAGAGGAAAATCTTTGGGAAGGAAAGACTGAGGAGTAAAGGGAAATTAGGTTTCAGATATCCCGACAGCGAGTCCAAGATTCTGGCGAGGTGACCGGAGACGGCACGCCGGAACACGCGCGAATGACACGTGTCCCAGACACCTGTAATGGATAAGTAATAATATGATTTGCATGGGGATTATGGGTAATTGGAGCTTAAGGAAGCATTGACTTATAAAGACAAGAGGGGCACGTGTCCGTGCGGCGTCGGTGACACCGCAACATGCGGGGCCCACGATGTAGCTTTTTTCGTTTGAAATCACAAGCAGTGCCCTTTTTTTAGTATTTTATTATTTTATGAGAGCGTTACCATTAATAATTATTGGTATACTGTTCACTACTATTACTTGCGTCAGCATTTCAGACACGTGGGTTCAATAATGAAGGAGGGGAACGGTCCAAGTTTCGCTGAACCGGTTTTTCGTTTGAACCGGGAACGCCGTTACTAAACTCAACTGGGTTTCGCGCAATAATGTGGTGATGATTGAGTTGAAAAGGTACGCTGCTGTTGCAGATTGCCATGGCAAAAGGTATCAGTTTAAATTTTAATAAACGAAAAAAAATTACATAATATAAATATAAAGTTGAAACCGAATATTTCAAAATTTAATTAAAAATATATAAAAGTGAAAAGAAAACTCCCAAGAACTCAATCTTTAAAGTTCTTTCATTTTACGTATTTATGATGTAATTATGCTTTTAGTTAGCTTCCTTTTTATTAGTATAATTAGGCTGTTAACTATTTTTTTATTATTGTGTTTGCAAACCTCTTTTTCGTTCCATGTATTTAAGATATAACTTTAATGAATAAAGTTTTTTTTATGCATTTTTCTATACTTGTTTTTTCTCCTTCATTCTCAAGTTATCATTATTATGATAGTCCAAATAAATAGGCGTAAAATATTAATATTTTAATAACATAAATTGAAATAATTTAGACCAACTATAAAATACTATAGGGTGAGAGGATGGGAGTCGCACTTTCAAAATACATGATTGAAAATTTTAAATTATTGAAATTACGATATTCGTACTCAACAGTACAGTAAAACAATTAATAAATATAAATTATAAATTAAGAGAATTTCACACAGTTTGTTGATCCAGAAATTGAGGTGTTGGAAGCAAATGAGAGTTGTAAAGATGTTAGGTAACTGACTTCTCTTGTGCAGCCAAAATTTCTGAAATACGTGTATTCGACAATTACCGTTTATGTAGAAAGTACGATCCATATACATGAACTGCATGTTTTTTTTATCAAAGCAAATGAAACAGAACTACATCAGAAGCAAACAAGAAGCTGGTCCTACTCCTCATTTTATCTTCGTCATATGTTCTTAACTTTTATGTTCGTATGTTTTTGGAATTGTTCTGCATTAGTGACACGTCTCTATACAACTGGGAATATGGCTGTACACGGTTTTTGCCACATGCTCTAATAATCCCTCATAATGCTCACAATCAGGTCCTAGATTTCTGTCTTCCCACACCCTTTTTGCTTTAAAACACAAAAGCCAAAAACTAATATGTAAAATGTAAAATGTTGCACCTTTTTTTATTTTTAATGAATTCCATTTTATACCAATTAATTTGTCTGTGAAATTATAGATTAAGATTAATAAACTCTTCTCTCATTGAAATAAACTTAGACTCTCATACCATTTTATTCTTTATTCAAATATAAGATAACACACATTAAAATTTATCTGTCAATTCTGTCACATTGAAAAATAGAGGTGATCAGACAAAGGGTTTTACGAAAATCAGAAATCAGTAGCATACATGCATATACTTACTTAATAAATACAAGTTCTGTTCATTTATGTCTAAAAGAAGTAGAAAAATTGAAACTACATGGTAATAATTAATGTGAAACACTATGTGCTAGAAACTCGAATCTTTAGGTGGGATTCTGCATGTATAGATAGATTATTAGAAGTATTATTCATCACATCATAGTGGGTGTCTGCAATGACTATCCATGCAGGAAAGTTGGACATTTTTTGGTCAACTCCAAGCTTTCGACCACACACTACCTTTCAAGCATAGTTTTGCATTAAATAGCCCATCTTAGTTTGTTCATCTTAGATGATAGCTTTCTTTGTCTTACTCACTCGCTAATTATGAAGGTCATAACTTTGGGTTACCGATTGCATTGGTGAAAGGCCTTGCCCCTGTTTTCTAGTATGCATGTAACATGTTCGTCACGTATGCGTCACAGAAAAATGATTGACTTTGCAGACAACTATAGTTGTGCATACGAAGTCGCATTTGTCGTTAAGCAAAAGGGTTCAGAACGTGTCCAACAATAGAGACAGCCATGTCCATCTGTTCAATATGATTAAGGAAAGGATATTGGTTGCTATGGCCTAGTCTTTGACTCCGACCTATGTATGTGGCACTGTGACCCTCGCTTTCTGTCTCGACCGACCAAAGAAAAACTGTTTCCAACTTCAAAGTTTTTGAATAACTAAACACTTAAAGTGGATCCATGTCTTATTGTCATCGCTTCGCTTCAGTCCCCGTTTCTTTTTTTCTCTTATCTCTAGTTTTTGTCAATGTCTCTTTGTTGATTCTGAGTTTCATTGAGATGATGACAACACTACATAAACGCACCTCTTAACTACTACTTACTAAGCACAAAAAGAAAACGATGCTCTTATTATCCTTTATACAACTTTTTATATAATTGAATTCTACTATGGATAACCTCATCTTTCTTGTTAAGAAGTGGGTTTCAAGCCTAACTCAACCTCATAAAACCGGCTCAATGAGGTGAAGTTTGCACCCACTTATATACTATGAAAAGCTCTAATTTCTAGTCGATGTGGGATCTCCAACACACTCCTCACGCCAAGACTACCAACTCATGCGTGGAAATATATGTTATGAGTGCTCCGATAACGGTCCGATAGCGGGTGGCCTGCTAAACCCAACAAATACTCGCTAGGATAAGGCTATGATACCATGTAAGAAAATGATAAAAAATGTTAAGAAGAAGAGATGTTTCTTATTCTTTTATGTGTATATTACAATCTAATTAGGTAGGATACTAATCATGAGATTTTATAATTATTAAATTAATTGCATATATAATTAGGTACAATATCGTCAAATATTGTATACAATAGTGACATATAATTTGATAATTATTATTTTTTAATATTTCTCTCACTTAATCATTTCAACAATGAGTATTTTAATTATGTTAATGTCTTTTTTATAAATTTAATTAATTCAATTAACAGTGTAATAATATTGTTTATCGATTTAGTTTTTTTCTATTGTGGGGAATCCCATGATATTCACATATAAGTAAAGAACAACATTCGAAAATATGGTTAGATACATAAAAAAAAAAATCACATTACACATTAACAGAAGAGGATACTTATTTTTGGTTATACTGAATGATCTATGTCTTTGTCTAAAACAAATATGAACATTGAAAGTCCCATTATATATCTATCTCTGCACAACAAACTAAACATGAACAAATAAACTTATATTAAAAAAATGCATGTGTTGTATATGTAGCTGATTTATTCGCGTGAGATGTAACCCAACAAAATAAAAAAGGTTCTGGAAAAACGTAATTGAAGGTTGAAGTGCAGTTTTCAAAGGCATGTAGCAGTGACTTATGAGAGAGAGATATTGAAACTGTGGGCGGAGAAAAGAAGTTGAATCAATTGGCTATTGGAATGGTACAAGTCAGCAGAAATTAGAGATTGCAGTATTTGATCAGTCAATAAATAGCACAGTGATGTGATTCCACTGATAAATTGTCCATAATTAGGTTAAGATGGCTGCAATTAGGTCTGTTGTCTCCAGATAATTACACTTGTCACAATTTCTCCACCAGTAATCATTATCAAATTAGAACAAAATGGGTTCAATAGTTCTTAAATTATTAGGAAAAAGACTTTCATCACACTGTTAAGGTCCACTCCAATCGTTTGACTCTAATCTTTTTCACTGTAATGCGTACTCACTTCACGTTTTCTATATCGTTTTTTTTTTCTTTTTAAAATTAGGGTTATTAATTTGAAATATCACATTGTGAAAATAAAAATTTATAAGATTAACTTACTCGTATATTATGGTCATAAATTAAAAATCTAATGGATAATGGACTCATTCTTTCTGCTATGTCAATTACACGTTCTTAATATTTTTATCTTTATATACAGGGGTGTATTCATGAACTGTTCTCGCAATTAATAATTTTTTTCTTCAAAATACGTCTTTTTTACCTTGCTTTCAGTATAAATGTGGGCTCAAAGTAATTGGCCCATTTATATCTATGGGCCTGTATACAGAAATGTGGGTTCAAGACGGGCTAACTTATTCAAATATCTGTTAGTTTCGTACCCAAATCAAAATCTTAAATTAGAAATGTTGGCTTCTTCTTCCTGCACCCCTACGTTTTTCTTCCTGCATCCCCACAATTTTGTAAATCCCAAAACTGACCTTCACCTTGTTTCGAAAGCAACTTGTTGATTTCTGGATTGCTGAATCCGGAAGTCTAATTTTTGTTACGGATTGATGAATCTGGAAGATTACCGGATTCATCAATCCGGAATATTTATGGATTTTCCAAAACGAAATGCAAAAAATAAATGTGGATTTCCTATTCCGTAAAATTACCGAATTGCATTGTCCGGAAGAAGAAAGAGTAGTGTGGATTTTATGTGTATTTTGGGGTTTTTAAAAAATAATAAGGATATTATTGTCTTTGCATTACATTATGGGGGTGCAGGAAGAAACTGCCAAAAATGTTTAGAGAACATAATTTGGTAGAGGCAAGGAATTTAAAATTGGATTATATGTTGCAACCTATTTTATTGGGCTGGGCTATTTTAACCGTGTAGGATTCATAAGTTGGGTAAATTCATCCTGCACCCCATGGGGGTGTTGAAATTACAATTTTATTCTTAATGGAAAAAAAATCCTAAGACACTTCCTCTTCATCTTCTTCATTTCCAATAAAAAAAAAGGGCATTCTGAGTGGATCAACCTAGCTAAAATAGACCCACATATTTTATATTGTATTACAAATTTTGCAATCCCAAACACAATTTATATCATGAATTCAAAATATAATATTTGTATTTCAAATTTTATATTATGTTTTAAATTGTACAATCTAAAATATATAAAATCATAAATATTAATTTTTAGATTTTGTAATTTAAAAAGTCTCTAGATTTTATATTCTCAGAATTTTTTTAAAAATACAATAAAAAAGTAACTTTTGATATTTTCTAAAGTAGAAGGTTGCAAAAGAAAGTATGGATGTAGGAAGAATTTGCCAAGGTGTGCATAGTGTTTGGATAACAATATTAGTAGCTTAACGAGCTAGGTTATTTTTTTCTTTTGTTTTTTTACTATTTGTTTAAACACGCCATTAGAATGGATTTCACGTACTATATACAAAATAGAATAAATAACCTTTGACACCACTATTAAAAAATATATTCACTTGACATTTGCTTTTATTAATAAAATAAGTATTACAATAATATCTTGAATTTGTAAGTTAAATGTAGAAATGAGAAATGAGTATGAAATTATGAGTACTCTAAAAAAATATTGAGCGAGCACTTGACGTCATACATATTAAAGAATTAAAATGATAATGGTTGAATTTTGTAGAGTGTATAAAAAAATACCTCACGTTATCTGCCATATTGAAGAGAAATGTTGAACTCTCACAATTAGTTCAAATTCTTTAAAAAACAAATGCTTTAGACTAACAAGTTATCACATAGAATAGTTTTGGTTAGCAATTGGGCATAAGAGTAGATTGCCTATAGTACTTAATATACAATACTATCCAATATTGAGGGTCACAGTTTGGAAATAAAAAAAAAATCTTAAAAGTTTCCTTCTTAATATGGTATCAGAGTCATTTTAAGTCTATCCTAACAAGTATATGTTGGGTTTATCAAGTCACCACTATCGGACCGTTATCGGATCACCCATAATATGTAATTTCTTGTACGAATTGACAATCTCAGTGTGAGAGAATGTTTTGGATATCTCATATCGAGTAAATATTAGAACATTTTATAATATATATGAATACAAATCCCACCTTTTAAATCAGTTATAAGATTGAATTGGCCTTCTTAAATAAATATTTTTAAAAAAATTATAAAAGTGAGTTATTAAAATGTGGAAACGTAACTTAATTCTGTAATGATGAAATGATTGAATTTTTTGTTGGAATAACTTATTTCATGACGCAATTGAGAATTTTTTATTTTTTATTTAATAAGGTTACTTATAAAGTTCATGAATTCTTGATGTATATTTATGATGGTGGCAACTGTTGTGAGTGGTTACGTGCATGGCCACTGTCCGCAGGCTGCGTTTAACCAAAACAAGTGTTTGCTTTAGTTTTTTAAGTTTTAGATTCATATAATTTTATCTATTCTCTTACGCCAAAAATAAAATATATATTTAAATAATTTCAATTTAAATATTAATTATGAATTTATTTTTGCTTGATACAATATAAAATATTTTACATTTATTGGAATTGAGTCACCACCACTCTAATACGTGTCAAGAATGCATGATCACTAGTAGAAACTAATGCTGGGTTTTGAAACATGTAATTCCATTAATATTAAACACGATTCTTCACATCTTTTTTATATAATGCTTTAATCAGATTTTTTTAAGAAAATCAGTAATTCTTGAGATGAAAAACTTTCTAAAACAAAGATTAAGAATGGTCTTCTCTAAAATAACCAATCAAAATTACTCATTTTAACTTTACTTACTCTAAAGAAGTGAATCTAAAAATTAGTACTCTGATTTAACTCGTATTTTAATAAAACAAAAACATTTTCATATCAATATTAATTATCACTTTCAATCCAACAATTTTGTGAGAAACATTTTTATCACGAAATTCTTATTTTCATTATTTGCTGAAAATGGATTTGGATGAAAATATTATATTATTACGTAATCCTATAAAAATCACACCGCCATAACAGAATTAATAAATGTAACGCTATTTTTGTTGTGCACTGAAATTTGACACGTTTTCTTCTGTCACAACACTCATGTAGCATTGAAACAAAGGTGCTAAATGTGGCTATATATTCTTCTCACTTCCTCTCATTAATTATTCAGATGGAAATTGTTTAAATTAAAATTAAATTATAAAATGTCTCGTGTATTGATGGGATTTTCCTCAAAATGTACAAAATTAAATTACTTCATGACAAAGTGTGCTAATACTATAATATAAATAAATTTAATTGAAACAAAGTTACATATCATTATTAGATGATAATATATCTTCACAACAATTTGTTAACATGTTATAATATATTTCTTTGATATGTTAAATTTAATGTTATTGATTTTTAAAAGATGTTCAACACGAATATTACTTTGATTATATCAAATTGAGTGCAATAAAATTTCATGTAACGTTAAAACATAATTTTTTTATGCAAGCCACAAAACTAACTAACTATGTTATATAGAATTATAGAGTCTTTGTTGTATGCTATATCATTATATTATCTTAAAAACAATAAAAAGAATATTGTATTTAAAAATACTTCACTTTATGAACATGAACATTTATATTCTTATAGTATTTTTTGAGATTTTTTCCTAATCATTTTATTTTCTGTGATAATTAAGGAAATATTCATTGAAAATCGTAAGTGACTTAATGCTAAATAGTTCTCTATTCATGGAGATAAAATGAATAATAATGAATTTATTTATATATTAACATGGAAAATGTTTGTAATCAAATTTCTATATACTTCAACTACTATACTTGTATAATTTATTTTTGACAAGTTATACGTGAAAACCATTTTAAAGTTGTTTTTAAACTAGTATGATCCTCTACACATTTAGCATTTAACAAGAAAGTTTTACAAAACATCTTTAATCTCTATCTAAGCCATTATAAAACTAATATATCATTTTCAAAATGTATAAATATAGAATATTTAAAATTATATACACAAATTCCACTAGTAATTAATTTTATAATATAATGTGTACTTTTTTTTTTTTGGAAAGTTATAGATTAATTTTAATTTAAGATACCAGATAAATATTAATTAACTTATTTGATTGCATTATATTTTAATTTTTATAATTTTATTCTATATCATTAAACACACAAGGGCGTTATTATTGGATGAATAATAACATGAAATCTTAATTTATTTGTTATAAGTTGTAATATGCCACATTATTTTTAAGATCTCATATTTATTTTTCCTTCAATGCAATGTCTTATATTTAATGACATGTTATTTACATTTTTAATTTAAAAACATGTATTATTATAAAATATATTTTTGTGAAACAATAGCAGGTCTTAAAATGATTACACTGAGTACGAACCCGTGATAGATGTACTAAAAATTTGATTAATAAAATGTTTTAAAAAGGTACTTTGATTTAAATTCAATAATAATAATAATAATAATTGTATAATTTAATTTTCATAAAAAAATCCGATAGTTTTTCTTAATTTACTATAACAATTAAATGTTTATTAACATTGTTTGATTATAATGAATTTTAATTTTTTATAACTTCATCTTATATCATTAGTTATATTAAAACACATACAATATAATCAATCACATGTATTAAGATATAATGCTTAAATTTTTAATGATAATAATAATAATTAATGACTAAAACCATACGACTTTCCATTTATTGTTTGTCTATTCTTTTTTTACAATTCTTTGAGTTTTTTTTACCCATATTATCTAAATTGACAAAAAGGGTTTTTCTATTTTTAATATGCACTTTTAATGCTTGTAATTTTATTTTAAAAAGAGAGTTTATTTTTTTGATCATTCCTTCATTTTACACGTTACCTAATTTAAGAAAAGTTATGATCTCTTAATATGTTGAGTTAATTGTTTTATGCCTATTGATAACGTCCAGGATATAAAACGATATTACAGTGAGTAAAATCCTCGAAACTATTTGAGAAGTACATTGAATAAAATCCTACAATAAAATTGACATAAAATGTGTTGAAATTAATGTATATTATATATTTTGGTTAAAAAAATTCAGCTAGCTTTATTACATTTCTATTATTTTTAATACCTCTAAAATTAATCAGAATTTAAATTGATATTTTAAAATCTTTTTATTATGATATTACTTTGAACTTAACTACAATAAATATATATATATATATATATATATATATAATTTTTAAAATATAAAACTCGATTCTATATATTATATAATTATAAATTATATAAATTAAAAATAAAACTTTATGTATATAAATATATTTTAATGTATTTTGAAAGATGTTTTTTATGATTCAAAACGATTTATTTTTTATTTTTACAATTATAATAATTTTTGTTTTAAATTAATAAATTTTTGAAATTTAAAATTATCTGAAAATATCAACAAATATATTTCAAATTAAATATATTCTATACACAATTTAAAGAAATGTCTGAAGGACATACATAGTAATAAACTAACTTTGATTGTGTAATATGTTAAGTAGCTAAAAATATTAAAATGTTGGAAGTGAAATGAATTTATTATTGGGAGTTAGGGTTTGTTGAATTGGTTGAGACGGCCTGAGTCAAGGAGACGTGTTGTGTGCTCTCAGCCTCACCACACCTCACCTCCTTAATCGCATCGCTTCTTTCATTTCCATTCCATTCCATTTCGTTTCATCATCTTCATCAAACCACCATAGCATGATCTCTTCCTTCTCAGGTTCCCTTTTCTTCCACTCTTCTTCTTTTCTCTCTCTTCTCCTTCGCCTCCGCATTTAGGGGAATTCAATTTTTCATTCCCTGCTACATTTATTTCATGCCCATTCTCTACATGCCGCTCTGTTTCTTTCATTAAACCAAAAAAATAAATTCTTTGGCGTTTTTCTTTCTGGGGTTGAATTTTAGACTCCGGATCTCTCATGTGGGAAATGCATCTGGAGTTTCAGTAGGAACCGTTGATCCTTTCAATTCTGTTGTGCCCAAAAAATTGTAAGGGTCTATTCGTTTATTCTTTAACGATTTGGGGCTGTAGTTACAATTTGAACTCGTTGTTATGCTCAGAGTGATGCAAGTTTCATCTCTGTTCTATATTTCTATTTAGTTGCCTTCTCGAGGTAGAGATCTAATCTACCAAAGGAAAATGTTAGAAACAACAGCTCTTACCTTCTAATTATAAGTTCCCTTCTCGGAGTGTGAGAGAATATTTAATAGTTGTTTTAAACATCTTTTTTCTTCTTCTAATTTTTAAAGCAGACAGTAACCTAGTGGAAAGGAGAGGTAATACCGGCAAACTAGGAATGAATTGAAACTCCAAAAAGTGAGGAACAAATAGTGGGGCATGTTATATGCCGGATCAACCTTTTCATCCTGTTGATGCCTCTTGGAGGGGTGGATGTAAAATTTAATGCTCATCTACGTCTATATGTATTATGGTCGTGAGTGAAGAGAAGTCACTGTAGGTAGCATTTCAACAGTGACGGTTTACTTGTGTATAGTATTTATGGATAGAACAACCGGAAACATACTTGAATCATGTGATCAAGGTATTGTTGTAGTTGACATGGTTATTGTTTTGCACTTTGCAGATATTTGATGCTTAGAAATATAAGGAGAGCTGCTCGATCTGTCCGTACTCACAATAGCAGATACCTGGAAGCCAGTAAAAATGGGCCAATTGTCGCAGTTGGACCGAATATCCACCACTGCCGGTTGTACATGCAATATAAGTTTCCTAGTGAAGCACGCAGTTCATTCTTGTGGCATGGGACAAGGGAAGCGTTTCAAAAGTGCTGTTCTTTCAGGAACTTTTCTGTAACCTCAGCAAGCAATACAGTCACACATGATTCCCAGATTGCTTGGAAAATGCTGTACAGAAAGTATTGTTCCAGTGGTGATAGTACATTTCCTCCTACCGTAAATATGATTGCTCAGGCAGTGAGCTTGGCCTTAGCTCGTTCTTATTTGCTAGTTCCTGGTATTTTTGCATTTACATGTGGAGAGCTTGCATTAGCACAGAGAAATTGGGCAGATGCAGAGCGTTACCCATCACAGAATGCTTTGTACATGCGCGCACAAGATGGGTATAATTACATGTTTACATTTACATTCATAATAGTTGAAGGACTTATCTTATTAGTGAGGGCTCTCTATCTAGCAATATTATTCTCTCCTAGCATTGTGATGGCACCATTTGCAGATAGTTTTGGACCAAAGTTTAGGAAACTGTGGCTCCGTGTTGTTCATCGCACACTAGAAAAATCAGGGCCAGCATTCATAAAATGGGGTCAGTGGGCAGCTACACGGCCTGATCTCTTTCCTCGAGATTTATGCACTAAGCTTTCAGAACTTCATACTAAAGCTCCTGAGCATAGTTTCAGCTACACAAAGAAAACTATAGAAAAAGCATTTGGTCGAAAAATTTCTGAAATTTTTGACAATTTTGAGGAACTTCCTGTTGCATCTGGAAGCATTGCTCAAGTGCACCGTGCTTCCTTAAAATGTCGTTATCCTGGTCAGCAAGCAAAGCCACTGGTGGTTGCAGTAAAGGTTAGACATCCTGGTGTGGGAGAGTCAATCAGGCGGGATTTTGCTATTATTAATTTGGCGGCAAAAGTTTCAAGCTTCATTCCTGCTCTTAATTGGTTAAGATTAGATGAGAGTGTACAACAATTTGCAGTTTTCATGATGTCTCAAGTTGACCTTGCTAGGGAAGCTGCCCATTTGAGTCGCTTCATTTATAATTTCCGTAGATGGAAGGATGTTTCTTTCCCTAAGCCTGTCTATCCACTCGTGCACCCCGCAGTTTTGGTGGAAACATACGAGAAGGGTGAGAGTGTCGCATATTATGTTGATGATCTTCAAGGACATGAACGGGTTAAATCTGCTCTTGCTCACATTGGGACTCATGCACTTCTGAAAATGCTTCTGGTATAATATCTCTGATTTGCAGTGTTTTGTGCCACTATTATCTTGCATATAGGGATAGTAGCATTTCACATTGCTATTTTTGCATATTTGATTTGTTTTGCACCATAAAGCACAAGTCATCACGATTGATTACCTCAAATATCACATGATTTGTTTTAGTGATTGCTTTTATTTATAACAATCACAAACCATGTCTTCTAATAATTTGTTAACTCTTTCTAGAAACTGTCTTTACTGTGTGATAAACTGTTTTTTCATATTATTACAGACTAGATTTGGAGGGTTTCTTTGTATAGTAATAGTAGGCTAAAACACGAACAAAAAAAGATTTTCTAAGGCGTGAGTGATCACTATTCGTAAGGACTTATCTATGGTGTATTGCGCAAGTCTCTCAGGATACAACAAGAACTTTTCGGAAAATACCGAGGATATCAGAACTAGCAAGCAACTCTTGAAGAGTAAAAAACCTAGGATTACGGAAATAAAAGAAGAGAGAAGAACACAATAGAGACTAGAAAAAATAGAGACGTGAGAGGCAAAATTTTGTCTTTTGGAGCAACTAGAGACTCCTATTTATAGATGGAGAAAGAAGATTCAAAATCAGGAAGAAGAGTTGTTCTGGAAGATATTGGAGTAACCGTTGGAAAAGGTGGAGATCGCCAGAATCGGAGGAGGAACATGGAACAAGGACCTGCAACGTTCCAGAGAATGTGCCTTTGGTTTTCCATTTACCTTCAAATTCGGTTCCAAATCTAGTGCCTTTGAGATCAAAACACCTTTGGAACGTTGCAGTTCCTCATTTGATTCCGGTGATCTTCATTCTTTTTCGGCGGTCTCCACCTTTTCCGGCGGTTACTCCAAAATCTTCCATAATGGCTCCTCTTCTTCCTGATTTTGAATCTTCCTTCTCCATCTATAAATAGGAGTCTCTAGTTGCTCCAAAAGACACTTTTGCCTCACATCTTTCTATTTTTTCTAGTTTCTATTGTGTTCTTTTCTCTTCTTTTATTTCCATAATCCTAGGGTTTTTACTTGCTTGCTAGTTCTAATAGCCTTGGTATTTTTCGAATAGTTCCTATGGGACTTGTGCATACACCACGGATAAGTCCTTACAGAAAGTGATCACTTAAGCCTTAGGAAATCTTTTTTTTTTCGTGTTTTAGCCTACTATTACTACACTTTGTTAGATATTCATTAAGTATGGTGAGCTTTACTTAGTTATCTGGCCTTGGTTGTTTAGATCTACTTTGTATATTATATTTATTATTGAGTTTTCTTTGTCTTATTAGTTATACTGAATTTTACTTTGTCCAAAATAATAGTTTGTTTTTTGAATGAACAATTTTTATTTGTTGATAATAATAATCATATCATGCATCTCCTAATCCTTAGTTTGAATGAAAAGAAACATGACTTCTGATAATAGTTTTAAACTTGAACATCGTAAAGTTTTAGCTTCCAAGAATGTCTTCTTTCAGGTGGACAACTTCATTCACGCAGACATGCATCCTGGAAATATCCTTGTTCGAGTGGCTCAGAGCAAGTCTCGGAAACGGCTCTTCAAATCAAAGCCTCATGTAGTTTTTCTTGATGTGGGCATGACTGCCGAACTATCTGGTAGTGATAGAATAAACTTACTGGAATTTTTTAAAGCTGTTGCACGCCGAGATGGTCGGACTGCTGCAGAATGCGCCCTCAACTTGTCAAAGCAACAAAACTGTCCAAATCCTGATGCCTTCATTGAGGTATTTTTTTCTTCGACTTCCATTCATTTTCTATTCTAAAGAACTTATTTTGAACGTAGTTTTTAAAATTTGGTTTTAGCATAGTTTTGGAAGGCAAAGCAAAACAAAAAAACTTAGTGGTTAAAAAAAATGTCAAAATAATTTTTAAAAGAATTTGGCCTGAGACATTAACATCTGCCAAGTATGGCTCCGGATACATATGTAGCACTCTAAGTTGTTTCACATTTCCTTTTTTTCAGAACGGTAAATTTGGGAACAAATTTCAAAATACATATGTAGAAAACAATTATCCAAACACTTTTTTCTATTCTTTACTTTTTATAAACTGAAAATAGTTTTTGAAAACTGCAATCAATGTAGTAAACAAGATCTTACTGATACGGTTTTGTTCTGTGATATCTTGGTCAAAATTTATATGCACAACAAGCATATGATATGTAGATTCTGCTTTCTGGTTTATTGACTCCGAATGTTGAATATTTCATTCTATTATAGTTTGCCATATATCGAGTTGACATTGGTTATTGTTTGATTGCTTAATTTTCTAGAGATAAATGCATTTTATTTTCTTCACCATGTTGGACAATGTCTCTAATTTGTCTCCCAACAGGAAGTGGAAGAATCGTTTACTTTTTGGGGCACCCCAGAAGGTGACCTGGTTCATCCTGCAGAATGCATGGAGCAATTACTAGAGAAAGTTAGGCGTCACAGAGTTAATATTGATGGCAATGTTTGTACTGTCATGGTGACTACCTTGGTTCTTGAGGTAATTACTTCATTTTATTGTGTTCACATAAGTGATGATCATACATATATACTGATACAACCAAGGAAGATTGATATACTCATTCCTTTCCCGTATACTATTTATATTTGCTGATGTGATTCACGTCTTATTGGAATTGTTTAATTTGTAGGGTTGGCAGCGAAAGCTTGATCCTGGGTACAATGTGATGCAGACTCTGCAGACTTTGCTACTTAGAGCTGATTGGGCGAAGTCTCTTTCTTATACAATTGACGGACTCATGGCCCCTTGAGGAGGAAGTTTCTTTCTTTGTTGCGGCTCTTGAGAAACAATTTTGACTAACATAAAACCCTAAACAAACACATCTATCCTAAGGGCTCTCCCACAATTTTTTTGGTTTTATTTTAATTTTTGAAAGTTTTATCCCTGTATTCATTTTGGTTAATTGCCAAGTTATTTTTGTGAGCATCATAGTTTACCAGAAAATGGAAGTAGAAGTAATAAAATGGTGAATGTATCTTTAAAACGCCAGTACCGGCTGTTGAAAGGAACAGTATATATTAGAACTTGGAATGAGAGGTAACGCTACATTTTATATTTCACAGTCACGTCTTTAATTTGATAATGCGTTTAATGCCTCTGCATATTTCTTATTTAAAGTGAAATGCATAAAAACCTGATCTAAAATGCGTATAAATCTCTTCACCTAAGTCTCTACGAAGGAATGTAGTCTTTTAAGTCCAATTGCTCAAGGGCGAGTCGTTCACCACCAACCATACTTGACATGATAGTATTGAGGTTTACAACTGGTGCAAAGATATTGGTGTAGTCAATTCATTCCTTTTGCTGAAATCCTTTTGCAACTAATTGTGTTATGTATCTCTTGGAGTCACATGATCCTCCTTTACTTGATACACTTGTTTAGGTAAATTCTTTCTACATCATACCAATTTGAACTTGTACCCTATCGTCTTTCAATTTTTTCAAAACTATCCTCTATTCTAGATTTAAATATTCGGAATTCAAAAAATACAATTTGAAAATTAAAATCTTAATTTGGAAAAGTAAATCCAAAATGTAAAAAGTACATTTTGGAAAAGAAAATTTGAAAATACAATTTGGAAAAGAATTTTCATAATTATAAATGTGTTCTAGATATTAATACATATTTTTCTCCTAAACTATAAACCCTAAACATTCATCTCTTGATTCTTCGATACATTGTCCTACACTTGTTTTTATAGTGTTTTTGTCTTTTCATAGTTATAAAAATTGCAATGATTCTTGGACCCGAACTTCCTATCTTTGGGTTTAGCACGTTCACTTTTTGTAGTTAAATTTATTTCTCTTGACTTTGTATGTAAAAGTAAAAAGGTTGATCTACTTTGTATGTAAAAGTAAAAAGGTTGAATTAGATCACGAACATTGTTGAATTTTAACATATTGCTTAATAACTAGCTACTCAGCTATGACAATAGTGTTCCAACTTTCTGTTAGAGAAGACAAAAGTATCAATACTTATACTTCTTCATCAAATTTGATTCCAATTGAACTCAATTGAGTTTGTTGAAATGTTGAGCTACTAACGCACCTTCAGTCATCCACAATTAAATAACCACCCCCATCAAATGAACTTTGTTTGATGTTGACGATTTTTCATATATTATTACAGAGTCTCCATAAGACTCATTGTGGTATTTTCTTTTCCAATATTCAATGCAACATTGTGGAATAATGTGAAATGAATAACTCTGATGGTTTACCTATTAAAAAATGTTAGATCTTCATCTTTTATGTCTTTTAGCATCAAACTTTTCAATTCTCACCTTTCCTTCCTTTGCAACCATTGTTCTCATTCAAATTTGATTCTCTAGACCGTTTATAGTAATAAACAATAATAACAATCTAGTTATGATACCAATAAAATTCAAAATAAATATAAAATAAATAACAGAGTTTAACTAATTATACCTACGCTTCCGGGTTAATGTAGACCTCTCATTCAAAAGAGAAAATTATAAAATAGGTGTTTACAACAAACATTCAACTCACAATCTGGAAAAATTCAGAAAAATAAATTATTATATTTTTTTTATCTCTTATTTCTCTCATTCCTGTTGAAATTCATAATAAATTTTGCATGATCATATTTATACATACATACGAATATCTGCTCCTCACATTTTATTTCCCATATTTATGCAATCATTTTATTTATATTGATTTTTTTTCTTAACAAATACCTTATTTACAAAATTTGTTTGTTTTATTAACTAATATCAAATAATCTCAAATTCAGTCTCAGATCCACCGTCAAATCCGAACAAAACATTTACGTTAGAACTAAAAACATCATACACAAAGAATAAAAACTTTTGATTGTAGTTCTCTTTGGTCGTTCCGTTTCACCTGACAACACCATGAGGGAAAAGTTTTTATATGGGATAACTTTGGTTGGATAGTTGGTCCTCCAAATTAGACAAGAAAAGTGATAAGAACATTTTATTATTATATTTATTTTAATTAGAATGTTTGCGGCACATTTTTTTTACACATACGACAAAATTTCTTTCTATCATTTGATGTTTCGGTTATAAGGAAGTCTCCAATGGACATTTAAAAAGTATAATTGAAAGAAAAAAAATTATTTAAATTTTAGTTAAATCTATTTTTAAGGCGTTTTGCCTAAATTTTCTTAGAAATTTAGTTTAAAATGGAAGCAAATGGATGAGTGCATTAGCACTGCAGATACTTTTAAACAGCACCAACATTGAAGGTGTTGAAGATTTTCCTAGAAATGTGCAATTTATCATAAAATGACTTTGGGACTATGTAGTATTAAACATTCAAGATTTTAACTAGACAACATTTAAAAGCATTCATTCATTGATTCAATGGCAGTCACCTATAATAATTAATTTATTTAGGAAGAGTTAAAGCACAAAACAAGGTCAAAGTGACTGTGGTTGATTAATGAGAATAAATATAGATTTAGTAATCTTCAGAATGTTCCTTTACCAATGATCCATAACCAGTCAAGAACAGCTCCAACACATATGCCACTTAAAAGACACAAGACAAGCAAATTACCCAAAGCATTCTGCTCTGGACCCTGTAATGCAACACCACAAACTCCAAAGTTACACTTCTCAATGGCTACAAAAATAAATATATATTTTCATCCATCTTTATTAACTAAAGAATTAAATAGTGATTAAGAAGATACTTAAATTCTTGGTGAGCAAATATAACCAAGTCATTATATGCATTTGAAGTTCAAGTGCACACCCATTAGTTTGATATTTGAGAGTTGAGTTAGATGAACTTGCCTTGTAACCTCTTGGTGCCACAGTAAGAACACACACAGTGAGATAGCCATTGGTGAGTCCCAGAAAGGAGGTGAGAAAAATCATCCATCCTTGCGCACCATATTTTGCTGTAAAGTAGAATGCTGGAATCAGCAAGAATCGAGAAAAGACTGCTATTAGCAGACCCTTTCTGGATTCCAACTTCAGGCATGGCACAATGGGAATATATCTTGATATCAAATCCACTACATTATACATAGCTATCAAAACAACTGGGTACCTGCAAAGATAACCAGTGCCCAAATAAACTCCTTTTACTTTTTGCTGTCAGTTTCATCAGTCATCAAATGCTTTCATTTTACAATTTTTTTCATAGGGTTGGGGGAGTGTTAAAGATAAATAATCACCACGTCTGACTGATATGATATATATTCATTTTCTTAATCTATAATAAATTAATAACACTTAATGACAAAAAAATGTGAAGATAAATCCTAACTATGTGATATAAGATTACCTAATGATTTCTAGAAATGTCAAATCTACATTCTAATTACATAAAGTGGAAAAGGTGGGTCTCATCTATTTATTGTGTTTTTCTCTCTTCTACTGATTGGATAGGAGTGGTGCTTAAAGTCATGTCAAAAGGCAATTGGATTAAATAAGACTAAGCACAAGGCACTTACCATGTGCCTAACCCATGTGTCCCAGTATTTTCATACAGAAATCCAGGGAAGATTGACAGTGTTACTGCATATATAAAAAATATATCAACTGCATAATCAAGGTTCTCGAGAAATAATCTTTTGTTGCTCAACCGCTCTTGTTGCTTATCATCATCTCCACCCTGCAAAGGTTCCAAATCATTTTAGGAGATGATACAAAATTATTTCCACGAGAATGAAGTATTCTTGTTTTAGCATAATTATATTACTTGATCTTTAGTCTTTGTACTAATTCCAGCAGCAGCAAGGTCAGCAGCAACAGTTTTTGATCCCTCTAACGCTGCTTTTGAACGGTAATATTTCACTATGGGCAACTTGGTGAAGTAGATTGCATACAGGAAGATACAAACTAACTCAATGAATGAGGAAATTGCCAAGAATAGTACTGCAAAAATAAGAAACCATCTCTTTACTTTAAAGAAACAACTTTTACTGCACTAAGAATCATCATGCATTTTGAAATATACATGACAAAATAATATTCTATTAAAATCAACCAATCAAGACAGTATAAGATACCAATGTAGATGATCATTGTAAATAAGAATAACAACATACTTGCTCCCTTGCGAAGTCCATTATTAGATTTCTCGAAAGCTGCCTTGGTCACCATTCTCAGAACAGAAATCAGAGCCCCTGATGCTGCCAAACCAGCAAGGTAGGACTGCATAACAGTATGTATTATTTAAGTAAAAAAAGATAAAAGAACACCTCAATCTACGAGTTTGTAAACCCCGCCTCCAATACATAGGAACTGTAACTAAAAAGGTTATCACTGAAGGATATTGAATAAATTATATGAAAGACAAACCTGGATAAACTCAGGGCACATAAAACATAGCTCTCCTACCATGCCACCTTCGACCTGAGCATCTGCTATTCCAAAACAAGCAGCAAGCACACATATACCAATATAAGGTCCAATTCCTCCTTTCCCTGATGTTGCTAGATCAACCTGTCACAATAGTTGAAGCTTGATGACCAAGGAAAATAAGTCACTGACTCACTACGGAAATTACACATATCAGAGACGCTGCAAATTATAGAAATGGAAATGGTGTACTTACAACAAGAACAAAGAAAATGCTAATAAAGAAAAGAGTGAATCCAGCCAAATTCCGCTTTCTAGTGTTGATCTTCGACTCATAGTATGCCAGTATTATCATTGTTCCAATTGCAAATGGTTGATAGACCAAGGTAAGTACCCTTGCAGGATGATATTTCTTCAGAGTCCAACAAAAGATTCTTTAGAATGAATTATACAACCCATATTTCAAGAAGTATCGGTCAATCACAGTTAGAAAATTTCCATTTCCCATCTTTTATAGGAGAAACATCTATTGTTGGGGAAAAAAGATATTGTAGAGTTATTTCAAGTCCTATCAGAAACTGAAAGCACCATGAATTACTTACGGGAAACAGTGTGTAATAGTAATCTCCTATAGTCAACATGCTGTTCCAGGAAACAAGGGACCCGATTCCAAGAATGAAACAAATTGTCATTGCTTCATATTTTCCCTGGTTGCAATGAAAACAAACCGACTAGATAACAAATTCCATATAGAGAAGTATTACCATTAAACATGTTAGCAGTAAGTTCTTGAGTGAAAATTGCAATTACCTCGGGTTTTTTTGTTGCTCCACAGTAATCTCTGGCATCCATGATCACTCCTCTTAAAGTAAACCTTGAGGATAATTAATATTTATCAACAATAACTGCTAGTCCATAGATATCTGAGTCCTTGGATAAGAAAGTACGTTTTGATTAATGGGTGAATAAATTAGAAAGAGAACAAATATAGATGAACAACACTATTGGCGCAGTTTAAATCTTCAAGCACAAAGAACTTAAATTTATATGGTTCACCCTGTTAATTTCTCTGCACCTGCTACTGTGTTCTTTTTTAAGGTATTGAATAACTGGTGCCTACTGTGGGAATTGACGGATTCACAACAAAAATACAAGAACAACCGATATGGAAGTACAAGAATAAATGACACAAGCTTGATGGTTTATGGTGTTAAAGCTCGCTGAGGCAACAACCAAATTTACTAAGAGAAAAATAGCATCGGTATTATCTGAAGAATATCTTGTTGTACGTTTTATGTATAAATAATTAACAACACCTTCTTCACTGAATGGTTAGATCCATTTCTTATCAGTGGCTTGCTATTAAAAATGAATAGAGTGAACTACGATTTAAGAGTCAAGAAGACGAATAATTAAGAAGAAATGAATAACATTAACTTGGGTGATTCACCAATCATTTAAATATAAAAACTCATAAATTTTAATTTTCAAATTCTGAAAAAAATTCAGATTCTATATTCTAAAAACTAAAAACAAGTGTAATAAATAATATCAAGGAATAAGCCTAAAGAATGCTTATTTTTTAAGTAAAAGGATGCTGCAGGAAAGGCACAGATTTGCCTAAAGAATAAACCCTTTTACTGAACGACCTCATAACGAACCAAGTCCGGCCCAAATCTTCTTTCTTCAGCAATCACTGCATGTTTCTTATAAACATGTCATTAATCCTACATTTGTGTTCTACTGTCTCCTTTTTATTACAAGAAAACAAAACATATATTTATATGCATTTTTTAATTATTTTATTTAATTATACTTTTTAAAATACCTAATCTTAATCTATGTTTAACTTTTGGTTAGATAAGTAATGTGTACTTTTTATCTTACTAGAATAACATCTTAAAAATATTACTAAAAGATTAATAAAACTTAATATATACAGTTAACTATTCTTTTTAATATTCTGAAGTTAATTTCTTTTTATAAAGGACAACGGAAAAAGTATTAAACCTACCCAAACACTATGAAGTCCACAAAAACAAAAGAGTAATCAAGTATGTTCTTTTAATTACTATTCTACTTCACAGGTTTTTCCCATAATGTTATGGCATATAATGCGTTAAGATCTCATGGATTCCGAAAATTGTAAATTAGTTGGTCGATTTCTAGGATTCTCTCCAAGAATTTTGATTAGATCTCTAAAAATATGTTCAAGGGATGCGAATGGTTGATCTCCTCAAAATTAATGACTAAAAATAATCATTTGGGCGATAGAGGACTCAAAAATTTGATCTCCTCAACACTAATGACTAAATATCATCATTCGGGCGATAGGAAATTTAAAAAGTCAATATTTTTATAATCAATGACTAAATATCTTTCTTTAATTGATACAAGACTTGAGAGACTGGTCTCCTAAAAACAGATGACTAAGTATCAAAAATAAACTCAAGATGTCAATCTTTTCAAAATTAATGACTAAAAATCATCCTTTAAACGATACCCTTCATTACTGACTACTTATATATATATCGATTTAGTACGAAACATTTAACAATTAATTTTATGAGTATTAAAATGAACTATATTATTTTGTTTTAATGTAATCAACTGAAATCGATTATACAAATAAAAAAATATATACGAGGGTATTATTAAAAAGTGCAAATTAATATCTCAAGTAAACACATTAAGATATAATGATTGTTGTTTATATTATTATATTATAATGTTGTTACCATACATTTTGAAAAATAGAATTATTAACTAAAATTTTGAAAATGTAACCAAATTAAAACATTTAAAAAATAAAATGAGAAATCATTATATTAATAGAAAAAAAAACCAATATATAAATTTTAAATATTCTTTATCTCATACAAATAATATTATTTTAACTAAATAATATTTTACTTTTAATGTGTTTATTTTTTATATCAATTTTCAATAAAAAATATACTTTGGAAATTATACTTTTAAAAGAAATTTTAGAATAAATTATATATTTACTTGTATCTTTTCTTTTTACCATTTTAAATAAAAATAAATAAATTTATAATAAACCTAATTTTTTTTAGTGGTATAATTTTAAAATAAATAAATAATTAAAATTTTATAAGTAGGCTAGTTTATCTTATATTTTGCAAAATGTTTGTACGAGTCAAATATTAGTATTTACTACATGTTTAATATAAGAGTTTTATAAGGTGTTTAAGTGTGAGAAATATTATAAATTATGATAATTTAAGTGTGATTATTGTAATATTTACTAGAGTGAAAATTTAATATATGAATAATATAAATATATATGGTGTGATTTATCATTGTTTAATTCTTTAAATACATAAAGATGATAATATTTAAGTTGTCATGACAAAGTCAACCATGTGCGTATATAATTGTAAGCACACCAACTCATTTCTAAAAAATAAAAAAAAGTAATTAAAAAATAATAATTAATTAATACAAATGCAAATAGAAATAAATCTTGGATATACTTATTAATGTATATTGTATATAGATATCTAGTATGACATTATAGTATAATGTGTCCGTGTATATTAATACCTACTAATATTGTTACCCTATTTTTTTTTTATGAGTATATGGAGATGGATATTTAAGATAATATTATAACAAGGTTTGTAGGGTTAAACATAGAAATCCATTGAAAAAAATATCTTAGTTTAAAGATCTAAATCATGTATATCAAAACATTAAATGGTGTGATTTATCATTGTGTTGATTCTTTAAATACATAAACATGATAATATTTAAGTAGTCATGTAAGCAGACCAACTCATTTCTGAGGAAAAAAACAAAAGTAACTCATTTATGAAAAAAAAAATAAAAAAAAATAAGTTGTACATGATATTAAAAAATAATAATTAATTAATACAAATGCCAATAGAAATAAATCTTATATACTTATTAATATTAATGTATATTGTATATAGATATCTAGTATGACATTATAGTATAATGTCTTCGTGTATCTTAATAACTACTAATATCATATAAATCTTGGATATACTTATTAATGTATATTGTATATAGATATCTAGTATGACATTATAGTATAATGTGTTTGTGTATCTTAATAGCTACTAATATCGTTATCCTTTTTTTTTATGAGTATATGGAGATGAATATTAAGATAATGTTATAACAATGTAAGATTAAGCATAGAAATCCATTGGAAAAAATATCTTAGTTTAAATCATGATCTAAATCATGTATATCAAAACATTAAGATGTAAGAAATCATAAAAAAAAATTGTACGTAAAATTATTATAAAGTAAATGCAACGAAGCATTATTATTATAAAGTAAGTGCAACATAGCATTCTCGCACAAAAAAAAAGGAGAATGAATTTTCAAAGATGTTTGTATGAGTCAAATATTAGTATTTACTACAGATTTAATATAAGAGTTTCATAAGGTGTTTAAGTGTGAGAAATATTATAAATTATGATAATTTAAGTGTGATATTGTAATATTTACTAGAGTGAAAATTTAATATATGAATATGGTGTGATTTATCATTGTATTAATTCTTTAAATACATAACATGATAATATTTAAGTAGTCATGTCAACCATGTGCATACAAGTCATTTCTGAGAAAAAAAAAACAAAAGTAAGATGTACATGATATTAAAAAATAATAATTAATTAATACAAATGTAAATAGAAATAAATCTTGGACCTACTTATTAATGTATATTATATATAGATATCTAGTATGAGTATACACCTACTAATATCTTTGTCCTATTTTTTGTCATGAGTATATGGGGATTGATATTTAGAGGTGTAGGGTTAAGCATAGAACATTAAGATTAAGATGTAAGAAACTATAAAAAAAAATAAGTGTACATAAAATTATTATAAAGGAAATGCAAGGAATTATTATTATTATTATTATTATTATTATTATTATTATTATTATTATTATTATTATTATTATTATTATTATTATTATTATTATTATTATTATTATAAAAGTAAGTGCAACATAGCATTCTCGCACACAAAAAGGAGAAGATGTTTGTATGAGTCAAATATTAGTATTTACTACATATTTAATATAAGAGTTTCATAAGATGTTTAAGTGTGAGAAATATTATAAATTATGATAATTTAAGTGTGATTATTGTAATATTTTCTAGAGTAAAAATTTAATATATGAATAATATAAATATATATATATATATATATATATATGATGTGATTTATCATTGTGTTGATTCTTTAAATACATAAAGATGATAATATTTAAGTAGACATGACAAAGTCGTACTTATATAATTGAAAGTCTGAGAAAAAAAAAAAGAGTAAGTTGTACCTGATTAATTAATGTTAATTGGACAATAAATTATGAAAAATGACAACATTCGATTCAATTCTATTTTATTAAAAAAAAACTTCAAAATAAATCATATACACAAACACAATAATTATTTACTTTTGAACCCAAACAATAGGAATTTTCAACTTACAATACACAAAGTTATGCTTGGAGTTTATGCATTCCTAGATGTGATGGGATCAATTCCTAATTGTCAAAAATTTTCATACTTCAAATAATAAAATTATATAATAAAAAAATTTAACCACTAAATTAGTAATTAAAAGATCTGGCAGTTGGTTTTCAAATATCTTCCAATTTTCTTATTCATAAATCTAATGGTATTCAACTACTGTATTAGTAATTATAATGCAAATATCAAGAAAAAGAGATATAAAAGCATAGCATCAGTACATATCAAATTGAATCAATCTGTAAAATGTCGACAAAGAATCACAACTAGTAATCACAAAACACGTTCGGTGCGGTGAAATTCATTCACAAAAGCAAGAATCCAGTATGCAGTAAATATAAAGAAAATTAGAATAATAGGGGTTTTGATACTCACCGGATGCAGAATTATTGTGAAATGAGTCGTAGAGTTTGCTTGTTCTTACTCTTCCCTCTTCTTCTGCACATGAGATTTAGCAGATGCAGAATTGTTGTTCTGAAGATGATAACAAATCACTCGCAGACTTTGCTTCTTCTTACCCTTCCCACTTCTGCACACGCGCTCCCGCTTCTTTCCGTTTTCGTCTCTTCCAGATCTGTGCATTTAAATCAGAATCTCACCTGAATCAAATTAGTATTTATTAATTTTAAAATATTAATTAATTAATCACATTAATTTCCTTTTAAAATAATTTACTCGTAATTTTAAAAAAAGTATTAAATATATTTATAAATGTTAGAATCGTAATTGAATAGAGTCTATATTAAGGTTATTCATAAATTATTATTATTTATTTTGTTTAAGTTAATAGTATAGATTATTCCCTCACTTCGGGTTAGGGAATTAACATTATTGACTTACCACACTATAAAATATTGTAATATTATTTGTTCATTTTGTTTTCTTAGATAAAGCTCAAAGAAAATTGATAATTTTTTTCTTGAAAGAAAAAAAATGGCGTTATACTATTAATATATTCTGTACCAACTGGAGATTGAAAACAGGACGTTTTTTCCATTTAAAACAAGAAAAACTGTGCGCAACTTTTGTTATATTTAATACGGATGGTGGTGCACGTGTTTAATATTTTCATATGATAATGTTTATAATTTTATTTTTGAGTTTTTTTAAAAAAATTTATCGGCTTTGAGATTTTATACTTACAAAAAGGCTACAAATGCTTTGTTAAAAGTGTAATTTGCTAAAAGTATATAGTTAAATAAAAAGAAATAACTTTAATCAATTAAAAGTCATTTTAATTTTTTAAAACTTTTTCAAACAAAACGTTTAAAATACTTGATTGAAACCATGAATTATTAACACCAAATAATTAAACTCAAATTTATTTGCTCATGTGATTCACGTGTTATTGAAAATTGTTTAATTTGTAAGGTTGGCAGCGAAAAGGCTTGAGGAGGAAGGTTCTTTGTTGGTTGAGGTTCTGGAAAATATAAAAATTCATTTATCTCTTTATATTTTATTGTTATAAAATTAATATAAACAAAAACTGAAAATTGTAATCGAGAATAAAATAAAATAAAATATAAAATCCGATGAGACAAAATTAGCCAACAATATCTTTTGTAAACTTTAGAATAACATGGGAATTCAACTTTTTTCCAATATTAACAAAAAAGTATGAGATTCAAAATTATGAGAATTAAAAGAAAAGAATACTATTTTAGAAACAGGAAGTTTTCTTGTGAGACTTTGTTTCCAAATTGTACATATATCAAGCATCATATCTAACACCTGAAAGACAAAAGATACTAATTAATGGTGAATTACAATCAAACATAATTTTTCAGATATACAATTACATTAGTGTAAAAGAAAAAACACTTACGCAAACATTATTGAAAAAACAACTATATAAATAAGTGAAACCCATGATTGATCTAATACTAAATATAAAATAAGATAATACTAAATATAAAATAAGATAATAATAATGAAAAAGGAAAAAGGAAAGCTAGGCCATTCGATTAGGGATGTTCTCACCTTGCGTACTATCTTGAAGAAGGAATATAAAAAATAACCTGATACTTTTTCGCATCTCCCAAGTTCGAATGCTTTTTTTACTCGTTCCGGCTTTAGGCACCGTTTGTTTTTTTAAAGAAAAACGTTGATTCACTGTGCAATGAGAAAGTTGGAAAATCAAGGTAACTATTTTTAAAAAACACGTAAATCAAGAAAAAATTTTCTTCGCAACTATGCGAAGAAAGTCTGTATACAGTATATTATTTAATTAATTAATTTAAATTTACTTTTTTATCCTTTTATATTAAATTCAAATTATTTTTATTTTTATTTCTGATAAAAAATAACTAAAATAAATAAAGAATGAAAGAACAAAAATAATAACTAAAAACATAAAACATATAAAATAAAGGTAAAACAAAATAAGATAAAGATAAAAGATATAAAAAAAATCAAAATAGGATAAATATAAGAGATATAAGGTGATACTAAATAAGTATATGTTGATCATAAAAAGGAAAATAAATGAAAGATGATCATTCATTTAATATTTTCTTCAATGGTACATTAAATATTTTGTGCGAAATGAAACATAATTAATGACGAAAATTGCACAATCCAGTAATGTTGAGACAAGTTCTTGGTGTTTGACAATATGAACATTTTTTTTCCGATCATGTTGTTCTTTTATGTCCATATCAGTTCTTATTCAACTTGATTTTTTTTATAATTATATCCTGTATTTTTTACTTGAAATTAACATGATTACATCATCAATAATAATAAAAATAAATACTAATTTATGTTTATAGATTTAACTTTTATGTTGTTATAGAGTTTAATTTTTTATTTTCTTCGTTCCTAAAAAAAATAATTTTTAAACTAAACATTTTAAATTTATTACTTTTTTATTTTTATTTTGTAAAAACTCATTTTTTTATTCATTAATTATATTTCTAACTATTTTAAACATTAAAAATATTTATTTTTTAATGCATTCAAAATTAAAATTATCAAAAAAAAAAAATAATTTATTATTTTTTATTTATTTTTGAAATAGTGCTAGATAGAGAAATAAAAAACAAAAGGATGCTAGATAGAGAAATAAAAACAAAAGAGTGTTAAATAGAAAAATAAAAACAAAATAGTGCTAATTAGGGAAATAAAAATGTAAATGGTGCTAACAAGAAAAAAGATTTGGATGCCTTCAAATCACATTAGAAAGAAAGAGTGAAGAATAGTAACATAGTGATTTTAGGAAATCTCGATTATTTAAGATATATGAAAAAATCCGTTTGGATTTATAATCCGCAAATTCACTGAGTACTGAGTACCACCACCCCACCCGTCATTGCTAAAGGTAGTCACGAAGTGTAATTTACTTGTAACCACATCAAGTCAAACCGTGAAGAAACCAAATGCAGAGTGAAAAATCAATATCCTACCTACGTTGAGTAAAGATAAATGAGATAAGCAATATCTAAAGAAAAAAACTACAAATTAATTGAATCATCACTTAAGACTCTCATTAGATCCCCTTCTCCCAGAACATTAAGGTTGGTAATGAACAATCCAAATCCAAAATTCAAATTTATATTTTTATAAAAATGATTTGGAAATCAAAATCCAAATATTTGGATTGGATTTTAAATTTAAATCTATATTTTTATATAAAAAATGTATTTTAAATCAAAATTTATATTTTAAAAAAAATTAACATAATATTAATATAGTAATATGTAAAATAGTTTAATATTATATAAATATTAAGAAAATATAATAAAATTATGATTTAATAATACCAAAAAAAGTTTAAAATAACATAATACATAAATTCTTAACATTAAAATACACCTACCTGTAATACTTTAATTAAACTTTGAAAATATTATATCCATTTATTATGTATGTAAAAACTTACAAATATTGAAACAAATAAAATTAAAAAAAAAAATATATATATAAAAAAAACTTGATTGCTAGAGGTGCCAGTGAGAGCAAATAAAATTCCAAAAAGTCAAAAAGTGAATAAGAGATGTTGGATAGAGGTGCATGAGAGAGAGAAGGATCCTCGAATGAGAGAAAAGTATAAAGTGGTGGTTTGGGTAGAAGAGAGTGAGAGTGCTTTAAAAAATTTGGATTGCAAATCTAGATTTCCAATTTTTAAAATCTGTATAAACAAAATGAAAATCTGATATGAAAATATAATAAATTGTAGATCAAATTAAAAACTAGATTTAAATAAATGAATTTTGAATGGATTAGAGTGCTACAAAAGTGGAACAGATTGATAAAACTAGATTTTTTGGCCACCTTTACAATATAGATACCGAGTTTCCGGTATGTCCATTGGAAGAACCTAACACAAATCTAATTAAATCCTTAAAACAGTTTTGGATTAAACCCAGTCCATGAAAATATATTTGGAATGGAGCAGTTATGGACTGGTCTTGGCTAATTGGAATTTTCGTAACTTTTATTTCAGATTCTCAGGTAAGGCATAAATGTCACCGCAAATTAAAGAATAAAAACTGACAGCAACCAATTTAACTACCTTGCTAGATCTTATCGAGTTTGAGAATTAATCTATACAAAAAAGAATACAAGATATGGAGCTTAGACACGACAGGTTCAGAGGCATCTTAAGCATATACTTTAGCTCGTGCAATCATGTTCTGCATGTAAGCTCACGTATTTCCTTTATTGCTGTACTCATGCTATGAAGGGCCATTTTTTTCACCTGATTTCATAAACCCCACAAAGAAACAGGGCTTGCCAATTCAGGACAAACATCTAACAGAAGAAAGGTTAATGCCAAATAAATTATTATTACGAAGACTACCTCCAGTTTTTCTACTTTTGCGGGGTGGTCTTCTGGAAGCAGCCGGACCTCATCAACCAATTGGATACACTCAGCAACATTCTCAGGGGATACAAATTCCAATTCCACATGAACACAACACTGTAGATCAATAATAAAAAAAATTGTCATACACTAAAAAACAGAACATAAAAGTGAAACGAAGTCAGTAATCCTAGATACTGATATCCTCAATCAGCAATCACGTGGAAAGCAAAGGCATGATAGGGTGCTAATATTTTTGCTTTCTTTTAAATGTATGGGTACAAAGCATGCATTGATAACTTCATATTGCATGAATTTCACTTCAAATTGGGCGTTGTAAGTAAATTTCCAAAATGTAAAATTCACATTCAACAAGGAGGTACATCAAGTTCAAGAACAGTTTAAAATTTCTGTTGTTTAACTTGACTACAAAAGAGATACAGGGTAAGAAATCTTTAATACAAACGCAACAGACCTTAGGATTCCTAATCTGGTATGGACATCCACAAGGAATGATGACAGCTTCTCCAACATGTTGCTCAAAAGTCCATGGTTCAATTTCTAACAGAAACGGCTTAGTCAGTTTTAGTTATGCACAATTACAATACACGATAAAACACGGGTATACTTACTAAATTCCTCCTTAAGTCTCATCTTGTGAGTATTGTCAAGAAAGAAGCTCTGATCAAGAAGTGGATGAATCATCTGCATACGAGAGATAAAATTAATCATCACTAATTTTGACAACATCATGATAAGAATTGTCTTCTTCTAAACATACCTTCTCGTGATGTTCACTAGCATGTGAAAATTCATCAGAGTGTCTTTTAAGGTATTCTAAGAGCTTTGGCACATCTTGCCTTCGAAAGACATCCCATTGAGCCCCAGCATTCGCTGTAGCCTTCTTCCTTTTAACATTGTCTGAGTTTTCAAAGGAATTTCTAGGATTATGATCTGGAGACATTTCAGTGCTTAGAACTATGCTGTGGAAAGGTAAAGAGCGTTGTGCCTTTTCAGTTTCAGAATAAGAACCACATTCTTCATCACCGGAAATATTGGTGTCTAAATTCTGATTGCATATTGTTTTGGCTTCACTAGAGATGCAAGAAGTTCTATTGACTCTCCTTAAAAAGTCAGTTCCTTCTCTTACCAAACTTTGCATTTCATTTTGTTCCCTGTCTTCTGCATGCTCAGCAGTAGTTTTAGATGACACCCTTTGACATAGAACTTTGTGTTTTTTAAGTAACTTGCTTATTCTAGATAGCTGATCAGTGGACAGAGGGATGTCCATGGAATGTGCCATAACATTAACCTGGAATTACACATCAACCATAGTGAGTGATACATTTGGCTCTGTTTTGGTTGGAATATCTACTTTTGGACATAGTTGAGTAACTATTCAGTATAAATATGAAGTAACTATTCAGTTGAGACCAGGGCTATTAAAATATATAAATAAAATGGTAAAATTTGAACAATTATAAGAATGTAATAAGATACAGCCTTATTTGTACTGGAAAACTGTTCATGCTTTCACTCATCACCTGAAAACAAGCATATATACAAGGAACAGGGTTTTCAAAGCATACAAGGACACAAGGCTTCCTGAATAGGCAGCCTTTCAAGAGGGTGCTTTTTACTTCAAAAGACGAGATCATCTGGAAGTTATCAACCGGTTACGTGCATAAAGGATTAATGTAGCAATTTTGTAACCAAAAGGAAATATCAAAAGACGAAGCATATTCCATAAGATTAGAAATTGCCTTTCCATGGTAAGTTTTAATTAAATAAACTAATTCAGGAAATATTACACACCATGTCATATGAGTCATAACAGAGATTTGTCACGGAATCAGCTTCATCATCAGCACAGCCATATGAAATATAAAGATATGGTCCTATGTCATGTTTTGTACTCCCCTGTGGCAAATTTGCAGCTAAATTCAGAAGACCTGACAAAGGATTCATGTATTCTTGAATTGGAAGAGCATCAATTAGTTCAGCAAAATGAGCTGGAAACTGTTCTTTGAATAGTTGGGAAGACAACCACCCTTTAAGTTTCAGCATCTCATGCCAAGTATTTTTCTTTGGTTGACATTTAAGAGACCCAGTAAAATACTGCCTAACGTTAGTCTCCACCTGCCAAAGTAAGAGCCAAAATTAATATTATACTTTCAACAATGGTCTTTTGGTTCAAGATTCAACAGAAGATCCATCATTTGTTCATGTTTCACTGATCTGAGCATATGATGTCTATATGCTGCATGACATTGCAAGTTACAAATAGCAAGAACTTCGGACATTAAAATGCACTTTACATTACGCTAGTACATTAATTGCAATAAATAGTTTTCTAACATTGTGCTTACCCTTTTTGTCTCAAACAACATAGATGGTATCAACTTAAAATGTGTTTAACATATGCAATATATTGATAAACTAACCTCAAACCAATCCAAACAAGCTTCAAGTAAGTCCTTATTATTCTCATATCTTGTCATGCTCCTCTCAAGATAAGTGCAGAACATGAACAGTGGATCCCAACTAAGGTTTGGTGTACTTTGCAGCACATCTCTCACTACTACAGGATGGCCTCTTCCCCAGTGTTTCTGAAAGTGTTCAAAATGATTGCTGTCGATGTCAAAAACTGTAGGATAAAACAAATAATTATCATTAGAATCTTCCCTCTGAGCCGCTTCCGGTAGCTGCTTGTATCTGCTAGTTTTATGATCTTTGTCAATGCACATTGGGCAACTTGAACTTTTATCCAAAGTTTCAGGAAAGTCATAGCTGCAAACTATTTCTTCTGCATTTGCTTCCATTTCTTTGATCCAACTTAAGGGAAAAACATAGTTCAGATCAAGGTGGCTATTACCACAATCATCAAGCTTTGTAGGTGGGCATGATACCATGGCAGCACCATTACAACTTGTCCACTCTGTTAACATTGAGGTATCAGTTAAATTGCCATTAGAAATGGCCTTATCATCCAATAGGTATCTTTCGCTAGAAATGCAAGCACTTATTCTGTCAGGTAGCTTGGATATAGAATAGTTGTTTTGTTCAGAGATTCTTCCTTGACTTAATGCGTGAGAACAACTTAAGCAAAGACTGTATGAGCAACTAAGGCAGCTTTTATGAAGATCCAAAATGGGTGTTTTGCAGTGATTGCTGAGACAAGGGTTCCATAGATACTTATATTTGTCAGCAAGCAACACTACAGAATCATTTTAATTTTCTCAATAATATCAACGAAAGAGAACTTACCAGTAATTTTTCTCATTGCAGCCAAACTTGACTGGTTTGATGATAATGTCATTAATTCTTTTTCCTGCCATGCAGAATATCATGTAAGATAACCTGGTTGAAATCAACAAGACATTCAGAAACCCTCACATTAGAAGAATAATAGTTACTACCTTTAATTTTCGCTTTTGTTTCTACACCCACGTGGTAGTCTTCTTTTATTTGTTTCAGTACAGGAAGGAGCATACATACCAAATAATGAAAATGCAATATCCTATCAACTCTGTTTTTACCAGCCAAATGTTCCTGAAAAAAGGAGGCACAAAACCAATCTGTCAGCAAGTGCTGCTAAGAAAAAAACTGTAGTAGCTGTAAAAAGTATTTATCTTTGATGTCAGACCTTACTTTCACTGTCTTCATGTTGACGTGCCAAGCAATCTTTACAGGTACAAGTTCCTCGGCAAACTGGACATGCCATCTTAACCTCATTTTGAGTGTCAAAATACCTAAAGTTTTTTCAAAAGATAAATTGGCAACTATCTCATATTTTGATCATAAGCATAAAAGATGTAGGCAACACCTAGTTCATGCCGTTATTGATCAATGTGGTTATGTAGTAGGATAGTTATAAGAATCTTGAGTTTTGATACATTATTGGCTATCTACCAATTCGTATTCCAAAATGAATCTTAAATGATTTTACATCCTATGATACATGAATGAACAGATATAATTTTGTATCACCCAGACAATTCTTATGTTTTTACTTTTTCACCAATTCTTATGAAAAATAATAACTCAAGTGAACTTAAATTTTTAAATAAAAAGGAATTTGAAAGAACAACGGTGAACTTATCCTATTTGATTATTCCACCTTTACTTGTTATTGTTACTCACTCACTCAATGCATGCACTCTGTTTAGCTATTTCATTGTTTTGTTTCCATTCTTCTAAAATAAAGATTTAATAACCTTAGATATAACTATTAAATTTGTTTTGTATGTCTTTTGTTTAAATTGTTTACATTAAATTATACACACACACATACTTTGTATGATATATTTGAGGTTGTACCGGAAATTTACTATTTGATACAAAATTACGATTCACGGTGCAGCAAATAATAGCTTGGCAATTTACAATTTGAATCTCGATTCAACCTTGGTAGAACTGATCCTAGAAGTGGCACAAAAATAACAGGGAACAGGAAAGTGGAATGGAATTGGATGTACACAAAACAAAATCCTTTTCTTTGTCGCTTAACCTTTTATTCTAATCAACCTCTGTTGACATTGATAATCATTCCACACATCTCTATGAACCAATGTTATCAATGGCAGATGGTGGTTATAGCAGAACGCCTAAATTCCACCATATAAAAACGCCATTGCAGTCTAGAGTGCTGCCATCGCGGTCCTCCCTTTACAAAACGCAACGCCATAGTGCTATAGCGGCGCTCATTGGTTATTTAACAATATTGTGACGAGCTACTTCTAAAGGGGCATCTAAGAAGTTCTAGAACTGCACCACAAATAATAGAAAGACTACAGGTAGGTAATTAACTCTGATCAAACAACACTTGACCGCACTGTCCAAATGTACCTTAATCTATAGCATTGATGATAATTCAAAAAACACCTCGTAGGCAAGTGCAACAATGAAGCTAGAAATACACTGTGAAAAAAAAGAATATTTGTAAATGGTAGCAAAATAACGAAACAAGTCCAAGTTCCAACCTTTGTTTAATGCAATCCATGCAGAAAAACTCTCTCTGGCAGTTTGAGCACCTTATAAGAGTGCAGGAATCACTTCTCTGACACCAATGACACTTCTTCCTCCTCCCCTTCTTCAAGTTTCGTCCACACTGCAAAACCTTAAAAGAATCAAACAAACACACCAATCACTACAAAGAAAAACAAAAAAAAACGAAAAAGTCAAAAAGTCAAAAGTCAAAACCCACCTGCGCAACAGAACCCCTCTCAACATTCTTGGACCTGAAGTAACGAGAACAAGAAGCCACATTGGGCGTCGAAGCGGAAGCGATGGCCATAACCCCGTTCGGCAACTCCTTCCTCAACTCGTGATTGGAGTGCAAATTCAAATTCAAATTCAAAGGCAAATTCAATTGCGATTCCTTCTTCTTCTTCTTCTCAACCTCTCTCTGCAGAACCATCCTGATGAGCTCCAATTGGTTCCTCCTATTGACCAATGCTTCTCTCGATTTGCGCTTCCGCTTCGCCCCAATCTTAGTCTCAACGACATCGTTTTGCCTCTTTCTCTGAAGCTTCAGCGACTCCGGAACCGTCTCCTTGTTCTGCCGATGCCGACCTTGCAGGTAGTGAATCTCGCAGAGCTTTAGGTTTTCCATCACTCGCCGCCTGCACCGCCATTGCCGCCCGTCCGTCCGGTTGCACCGTAGATGTTCCGGTACCACTTTTCCTTCCTCCGCCGGCGTCGATTTCCCCCCCATAAAATAATAATAATAATAAAAGTTCAATTTTTATTATTTGTTTTTGTGGCGGAATTGGGATATTTTGTGGTGAAAGTGGGAGTAAAGGAGGCAGAAGAGAACAGAGAAACGGAATAAAAGAAAAGAAAAGAAAAGAGGTTAACGCCTAAAACTTAAAGAGTGATGGTTTTGTGTGTGTATTTATTTATATGTCAAGAAAATAAATTACGAATACTCCAATTCTCATAACATGGGTGCGCGTGGCATATTCCTCTAATTATTGGAATCCTCATTTCATTTGATCGCTAATCTGTCACAAATCAAAATCCTTATCTTTTCCTAACTCACCTCATAGGCTGCAAACTCTTCTGTTCGAAACAAAACATTGCTTTTTTAATCTCTTCTTTTTTTTTCCTATTTTTTTCTTGTCTTTTTGGTGGTACTCTGATTTTGGATGGTTGTAAATGGTGTAACAGCAAATTTCAGGTTCCTTGTTGTGGAAATTATGGAAATGCCAGGGCTGAGATGAATGCAGAATTACCATTTGAGATTGCATAAATAAAATGAGACACATGATGCCGTTTGGTTAGAATTAGATAGCTATTTTCTTATGTCTATGATATTAGTGTTTGTTTTTTGGTTCTCATTCCATCAATGTTTTTTATGTGCTGATTCTGTGCAATCTTATGTATCCAAAACTGCTGTCTGACTGTAACAGTATGCTGCCACACACGTTTTCATTATATATTCCACTCTCTGAAAATTACTTGTTTCAAAGCATAAACTTGAATCAATTTGTCAGATGTTTCTATTTTTCTGTTAATTTCTAGTTTTAGAGAATAAGAATTTACAAATAGAAAAAATAATAAACCTGCTTGGCTGTGATAAGTGAGGAATTAGTGAAACTTGAATTTATATCCGATCACAAGTTCTTAGATGTTTCCTTAATTCAATATTAGGTTTTTTTTGGAGTTGAGTTGCTTAAGTCAGAGTACCAAATGTAATTTATTATGGGCCGAAAATTGCATAAGTATTGTTTGATGAAGTCCAGTTTTCTCTGCTGAAATTTTGGGCTTATAATTAGTGCAGAGAGATAAGAATGGCATGTTGCATGTATTTGATGAAAAAGATATTTTTACCATTAAATAACTTGTTTTCTTAAAACTGCAATCTGTTTTAGCATTTCTAAAGAGGACGAGTCTTCAAAGTTTATTTTGTCAATTGAGAAATGGGAAACAATCACGAATCTTTTATCTTTATAGAAAATCCTGAATAAGTAATGTATCACCTTTATCACGAATATCTTTGAAGCACTTCTGCATATTGGTTGTTGCGACTCCAATAATTTTAAAGATCACCACCTTTTTTTGTAGATATAAAGATGAGCACTTATTTGAGTTATCTTTTGCTTTTAGCATATACTACAAGGCTCTCTAGTGTAGCTGTATTATTTTTTTCTGATTTTTTTATTTGTGAGTTTTGTTCCCCTTGAGTTCAAATTGTAACCTATTGATGTTAACTGTCAAGTGAATAAAAAGGAGAATTTCAACTAAAGAAAGAAGTAGGAAAACATACAAGCTGAAAAAAAAAAAAAAAAAAAAAAATCCAAAATGGATTTTGTTGCTATTTTTTCTTATCAAGAAAAGTATTAACTAATCAAACATACAAATTAGTGATGGAGTCTTCATCATTCAACATTCTTGAATTTCCATTTTATGGGAAAAAAACAAAATGCAAGGTTTCACATGCACTAAACATCTGCTAAGTGAAAAGGTAAAAAAAATAAAGAAGGCACAACCTGTTTCGTTGCATGCAATAAGCTATGTTGAAAATCTTCCAACAACGACCATAAATGTACTACGTTGTAAAAAAACATGATCGAATGCAACGTGGATGAAACCATTTAAGCATGTACTTGAATAAGGGGTTTCAGACTTAGAATACTCTCTCAGATTGAGATTCATATTTCTGCAGTAATATAATGCATCCATCTCTTACATAAAAATATGTCATATGATTCACGTGTATATGCATTATGCCAACATCTCCATTACTTTGTAATATAATTCACTAGATACACAAAAATTGATGTTTTTATTTACTTGAGCGTCAGAGTATTTTCTGCAGAAGAACTCTCTTATTTCTGAAAAGCTGTTTCAATAAGGCTTGAAGAAAGACTACCATAAGCTTATCCAAATTCCGATCAATCTCATTTCGACGATAACAAAACTCTTTACTGCAATCGAGCACCAATAATAAAGGAAGAAAATTTAAAGAAAGCAGCAAGGAACTACTCGCAATTATACAACTAATTCCAAGTATTATCTAAGTCTTTAGTTCACTAGATGTTAACGTTGCTCCTCTTTCCCAAAATTGTACTGGAATGAAATCTTGTACTGCTGTTCCATCTACTTATATAGTTCTTTTAACACTTTTTTCATCTGAAATTTGCATGTAATAATCAATATAAATGGTGCAATATTTTATTTGTTTGTTTTATCTCATTCTATTTCTCTATAGTTATATTCATCTTTCACATGTTTTACTTTTCTTTTCTTCTCTTTTCTGCTTCCATGAATGGATGTACCAATGACCTTACTCTACAATAATTAAAGAGTAAATAATTTAAAAGGCACTTTGTTTAGCTGATTCATATGCCAGATGTGAATACCATAATTTTCATTGATTATTTGTGGCATATGCAGCTGCCAGATGCAACTTCAAACGTTTAAAATGCTCCTTTCATACATACTGCGCATTTGAAAATCTGTTCAATATTACCTTAAAGATGTAAAAGTCGTAATTACTAATTTTGTAGTTAATCTCTCTAATTGTATACGGAAATTCATTAAATTAATTAAAATGGCAGTATTATAAACAAGATTAATATATGTTGTAAGAAGAGAAAGAAGTTTTTGGACAGAACGGTTTTTGAACGTGGGCTTTGGGCTTAAAAAGTGTCCTTTGCCTCAATCCAAATGGGAAATTCGGCAGTGCTCTAATCGTTTTTGTTTTGGCACACGCACTTTATGTTTGCCCCCAAAAATAAAATAAAATAAAAAACATGCAATAATCAATATACATATAAAAGAGCATGCTGAGATGTGTTATAATGAAATCTTTTGATTGAATATGTGTTTTGGGTCTGTTATGTATATGCAAGATAGTTCATTTGAGTTTTGAATATTTTGTGCAAAATGAACCCTACAGAAGGTCTAACTGATGAGTAGAAAAGTCTTTATAACTGAATGAGTTATAGATTGGATTTTTATATAAGAATTAGAATATTTTTGAAATACCTTCTATTTATTTATTTGTCTTTTTTAATAAAAAAATATGATGATAAGCATCATGACTTAGAGAGTAAATTCAATTGAAGTAAGAAATTATCAAATTAATGATGCATATGTATGTTACTTCCGAGGCAAGTCTCTTTCATGTTACTCATTACAGAATAAGTTCCTTTATTATTTTATGCCATCTCATTGATCCGTTAATTTTTTCAGTAATTGACCTTCATAATAAAAGACCATGTTGAGAAGGCATTCATATATGTTTGTGCCTGTAAAACATGGTCAGAATATCTATCCACTGTAATCATTAACATAATCAAGAAAAGAATATGCATTAGTTATTTGAAACTTGAACATTGCTGCTCCATTTACATAATACATATACATGTACAATAAATTACAATATTTCTACTTCAATTCTACATCCAATTTACATCACACACACATCTATATATATGTACATCTTATTTGAAAAGAATTGATATTGAAGAACAAAAAAATGGGTATGATTTATTATCCCTTGGTTCTAAGAACAATTGTACCTTGAGCATCTTGAAGCAATTGAGGGACGAGTTCATGAGGAGGAATGAGTCTCCAAATTGTAGGATGGTCCAAGTGATGACCCATTTTAGCAAATTTATCAGCAGCCCTATTCCCTTCCCTGTATATGTGACTCACCATGCAGTTGTTAAACTCTGGTAGAATCGATTTTATATGACTGATATGTCTTTCTACCTCCAAGCATCTAACTTTTCTCCCTTTCTCTATGATTTCAAGCAATGTTTTCGCATCTCCTTCGAGCCAAATATCATTCCAACCATTTTCACGGGCTAGTTCAAGCCCTCTCCTAAGTGCAGTGAGTTCAGCAATAGTGCTATTGGCTTGTCCTATGGATTCAGCATAGCCAAGCAAAAATTCTGCATTGTGATTTCGGACAAGCCCACCAATGCTAGCTTTTCCAGTTACACTTAAGCAAGACCCATCAAAGTTCAACTTTGTCCATCCCATGCTTGGTTTCTTCCATTCCACTGGGATTGCTTCCTTGTGGAAATACCTTATCAACCCACAAACAGGACTTTGCACAAGTTTTTGGCACCTTAAAATATTTATTACACCTAACATTATATGTGTTTTTTCCCCTAGTAATTAACAACTAAGTTGAAACAAAATGACTGGGATTTTTTAGGATTAACAGAAGTTCATTCATATGATAGCACAATAATCTTAAATTCTCATAATAACCATAAGAAAACAGTTGTGCTAATTTAAGAGAAGAAACTCATTGGAATTCGAAATAACTAATTAAACATTGGAGGGAAGGAGAAGTTCAATATAGCAGCACCATTTGTAGGAAATCTTTGTTCTATATTTGTTTCTCCAAAAAATAACAAGGAAGACTAAAATTAACACGTACCAATTTTGAGACTAAAGTTTGAAAAAGAACGTATGATGCATGTCTAGAAGAAACACAGAAACCTTGAAACATGAAAGACAATGATAATGGTGAGGATTGATGAATAGGGCAGTGCTACTTATTATGAAAGTGAATGAATCTTGCTTCACGGAAGTTCACATTAAACGAAGTTGGAGTGAAGAAAAAGGAAAGAAGATTCAAAAATTGAAGAGGCAAATAATAAGAAATGGGGAGAGAGAGAGGTTTCTTGTTCAGCAACTCTCTCAACTTAAGCATATTCGGTTGCTAAAGAACATTACGTGCATGAACTGCCATATAAAGATTGCAGGAGAATAAAGAAGGCTGCACGTTCTTTTTCCCTAACGTTAACGTTAACCATTGAATTGTATTTTAGTAATTATTAGAAACAAAACCTTAAAAACGTACTCTTCATCCAAATATGGGAAACTCTATTACGGCTCTATTTGTCTGCACCACCAACCACCATATGACAAAAACAACGTCCGTACGTTAAATAATGCGTCTCTTAAATGATATGATGTGTATCTGTATTAAACCGTATTAGACAGTCTTTTATAATCGATGAAATATCCAATTCAAATTAAAAAAAAATATATTAATTTTTTAAAAATTTAAATTTATTATAATTATAAAAATAAAAAATAAATTCTTTTAAACTAGTATAAAAACATATCTTAGAAAAAATTAAAACATACATACAGATAAATTTCTTTTTATTAATTTATATGAATTCTATCTATATGAATATGTGTGTCCGGTGTTCGTTACATAGGATAATAAATATCAATAAAAAGATATTGGTTTCAGTGCTCCTTAAAAACAACTTCCTTGAGTGCTAACTGCACGCACAACACAACTGTCACATGCAAACAAAAACTACTTTTTTCTGTCGGCTGCAGTATAATCAGAAATTTTATTATAATAAAACTGACAAAAGATTTTTTTTTTAGTTCTAACTTATCATAAAGATTTAGACTGCTATACTTAAGATATTTTTTTCGGTTAAAAATTCTATAACTAATTCACGTTGATCTAAGCGAAATGAGTTCAAATTCTTTAAATAAAATTTAGAATTTGAATCCATTAATTGAGAACATATGATTAAAATTAGTTAGAGACTTAGTCAATTTTTTTATAATATATCATCAACAAAGTTAGAGAACATTTTCAAAAAGAAAAACATTTATGAATACTTCACACACCAAACAAAATAAAAAAATCTACAATTAATTAATTTTTAAAGATTGGTCAAATAGATAACAAAGAGTGAGAGTATTACAGTTAAGCATTATTGGTAGCACAAAAGATTATGTTAGTTAATCTTAATTAACTGTTCTTTACAAAATAAAACAAGATAAAATAAAGAAGAGCACGTGCTTATCTGAAACGAATTGTATTGGGCTTTGGTTTGGATGATCCGTTTAACCATATAACTAATTGACGTGGGCAAATGGATCATTGGTGTCGTGTGGTCAAATTTTTTGGTGTTTGGATGCTAATTACGAATTAGTGCTTCATGCTATGCCATTGCTTCCTCAACAATTTCTCTTTTCTCACACCATTTTTGCTACCTTTTTATTCCAACGATGCTTATCATGCACACTTTTTTTTTTCTGTTCATCCAATTAGTAATAATCCAGTAAAAAAATTAGTAGTGGGAGAAGAAATTATTTTTTGAAGATTTTTAAGTGAAAAGACTGTTTTTAAAATTGGAGAACAAAAGAGAGAAGAAAATAATAGAAACTGTGATTATTTTTTAAACCTTCCAAAACCCTAAACTCATAACCCATAAGTGATTATTGCATTAATTTTTTTTAGTTTTGTTTTATAAAAATATCAATTATTCTTATACCATAATCGACTATAAATGTGTTTTCTAAAGTATAACCGATTATTTTTAATTGACAATCAATTATGAATTCATATTGATATTAAATGGTGAGACATGTTTATGTAAGGGTGATCCGAATAAGATTTTTATACAACTTTGTTGAATAAACACATTGAATATGGTGATAAAACAAGACTATGAATTTCAATATCAACACGCGTTTAAAATAATTGATAACCTACAACATCAGACTTTCACGATTCTTTTAAATGGTACATATTTTGTTATATTATTATTATTATTTTTTGATGCATTATTCTAATATCAACTTTTTTTATTCCTACTATGAATTGTATGGTACTCCTTTTAGTATCTGACAATTTTGCATGTTCGTTATATAATTCTTATTTTTTTTAATTCATTTAATGAATAGTATGAGAAACAATATTTTAATTACAAACATCTAAATGCATAAATAAATAAATAAATAATATTTATTTTTTAATTATTTTTAAACACAAAGACAAATTTGTATTCTTACTTTTTTTTTTATCAATTAAACAAAATCATAATCTTTCATAACATTTCTCTCCAATTTTTACTTTATTTACTTTTAATCCAAACATCATTACTTTTCTCACCTTCAAATAATCTTAAATTTAATCTTTCCAATCTACATTCTAATAAAAAAACAAAGCATTAGGTTTTGTAGATTAGAACTTAAAACAACATGAACAAATGAAAACTTTTAATCATAGTTCTCTTTGGTCTCTCGGTTTCACTTGACAACACCATGAGCGAAGAGTTTTTATATGGATCCGTGATAACTTTGGTTGGTCCTCCAAATTGGACAAAAAGAGGTGATAAAAACATTTTATTATTTTGTTTTTTAATTAGCATGTTTGCGGCACATGTTTTTTCTACGCATACAATTTTTTTCTTTCTATCATTAGATTTTTCAGTTATAAGGAAGTCTCTAATGCACATTTAAAAAGTATAACTGAAAGAAAAAATTTATTTAAATTTTAGTTAAATCTAATTTTAAGCAGTTTTGCCTAAATTTTCTTCTAAATTTAGTTTAAAATGGAAGCAAATGAATGACTACATTAGCATTGGAGATACTTTTAAACAGCACCAACACTTAACGTGTTGAAGATTTTCCTAGAAATATGCAATTTAGCATGATTGTGTATAAAATGACTTTGGGACTATGTAGTATTAAACATTAAAGATTTTAACTAAACAACATTTAAAAGCATTCATTGATTCAATGGCAGTCACCTATAATAATGAATTTATTTAGGAAGAGTTAAAGCACAAGGTCAAAGTGACTAAGGTTGATTAATGAGAATAAATATAGATTTAGTAATCTTCAGAATGTTCCTTTACCAATGATCCATAACCAGTCAAGAACAGCTCCAACACATATGCCACTTAAAAGACACAAGACAAGCAAATTACCCAAAGCATTCTGCTCTGGACCCTGTAATGCAACACCACAAATTCCAAAGTTACACTTCTCAATGGCTACAAAAATAAATATATATTTTCATCCATCTTTATTAACTAAAGAATTGAATAGTGATTAAGAAGATACTTAAATTCTTGGTGAGCAAATATAACTAAATCATTATATGCATTTGAAGTTCAAGTGCACACCCATTAGTTTGATATTTGAGAGTTGAGTTAGATGAACTTGCCTTGTAACCTCTTGGTGCCACAGTAAGAACACACACAGTGAGATAGCCATTGGTGAGTCCCAGAAAGGAGGTGAGAAAAATCATCCATCCTTGCGCACCATATTTTGCTGTAAAGTAGAATGCTGGAATCAGCAAGAATCGAGAAAAGACTGCTATTAGTAGACCCTTTCTTGATTCCAACTTCAGCCATGGCACAATGGGAATATATCTTGATATCAAATCCATTACATTATACATAGCTATCAAAACAACTGAGTACCTGCAAAGATAACCAGTGCCCAAATAAACTCATTTAACCTTTTGCTATCAGTTTCACCAGTCATCAAAAGTCATCAAATGCTTTTATTTTACAATTCTTTTCTTGGGGTTGGGAGAGTGTTAAGATAAAATCACCATGTCTGAGTCATCTATTTATTATGTTTTTCTCTCTTCTACTGATTGGAGAGGAGTGGTGCTTCATCAAGTTATGTCAAAAAAGGCAATTGGATTAAATAAAACTAAGCACAAAGCAGTTACCATGTGCCTAAACCATGTGTTCCAGTATTTTCATACAAAAATCCAGGGAAGATTGCCAGTGTTACTGCATATATAAAAAATATATCAACTGCATAATCAAGGTTCTCATGAAATAATATTTTGTTGCTCAACCGCTCTTGTTGCTTATCACCACCCTGCAAATGTTCCAAATTATTTTAGGAGATGATACAAAATTATTTCCACTAGAGTGAAGTATTTTTGTTTTAGCATAATTATATTACCTGATCTTTAGTCTCTGTACTAATTCCAGCAGCAGCAAGGTCAGCTGCAACAGTTTTTGATCCCTCTACCGCTGCTTTTGAACGGTAATATTTCACTATGGGCAATTTGGTGAAGTAGATTGCATACAGGAAGATACAAACTAACTCAATGAGTGAGGAAATTGCCAAGAATAGTACTGCAAAAATAAGAAACCATCTCTTTATTTTAAAGAAACAACTTTTACTGCACTAAGAATCATCATCATGGCTGTTTGAAATATACATGACAAAATAATATTCTATCCAAATCAACCGATCAAACGTAATATATATTAAGAAATAGACTTTTAAGTGTAACTTATAAAATTCGAGACTTAACGAAATTTGTTAATATCTAAATGATGTGAGATGTCCATGAATATAAGATACCAATATAGAAATGATCATTTGTAAAATAAGAATAACAACATACTTGCTCCCTTGCGAAGTCCATCATTAGATTTCTCGAAAGCTGCCTTGGTCACCATTCTCAGAACAGAAATCAGAGCCCCTGATGCTGCCAAACCAGCAAGGTAGGACTGCATAACAGTATGTATTATTTAAGTAAAAAAAAGATAAAAGAACCCCACCTCCAATATATAGGAACTGTAACTAAAAAGGTTATCACTGAAGGATATTGAATAAATTATATGAAAGACAAACCTGAATAAACTCAGGGCACATAAAATATAGCTCTCCTACCATGCCACCTTCGACCTGAGCATCTGCTATTCCAAAACAAGCAGCAAGCACACATATACCAATATAAGGTCCAATTCCACCTTTCCCTGATGTTGCTAGATCCACCTGTCACAATAGTTGAAGCTTGATGAGCCAAGGAAAATAAGTAACTGACTCAATACGGAAATTACACATATCAAACGCTGCAAATTATAGAAATGGAAATGGTGTACTTACAACAAGAACAAGGAAAATGCTAATAAAGAAAAGAGTGAATCCAGCCAAATTCCGCTTTCTAGTATTGATCTTGGACTCATAGTATGCCAGTATTATCATTGTTCCAATTGCAAATGGTTGATAGACCAAGGTAAGTACCCTTGCAGGATGATATTTCTTCAGAGTCCAACAAAAGATTCTTTAGAATGAATTATGTAACCCATATTTCAAGAAGTATCGGTCAATCACAGTTAGAAAATCTCCATTTCCCATCTTTTATAGGAGAAACATCTAATGTTGGGAAAAAAAAATATTGTACAGTTATGTCAAGTCCTATCAGAAACTGAAAGCAACGTGAATTACTTACGGGAAACACTGTGTAATAGTAATCTGCTATAGTCAACATGCTGTTCCAGGAAACAAGGGACCCGATTCCAAGAATGAAACAAATTATCATTGCTTCATATTCTCCCTGCTTGCATTGAAAACAAACCGACAAGATAACAAATTCCATTCCAGAGAAATATTACAATTAAACATGTTAATTAGCAGTAAGTTCTTAGTGAAATTTGCAATTACCTGGGGTTTTTTTGGTGCTCCACAGTAATCACTGGCATCCATCCTTGAACAAGAAAGTACGTTTTGATTAATGCGTGAATAAAGTTCTGTGATTAAATTAGAGAGACAGAACAAATATAGATTTTCAATACTATTGTCACAGTTGAAATCTTCAAGCACGAAGAACTTAAAATTTTATGGTTCACCCTATTATATGTAGATGCGTATTGTGCTCTATGCAGAGGTGTTGTGGGCTACACACTTCAATTGGTTAAGAAAATGTATGAATAATGAACAACACCTTCTTCAGTGATTGGTTTGATCCATTTCTTATCAGTGGCTTGCATGCATAGATTTAAAAGTCAAGAAGAGGAATAATTGATGAGAAATGAATAACATTAATGGGTGATTCACCAATCATTTGATGCCATAGAAGATGATTGCGATTTGATTAGAAAGATTGAACGCAAATACGATTTGCAGATTCAATTATTTGATGTTTCATTTGCATTCGGAACTGTATTTTGATGCGGTTGGAGATGAGTTTCTTGCACCCTTTCACTGAACAACCTCGTAACTAACGTGCCTAAGCCACATCTTCTTTCTTCAGCAATCACCGTGTTTTTCTTATAAACATGTCTCATTAATCCTAGATTTGTGTTCTACTGTCTCTCCTTTTCATTACAAGAAAAAAAAATACTTATTTTGTTATGCAATTTTTAATTATTTTTATTTTATTCAATAATATTTTTTAAAAAACCTTAATCTTAATCCATGTTTGACTTTTGGTTAGATCAGTACGTAATGTGTACTTTTCATCTTACTAGAATAACATCTTAAAAATATTATAAAAAGATTAATAAAATTTATTATTGTTATTCTTTTTAATATTCTGAAGTTAATTTATTTCCTTTTATAAAGGACACAGGAGAAAGTATTAATAGATAATCATAACGATCCATCCTACACACGACTATAAAGTCCACCAGGATAATACATGGTCAAGTAGACTCTTTTATTTTCCAATTACTTTTGAGTCTTAAAGTGAATTCTATTATTTTATTTAGTGTGATCAATTGGGAGTCAATTATATGGAGAAAATGAAAATGGTTGACGGTCTTAGAAGTTTATAATTTAATAATTTTTAATTTTATATCATTATTTAAGTTTTTATTTTTTTAATTTTAAAGTATATTGTAAGATCTAGAAAATACTTTTAGAGTAATAGAGATATAACTAAAATGAAACATGAAAATTTTATTATTAAAGTAAAAGTTCATATAAATAGATAAATCAATTATTATGTCTCATATCATCTCTTTAAAAATATTTTTATTTTCTCTCATATATCTTTCCTTTAGATTTTTTTTTACTTCATCCTTTATCAGTTTAACTGGGTAAACATGCTTTAAATGTGATGTTTATGGTTCTAGAATCTAAATAATTGGTAGTTAAAACCTTGATAGCTAATTAAATTTTAATTTAGAAACTAAATTTTGTAAATATCTAAATGATATCTAATTTAGTCACTATAGCAAATAATTATTTTTTGTCTCTAAAATTAGTTTATATTTTTTGATTTTATATTTTTTGATTGTCTAACTAATGGATCATAATTAGAATAAATATTAAATATTTAATATTTTGGTTGCAACAACAAAAATCAGGTTTAATAGGTGAAAGTAAAAGAAAATAAATATTTTAAAACAATTTTCTTATCATAAAACTAGCTCAAACTATTCCCCAATTATGAGGGTAAATAAAAATATTGAATACTTTCACATGGGTGTAAGATAGAAGCACTCCGTTGCTATTTATTTTATATACATCCTTTTCAGCGAAGAAAAGCTGTTTCTTTACATTAATTTTAAAAGCCTGATTTTCCTATGAGCCACAACCAATCAAGAGCAACCCCAGCAAATATGCCACTAAACAGAAACAGCACCAGCAAATTACCCAATGCATTTTGTTCTGGCCCCTACAAAACCATCATTACAAACCAATTTACAAGTTACTGTTCTTTTCAAGAACCAGATTATTTGAATTTAAAGAATCAAAATACTGACCTTGTAACCTTTTGGAGCCATGGTAAATACACAAACAGTGAGGTAACCATTGGTTAGTCCCAAGAAAGACACAAGCATGATCATCCATCCCTGGTCACCATATTTTGCTGTGAAGTAAAATGCTGGGATCAACACGAATCTAGAAACCACTGCAATGACTAAACCCTTTCTGGATTCCAACGTCAGGCATTTGATAAGGGGAATATATCTGGATATTAGATCAAGCACGTTGTACATTGCAATCAAAACAAGAGGGTACCTAAAAGAATATGATCAGCCATGTGAAAACGCATTTAGATGACCAAAAGATTGGAAATTAATACACGCTTACCATGTTCCTAGCTGGTGTGATCCAGTATTTTCATACAAAAATCCAGGAAAAATTGATAGTGTTAACACATATATTAGAAACAAATCAGCTGCAAGATCAATGTTCTGTAGAAATAGTTGTTTATTGCTCAGCCGTTCTAAATTTTTAGCATCAAATTCAACCTGCAATAGTTCCAAAGTCTTTCAGCCTATGCGATATGCTTCGTGGAGCTTAGTTTATTAATAATTTTAACACCAAGTTACATTACTTGCTGGTTGGTCTGGTCATGAATGCCGGCAGCTGCAAGATCGGCTGATACAGTTTTTGATCCTTCTAAAGCAGCCTTTGAACGGTAATATTTTACTATGGACAACTTTGGGAAGTAAAATGCGTATAGAATTATGCAGAAAAACTCAAAAACTGTAGAGATTGCAAAAAATAGCACTGCAAAATGAGAAAATAATCAATCTTGTGTCAAAGAACAGCAATCTTTAGAGTTAATACATGACTACCAAATCTATTAGTGAATGAGAGTAACATACTAGTCCCTTTTCCAAGACCATTTTTTGAATTCTCAAAACCCACTTTGGTGACAAGTCTCAAACCAGAAGCTAGAGCTCCTGAGGCAGCCAAACCAGCAAAGAAAGACTGTAAAACATTAAACTGTAGAATTAGGCTAACTAGTAAAATCAAGACTACGATTTTAGAAAGCAGTATATGTGGTTATTCTATATATATCATGTGCAACCTCATACAAATTAAGCATTACTAGTCTAATTAAAATAATGTATTTTCTCCTCAATTAACAACAACTAAATTGTTCCTTTGCTATTCTATAATCTTTTCCCTCTAACTTCCACCTTATCTTCTCTTCTTAGAAAACATGATTAAACTTAGCTGTTCAGTTTTTTCTTCATTTGTTTTCAAGTAAGTGCTAAGAATTTTTCAAAAAAACACAAAATAGAAGCTATAAAGAAATTACGAGGAAAACAAACCTGGATGAACTCAGGACACATATAAGACAAGTCTCCGACCATGCCACCCTGGACATGAGCATCTGCAATTCCAAAACAAGCAGAAAGGAGACATACAACAATGTAAGGTCCAATTCCCCCTTTCCCTGATGTTGCTACGAACTGTTACACAAAATATTCTGAAGCTATTATACACAATAGAAAAAATGAAATTAACAACCACATAAACCAGTTGTAGCAAAGTTGATGAAGGGTGTAAGCTAATAGATATTCTCTTTTCTAAACCAAAGGAAAGAACAAAATGAAAAACAGTGAAGTTGTACTCACAACAAACAGTAACAAAGTACCAACAGAGAAAAGAGAGTAGCCAATTAAGTTCCTCAATCTAGTGTTGATCCTTGACTCATTATAGGTCAGTATTGCCATAGTACCAAGTGCAAAGGGTTGATAAACAAGGGTGAGTACACGCGAAGGATGGTATCTCTATGACAAAAACTTGTTAGAGAGACTAGTAAACCTCATAATTTTTTCACAATGAATTTCAATAATTCAAGCATTCAACACAGAAAGAAGAAAAAATAATTTGATACTCACAGGGAATAGAGTGTAGTAATAATCTCCTACTGTCAACATACTGCTCCAAGCAACAAGAGAGCCCAATCCAAGAATGAAACAAACCACCCTGGCTTGGAATTTTCCCTGGTTCAAACAAATTCATCCAACTATTATAAGCATTGCAACATTGGAGGATCAATGCCAAGAAAAAAACATAATATACCTCTAACTTTCTTGGTGCTTCATTTTCATTAGAAAGAGTCATCACTACAATAATCTGCTACAGCCAAATCCTGTAACCATAGACTGGTAAACGACCAGTTACCAGGTTTTGTATTGAAAAGATAAAAAGAACGTTCACAGATGATTGAAAAAAAACCCTGATATGAACAGAAAACAGAAAATCTGACCGCACAAATTTTGTAGTACAGTATATTCTCTTGATTCATTAGTTTTTATTTTTGTATTTTTTGATGATTCTCCTCAAAAAAGTAATTAAGATGTGTCATTAAAAAATGTGTACCATATAATTTAATTAAAGAAAGATTTTGAAAAAAATATGATATTTAAGCAATATTTACCATTATAGTTAAAAAATATTAATATATTAATAATACTCAATAATTGAATAACTATAATGGCATCGATAGTAGCACCGATAACTATAATGGCAGCGGCGTACTCTGGCAAGGGAGGATATTTTAATATTTTTGTTTTGAATATGAAGGTGAGCAAAATTAAGATCATCACTAACTTATCTTACATCACATTTTAAAAAAATTGTAACAAAGGGATCTCTATTATAATTTTTTTGGAAGGGTATGTTTTTCAAAAATTTAATTCTAAAACATTTTACTTGTATCTATACTCGAGGCAGTTCTTATGATATGTTATAATTTTGGAAAAATACTAATATCTTTACTTCATTTTTAACTAACTAATTATAGTCTTAAAATTAAGAAATATTGAAATTAAAAAAAATATCTTTCTTTTCTCCACAACAAAAAATATCATTTTTTATATACTTTAAGTTAATTTTTTTTTTCTCTTACTCTAGTTTTATATGAACGAACAAGTCCAAATCTAAATCCAAAAACTTCAAAAAATCACTTAGATCACTTTTCATGAACAACTATTACCGCACTTTAGCAGTGGGTAGGCTTTAACAAAATATTAGTATGAACTATACATTTGTTGTGCTAATTAGTAAAGATTTACATTTAAATGTACATATCGATACACTCTTTGTATTTGATTTGAACTTGTTTGTGCCTTGTGGTTAAGTAAACTTTAAAAAAAAGAGTGTCTTGTTTCCATTGGCGTTGCATATCTTTGCATATACTGTTGTTGATTTATGTTTTGATTCAATTCACTTGATTCCCATGGTCTTTCAACCACAAAGTTATCCTCTCCATCTGGCCCTTGTCCTACATATTGATGCAACACCAACACTGAAGCTGTTGTTTCAAAGTCTGAAGAGGCTAGTAAATCTCCAATGGCTCCTAATTCAGGACACTCACTCCAATCTGTTAGGCCATCTGTCAGTGGTGACATTGTCCCTTGTCCTCTCCCAACTATGAATAAGTCGTTTACATTGTTTATGGATCTTATTGCTGCAACAGTTTCCTCCCCATTGTTCACAACCTTGTCCATGTAAATGACTGAATCATCATGTGCAACCATCATCTTGAACTCACTTATGTACTCCTCATCTAGTTTGTTCTCATTCCCATTTTTTATAGTGGTGAAACTTCGATCAATCTTGGCCCATAAGTGATCTGATTTTGAAGTTTGATTTGAATATAGGCTTGGAATAAAGTGCATGACAGTAAGGCGAACCCTTGGATGTCTTGACATTCTCCATCCATAAGCTAAGGCCTCTCTGTCATCTGGTCCTCCAAAATATAGCACAACTACTTGATGAGATGCTAGATTTCCAATCAAGCGGTTGGATCCATTAAGGCCTCTATCCACAAGTATACCAACTGAACAGGGTGAATTTTGCAATAGATTGTGGTTCACCATTCTGAATGCTGGGATTGTATCTTCCATTTCTCCATCAACTGTTTGTTGCTTATGGAAAGGAATAATGATGATGGACACCCTTTTCTCCTCAGCCAAACTGCATATGTCTTCATGCATGGTGGAGTAAGGGGAAATTGTTGTTAAAGGTTGGACTTGAGCATAATTGTCATGTTCCTCAAAGTTTTGAAATGCTGTGATGATGTGGTTGGTTTGTGCTTGTGTTTTGTTGAGAGCTGGACCTCCTGATTCCCTATTAGCATGGACAGTGAGCATTGCAGAAGCTCTGCCAGTGAGTTCAACCAAGTGGAGCACATAAGCACACAATGGAGACCTTTTGTTGGGGTAAGTTGCTTCAAGTAGATTAATTAGTGTGGGAACATTTCGAGGAGTGTGAATACCCACAAGGACTCTTAACTCTCCCTCAAGTCTTGAATTTTGTATTGTCCTCCTTTTATAAGGTATAAGTCTTCTTCTTGGCTTATAAATTAATGTTACAATTGGTGAAATCATTGTTGTCATTATCAATATTACAACGATCATAACTGAAAATATTTTATCATTTAAGACCTGCATATGCAAAGTTAATTGGTCATGTTCAAATGTTGATCCATCATGGAGGTATAACTACGTCAACAGAGAAATTGAGTGGTGTACCTTTTGTTCCCTCCCAACATTGAGCACAATAATTTCAATAAGACCTTTAGAGTTCATAAGTAAACCAAGAACAACCCCATCACGGTTTGGTATTTGGAACATGTTTGAAACAAGGAGAGTCCCAGCAATCTTGCCAAGATAAGAGAGAGGAATCACCGAGAGCACAAAAGTCCAAGTATTAGTTCCACTGATTAAGTTGATATTGGTCTTAAGCCCACTAATGGCATAAAAGAGAGGAAGCAAAAGTCCTGAAACAAAGTCTTCTAGTTTTTCTATTATTGCAGCTCCAAGTGGCCCATTTGGAATAACTAGGCCATACACAAAAGCTCCAAAAATACTATGTGTTCCAAGGACATCTGTGATGAAGGCTGAGATCATGACCCCAGTAAGAACAATGCATAATTGAAACTCACTAAAGGCTTTTCCCTCTGGGGTTTTCTCGATCAACCACGACATTATTGGTCTAACAATAACAAAGGAGAAAGAAAGAAAAAAAATATTTGATACTCCAACCCACAAAGATGCCCAGATGTTAACTCTTTCATCTGATAAAGCAATAGCAGAAGCCAACAACATCCATGCACACACATCATTGATGAGAGAAGTTGATAGAGCAAGTTTCCCTAACTCTGTGTTGATGAGTTTGAGCTCAACAAGCATTCGAGCAAGCACCGGGAATGCAGTGGCAGATAGAACAATACCAAGATAGAGGACACAATTGGTTTGGTCTATTTCATTTGTGTCAGCTATTAAAGAGGATAAACAAATAGCAATCATAAAGGGCAATACCATACCAGCAAGGGCCATCAATATTGTCTTCTTTCCAGTACGTTTGATGATTGAAATGTCCATCTCTAACCCAACCAAGAACACAAAGTATATCAGACCCATGTTTGCCATTGTCTCCACCACCATTACACTTTTAAGAGGGAACACCACATTGGCAAATTTTTCATTTCTACCCATTACTGATGGACCCAAAAGCAATCCACCCTATAAAATATATTTTCAAATTATTCCATCTTCTTATTAGATATTTCAAAGCAAAAAAATCAAAATAAAAAAGCTTTCAAATTAGTGACACTTGCAATACTTTCAAATGTTGTGTTTGATTGGGAAAAGAAAATAAAAGACGAAAGAGAAATAAACTTACCAAGATTTCAGCAATTACACGAGGTTGGTTAAAGGGCTTGAGGATTAAAGCAAAAAATCGTGTTGCACATACCACTAATGTTAATTGCAAGGTAAATAGAGGAAGAGAATAATCTAAAGGGTTATCGCCTTTCCATAAACCATTTGTTGTTGTCTTCATTGGTGTATAGCAAATTATGGATTGATCTGAGCTATTAAATGATGTCATGGTTGTGTTGTCCATTTTGATCAAATGAACAACACAACCAACAAACACCTTTTGGCTTTTTGATACGATCAAGGCTCAATAAACACCTTGATCCTTTTTAAAACGATAACTACAGAAGGAAAAGGGAAGACACCCTTTGATTGTGTATTTTTCTGAAAAGATGATATTTTTCAATCACAATCAAGGGAGAGTTTAGTTCCTCCTCCCTCTCCCAAAAACATCCATGGAAGAAAGAGACTATATAAGATGGTGTTTCATCTATTTTTGAAAACTTAATGTTTCATCACCACCTTTGCCTAAAATGAGGTAATTCTCCATGCCACTTGGACAAACATTATAAATTATAATCATTCCTTGTATTAATTAGTTCTATGTGTAATTTTTATTTAATTATTAAACTAAAATTAAAGAAAAAAAACATGGTTTCATCACAAATACTCATATAAGGTAAAAAAGAAATAAAACAAAATTTGAAGGTAAAAACAAAAATCGATTAATAGAAGGCTATGCATGTATGTTATGTTTGTATACAACCTTTTAAGATTGATTTTTATATATTGTAATAAAGAAAAAACATTATGCAGGGTATGGAGTACATATTTTTTATTATCAACAATACAAAAAAATTGGAGTAGATACTCATCAGGTTTGAATTAAAAGGTGGTTTCATTGTCTACAACAGCATTGTTATAAACCCAACCATTCAGACTTGTCCAAACAAAAATTAGACCATGATCAGTAGAAAATTAATATACTATAAAAAAATCATTAAATAAAAATTAATTTTAAAGATAAAAAACAATTTTTTATATTAATTAAATTAAAAATCATTTTAAAGATATAAAAAAATTAATTTCTAAATAAATAATTTTTAAATTAGTAACTATTACCGATTAAAAAAAATAATTTTTAAATTAGTTTTTATTATTGATAAATAGTTTTAAAATTGATAGTTAATTAGATACTAATTTAAAAACTATTTATCAATAATAAAAATTAATTTAAAAACCAAAATTCTTTTAATATCTAAAATAGTATAATATAACGGTTTAGGGTTTAGGTTATTTTTAATCTAATTAATTTTTATTTCATAATTTTTTAATAGTGAGATGGACAAATATGTCACTTCATGTTATTTAAGACATTGGAAGAAAAATAATATATATACATAAAATACATGATAGATTTAATTCCGCATTTTTACCATACAATATCAACATTTTGAGCATTTTACCTTTCAGTTTTTTTACACATTTTACCGTCATATTTTTTAATACATTATAACATGTGATGAAAATTTGTAAAATAATAATAATAATAATTATAATGAAGGGATAAAATATGTAAGTAAGCATATATTATATGATGTAATAATAAGAAGAAAGATAAAAAAGAATATACCAAATAAGGATTTTCGATATATTAATATTGATGCATATATAATTATATTAAATTATATAAGTGGGAAGAAATTGGGAAAATGATTTCTCCCAATAATGTACCCCCCTCTTACATTTGATAAAAACAGATATGTCACCCCATCATCTGGAACTCCTATTTAAGACTATGAGCAAAGTGGGAATAAAAAATTATTTAACCAAATTAATTCATTAATTATTACTCAAATATTCATTAAACTTTTTTTTAATTTATTTAACCAATATATAAATATTTTCAGTTAATATTAGAAATACTAATAATAATGAACAATATTGGTTAATCTAAGAAACATGAATTGATTCCATACTCAAAATAACATTAGTATTGAATTTCAAAAATAAAAAATCAGTATTGAATTTCATCCACGAAAAAGAACATTTACATGTATTATAAATATACAGATAATTTTCATTTAAATTAATTCTTAAGATATTTTTTTAAAATATAAATATTCAAGCATTTAAAGTTTAAATAAAGTAATTATATACTTAAAAATAAATATATTTCTAGAATGTCTTTTTATTAAAAATAATCAATTGGGATTATATTTCTCATGACTATTTCATATTTTTTATACTAAGTTCTATGAAGAGTGTTAGCATCACACCTCCACGTTAGTCAAAATTATTGAAAGATACAAAGAAAGAGAATCATTAAACAAAAAAAGTAACCCGTTGTAACTTCTAATAAATATTAATAAATAAACAATAAAAATGCGTTAAAAAAGAGTGTGTAGAGTAGAGAGAGTATTTCATTCGCCTAATTGCAGTTTTAACTTGATTAAAAAAATTCAAATTTAATTAATGTTCTCACTTTTTAATAAGATATTAATATATTTTTGTTTCTAATTTGCTCAACCATTTTTCAACAAAAAAAAATATCTTTATTGAGAAAGTAAGTTTATTTTAATAAAATTAGTTTAAAAAATGACATTTATTATTGTTATAAACAATTTTCGATTTTCAATTAAATATTTTTTAGATATGATTAAAAAATTATTGAAATCGGTTCTTCCAAGTGAATTTTAAGGTTTACAATTAAAATGAATTTAGTTCGGTTAAACTGGTTTAAAAGATAATACATTTATTATTGATTTTAACATGTGTATAAAACATCCTTGAACTAAGGACACTTGAAGTATTAATTTATATTTTTTATAAATTTTGCGTGTGGCATCGCAAGATGGTGATAACAGAAAAGTGGATAAAACTTAAAACATACACTATATAACATATAATTAGGATGAGATTTTTGCAACACTAATGAAACTATACTACAGCAGGGTTTGGTAAAAATAGGACCCCACTAGTTGAGAATGACATAACATAACACCCCTCCAACCATTTTAAAAACAACTTCCTTAACCATTCCCATTTCTAGGGAATGAATCATCGTACACCTATGAACATGCCTTGCAGCCGCCATTACATTCATCTCTTGATGAGAACTTGGAATGAAATATGCACTGCAGATATTAGGCACAGAACGAATTCAGATGAAGAACCAATTTTTCAACAACCATTGGTAGCAGCATCTGTGCTCTTTGCCGTGCCATTTTCTTTAGTAATATCAATGGACACAACAGAAGGAGGACGTAACTCGAACAGAGGTTTCCTTTCATCTCTAAAACCACCTATACATAGTGTGTCCCCCCGACCGTGCCATGTTCCATTTTGAACATTGTTCATCTCAAGTGTTCTTGATTCCTGCAACATATATTACAAATATTCAACACAATGGATAACTCCAATTACAGTCAACTCATGTCACAAAAAGGAAAGGATTTTGAAATGACCTGGCATAATGTGCAACAGGGACAGACAAAATGGTAAGCGCAGTCGTCCAACGAACTATCACTACCCTGAAAACATCATCAAGTAGTTCTTTAGACGTACAATCGCAGCCAAATTTTGTCAAAGCTTAGTAAATAGACAAAATAAAAGCACCACTCATAAAAATAAAGTCAACATACATCATGCATTACAGTCCACAGATTAGAAAATCAGTTGCTCAAAGTATCAGTCATGAACACTCGTGTTCAACATGACTGCATGCGTGCGTGCGATCAAATCATATCTACCCTTTTATGTTTAGCATCATAATTTTTTCCTTGATATCAGCAGCTTATTCGCAGTGTGATGAAAATCTATATGATTTCAGTAGAATTGCAAGATCCCACAGAACCTGGTACTTTCACAAACTGTTCTACCACTAGTTTGCTGTTCTCAAACAGACAAATTTAAACTGTACATTTCATTCCACAGTCCATCTATGTGAATAGTCAAATTTACACAACTGCCGGTATTAATGCACCACTTAGAAATAATAACTTCTTTATAAATATTTTGAGAATATGTATATCTTATAATGCAACATATCTTTTTGTACTTTTTAAAAACAAAAACAAGGTGAAAACCTCCTATAAAGAATGATTATCTCTAAAGTAAGCAACTAAGGATAATCCACCTCTGAATTTTAGAGGGTTAAGAAGAAGATGAACTTAAATTCTTTAAAACTAAATGAAGGGTGGATACATCATTACTGTAGTCTGTAGAAGAGCCTTGTCCAAACAAGACAAAACGTATAATTCAGGGAGAAGAAAACATGTAAATAACTCCATGAAAACATATCTATGAATAATTAAGGGCTCATAAACAATTACAGTATATGAAGAAAAAAGTCACCTTGATGTTGAACTTCTTCCGCATTCGAGTTCGGTAGAATCCTAAATATACTCCAACAGCAATGGTGAATGCAACCGCTAGGTATAGGAAGTAGTGAATCCTCGTGATAGTATAGGCAATGAAAGTAACGAGGGCACCAATAACAAGGAGAAAATAAACTATAGCCTGCAATCCAAAACATGGAAATTCAAACTTCAGAGAGCTACATTGGGAAAAGTAAAAGAAAAATTCACACAGTAATTGCCAATTCTAAAAATGATCCCCTTTGGTTGAATTATAATTTGGCCACTCTAACCAACATATGCACTTTGAATTCCAAGAATTTAATTATACCTGGAGAAAGCAAGAACCAAAACCAGCCAGCTTCATATTCTTCCCAAATCGGTAGCAAGGACAACTGCAACACGGAAAGATCTACTATTCACAAACATGACATATCACAACAAGTCCTTGTAAAAATACCACAAACCCACAGCACATTATTGGTTTCCACATGTCATTTTGCATTTTAGTCTTTCATAGGCCACAGAGGCATTAACATAAATACACGAGTAAGAAGAAGGCAGAAACATCTAATTGAACAATCAAATTAAAATGATTTAACTTAATCCGTCAAAACCCAACCAAATATATCAGTAACTCAGAAATAATAAATTTCAATGTCACAAATCCCTCACCCCCAACACATTGAGAAAATAACAAAATCATCCTCCCTTCTTGAATTCTATCATTTAAACCATGAAACCACAAATCTATGAGCGGAAATTCATAGCACAACAATGAACACTAAACAGAAACCCGCTTTCCAGTTGCACAATTCACGTTCCTTACATGGTTACATCAGGGACCTAAAGAGTAATGACGAAATAGGATATCTTACAGGACAGAAATTACAACCTAATAATTCCCCTTCGTTCTTTCCAAAATAAGCATAGCTTCAGACAAAACTAACGCCGTCCTCGTCCAAAACAAATGTACTGTTCCAAACACACAACTCCATCCCATTGAGAAAAATACAAAAGAACACGTAAAAACACAGTATTACTACTTTATTCTCAAATAAAAAAGCACGTAACATTAAACCTCACCACGCAGATTCAAAGGCGATGCGACGATCCTCAAAGCAATCGAGGAGTTCACCCTCCCACATCCTCAAAACCCCACCTTGCTGCTCATCCTCCCTAACCCCAAGCTTCCCCCAACTTCCATGCGTACTTCGCAACGCCACAGAGGAACAAAGCTTGTCAAAATCCACGACCGCCTTACCCTCCAAAAGCCTCTCCTTTTCCCCCTCCCCATTTTCTTCCCTTTCCTCCCCCACCCTCTCTTGCTTCTCCAAATCCCCCATTGCCCCAAAAACAAAAGCGCACCCCTTTTTGCTCTCTTTCCCCAAAGATCTTTGCTTTTCAATCAAACCCTCCCTTTCCAAGACACCCTTTGCGATTCCGCTTTAAGGAGTTTCAGAAATGAGAAGGGTTTGAGAATTGGAAATTGAGGATTGTTCTGTCGTTGGTGGTGTCGTGGTGGCTTGAGTAGGTGATGTAACGAAAGCAAGTGGAACAATGTTGTTCCGGCGATAATAAATAAAAAAAAATAACAACAATACTAAACAGTATGATCCCCCGGTTGGCGGGTAATAATGGCGTATGGAACCCACAACCCTAAAAGTGAGTCAATTTGGATGGCAGTGCAGCTACCACATCCTCACGCGAATATAGGTCAGATTTTATTTTCCCATAAATTACTCATTTTATTTTAGTGTCTACTAATTTTGATTTTTGTTCTTTTCAATTGAGGTAATTTTGCTAATAATAAACGTCAACACTTTCTCCTTCTTCACAATATCGGCTAGATGATAGATAAATCTTTTAGGATGTCCAAAACTCTTCTCTTTGCTAAAAGAGGGTCAAGTGTTGAAATTGGAAAAAAAGGACAAGTCTTTTGCAAATTGGATTATGTTAATACATTTCAATGGTTTCAGCAAATTTAATGGGCTGGATGTGAAGCCGATTTCATTGTCATAGTAACAAGTTGCATCTTCTATAATGTGGCTTTTCATAGCCTTTGATTGGTTCCCGGAATATAGTAATCATAACAGAGATATTTTGAATTTAAAAGAGAGATCTTTCTTTAAAAAGTTGAAATCTTGATATAATAAAAGGGATGATAGTTATGATAACGATGATTAATTATAATACATGTAGTTTGAAGTAGTAGCATTCTATGAAATGTTTGGTCTTTTATGTAATTATAGCACGAACACCAAGTTTCTCTATTTTAAGTGGTGCTCTTAAGTCCTAATAATTCGTTTTTTTTTAGAATTTACTATATTTCTAGTGCACCCCACTTGAACTATTGTAAAAGTAGAAGAAAACAATTGGATTTACACATTCATATTGCGCATAACCTCAAAGGCATGTCATGCAAATCATTTTTTAATTATAACCTGAAGTTGGAGGAAGAGGAAAACTTGTTAATAAGGGTATTGTTTTTCGATTTTAAAAGTAAGAGATGGAAAAACCGAAGTTGCAAGTTTGTTAGGTTGAGTTAAAACTTAAAAGGTTGGGAACTTGTCTTCTTCCATGTGATATGAATGTGAATTTTATATAAAGAAAGAGGTAGGGACAGAATATACATAAAAAAAAGAATGTGGGGAATATAAGTAGGAGAAGATAAGTGATGAATTGTAGATGTGGATAAAGAACACTGTGCCCACCCAACGCAGCCACCTTTGGTTTTGTTTCGTGGCATGGAAATATAATATATCGTTTAAGAAAAAACGAGCGTGTAAATTTTTTTGAATTAATTATATACAAAATTATTTTCAATTTCATATCGTCTAAATTAGTTATGCAGAAGACAACTAGTGTATATTGTAATACTTGGATACATTTTTTTTGCTGAAAAAAATAAAGTACATTAAGGGCAGAATAGAGTAGTAGCAGAATGTAGGACCTTGTCGTTTTGTTTTTGTTTGTGTCGTTTGAGGTAATAATGTCTGAATTTAAGATGTTAGGCAAAGTAAGCAATGATGAAAGCGAGGGTTTTCTTTCCAGTTTTGCTTTCCTGGGATTGCCTCGTTGGTTTTAAGAGCGTAAGATAATGTGTTGTTTCTTCCCTCAACCACCCCACGTGCAACCACTTATTCCACCACAAAAACACTAAATAATAATGGCCAAGAGCATATACATATAAATTATTATACCTATATTAAAATCACTACAATTTTAAATAAACTAAAATATTATAAATATAATTTTTATAAAAATTAAATTACCATATCAGAATATTTTCTCAGATATATTTATTTAATTTACCCAAGAAATTAAGGGTTAATTGTTAGATTTACTACCCTATTAGATAACTCGAGCTGAGTCAAATTTCTCCGCAACGTGACTCGCTAATCATGTTCACACCACAATTGCAAATATATGCAGTAATCAAAATAAGTATTAGTATTCAAAAACACAAATATCCCAACGAAGTTGTCAGAAAACTCTCAAAAAAATGACGTAATTGTGGATTGAATGCTAAAATTGTTATGAATTAAATTATAAAAAATTAAGTTTATAGCTGTCTATTAATCATTTAAAATTAGCCAATCCCATCAACATGGTAGATGATTTCTCGCCCACCAACCTACAGTGGTGACAGCTACAGCTAAGAATGAATCTACTTTTACAAGGTAGATAATCTCTCGCTCGTCAAGCCGATTTTTCACGTTATCAAAGGTTATCTTGGGTGAACTAAAACTAAAATACAGCAAACAAAGTAGAAAATCATATAGATGACACAGATAAAGATTTCCATGTTAACAAGGTAACAACATCATTAAGAGAAGTTAAAGCACAACTTTCTTCTCCTGAATGGACTATCATACACCTAACAACCCAAATCAATAAGGCGTCAAGTTTTCATTGCAGGTCTAACCAGCCCTAATCCAGTACCACTTCCCAAATGCTTGAAGTCTGTGGCTTGAAGATGATCCCCATGACCAGCAAAACCCGTTCCTCCCTTCTCCAAATTCACCAAATTTCTCTCTTTACAAGCCTTGTTGCAAACAAGACAGACTTTATCAACAGCCATAAATCTGTCAGCACACTTCTTGCAAAAGACATGCCCACATGAACTGAGGGCCACAAGCGACATTGTGTTGGTGAGAGTAACTTTGCAGCTTGGGCAAATGTAGGTCTTGTCAAGTGCCTTGGATTTTTTCTGCTCACTCGTATCCTCAGTAAACTGGACAGGGAAAAGTGTCTTCAACTTCAGTTTCTCATTGCCTTCCGGACAGATAGTACTGGTAGAAGGTGCCTCTACTTTTACAGAAGCTTCGGGCGTAGCAGAAGGCAGCCAAAATGCCTTCATTGTCCGAAGGGCTTCTTCCTCATAGGATGTGACCTTCACACTGTTTGCCCCATGGAAACCATTCTTATCACGGCTATAATTTCTGTCACTGTATTGAGGTACCGCACCATGATTTTGTTGATCAAATGCATCAAGCTCTTTGGCCTTTTGCAACATCAACTTCTCTTCTTCCTCCTCTTTTCCTTTCTTCTGCTGAGCAGCATGGGCTGCAAGCTTCCTGTTTTATTATACATATTTATATCATATCGCAATCACATTGTTAACGTTCACAACAAAACAGACATTGTATCCACACCAAGGAAAAATTAATAAACAAAGACAATATAGATTTAAAAGTTCTGAGCAATCAATGGAAGTTTTTTTTCATTCGAACTAAGACCACCAATCACGTAGAACAGAAAATGCTGCTTGATAGGAATGGTAAAATCATTTCCTTTATTATAAAAGAAATTAAAACCGTTAAGCAATGGTTGACAGAATAAATGATTTTACATGGTAGCCCCATGCAATATCTAAAAGAGAGGTGGGATCTAGTAAGCAAAACTGAAGCATTATAACGTATATCATCAATATTGATGACAAAGGAAAGTTAAATTTAACAAGAAAAATGGAAAAAGCTCATGGTAAGTGCTAATGATGGACAACTGGAACCATATCACATGAAAAAACAAAGGTAATATAACAAAAATTGAGCTTCAGTGGCACACAGATGGTCAATCATGATATAAAATTTATCAAATAGTTGATAACCCACGGTAAATGGTATTGCTATGACTTATGAGAGAGTAATACTTTTCATCTTATTAGTTAATTTCCTTAACTACTGAAGAATCCCCTCAATCATCATTTCATAAGCAGAAAAAAAAATCTAAAATAGTGAATTTCATCCTTTTTATTTTCAGTAAAAGATTTGCATTTATACTACACAACAAGAGGGGAAGGGGGGGAGTAAATGGGATGTCCCCACAATCCTGTAGTTTTCTTTCATAAGAACCCAGTTAAATCCATATTAAGAGTGAGGAAGTTAAAGAATCAAATCCCATGGAACAACTAAAGTTATTAAACAAAAATATAACAGTTTACTAAAAAATTTCATTAACCTAAATTCCAAATTTGTTTGAACAAGGATGTCCAGCTCAATTTTAAAAGAAATAGCTCTTCAAACTTTTCATGTGTCAGTATTATCAGTTCCTACTAATATTTAGTGGCCGCGTAGCATACAAACACGAATATATCCATTTTATATCCCAATGCACAGATATAAAATGTCAAATTTTACTAAAAAAGTGGAGCTATTGTCTGCAGCAGGAAACCAGATCCCATAACCTAATTCCAAAGTCATAAAGAAAATTCTTATTTGCCATGTTTTTCCTAAGCTATCTCCCAATTCATGTCTTAACTCGCATGTCTCAAAGAAGACATAACAAGTGAAAATCTTCAATCAGCAGGTTTCACAAAGGATTGTCGAGGCAGAGACATGAAACAAACCAATAGTCGCGAGCAGGACATCACCTTTACAAGGCTTCTGTACCATTACTCAGTCGCAGCATATAAAATTCAACCCAACTTCACAAACAAAACAAAAACCATAGAACACACAAAAAGGATGCCTTAAACAACACGGCTCAACTATCCAAATTCCAAAAAAAAAAAAAAAAAATAGTGAAGTTTATTGATCATATCAAAGAACAAAAACATCCTTGAAGAAAGCTCCACCCATGAATTCTACAAAACTACGAATAAAACAAACTAATCGGTAGGCAATAACAAAAAAAGTATATCTCAAAAAATTCATACGAACCCATCCCTCCCACCCTTAACAAAGATAACTACAGAACGAATACTACAATTCAATTAAAAATTACGTATCCCCAATTTCTACCAGTCGTCATCACGAATTTGAACGACGCATATACTTGGGGTTGAATCATAGACTCTGCAATTTCAGGCACAAAAAAAAAAAAAAAAGGCATCGAATGGATACCTTTGAATGTCTTTCTTCTGAGACAAGAGGCACTGGAGAATGCACTCTTTGCAAAAGAGATGGCCCTTGTGGCAGCTCATGGGATCGATTAGGGATTTGAGGCAGAGGCAACACGCATCGAAGGGCTTGATGGAGTCCCTCCCCAACCTCTCTTTCTGTGTCCCATATCCAAGTTTTCGCTTCTCGTCGTACGTGAAGAACGCGAGATCGTTGTTGTTCTTCGAGTGTCTCTGAGGCATCTTTTTCCCCAATTCACACCACAAACGATAGATTGTTAGGGTTTCAGATCTTCGACTTCGACTTCGTTCTGTCGAGTCAATGAAACCACGAGAAGCAACGACAATTCAACTAGACCTGTTAATGGGTTGGGCCTCTTAGTTTTTATGGCCTTTTCAAAATTCTCGACATTTTCCTAATTTTATCTTTTTTTTTTCTAAAACCAATATATTTAGGAGGAAATTTATTTTAAGATAAGATATGACACAATTGGGATTCTTTATAATTTTTTATTTTATTTTATATATAAGATTCAGGCTGCTCCTTTTCTTTTCACATTTAGTTTCATCTCTTATCTTTTAAAAAATCATATTAATAATTTATTTTACAATCGCTACCATTCTTATTTTAGATAACTAATTATATTTTAGTCATTCAAGAGATAAAAATTCCTATTATATTAACCGTGAAACTTATGAATATGGTGGAATTAATGTGAAAATTGAATTCAACAACAATTGTAAATAACTTAATATTATTATTTTTTAAAACTTTATTTTTATTGTTTGAGAGACTCAATTACATTGGTTTCAGTGTGTTTATTTATAACCATGTTTTAGATTGAACATCAATCAAGTTCTATAGTCTCCATGAAGGTGAATTTAATAAAATAAAAAAAAGCTTTCAAGTCTTGAATCAATACAAAAATTCAAAATTCTATTCTGAAATTTTTTTTAAAAAAATACTATTTTAAAACAAACAAATTTAAAAGAAAAACTATAAAAACAGTCTGAAATTAATTTAGATAAATTATTGCAATTTAAAAAATGTTTTACATGTTAAATCAGTGACTGAACCGATGAAGATATCGATATTAGACCAATGATTGAATGTTATCTATTGAAATGTATAATCTTGTTTATATCGTGAGCGTAATTAATTAAGAATTCAAAAGACTTTAAAACATTTTTTTAATAAAAAAGTGACGTGGTATTCAGGATTTTTAAATATTACAGAATTTCAATTAAGACTATCATGTTTTAAAATCTAGCAATATTTAAATAATATTTCAAATCATATAATTTCTCAGAAATTATTTATTGATTGGAGTTTTATGAATTTGGTATGCCTTTCGTTTGTATATTTACTAGTCTTTAAACTCGCGACCCACGGGTTTAATGAATTTTAATATTCATTAAAAAAAACAAATGTTATGTTATATGAAAAAGTAATATTTTGATTTATCATATTTGAATTAAAATAATAATAATATTATTATAAAATAATAATAAAATATTATAAAATTAGATATATTAATTTGTTATTAGTAAAATAAAATTGTATTTATCAAACTAGTAGAAAGGGTGGTATGGTATATAAGATGTGAGTATTAGACCTTCTATGTAAATCACACATTATATACTCTTATGGGTGGCAAAGCTGGCCAGCTCGCCCCGGCCCACAAAAATGTAGGATGGGTTGGCCCGCCCCGCAAAGTTATTGCAGGTTAGAATTCCCGACCCGCCCTGCATAAGAGCTGACCCATAGGTTTGAGGGCCAGCTTGCGTTTTTTTTTTAAATTAAATATTTTATTTTTTTTACATTTTGTTCTTAAAAAATTGCCAAATTAAACCTATATATTTGTTACTATCAAATCCAATTTTTTTTTTCTTCTTTTTCAAACACAGTCAAACATAAAAAAATTAAACATTAAGATAAATATCAAATATCACTATTCTTCCACTTCCAAAACATTAAACATACCTAATTCCAAAACATAAAACATAAACATTAATTAAAAAATATTAAACATAAACATTATTGACATTCTTCCATTTCAATAACATTGGAAATCGTCTTAGAAGAACTTTCATCCATTTTTTCATAATTATAATCTTTCCCGTCATTTGCACACATTAAAACAATGACATTTTTTTTTCTTGCGAGTTAACGGGCCAGCCCGCCCCGCTCCGTTGCTGGCCCGCGCGGGCCGCAGGCTAATGTGGGGCGGACTAATGCGGGTTAGCGGGTTGAAAAGGTTAGCCCACCCCACGTTTTTTACCTGCAGGTCGCGGGCCAGCCCGCATGGCCCGCCCCACTTTGTCATCCCTATATACCCTAACTTTATTTGACTTTTTTTTTTTTTTTGGTAACTTTCAATCATTTATATAGTTATTTAAATGTATCTTCTAATATTAAATGTGTTAATTTTAAATTTTACCGGTGAAGACAGAAAACTCTGATTTGGAATTTTATAATTTAATCTTGCCTGTAACAATTTAAGAAACTAATTAAAAAGAGTATTTACAATATTAATTAGAATAAACAAATCAAAACATAGTAACAACATCATGTACTAAAACTAGTTAGCACTTCAGATTTTTAATTTTAAATTATAAATTAAAAATCCGTTATATCTTTTCAAAATGATGTCATATTTTATACTTCTTTTAAAAATCAAATTACAAAATTATAATCATAAAAAAATTAAAGAAAAACATTACAAAGTTGTCGGAATTTAGTTTAATATGGAATCTCCAAAAATGTAATCTACTTTGGTGATCATGCCTTATTTAAATGTTTAGGTTAAATTTTAGTTAAAATTATATATTTAGAAAAAATATAACATAAAAAAAGTTTATAAATTCGATATTATTACTGAAACATTACATAGTTCGGTTTGCTATATTTTGATATTGTTAATGAAAAAAAGGTTGAAGAAGTTTTTTTTAAAAATAACTATTAACTTGTTCCGACATGTACAAACTTGAGAATGACAAAACATGTTTTTTGGGAATTTTTTTAATTTATTTTTAGTCAAATATTAAGTGAAATCACGTTAGAAAAGTTATAACTTCAAATAATTTAGTTTGTAGTGAAAACTTGAATTAAATCATGTTTAAAAATATTAAATCTATCTGTTAGTTGTAATATACTGATCATTGTTAAAATAATACAAGTTTAATATTGACACGTCGTTAATGTAAAATTATCATTAGTATGAATTTTAAAATGATTATTCTAAAATTAGAAAATATATATTATGTATTGCGATAATATAGCACTTCTTCATAGTATCTATACGAACACTATCGAATGATAATATAATGTAGGTATTCTTTAAAATGAGAAACTATTGTTTTAGTAATTGATTTTATCAGTTTTTAGATTTGTAGGGCAGCTCGTGCATGTTTGAAAGCAACTTTGAATTGTTCCGCAGGATAAACTCTCTCGAAGAATGTATATATATGCCTTCTAATTTGGTGGATAGTAGATGCCAAAATGTTAATTTCACCATGCACGTTAAAAGACATCAGTTTATAATTATTATTGAGCTAATATAGTTTTAAAATTAAAAATAAATTTATTTATTTATTTATTTATTTTTCAATTATAATTTGTCGTATACTATGTAGCACAGACGATCATACTAATCTTACACGGATTTAGATATTTATAATCTCTAAAATGTAAGACACATAGACACAGATTTATATATTATATAATTATGAATTATATAAATTGACAATAAAAATTTATGTACACGATTCAGTTGTTATTTTTTTTAAAAAAAATATGTATTATTTTTTATTATTATTCAATAAATTTAAATTTTTTAAAAATTAATATACTTATCCTTTTAAAATTGAATTAAAATCATGTTAAAATTATCAAAATTTAAATAAATATTTTGTTAATTAAACACTATCCATACATATTCTACAATTATCGATATTTGATAAGTGGATTCGATAGAGATAACTCCGAAACATATAAATTATGTATATTGTGAAGACTTGTCAAAACCACACAAAAGAAAAACCTATGTACCGAAAACCACTTATTCGAAGAGAAAATTGAGGGAAACCTGACACAAAGCCCACAGATTCATTCATGACTGTATTGCTGTGTTTGTGATTCAGAGAGACAGAATTAAGTGCATCCGTACACTGTCAACGAAGCAACCATACCTTCTTCAGAAAGAGTCACACTTAACTAAAACAAAATATTAGTGCAATCTGATGTGCCAATCTCTGCTTATTGCTGTGCCAATAAGCCACTTCAATAATATCTTATCTACCTCATAGGGCACACATTACGGAATTTAATCATTTTAGTCTCAAATTTCTCCATCATTTTTCTTCTAGGAATTGAGAAAACTTCTACATCTTCCTTCGTCTATGATCACTTTCTCCTTATACTTATCCTGAATGGATTAAACTCTTTTACTCTCTTTTTTCTACTCTCACTCATTCACTTTAGTTAATTTCTCATTTTTTTACTGCTTTTAGATTAAACAGTTAAGGAATTATAATTTATTTCTTAAACAAAAACAAAGTTCCTTTTATTCATATATTTAAAATTCTTTTTAATATCAGAACGAACATCCCTAAACTCCATATCTGAAGCGGTTGAAAATTGTCTTAATGACTTCATCCTAATTTTCTTGACCAAATCCACCTAAGAAATTCAACATAGTTCACCAAGTTCAAACACGGTGCGAACATGACTAAAACTGGAAACATGAATCATGAATGTGTTGAAAGCTGACCTAACTGGGTGACCAACACTGTAGTTTTTCCTTATCTTTTTCTCGAGTAAATAGTTAAATTAATTGCTAAAAATACAACTTCATTATATCAGTCTTCAATTCTAATTACGGTCTCGAAATGTTTATTGAACCAGTAAATCAGTCTTCAAAATTATGTATTTCGCCAGTGGAAATATTTTTGAAGATTGAATGACACAAGGAGGACTAATTTGACTTTATGCAGAGACATAAACTTAGTTGCCATCATGCAAGATTCTTTAATTTCCGATCATTCAGGGTCTAATACTTTTTTTATTTTTAAATGACTAACATCAGCGTTTACACTACACAGTTTTTTCTCTCTCTCTGCAAAAATTTTCCACCTTAGAGCGAGAAAGCAAAATCTGTGGAAGAAAAACAAGAGAGGATTGTGTTACAACATTTGTTCACAAGTTAATATATGATATGTGGCTTGTGGTGAGGTTGTAACAACAGAGAGAGAACAGAATTTAGTTTAAGGTTGTTGAGATGAGGAAGTGTGATCTCTGTAACAGTCCTGCAAAGTTGTCTTGTGAATCAGATCAAGCCAGCCTCTGTTGGAAATGCGATGCTAAGGTTCACAGTGCAAACTTCCTCGTCACCAAACATCCCAGGATTCTTCTCTGCCACGTTTGTCAGTCGCTAACGGCATGGCAAGGAACTGGACCCAAGTTTGTACCCACCATCTCAATTTGCAACACTTGTGTTAACAACAACAGTGGGAGCAGCAGCCGTCAGATTCACCATGAAGATGATGATGGTGTGATGGAGGATCATGTAGAAAACGATGAGCGTGGTGTGGAAGAAGATGATGAAGAAAATCAAGTGGTTCCATGGACATCTACACCACCGCCCCCAGCTTCCACTTCTTCAAATAGTGTTGCAACTGCTTCTACCACCTCCTCTAATGCTGAAGAGGGTACCTCGGATTAATGTTTCGGATTTATGCTTCCGACATCTTCATGTACAAAGTTTAGGTACACTTTTTTAAGTGTTTATTATGCTGTTGTTGGTTCAGAATTAGAGTTTTTATATAAACTTCAATGTAACTTTTATAACATCAATTAATAAGATTAAATAAAACTCTAATTTTGAGGAAATAACACATTAAAAAATTGTATCCAAGAGTTTCTTGTTCATTCTTGTTTCTTTTTCCCTTCATAATCCCGAAAATCTTTTGCTGGTTTTTGTGCTGTAATGATATTATGAATCCACCCTCTTATGAACACAGTTTAATACAGAAGGTTGGAATGCTAGGTAGTCTCTCAAATTGGCTTTATAGTTTTTGTTGTAATCTTTCTCCAGCTTGAGAATTGAGTCTGTCACAATGTGTTTGAGTTTTCTGAATGCCAAAAGACACTACTGTTGATTTCAATTTTCTTGTTTTGAAAATAGTAAAGGGTCGCAATCATAGAGCATTCAACCTTGATGATCTGATCAGAGATTAGATTACCCACTTACATTAATTATTAGAATCTGTCACTGTAGTACTAATTAATTATACTAATTTAGTTACATCAAGAAGTATGAGGAAAATTGATTCTAAACAGTGATTTTGAAGATTTGTCAGAACTAGGACAATTGCCTATATTGTCTTTGAACCCGAGCAAAAGGAAGACAGAAAATGGTGATGTCTTAGATTAGAATAGAAAGTTAGAAAAGGAAAAACAAACATGGATGTATGTGTTATGTGAGAGTCATCATGAAATAGAGTCATATTATTAAGTTTTGAAGGTGAGAATAGAAAGAAGTGGGACCAAGGAAGTCCAACATGTTCACGTGGCTTCCATGTAGAATAGAAAAGAATGTTAAACTAGGTTAAAGTATAAGTTTATAAACAATATTTGAAGGAATAAAAAAAGGGAATGTGATGGGGTTAGGAATTATATATGCAATGAGAGTATGGAAATAGAAGGGAAAGGGGTGTGTGGCTGTAAGTGGAAGCTTTTACATTTGGTTTATGTAATATGTGCTTATTCCTTGGATTCTTTGTGCTCCAAAGCCGTTGGTTTGTATGATTGTAGCATGCATATATATGAACCAGAAGTGCAAAATATTCTGTATCATGGATATCTCCTTTATCTTCAAATTATAGCCACCACTCTCCTTTTCCTACCCCACAAATGTCACATGTCTTTTCTCAACAAACTTTTATTTTATTAAGCTCAAATCTCCTTTTTAAATAGGAAAATGATGGTTTGACCAAACTTTGTAAGTATTTTTTAGTTTTTATTTTGTTATTATTATAATTACTGCTGATACTACAAGTTATTTACTTTTATCTTTGTTATCAAATCTGAACCGAACTAGCGAATTCAATAAAAAAAAAACCGGTGATGTTTGGTCTTTTTCATGTGTGATTATTTTGAACTACAAAGTAAGTATTCAGTAAAACCATTTTTTAAAATTGATGAATATGTCCAAATCGATAAAAAAAAAACATCGATTAATAATGGCTAATCTTTTAGAAAAAATAATGATTTTTTAATATAATGTATTTTCGACTTTTTTTTCTTTTAAAATAACAAATGTAAATTATCTCTCATTTTCTTTAAAAGAAATTGTTATCACTAAAGCATATTATACTGTACTATTCACACTTAAACGTAGATATAGCAATTTATTCAATGTTTTGGTGTTTATTTTAAATGCTAAAACATATAAATATGTTTGTAATGACAGGACCAAATGGTCCAAAACATCATGTTACTAAAGTAAATTTGAAAACATATTAATTAAAGTGTATATTAATAATAAGTATATAATATGAAAGTTAGGTATTAAATCAACTGGGGATAAAACACATTTTCAGTATGAAATTAAGATTCCTACACAAAAACAAATATTTATGTACTATTAATTATAAATTATAAAAATCTTTTGAAAGTGAAAATATTCTAATTAATCGAACCGTCAGCGCCGTGCATTATAAAACGCTTACGACGATGCGTTTCACATCTATTGGGGATTTAGGGATTTGCGTTTACTGATCTCAGTCTTGCACTTCACTATCGCACTGATTATGGGGTTTCTCTTCTCATCGTAACGCGCGCAGGTTCCGTTAAACCTTTCCCATTTCATGTTCTTTTGTTTTCATTTCTCAATGCGAATTGAAAGAGATATCAACGTGATTTATTTGGTTTGCAGTTGCAGCTCCGAGAAAGGGTTTTCCTAACACCGCTAATGAAATTGCCGGTAGGTTTCTATTCAGTTTTCATAGGTTGTATTCTAATGTTGTCTTGTGCGTCGATATATTTGTCTCGTGATGTGACCCAAAGAATAGATTGCAAGATTTTGATTGCCAATATATTCAACTTATTTTGGCGTTGTCGCTATAGTTTTTTATTGCAAGATTGTGGTTGTCTCCTGGGTACGAGTTTAATTGAATTTCTTTAGTGGAATATTAACCGTATTTTGGAGATTGATATGAACGGATATTGCTCGTGGCAGGGTTGTGCAGTTTTTGAATAGATTGTTTACTCTCCTAGAAAGTAGTGGATATTAAAAAAGACCGAACTGCTTTGGGGGGAAAATGCAGAGTAAAGAAGCAGTCGTGGAGGATGGGGAAATAACGTCGTCTGTGACTGTTGCAGACTCTGAATTTGACGAGTGGAATAATTTCGGGGACGATGACATAATGCAACAACAGTATACAATTCAGGCTGACGAAGCTAAGAAAATTCCATTTGTTGGTGACAAGGCAAGGCTAAGTGAATAACTATGTCAATCTTATTTCGTTTCTTATCCAGTGTTTTAAGTTTAATTGGTTTATAATTTATCGTGGTAATAACTTTCCTTGAAACTCTGAATTTGACCCATTTGAGTTTGAGGAAAAAGCTACAAGTTATTACGTATAAATTGTATTAATCTGTGTCCATTATCATTATTTTTATTCTTTGCTGCTTCTTTTCTGGATGGAAGGGGTGGAATATAATTTTAATAATTAAGTGTATGGACAATGATTTCATGTGACAAATTGGCAGGAAGCGCTGAGTAGCTTGGCTGCTGAATATAAATCTGGCAGTCCTATCTTGCTGGAGAAAATAAAGGTATAAACCTTTTATCTCAGCTTCATCTGTACTTTATTTTCTCCTTTCATCTTTTCATGTTTGTTGGGTTTTTTGTATTACCCTTAATGCAGGTGCTTGATGAGCAATATGCTGCCATTCGTCGCACTCGGGGAGATGGAAACTGCTTCTTTCGAAGCTTTATGTTTTCATATCTTGTATGTCTTAGTTTATCTAGCATAAAAGCATATCCACTTCTTTAAATTGGAGGGCTACTTTGGGTTCTACGGAGCATGGAATTAAATATTCCCACAATTTTGGCCTGATTGATTTGTCATCAATTTTTTTCCCTAGGAGCATATTATGGAATGTCAAGACCAAGCAGAAGTCGATCGTGTCCAACCAAATGTTGAAAAAAGTAGAAAAGCATTGCAGACCTTGGGTTATGCAGATTTGACCTTTGAAGATTTTTTTGCTGTAAGTTGAGTACTGCAATTCCTTGTCTTTGTGGGATACACATGTCTGGTTATTTATTTTATACTAACATCTTAATATTCTCTTGCCTAAATTGCCTACACCCAACTCAAGTTTGAAAAATCTCCAAAATTTTTGTTGCTATTAATCGAAAAAGGTATATTGTATTGGGTGGTGCTAAGACTAGCTTCAATGTGAGTGCTTAAAAGAGGTGGTTAATCCTAAGCATTATTGCTTAATTTTTGTTAGCATTAGAGCGTAGGAGCTAGCATTGGGTGTACTATTTTTTCTACACAAATTATAGAAGCACAGTTGTTTACAAATTTTGGAGGAAAAAAAAATTACAGAGAGAAATTATAAAACTAAAAGTACAATCAAAACTAAAAAGGTTGAAGCTCATAATGAAATTCATTCAATCAATACAATTAAGTTCCTAAAAAAATCACAAAAAAGAAAATCAATTGAAGGATGCATAAAATTTAGACTAAGTGACCACTTTATCAATTTTATCATTGGAGTTAATTTCATTAAATAGTGCTAAAATCTATGTGGCATTACAGGGTCCACAAAATTAACTTCAGCAATCCATTTAAGAAACCATGCACTGTGAATGTTCTAACCTCTCCTATACTTACTTTGTCTTTGGTGGAAAGTAGCAATCAATACTTTTTATACCCAAATCTAAGCCCTTAAAACAACGGGAAATGTTTAAAAAGGTTTTTCATATATCTTTTCTTAATTCCTTAACAGTCTTATGTGAGAATTGGGTGATTAGTGATTATTTCTATTCATGTGTTCAAAATTAATAACATTATATAATCCTTGTGCAACTAACTCTGTGTGGGAATAAATTTGAACTTTTTTTTTGTCCAAAATTTTAAATAAAATGGAGTAGATTGCCTTAGTTATCATGTGATTGACAGTTACCATGTTCAATATCATTGCTGTCTTTTCTTTATTCTTTTCGTCCCCTTTCTAATCACCTTGAGCTTGATATCTTGTCAAATCTTGCACAAAAAATTAAGCAACTTCAATAGAACAGAAAGTTTGTGGCTTGAACGGTTATGTTATGCCTACGAACCTGGCAAAGTGCCTTTACACATACATACAGGTGCTGTGGTCTGGGCTCTTTTTGAACCGGAAGCTATTCACAACTTCTAGCTTTTCTACTAAGTTTTCATTTATTTAAATGAAAATTCACCGAAAGGGAAATCAAAACTTCTAGTTGTTCAAATAGATAGGGAAATCATAGAATAGAACAAATATGTGTCGTTTTAGTCTACAGGAAATTTTCTACAGATGATATTTTTTGACTTGTTCTTCTATTTGTCATGGTGAAAGTATAGTCGATGCTTGAAATACATGTTTACTGTTTTTAAGAAAATGAAGTGGAGGACTGGACCTTAGGTGGTTATATTTTTTCTTAATCTGTAGGGGCATTTGCATGTGTTGGAAGGCTCATACAATTAATTTCATCTTCTAAGGATATAAATAAATTTACTTTTGATTCACACTATTGTTGTAAAAATTTCAGTTATTCCTTGAGCAGCTGGAATGTGTTATTCAAGGGAAAGAGACGTCCATAAGGTGTTAGCGTTTTCCTTCACCACGAATATGCCTTGTTTACGATAATGAACCAGAATTATGATATGCTCCTAAAATATTTAATTTCAGCAACTTATCGTTTATGTAATTTTGTTATTCTTTTCCTATTTCTGCTGGGGTTTTGTTTGAATGAACTTTTTATTAATATGATCACAGTCATGAAGAGCTTGTTATTAGAAGCCGAGATCAGTCAATATCTGATTATGGTGAGTGACTTAAAACCTATCCCAAATGCCTCGATCTCATTTCTTCCACATGTCTTGACAAATCTGTTTTGGTAGTCGTTATGTTCTTCAGGTTTGTTACCTCTGCTGAAATACAAATGCGCACAGAATTTTTTGAACCGTTCATACTGGGTTTGACCAATTCAACAGTCGAGCAGGTTTGTTCATTGCTGAAATTTTTATTATTCTTCCAAAAGTTGTTTGTGAAGTTAATATCTAGCAAAACAGAAACTATATAACCATTAGTTCTATTGTTGAAAAACTTTCCATGATCTCAGTCTTGTGATTTTAAAATATAATTCATGTTATTTATTGTGGTTTAGTTTTGCAAGCTATCTGTTGAACCAATGGGTGAAGAGAGCGACCATGTGCACATTACTGCCCTTTCAGATGCACTGGGCATTCCAATCCGTGTTGTGTATCTCGACCGCAGCTCATGTGATACCGGTGGTGGTGTGAGTGTAAATCATCATGATTTCATGCCAGCGGCTGGTGATCTCCCAACTGCTTGTTGTAGCTCCGAAAAGAACATTCCTTTCATCACACTGCTATATCGCCCTGGTCACTACGATATCCTCTATCCAAAGTGATGATGACATTTTGGGGAAAAGACCCTTTGTTACTTTTTTGGTGGTTGCTAACGCACACGTGTGGTCTGTACCTTGATAATGTTGGATGGTAAATTTTCTTGAATGTTATCTGTTTGGAAGAGATTGATCAACAAAGTACGTCAACATTAACGCACTGAGAATTAAAACTCAGCTTGATACTTTGTGCTTTACATGTTCTCTTTGATGTCACTTTTCTCACTATCTCTGCATGGGGGTTATTCACTTGTGTGTGTAGCTTCTGTAAAATGAAGCACCTGCGCTATCTCATTATGCCGATAAATAACCATTTTTGTCATCGATGGTTAAAAAAAATAATCTTGAGTTAACCATTTTGATTGTGGTAATCATTAACAAGTCTCATATTCTTGTCTTTCCCTTGATATCACAACGTATATTCACTTGCGTTTTTTTAATAAGAATATTTTTGAGGGAAAAGCATAGCCTTGTTTTGGTCTAAATGATGAAGCAAAGAGGGGTGAGGAAGAAAAGAGTGGGGAAAAGATAAAGGGTTAAGGGGTAGGATAGGAACTTTCAGATAATATGTACCTTTCACTACCCCTCCTTTCCATTTTTGAGAAGGAAAGTAGTTTTGACCATAGATTATTTGAAACTGTCACTGTCACCTCCCAATGGCACCATGTTTGCATCGGACCTAAATATCCCCTCCCTTATTCATTTATATAATAATAATAATAAAAATAACTGTATAAACATTTTAATAACACATCATACTATAAACCATTCACGTCTAACAAGATAAATAATTTATACATTTTAATGTAAATATTTTTAAGTATAAAAATACAAACGTTTTCTTTTCACATATTAAAATACTAAATTTATTTTCATTCTTTTTCTTTTCATTTAATTCAAACAATTTTAAAAAGGGTGCATATTATTAATATGGTATATATAAATGTGATTTTTATTATAAATAAAAAGAGCTAGTATTTCCCGAGACAGTTTGTCTTAGTATGGGATCTTAAAATGAAAAGAATATGACGGCATTTACTAACGTATACATTGATAAAAAATAATTTAAAAAAAGAGTAATGCAATGAAAAAAAATTAAAATAATATTGTGATACAAATATTATATATCTAACATAATTCCACCCTTCAAAGCGACCTCATTTAGATTTGTATACAATCAATAAATAAGAGTCCACCAGAAATTATTAAGTAATAAATGTCTGCATAACCATTTTATACAGTTAATACATATAATTGCATGTTTTATTGGTAGACCTAAGTTAACTATTGAATAAAGTAGTTATGGCAAAAGCTATAAACAAATTCAGGTTTGAAAAGGAAATTGACATGCTCTGTTTAAGCTCTTTCTTTTACATAACAGTAATTGAGAGCAAAATATTAGGAAATTTAGATTACTCATGTCCATGTCTGCAATCTTCCAGCACATCTTGTGAAAACCAAATTTGATAGAAAAGCAGATACACAAAATTGGAGAGTAATAGTAATAACTTAATAAGTGGTAGCATTGTTGAATGAGAAAACTTCATTCAACTAGTTAACCACAAATCGCAATTACACACCACAAACAGCTCCATAAAAAAAGAAAAAAGAAAGCACCTTAGAAAATAAATAAGAAGGAGTTGAGAGAGAGAAGAAGAGACTAATAAGAAGGGAAAATGGCTTCCTCCAAAAGTTCCTTGGAATTGTTCATCAAAGCAGGACTCAACCTGAACATGAGGGTGCAGAACTCCATCTCATCCAGTGCTCCATCACCATCAAGATCACCTTCTCTCAGCATGCACCTTATCTCATCATCATTCATCCCTTCCAACCCAAGCAATGCAGAGTTTCTCTTCAAGCTCTCAAACGTTATCACATTCTTCTCTCTGTCCATCAACAACTGAAAACCATTTGTCAGCTCCTTCATGAACCCATCAGTGCCCAGTTTCTCCATCATTGCAGGGAAGTAGTCCTCAAAAACAACCGAGTTCCTCCTGGATGCCATTGCTGCTTTTGGCTGGTTTTACTTCCCCAATGCAACACAACACTTGTGACAAAAAAAGAAAGAAATGGGGTTTGTGTTGTATAGTGAGAACAAGGGAGAAAACTTTTGGTGTGGGGAAGTTGTTAATATGGGTATGTGCATTTATATAGTGAGATGAAGAATGAAAGAAAGTGTTGGAGGAAGGAGTGATGATCGTGTTCTTAGAAGTTGACAATTCAAGTACACAAAGAGGGTTTTGTAAAGAAATTTTTTAAATGTACATCTCATCTTTTGGGTTATGATGATGAGTAGGACAAAAAAGAATGAAAGAGAAATTGATAGGTGTGATAAATAATATATACACCTATCTCTCTTAAGAAAAGAAACTTTTTTTTGGTTTGCAGAAATTGGAGGGAGATTTGTTGTCTAAAGGGAATACTCTTTCGTGGAAGGTGCGTGGGAACCTCTGGGGTGATAACAGTGAGTGATGAAGTTAGCATTTTCCTCTCTTTCAAGAGACATAAGAATTTGGTACTTTCTTGGGTTTTGGAGTATCCTTGCCAAATCCAAACACGAAAAGGTAACAAACAAGGAAAGCAAGAAGATGCCGTGAGGTAGCTATGTGAGTTGACCCACTCATAATTCATTTCAGCAACTCATCTTGGATTAGGTGTTTAACAACGATACTTGTACTCTAACTTGGATCGTATAAATTAATTCTAGTCACTTTTTTTTTTAATTCTCATGCTAGAGTTATAGACTTATAGAGTTAGAGTAAGCTTTTTTTCTTCCTAGGATCATAATTAATAACCAACAAATTATTACATTATTTTGTCTTTAGAAGAGCATATGTTATATTACAGATTTCAACTAGTGTCTTCAATTGCTAACACAACTTAACCTTTTCTCTCTCCACACTTTGTGCAACGTCAATGTTAGATTTAATTTAATTTCTGTTGAATAATGAATTACTATTTTATTGACAGTCTAAATGAACAATGATAGTTGATTTGAATGACTTTGACCAGTCTAAATGAACAATCACAGTTGATTTTAATGACTTTTTTTAATCTCGTATTATAGTAGCTGAGTTATGTTGTGTGAGAATTAATAAAAAAAGTAAATTATTTTATATTATCATTATTCTTGAAATGATAACCATGTAGACTTTGTGGGAAAATATATTTTTGATGGCTATAAAAGGTAAAGGGGGAGAAAAATAGGAAGTGAAGGTGGCGTATAAAGAGAAAAAACAAAAAAGTGAAATGATAGAAATTTCATGTAGTTTTCGAAGGTTTGGACTTAACTGTGTGTTTGCTGAGATTCTGTCTTGGTGTGTTTGGTTTGTACAGTTACGTGGCTTCTATGAAACATGGTTTTGAGAAAAGTAAGCACTGTGTACGGTTTATATGTCACACCAGTGGGACCTACAATAATGGATTCTCTCATTTCCATCATCATCATCATCATCATCATCATCATCATCATCATCATACAAACTAACTACTCTCTGCTATCCATCAAATCAAATCATTCATCATTGCTATCTATCCAAAATTTTGGAAGAGTTTAAAAAGTCTTTTACAGTTATGTACCAGTACACAAATAAAGAAGATGAAAAAAGAAAGAACACGTAAAAAGAAATAAAAAAATTATGATTTGTTGTGCTTCCAAGCATCCGAAGGATTTGTTGCTGCCAAACACGAATTCTCCTAGGTGTGAAAGTCGGCAAAGTAAAACTGGGAGTGTAAATAGCAAAAAAAGTTACTTTCTTAACAGGCTACTGGTTAAAGTTCCATAGTTAAGTGTTTTTTCCTGAATCTTCATATATTATTCTCTCACCTTCATAAATTTTCGTATTTTCAAAAATATTTCTCTGTAATATTTTAGATTATATAATTCGAAAGTCTTTTTCAAATTCGTAATTAGCTTTCCGATTATATAATCCAAAAGTTTTTTTCAGATGCATAGATTACATAATCCATAAGTCTTTTTTAACTTCCGAATTATATAATTCAGAAGTCTTTTTTCAAATGTGTGTCTGGATTACATAATCCAGAAACTATTTTATGAAAATGACAAAAAAGGATAAAAATGTATTTTCACATTTTGTATGGGGTGACAAAAAACATAGAGGTTTAGACTTTCCAACGCATAATATTTCACCTGCATTCAATAAATTTTTGAATTTTCAAAATTGTCCTTTGTTCTGAAATTAAAAAATATGTTCCAGACAATAAAAATGATAAAGATTATTATTATGCTCTGAAAATGAAATTTTAAAATAGAACTGGAAAACTAAAATTTTCTATTTTGAAAAAACAATTTCAGAATACAAAAAATATATTTTGGAAGAAAATTCCAGAAAATAAAAGCTATAAATTCTGAGAAAGGAATTCCATAAAATATAGTATAAAAAATGTTACGAAAATCCAAATTTAGAATTGTATTAAAATAAATCTGAAATGTATTTTCATTCACAATCCTCTCTTATGTAAAAACTAAAGACATTTTTTATCATTTTACATAAAGCATAGGGTGCAACTTGAAAAATGCGTTGCCATTTTACATAAAGCATCGGGTGCAGCTTCAAAAATTGCGGTGCAGGAAGCAATTTCCTTAAAATAAAGGCAGATACAGAAGGGCGTGCATGAAGAATTGCGAATGTTGCAGAGGTGATAATCATTAATATTTCTCATTAATTAAGGAGATACATTTTTAACATTATTAACATTGTAGAAATAATCATAATTGTCAGCTATGTATATATATTGAGTAAAAACACTTTTAATAATATATCATTATCTTCTCTCTTTTTTCGTATGAAAAATTATTTTTTAATAAAATTATAAAAGTATTTTTGGTGAGACTAGTTAATATTTGAAAGTAACTTATTTTATGAATTTTTAGTGAACAATTAGAGAGAAGAATTATGAATAATGATAAGTTTTCTTGAAAGATGTTTTAAAGGGTAATTTGTATTTTTTTTTCTAGTTAAGTAGAAGGTGTTTGTAATAGGATAATTCAATATTTCGAGTGAAATAATAAATTTCTAGAGATCAAATTTTAAATTAACTCACCCCTTATTTATCATGTTTGTAGTCATTCATTATTTTTACATTTATAAGATAAAATGTTCTAAGTTAATTGATACATGAAAACAGTCTAAAAAAACTGCACTGACATATTACAATCCATTCTATTATTTTTATATTCAATAATTTAATTTATATTTTAATTAAATAACTTAATTTCATATATTATTATTTTTTAGGGTTGTTATCCAAGTTAATCAACTAGAAACCAGCTTGCAGTACTGTGAAAAGAATTTAAATGTACAGAAACAGAAAGATCTCCTGATGAAATTATCATTCAAAGCCTCCTTGGCAATTCTCCTTGTTCTATTTTATGTTTTCAAATCTGTTCCTTATCCAGCTAAATTAGCTATACAATACTATGCCACAGACAACTTCCACCTGTGTTGTGAATGTTTCCTTTCCTAAATTTAATCATATTTTGTAATCTATAAATATAAAAACATGATATCAACAAGGTTCATCTTCTGTTGCAACCTTGGCCTCTTTATCATTAATGGGAACCTGTATTTTGACTATTAGAAACTCCATTTTTGACCAGAGACAAGACAACTCTGATCTCCTATTAATTATAAGAAAGAAGCAGCCATAACATAACATGTTTGTAATTGCAACTTGCAGAATAGCCTGTAGCAGTCAACGTGTATAAGCCTGTCTAGTAACAACTAACAAAAGAAGCAGGTCTGCACCTTAAAAGCAGTGATCCAAAGTCCTCCAATCAAATAATAAAATATAGTATGTCTCCACTAAAAACAAAACAATGATCCTCTCAACATTACTCAATCACCACCATTCACCATTCTTCCACCCAAGACAAACAACTCGCCACAGTTATGGATTTCTCAACTCTAACACTTGTTGTTATCATAGGTTGCTACTTTTGTCACTGCTTGAGTACTGCCAATGATACCATCACATCTGGCCAATTCTTCAGAGATCCTCAAACTCTCATCTCAGCTAATGGAGTCTTCAAGTTAGGATTCTTCAGCCCTCAAAATTCATCATTTCGCTACCTGGGAATCTGGTATCTCTCTGACTCCAATGTCATATGGGTAGCTAACAGAAACCAGCCACTGACCATCAACTCTTCCGGGCTTGTTCAAATTTCTGTACATGGCAATCTTGTGGTGTTAGATAGCAACAAAAGGGTTGTTTGGTCATCAAATGTGACACACATTGCAACCAATTCAACCGCCAAACTTTTAGAAACAGGAAATCTCGTCCTGCTAAATGGTGTCACGGGACAAAGTATATGGGAGAGTTTCCAACATCCCAGTCACGCTCTCGTGCCAAGCATGAAATTTGGTACTAACAAAAGAACAGGTGAGAAAGTACGAATAACATCGTGGAGAAGTCCTTCTGATCCTTCTGTTGGGTACTATTCGACTACTCTTGAACACCCCAACACTCCAGAAATGTTTTTCTGGTTGAATGAAACGAAACCATATCATCGTTCTGGTCCATGGAATAATCAGATTTTTATTGGCTCGCCCGAGATGTCACCTGGTTATCTAAATGGATGGAGTATGATGACTGACATAGAAGACGAAACTGTTTATCTTTCTTATAATTTGCCAAATCAATCTTACTTTGGAATCATGACCTTGAATCCACAGGGTCAAATTGTATGCTCATGGTGGAACAACGAAAAGTTAGTTCAGAAGATGGCGATGCAGAGAACTGTCTGCGATCTTTATGGCTATTGTGGGGCATTTGCTACCTGTAATGTTCAGAGTTCACCAATATGCAGCTGTTTGACTGGATATGGGCCCAAAAATGTAGAGGAGTGGAATAGAAAAAATTGGACTAGTGGGTGTGTAAGGAGTGAGCCACTGCATTGTGGGGAACACACTAATGCAAGTGAAGTTAGAAAAGATGTGTTTTTGAAGCTTGAGAATATGAAAGTGCCAGACTTTGTACATAGGTCAGATTCTTTGGAAGATGAATGCAAAGCAGAGTGTTTGGAGAATTGCTCTTGTGTGGCCTTCGCATATGACAGAGGCATTGGATGCATGGTTTGGAGTGGAGACTTGATTGACATACAGAAGTTCTCAAGTGGAGGGGTTGATCTTTACATTCGCGAGCCACCTTCAGAAATCGGTACGTTACTTGTTTGGTTAAAGTTTGGAAGTATCTTTGTGAATTTTGATACACAGTAATGAATTCCAATGCACTAAATGCAGAAAAAAATTACTTTCATAAAAGTATTTTTGGACCTTTTCAACTTCAATCCAAACATGTACTAGGATGTTTGACTTGTAATTATGCAGAAAAACATTCAGATACAAGAAGAAAAAAGAGATTTATTATCCCAGTTGGAGTTGGAGTACCTATAGGAATGCTTATCTTGGCAGGCTGCCTTTATCTCTCATGGAAATGCACTGATAAATCCACAGGTACTGTGTTAAATTATGAAGTTATTTTGATTCAAGAATATTCGCGGAAATTTCAAACTGCAATTACAAAATATGCAATGCTTTCTGCCAATTTGAAATTAAGAGATACTGATTAGTGAAATGGTCTGAAATGAAGTAGTTGTACAAATTATTTAAATATTTTATTTATATCTGTGCAAAATCTCAAATGAAGTTTACTGTATTGTTTTATCAATTTGAATATTTGTCTGTTAAATATATATATGAATAGCTTCCAAAATACTTGATAATATTACTATAACTCTAATTTGATATCAGTTTCGAACCAATTTGCTTTTAAAACACCTACATATGACTCTTGACATGTTTGGTAGTTAATAATAGGTGAGCTTAAGTGTGATTAATTTGACTTGATGGTAGAAAGTATCATGACTGGCCACAGGAAAAATATATTCCCAAAGGCAAGGAAGGAATCAGAAACAGGTAAAATTGAATGATGAGTTACCCCTTTTCAGTTTTGAAGAACTTGTAAATGCTACACACAATTTTCACTCGTCCAACGAGTTAGGTAAAGGAGGCTTTGGTTCAGTATATAAGGTAAGTTTAGTTTTGTGTTCATTTTCAGATAATTTAATGTAATTGAAACAGTATAGATGTATTTTCTTTTTAATTGTCTATTAGGGACAACTGAAAGAAGGAGCCCAAATAGCAGTGAAAAGACTTTCAGAAACTTCTGGACAAGGACTAGAAGAATGCATGAATGAGGTATTAGTGATTTCAAAGCTTCAACATCGCAATCTTGTCAAACTTCTTGGCTGCTGTATTAAACAGGAGGAGAATATGTTGGTATACGAGTACATGCCTAACAAGAGTTTGGATGTAATATTATTTGGTTAGTTTCACTATCTTTCTTATTTATTTCTAGAAGAGTATCTTAAACAATGAGACTTTTAATTCTAGAAATTTGGTTATTCCACCCAATTTGGTCATTTTCTTCTACAGATCCAGTAAAAAAGAAAGATCTAGATTGGCCAAAACGCTTCAATATAATTGAAGGAATCTCTCGAGGTTTGCTTTATCTCCATAGAGATTCTAGACTAAAAATTGTGCACAGGGATTTGAAAGTTAGTAACATCTTGTTGGATGAAGAGCTGAATCCAAAAATATCAGACTTTGGTATGGCTAGAATATTTGGAGGCAATGATATGCAGACCAATACTAGAAGGGTTGTTGGAACATTGTAAGCAGTTCTTCTATACATTAAGATTATACTGTTATTACCAAAATAAAACTGACTTAACATTTGTATATATGACTTAAATGTAGTGGTTATATGTCTCCAGAGTATGTATTCAGAGGGTTGGTTTCTGAGAAATTAGATGTCTTCAGCTTTGGAGTGTTGTTGCTAGAAATCATTAGTGGAAGAAAAATCAGCAGCTATTTTGGTTGTGACCAATCATTGAGTCTCTTGGGATTTGTAAGGCTTTTTAAATTATTTTGTTTGTTTTGAAAGAGACAATCATGTTGAGAATTGTAGACTGATTCTTGTTGTATTTTTAGGCTTGGAAATTATGGAATGAAAAGGACATCCAATCCCTGATAGATCCAGAAATATGTAATCCAAATAATGTAAATGACATAGTGAGATGCGTGCACATTGGACTTCTTTGTTTGCAAAATCTTGCAAAAGAAAGGCCAAGTATGGCTACTGTAGTTTCAATGCTGAATAGTGAGATTCTTAATCTTCCTTGCCCTTCACATCCTGCATTCGTGGAAAGGCAAATTGCATCGAGTGCAGAGTCATTTCAACAGAACAACACAGCACACTCCATCAACAATGTTACTGTCACAGTCATGATGCAAGGTAGATAGCAAATCATGAGGAGAACAAATTCTAGCTAAATAGATCATCAACTTTTAGAACAATAGGCACTCCAAAGTTGACTTGATTTTCTATTTTTATCAATATCAATATCAAAGTTTGTTCAGGTACTGCATTATAAGTCATCATTGCATACCTAAAGTACGAGTAAGGTTTTATATGAGAACCTTCATGCTGTAGAAATGCAGAGTTGAGATTTTACTTTTGAGCCACTTTTCTGCAAACTTTCCTCTCTAATTGTAATTATCATTTGGACCCTGGAACCTGAAATTTCTGTGTTGTTCGTACAACATTTTGAGACAATAATTTTTGTGTCTCTCTTTTCATTGCTTGATTTATTACATCTTCTTTTTTAATTGTATAAATTGTTATATAAATAATATTTCTCCTGTGTAGAGTTTTAATAAACTCATTGATAGTAACATTATTTTACAGGGTATCGATTCCTGTTACCCAATCTGATAAGAGTTTTCATAAATGTTTAGTCTCCCCTACATGATAAATAAATATGGATATGGGCATATTGTTTAATAAGTATATATTATTAGTATACAGATATGAATAAAAATAATATTTTGACTTTTTTAATAGAACATTGAGAATATATATATATATATATATACATATATATATATATATACATATATATATATATACAAATATATATATATACATATATATATATACAAATATATATATATACATATATATATATATATACAAATATATATATATATATTGTTTTTATATATTTTTTAATGTATTTTATATTTACGCAACTATTATTTAATATTTTATTTTTAAGTTTATATATATATTTTTGTTGTTATTTGTCTTTGAACTAAAAATGAGGTTTTATATGTACTATGCAAGCTCATTAAATAACATTTGAAGATTGGACGATATAGTATCTGTAAAAGCTCACTAAATAACATTTAAAGATTTATAAATACCGCTATTTCACAAAAAAGTTAAATAGAGATAAAAGAATAAAATAGTTTTAATATTATACCAAAGTTCAATACATAAACCTTAAATATTCTTAAATATTAAGAATATATTTAGTAATTATAAGGTATAAAAAGAAAAAATTAAATAAAATTGATAAAATCTAATAACAACACTATAAATGAGTGATTTGATTAATATGTATATAGTGTGTGTTTTTTTTTTATAGAGATTACAATTTAATTTAATTTAATTGATTTTGATTTTATTGTTGGAGTATCTTGCATTTATATCTATCTATCCGGGAGGGAGCTCAAAAGCCCAAATCAACCTGTTAAAGAACCAAAAGTATTTTTATCAAGATACTAAGACTGTTTCTTCCTGCACCTCCATATCTTCTTTTGGCACCTCCATACATAACATGAAAATACATTTTTATCCTTCTTGTGTCACCCCATAGAATAACTTCCGGCTTATGTAATCCGGAAACGCATTTGAAAAAAAACTTCCGGATTAAAGATTTTCAGATTATATAATTCGAAAGCTAATTACAAATTTGAAAAATGACTTCCGGATTATGTAATCCAAAATATTACAGAGGAACATTTTTGGAAATACAAAAATCTATGGAGGTGAGAGAAGAAGGTATGGAGGTGCAGGAAGAAGCAGCCAGATACTAACTAGAAGATACTGATACAAGATACTCAAAGCCCATTAGAAGATGAAAAATTACTTTACTTTGTGTTTAACCTGTAAATGATTCAAATTTATATTATAATAAAATTATGAAATAGAAACTAATTTTTAAAAAAATAATTAGTTATACAATAATTAAATTATAAATTATTTTAGAGATTAAAAAAAATGTTTCTAAATTAATTTCTATTATTATTAAATAGTTTGTTGGATTTCTTTTATCTAACATCAATTCAAAAATTAAAAAAAAAAAAATCAAACAATGAAATCATAAAAACTGTGATCTTGATCAAGAAAAATCTTTATTAATGTTTATTGTAAATCTTAAAGAAATTTGATTAAAAAATAATATCAACGAAGATATTTAAAAAGATATAAATTTTGATATTCTTAAATTATTAAGAATTATTTAATATTTAATTTTTTTTATTTTGTGACAATGAAATTACTTTATCACACAATAAAATTAAAATTTATTTTGAAATGTCTTAACCAAATAAAATATTTGACAAATAAAATGATCTAAGATGTGATTAATTTAAATTTAATGTATTTAATATCTTAAAATTTAAAATTCCTTGTCTAAATATTTGTCAATTCTGTTTTTTTAAAGTTAAACTTCGCTATTGAATAAAAATATTTTTAAAGGCTAATATCATTCTCATTAATTAATTTATGTATAAGATTTTTTTTTTTTAGGTCGGCTAAGAGCCAACCCCATAAATTACATAAATTATGTCGGCAATATGTCTGGATAGTCATATACTATGTTCTTTATATTTTACATATGTTTGTAAATGCTTTTATTATTAATTATTAATAACGATTTTTTTTAAATTAATGATAAAAATATAGAAATAAATTAGTTAAATATTAGCATATCATATCAAATTTAAAAAAAAACAATTAAATTGTGCATATTATATCAAAGGCACCTTAGTTTTAATTTAAATAATTTATTCACATAATTTCTATAAACAAAATAAACATAAATAATATTTACTGCATAAATGTAACAGAAAAAGGTTTTATGTATGGATGACAAAAATCTGGTTGAACTAAAGAAAAAAGGTTTGAATTGTCATGATTCCCTTATTTCCATTGAGGGATCTTATCACAATTTACTGAACTTATAATAAAATGATTGATTGATTTGTAATTGGAAAAAAGAGTTTGATTGAGAGGAATTGTTAGAATATATAATAATTTTAGTATATTATAAATTCATATTTAGAAAAATGTTATAAAATATTAGAAGTAAAAAAATGCAAACCAAGTGTTTGCACCAAATTTTATGAGCATTAATAAGTGTAGTCAGTTACTTGTTGGTGAGTGATTTGTCGTGGCAGTTGGAGTTGATGGTTGAGGAGTCGGTAACATTTAATACTACAAAGAGACCAAAAAAATTGAAATTCGTTATAAAAGTATATAGTTAATATTCGTTTAAACGTGTAACAACTGAAAATTTGAAATTGAAGAAACGGTAAAAACCTTGTCAATTTCATAAATTATTGTTGTAGTTTGTTTATAAATGATATTGTAATTATAATGCATGTTTTAGGATTTTTTTGGAATACACTTTAAATATTTGATATCAATAAAGTATAAGCAAATTGATATAAAATATTATAAAATCACCTTCAATCTTATACATTTAGATAACATGTTTGTGTGTTATTTTTATTTAATTTTCTCACTTTTAATTAATGTGATACTTTTTAAATCATATTTATATTTATAATTATATATATATATATATTATTTTTTTTATAAAAACTTTCATGTTAGACATCACTATGCAACTTGACATTTCAACTCAAACTAACAATATACATGAAAAATGTATTATTAAAAAAAAATACAAAAAATATGGAGGACTATACCAAAACTCACATGTTAACAAAAATGATACATGAGTAGACAATACCTATTCATAAAGAATTCTAAGAACAGACTACTGGATGGAAGTCTATTATACCAATGAAATTATTCTCTATGAATGAACCATAAATTAACCAACTTATCAGCACATGCATTTCTTTCACGAAAAATATGAATAATCCTAAACTTATTATCTCACCGAAATTAAGACAAGTATTTCATTGATTACGAATATTTATAATTATATATTTTAATAATACAATTTGTTTTTTCTACCACAAGTTTTATTTTAATGAGGTATGATTGTTTCTATCTGAAGGTCATCAAAACAAATCATCTCAACATACTATTCATATATATAATGAGACATTTATCCTTGTTTTTTTCTAAGTCAGTCACAAAAATAGATTTGACATTAAAAGTGTTACAGAAACTAATTTAAAGATGAGTGTTTGAATAAATTAAATAAAAGAGTTATGATGTTAACTCTAATTATCCAAAATTTAAAATTAGATATTTTTATTATTATAAATTTTTAATTCAATCCAGATATTTCAGTTTCAATCTCAGTTATCAAATAATTAATTTCCAACTGTCTATATTTTTTAGCTTTTTAATAATTAAATAATGATGGAAGTTGTTCGTCGGTGTGAGGGATCTTAACCGCCTATTTTTTTAAAATATATAAATATATATTTTTATTATACTTTATATATTTAATATCCTAAAATTTGTGTACATCTATTTTGTTATTTACAAAATATTTTCTAAAAATTTACTACTGTATACAGATTTTATTGGTTTCTTATAATGGTTAGCAAGCTATATCATTATTGAATAATATAAAAAATATATATAATTTTTTTTATTGAACTTGTTTTTTTTATCAGAAAAAAATTAATCAATATTAAATAAACACTTTATAAATATTTCAATTCTTATAAAAAAAACCAACACTTCGACCATAAAAAAAATATGACATAATTGAGCATAAAATTAAATATAGAATTAAGCATAAAAAAGTGCAGGACTCGGCAAACAGAGATCTTATGTTAAAATGATTGATTGATTTGTTTATTTGTGTTGGTCTTTGGTTTGGGAGGAATTGTTAAAATGTGTAGTTGTTGTAGAATATTATAAACTCTTATTTATGTTATGAGATATTAGAATTAAAAAATGCAAAGAAAGAGCAACAACTTTGATGAGCATTAAAAAGTGTAAGGTGTGCTTTTCCTCTGAATGGGCGAGCAGGGGATAAGGTGGAGTTCATAACATTTAATAATACATCAAAATAGCTATATTTCGTTCTATGTTTTAATCAATCTATTAATAAATATTCAATAATTCATTCAATTTTTTATTCCCCTACAATATAATTAAATTTAACATCGTTAGTTTCGTAAATGGAAATTAAAATGGTCAACACTTGTTGGTGTGTGATTTGTCCAGGCGGTTGGAGTTGGGGGATGGTTGAGGAGTTAACATTTAATACTAGAAACAGAGAAAAAAAAATAGATACTATCTCTTTATCTGGTTTTATGATTTTTTTTTATCATTATAACCTTATTTTAGTATTATTTTTAATAAATATGGAGAGTAATATAAATTCCGTCATAAATTATTGGTTCATTAAAAATTAAAACCAATTAAGTATATAAAATATATAATTATTAAAAAGTGGATTTTAAATATAATTCAATCTTATAAAATTGGGTTTATAAAAGGTGAAGTTTGCACATTTATATATTATGAAATATATTTATCTTTAGTAGATATGAGATCTCCAACACACATCCTTCACGTACAATTTGTGTGTGGAACTATTTATTTATCGTGGTCTAATAACGATTTGATAGTGACCTATGGGTAGCATGATAGGTCTACTATAAACACTCTCTAAGATAAACTATAAAATGACTCTGATAGCAGATTAAAAAGTGAATTTTAAGCTTAATTTAATCTTATGAAAATGACTTATAAAGTAAGGTTTGTACCCACTTATATTTACGAAATGTTATTATCTTTAATCAATTTGAGATCTCTAACATTAATATTTGTTTGAACTCGCATCAAATAAAAATTTGAAATTAAAGAAAATGTAAAAACTTTGTTAATTTCATTAATTTTTATTATAAATTTTTTTTATGAAACTTGACATTGCTGACACCTCAAATAACAATGATCATATGTAAAATTATTATAATTATAATTCATATTAAAATTATTTATATTTATTAGGATTTTTTAGAAATACATATCAATAAATCATAAACAAATTATATATATATATATATATATATTATAAAATCACCTTCAACCTTATACCTTGAGACAATATGTATGTGTGTCATTTTTATTTAATTTTATCATTTCTAATTAATGTGATACTTTCAAATCATATTTAGATTTTAACTATATCCTCCCTAAATATGATTTGATCTTTCTTTCAAAAGCTCACATTTGTTTTTTTTTTTTTAAAGAAACTTTCAGAATTTGGTTTCCGATAACCAAATTTTGGGGATATTTTTTTTTTATAGTAAACAGGAGTTGAAAAAGCAAGTTCGGTGCCTCATTGAAATTCAACTTCTGATAAATATAATTTCACTTTTTTATTTTAGTGTATAAATATTTATTCGGAATTAATTATGCGGTAATCAATCGAGATGATGTTTTAGATTTATTTTTTCTTTATCGAACAAGAAAAAAGAAAAGTATATAAAATAAAATAAATTAAAAAAAAAATATTTAAAAGCTTGTCTGCATGTAATAAATATTTTGAAAATTTTAGTTAAAAATGGGAGAATAAATTTTAAATGAGAGGAAAAATTATTAAATTTTGTTTTGTATTGAATTTAAATATTTATAAAATTTAAATAGAAGAAAATATTAAATTTGAAAATTTAAAGTTCAAAATATTAAAATTTTTAAAAGACAATACTAATACAAAGATAATGAAATAAAATATTTTATAGGTATTGTGGGAAAAATAAATATTTTTTTTTTGTTTTTTTTTAATTTTTATAATAAATTTCATTTATAGAGAAGAAATTCTAATAAATTTGTAAATATAGTTTTATAATAAAATTCAAACTGGCTGACAAAAATTATAATATCGGTATAAAATTAAATGTTGGTATTTTTTTTAAAAGGATATCAAAATAATTAATAGTAAAAATTAAATAGAATTGTTGGAATACTTTCTAAAAAATATTAATTAAATAGTTTAAAAAGTTACAAATAAAAGTTAAGTTAATGTATGTAGTAATAAAAAAAAGTAAATGAATATGTGTATCATTATGTTCATATAAAAGAGTGTATAAATTATAACTTTAAAATTCTGGAATTTTGTTTTGGGAAATAAAAAACAAAAGTATAATTCATTGAATTCTTACCCTAAACAAAACAAAAGTGAGAATTTGTCGAATTCTTATCATAAACAAAAATGATGCTATTCAAAAAATTAAATCTTAAAATCATGTTATCCAAAAAGTAAATTAAATCTCAAATAGTGTTATAAAAAAAATTAATTTTCAAAAAATATCATTTGCAGAAAAAAAAACACATATAATATAAAAAAAATCCATTTTAATATTATTTTTTTAATTATAATGTAGGACAAAAAATTTGACAAACAGGTCTTTGGGTTCACATGGAATAGCGTGGACAGAGCCACTGATTTGAGTGTATAAATAAAGAAGCAAGGCTCTTGATTATGAAAACCCCAAATGGTTGGTTACAATACTCTCTTCTGCATCAACAGGTTCCTCCTCCTTCTTTTTCCTATTCAACCATTTTCTTGTTTTATTCTATACAATCATATTCTTCTGTACATGGTGGTGGAGTGAAAAATATGTGTTATTGTGGAAGTTGAAGAAGAAAAATGTGGAGGTTGAAGATAGGAGAGGGAGAAAAGGATCCATATCTGTTCAGCACAAATAATTTTGTGGGAAGACAAACATGGGAGTTTGATGCTGAAGCAGGGAGTGATGATGAGAGAGACCAAGTTGAGATAGCTCGTCAAAACTTCTATCAAAATCGTTTTCAGACCAAGGCTTGTGCTGATCGAATTTGGCGTTTTCAGGTACTTTTTAATTATAACATTATCTTTGCTTTTCATCTCATCAAACTTTCAACACACATGCAAAATTCATATCTACTTGCACACAAAAATTAATATTAGTGGAATATTATCACAGCACAATAGAATTCACATTTATGGAAGCATTCAATTAGAAGGAGAATTTCTTAAAGTTTTATTTAATAATTCATCATTTTTTATTATCATAAAAATGCATCACAATACTTGGTTAAACTTAATTAACCCTACTTTAGATTTTACTGATTCGTCTAAAAAACAAGTCTTTGTTTTCACATATATGTTTACTACAACTATAATTTAATATGATTTTTTTTAATATTTTAATTATTTAACAAAAAAATAAATTAATATTTTAATTATTTTAATTTTAATTTTTAATTAAAAATATTATAATATTATTATAAAGAGTTGTTGAATAGTATTATTTACTTGTACATGTGTCAGCAAAACTTTCTTTTTCATTAGTTTCATGTCGTAAACCTCCATCAATGAAACTCCAAATATTTTGGAACTTATCATATAATATAATATTATAGTTGATTATCGTATCTCATATTCTTAAATATAATATAATATATATATATATATATATAAAATTTTATATTTACAAAAACTCTCTTTTTCTTCAATTAATATGCATGTTTTGCTCTGTTTTTTTTTTACCTACTAAACTTTCTCTTTCTCTCTGTTTTTTTAACTACTAAACTTTCTCTTTCTCTGTTTTTTTACCTACAGTCTTTCTCTCAGCTTTATAGTAGCGATGCAAAATCTAATGAATCTGACACCTATTTGATGACATTATAATAACTCTATAAAATTCACACTCAGGTTATCATGGAACTTGGAAGATAACTTCTTAACATTTTATTCAATAACTAAATTTATTATTATTACAAAATACATGATAATATCTTTGTATATAAGCTCCATAAAAATACATTAAAATAATAATAATAAATAAATAAATAAGGAAAAAGTGACTACCAATGAAAGGAAAATCCACAAACAAATAAAAAAGAAATACAATAACTTGATATTTACTAAACTTAGCAAAACCGAATTCATTTCTATAAAAAATATGAAAATATTTTTTATAGCTGATTTTAAGGATGATATTATAGTTTAGTTTTATTTTTGAAAATTATTCTTTCAATAATTAAGTAACCTGCAAAATAAAATCATATAAATAAATATATATATATATATATATATATATATATAAATTATTTAACTTTTTTGTTTTTTCTATTGAATATATATGGCTCACCAAACCTTTTTTTTCTTCTTCTAGTTTGTTGTTACTTTTTTATTTATTTCACTTGTAGTTTGATTTCAAAACCAAATAAATTATAATATTTAACAATGATAGTTATTTTACTTTTTTTCAATCTTGATAAAAATACGTAAATAAAAATTTAATAAATAAAATTTGTAAGTTTTTAAAATTAAAAAAGTTATAAATAATATATTTTATATAATTAATTATAATTAATAAAGATATTCATTAACAATAATTTTATTTCTTTTGAATAATACACATAAATACATCTTCAATATCAAACTTTATCTTTATTTAATTTTTCTTTAAAAAAAATTAATATTTTTTTTAAAACATATATATAAATAAATATTTTTGATATTTAAAATATATAAATACACATAAATCTATATTTCATTTAAATAAATATAAATATATATAATAATAATAAAATAAAAAATATGACACAAACATTTAAAATAAATTATAAATTTATACCTATAATATAAATATATAAATATATAAATAATAACATTATTTATTCAAATTTTAATATTAAATATATATATAAATAAACAAAAAAATAGATAGACATGCGCGCGACCCGCTAATACCAAAACACCAGCTAATAACTAACGTATACTGATTAAAATGATTAATAATTTTTTAATTTAAAAGATAATTATATTATCATCATTATTTCAATTTTAAAAACCAGTTAAACCAATTTTTAAGGATTGGATTGTTTGATTATTTAAGAAATTAGAGATTAATTATTTCACTGTTTTATTAATTTTAAAAATGAATTGAACAGATTAGTATAATTTTACATAAGAAAATAATAATGAATTGATTATTAATGATGTGATGATATTTAAGTGTAGAAATAAATTGAATCTATGATTACGATTGGTATACAGATATTGAGAGAGAATAATTTGAAAGAAAGAGTAGAGAAAGTGAAGATAGAAGATGGTGAAAACATAAGTTTGGAGAAAACAAGAATGACAGTGAAGAGAGCTGCTTCTTACCTTTCTGCATTACAAACCAGTGATGGCCATTGGCCTGCTCACCTTGCAGGTTCCCTCTTCTTCACTCCCGCATTGGTAACTTCAACTTTTACTTCTTTTTTATAACATTTTTATTTTACAATTATTATATTCTATTTTTCAAAATGACTTATAATTTTGAAAGGGAAAAGAAAGTGATAAAAGATAAGGAAAACGATGAATGCATTACAGGAATCCACAAGTTAATGAGTTCAAAATTCAAAGAAATATACTGAGAAATTGGTATTTATAAGATTTTTTTTTTATATAATATTGCAGGTCATTTGTTTATATATTACAGGACATTTAGATTCTGTATTTTCAGAAGAACACCGTAAAGAAATTCTTCGTTACACATATTGTCACCAGGTATATTTAATTTAAAATATATCAATGTTATATGCAGACAAAAAAGAAAATATATGACTTTATAATTATTTCATCGGTCTTTAAGAGAAGAATAGGATCTTGATTAAAAATTGTCGAATAATCTAAAGTTATTTAGTCTAATATCTTTGCTCTTTTATTTTCTCTTTTTCATTATTATTAAAATTACTGTATACATAACTTTATCATTGTTATGTAAGCATTGAATTTGAAATTATTTTCTGATGAATTTGAAGAACGAAGATGGAGGTTGGGGACTGCACATAGAAAGTCACAGCACTATGTTTTGTACTGCACTCAATTATATATGTATGCGAATTCTTGGAGAAGGACCTAACGGTGGTCATAACAATGCTTGTGTTAAAGCAAGAAACTGGATTCACGATCATGGCGGTGTAACATATATACCTTCATGGGGCAAATTCTGGCTTTCAGTATGATTACTTTTCTATAACATTTCGTACATTAATATTTGCATGCATGTTACTGATTAATTACAAAAATCTTACATATATATATATATAGGTACTTGGTGTAGTTGACTGGTGTGGAAGCAACCCAATGCCTCCAGAATTTTGGATCCTTCCTTCTTTTCTTCCTATGCATCCGGGTCAAATTAATTAATTAATTTTCATTTGTTATTATTTCTGGAATTAATATATATATATATATATAGTGAAATAAAATGTTTTTTTAATCTCATTTGACCCTTAATAATACAGGTAAAATGTGGTGTTACTGTCGATTGGTGTACATGCCCATGTCTTATTTATATGGGAAGAAATTTATGGCTCCAATCACGCCGTTAATAGCAAATTTGAGAGAAGAGCTTTTTGTTCAGCCTTATGACAAAAATACATGGAAGAAAGCACGTCATAAATGTGCAAAAGTAAGATACTCAAATATTAACTAGCAAATGCACATTGTGTAAATATACTTTTATATTTATAAAATAAAGTTATAAATAAAAATATTAAAAAATATATTTTAAATTGTAAATAATATATTACAAAGTGTATCTTAAGCAACTCAATCTAACGAGTGGCACAATAGACCATATTACAAGGTAGATTTTAAGTCTAACTCAACCCCATAAAACCAACTTATAAAATAAGGTTTACACCTACTTATATACAATGAAATATTTTTATCTCTATTCGATGTGAGATCTCCAACATAATATACACTGGTTAAAAGTATTTTAACATAATTAATTTAAAAATATGAAAATCACGTCTTTTGATATAAAGAATTCTGATATGTTGACAACCAACAATTTAATGTATATTATGTAAGTTAAAATAGACGGAAAAATATTCTTTTTACTTAAATGTGAACCCATACGAAGAGTTGGAGAAATTTTGAAAAATTGTAAATTGTTAACTTTGATTGTATAGTTGTCAAAAGTAACATTTTTCTCGGCATGAGTCCTAATATATTTATATTTTTATGAAAAAAAAATAATTGTTCTTTTTATGAATTACAGGAAGATCTTTATTATCCTCATCATTGGATACAAGATCTAATATGGGATAGTTTATATGTTTTTACCGAACCCCTTCTAAATCGATGGCCTTTGAACAAGTTAGTTAGAGAAAAAGCACTTCAAGTGACAATGAACCATATTCATTATGAAGATGAAAATAGTCGATATATTGCTATTGGATGTGTGGAAAAGGTAAACAACATTATATATTGTTTTTCAATATGCTTAGTATAAATAAAGATTTTAGTTTTTCTCCATAATTCATTAAAAGAGGCCACCATTATGTTTATATTTTATAGGTTTTATGCATGCTTGCTTGTTGGGTAGAAGATCCAAATGGAGATGCTTTCAAGAAGCATCTTGCAAGGATCCCAGACTGTTTATGGATTTCAGAAGATGGAATGACCATGCAGGTAAATATTGGATTACCAATTTTATTAGTAAAGTTATTGTCACATTTTAATAATACAAATCAGGTTATACCTTATAATTATAGTTACTAATAATGGTTAAAAGTGGTAAATTATATGATAAATTAATTAATACATTTGTTTCTATAATGCAGGGTATTGGAACCCAGTCATGGGATGCTGGATTCATCGTTCAAGCTCTCTTAGCTACTAACCTAATAGATGAGTTTGGTCCCACACTTGCAAAAGCACACGATTTCATCAAGAAATCTCAGGTTATAACTACGTATCATAATAACTTGAGGAAGAAAACTCTCACTTCAACTAACTTCATCTGCATTGTATAATTCACCTAACACAACCAATTAGAATCAACGATAATTAAATATTATATATTATAAATTCTAATAGAATCTGTAATTTTCATTAAAGTCATGACTAGCAAAATAAATAACGAAGTCTAACTAACTAATTACTTTGTACAAGCAATTACCTAGTCAACATATATGTTATATATAACTATATTGGTTAATTTCAAAAACATAATTTTTATTCAATATTAGCTTTATGAAGCACAAAAAAATTGACATTCTAATTTTATAGGTAACAGAAAATCCTTCGGGAGATTTTAAGAGTATGTATCGTCATATTTGTAAAGGGTCGTGGACCCTTGCAGATAGAGACCAAGCATGGCAAGTTTCTGATACTACTGCAGAATGTTTTAAGGTAATTAATTAGTACTCGTAATTAAGGTGACGTAATTTTGTTTTGTTAAGAAGTTTCATGTACGTACAAAACAAGCACACATCTTAACCTAACTAATTAATTATCCTATGTTTCAGTGTTGTTTACTTTTATCAGTGTTGCCAGAAGAGATCGTGGGAGAAAAAATGGAACCTGAAAAGTTGTACGATTCAGTCAATCTGATACTGTCACTTCAGGTGAGTAGTATTAAATTTATAGTGGCATGCTTTCAATTGATTAATCAATGATCCTTCTTATAGTTTGCTTTAATTACTATAGAGTGCAAATGGAGGTATGTCTGCATGGGAGCCAGCAAGAGCTCAGGAATGGTTAGAAGTAAGTGTTATATTAAATAATGTTGCAATGTGGATAAACTTGATCAATATTAAGAAACAGGTTTTGTTACCTAATTTGAATGGATTAATTAACTTTTTGATTACTTACTAGCTACTGAATCCTACGGAATTCTTTGCTGACATAGTAGTTGAGCATGAGTATGTTGAATGCACTGCATCAGCAATTCAAGTTTTAGTGTTGTTCAAAAAGCTTTATCCAGAGCATAGGAAGGAAGAGATTGAGAATTTCATTGCTAAAGCAGTACCATTCATCGAAGATTCACAATTAGATGATGGTTCTTGGTATGGAAAGTGGGCAGTTTGCTTCACTTACTGCTCCTGGTTTGCAATTGGAGGTTTAGTTGCTGCTGGAAAAAGTTACAAAAACTGTGTTGCTATTCGTAAAGCTGTGGAATTTCTTCTCAGAATACAAACTGAGGATGGTGGGTGGGGAGAGAGTTACCTTTCTTGCCCAAGAAAGGTTTGTAATTAAATCATGATTTATCATAACAGTTTCCTTCAACTATATTACTAACAATGTTTTAATGAATGGATGTTTATATATGATGAAGGAGTATGTACCTCTTGAGGGAGGTCGATCAAATCTTGTGCAAACATCTTGGGCTCTAATGGCTCTAATTCTTGCTCAGCAGGTATTCTTCTGATCTGCATGTGTATCAGATACTATGGATCCATTTCATTGCATCTCAAATATTAACACGTTATGTTCAAAAAAATATTATAAATGCATGTTTTTCTTTACATTTTCAAAATTTTGTATGCAGGCTGAAAGAGACTCAACTCCTCTTCATCGTGCAGCTAAGTTACTAATTAATTCTCAGTTAGAAGATGGTGATTGGCCCCAACAAGTAACTTTCACATCTCAATTCTTTGAATTTGATAATATGACTCAAATTAATATAGAGTAATAATTAGTTATAAAAAAGTTGCCTGGAAATAACATTGTTGAATGTTTTTTTGTGACAATAGACTGTAGTTGTGTTTTGATTTGTTTTTAAATTGATAAATTGGAATGATGTTTTATTGTTAATTATTGTTTGTGATTTATTGTGGCAGGAAACCCTTGGAGTATACTTGAGAAATTGCTTGGTTCATTACCCATTCTATAGGAATGTTTTCCCGATGTGGGCTTTGGCTGAATATCATAAAAATGTTCTATTGCCTTCCGTTACTGTATGAATTGAAAACTTCAGAGCCCACAATGGTCGTTCGTTAAGATTCTATTCGTTTAATACTATTAAAGTGTTTTGTGGCCCAAGATAAGGGTCGTTTCAATGGTTTACACACACGAGTTTTCCTGGTTATGTGTATTTTGTTTTTTACTCAACTTTTAAAATATAATAATTTAACATACATAACTAATTTTGGATCAATTAAAATTTAAAAGCAAAAATTAACATGATTTTTTTTAATTAAACAATCCTCTTTTTTTTTTCTCTAGATTAAGTCTTTTTTTTCAAAAAATTTCTCTCATTCCATTGATAGTTTTGGATGGAATGATATTCACGACATTGAGATTAGAACTGACTTGATGGTAGATACAAACGAATAATGACTTTATCAAATAATATAGTTGTTTTAATGAAGTGAAGAGAATGATTGAAAGTGGAGGTTATTTTATATGATATGTAAGATTTTGTGTGAAAATGGGTGAGAGTATGCTCTCTCTTTCTTCCTATTGTTACCTTAAAATAAGATAAGGAATTAAGAAAAGAGTAAAGGAATTAATTTGCGTATAAAAACTGTATATTAATATTAATTTAAAAAATAAAAAATAATTTTATTTTTAAGTAATTCATATGAAATGACTAAATACTTGATATATTAAATAAGAATAAAATTAAAAAAAATTATGTAAAAAAAATTATAATGGATGTATACATAGGTATATAAACATCGAAAAAATAATGCAATTAGAAAGAAAAAAAAATGGTGTAAAAAATGTAATCCGCTAAAAGGGTCCCAATGCCAAATTTAAAATTGTCAATGAAATAATGTCGTTATTGTTTTATTTTAAATAAGGTTTAATTATAATATCTTAATACTTTTTAGCATTTTAAAACAAAATAATAAAATGGTATACTTAGGTGTATGACTCTAACCTGAGTCAGCAAGTGCGGCTTCTTAAATTTGATATTCTAGTCGCAGGACGCGTTTTCTTTTTCTTTTCTTTTTAAGAAAAAATGGTATTCTAGTTTTACAACTTTCTCTTATTACCTGTAAATCATTAGTCCGTTTTGATCCTTAAGTAATAGTATCACTAAAAGTCATGTATTAAGAAAAATAGGAAAGTCAAAGATATGGACTAAATGAATTAAGAAAAATATTTTCTTATCATCTCATGTCATTATTAATGGATAAAATCTGAAAGGACAATTTAGCACATTTTTATTTCAAAAATTATATTTAAGATCGTAAGTTTCAGATCTAAGTATTATAAAATGTTTTTATTAAAATATATTAACGTGACATTAAATTGAAACTCATTGATCATAGAAATAAAAAAAAAATTTATCTTAAATATAACTCTTTCCCTTAATAACTTTAAAATAAAATATTATTAAAGTTATTCTTGCATAAAATAAAAATTATAATGAAATCTTGAAATGGTTGGAAATTTGGGTTTTCAAAACATAAGATATATATGATATGGAATTTTAGGGTTTTCAAAGTGCCATTTCATCAGCGTGACAAAATAATAATAATAATTATTATTATTATTTTTATTATTATTGAAAAGGATTTTTTTATTGAATCACGGGACTAGGCGTAAACCTGGATAACTGCTCAGTACTATGGTTTAAGAAAACTTCACAGTATTGTACAAACATTAATATCACAGTCCTGCACACTAAGTTGAACACTAATATTATGGTTTTCCCAACTCACACTTGTTTGCTAAATGCTGTTTTCTTAGTATTTTTCATCATTTTTCTGGGTTTGAGTTCTGCCAGGGACACTCTTAGATATTCTGAATCCATCCGAGACTCAGAGATAGTAACCTCAAACGACAGTGTCTTCATACTTGGTTTCTTCAGCCCTCAGAATTCAACGCACCGCTATGTAGGAATCTGGTATCTCTCTGACTCCAACATCATATGGGTAGCTAATAGAGACCAACCACTCCTTGATTCTTCTGGGGTTTTGAAAATCTCCAAAGATGGTAACCTGGTTCTAGTTGATGGTCGTCCAATGTGTCAAACACTGCAACAATGAATTCCACTGCTCAAATTTCCCATTATGGGAATCTAGTGCTGAAAGATGACTCCACGGGACAGACCATATGGGAGAGTTTCGAGCATCCTTGTGATGCAGCAGTGCCAACCATGAAGATCAGTGCTAACAAAATCACAGGTCAGAAAATACAGTTTGTGTCAAGGAAAAGTGCTTCCGATCCTTCTACTGGCTATTTCTCTGCTTCTCTTGAACGTTTGCATGCTCCAGAGGTGTTTATATGGATTAATGGAACTCGACCTTATTGGAGGACTGGTCCATGGAATGGTAGAATCTTCATTGGGACACCATTGATGTCAACTGGGTATCTTTATGGATGGAGTGTAGGATATGAAGGAAATGATATTGTTTATCTAACTTACAGTTTTGCTGACCCATCTTCATTTGGAATCCTTACCCTGTCTCCAGAAGGAAAGCTTAAATTGGTAAGGTATTATAACAAAAAGCAAGGGTTGACTTTGGATCTAGGACTTTCTGATTGCGATGTTTATGGCACATGTGGGGCATTTGGAAGCTGTAACGGGCAGAGTTCACCAATATGTAGCTGTTTGAGTGGATATCAGCCCAGGAATCAAGAGGAGTGGAGAATGAAAAATTGGACTAGTGGGTGTGTGAGAAAGGTGCCACTAAATTGTGAGAGGTTAGACAATGGGAGTGAAGCTGTGCAAGAAGATAGATTTTTGAAACTTGAAACAATGAAAGTACCAGATTTTGCGGAGAGATTAGATGTTGAGGAAGGCCAGTGTGGAACACAGTGCTTGAAGAATTGCTCTTGTTTGGCGTATGCATATGATGCTGGCATTGGGTGCTTGTATTGGACCAGAGACTTAATTGACTTGCAAAAATTCCAAACTGCAGGCATTGATCTCTACATCCGTCTCGCCCATTCAGAATTTCAATCGAGTATGCTATTTTTTTGTTCTTTGTTCATGTTTATTCTTCCAATTTACTGTTTATGTCAGTCTGATTCTGAATGAGTTTTCCTTAAACTTTCGTAGGTAATGCACAAGAGCATACTAACAAAAGAAGAGGCAAGGGATTAATCATCGAAATTACATTGGCAACTGCTGCAGCAATAATCATCTTGGCCATCTGTGCTTTTCTAGCCATTCGTAGATTTCACTCGAGTAAGAGAACTGCTAAAAATTCGGGTAATCAAGCCTTAAACACAACCAAATAGAATTAGGAAAACATATATTTAAGAAGAATAAATAGTGCTTCCTTTGTTAGATGTGCTTCTATCAGTGATGTCAACAATTTGATACAAAACAATTTACAACAACTCTGAATTCGGAAGCTTCAAGATTTAGATTCTTGCTATATCATTGTTGGTATCCTACAGTATTACACAAAATGGGAATTATCTGATGACCAATGGTCGTTATATTAACAATTTAGCCTGACAATGTTTTGTGGCAAAAAGGCATTTTGTTAAGAATTTATCTGATGACCAATGATCTAATATAATAGGAAAGAGTAAGATGAATATTGACCTCTATTCATTTAATGGATTTCATCTAAGCACAGATGGTTCTCCATGTGTGGTATTTAATTTTTTATTAGTTAATATAGATTAAAGAGGGGAAGAACAACTGTTGTTTAATTCAATCCAAAAAATCTAATACATTTGGAACATGTACAGGAAGTCAGAATCAAAGAGTGACTGCGGTCCAGAAATCAGCTAAACTGGATGAGCTACCGTTATTTGATTTTGAAGTCGTCGCAAATGCTACAAACAGTTTTCACTTAGCTAATACGCTTGGAAAGGGTGGTTTTGGTCCAGTTTACAAGGTAATATTTTCCTAGTGTTGGGTTGAATATCTCATCGATTAGAGATTAAGATATTTTATAGTATATAAATTGGTTCAAACCTCATCTTATAAGTCGGTTTTACAAAATTGAGTTAAACTTAAAGTCCATTTATTAAAACTAGTGACATTCATATCACGTATTTCTAAAACTTCCATTTTAATTTTGCTCAATTTCTCTTATTAGGGACTATTGTCAGATGGTCAGGAAATTGCAGTGAAAAGACTCTCCAGAGCATCTGGACAAGGTGTGGAAGAATTTATGAATGAAGTGGTGGTGATTTCTAAACTTCAACATCGCAATCTTGTAAAACTTCTTGGCTGCTGCATTGAAGGAGACGAGAAAATGCTCATCTATGAATTCATGCCAAATAAAAGTTTGGATGCATTCATCTTTGGTAGTTTATGCATCTATATAATTCACCTTCAAAACATTCATGTCAAAACATCTAGTAAAGTGAAATATGAACAATTTATTCAGTTCCTGCTAACATAGTTTGGCTAAATTTCTTTCTCATTTTCAGATCCACTCCGGCGGAAAGTTCTAGACTGGACAAAACGTTTTACTGTAGTTGAAGGAGTTGCTCGCGGCTTAATCTATCTCCACAGAGATTCTAGATTAAAAATTATACATAGAGATTTGAAGGCAAGTAATATCTTACTAGATGCAGATATGAATCCAAAGATATCAGACTTTGGTTTGGCTAGAATACATAAAGGGGAGGATGAAGTTAACACTAAGAGGGTTGTTGGCACATAGTAAGTATGCTTTATAATACTTGTATTATTAACATAAAGTTTGCTTGGAGAATTAACTTTTATGTGATGTGAATAAATAAATAGTGGCTACATGTCCCCTGAATATGCAATGGAAGGATTATTTTCTGAGAAATCAGATGTATATAGCTTTGGAGTTTTGTTACTGGAGATTATTAGTGGAAAAAGAAACACTAGTTTTCGTAATGATGATCAGTCTCTCAGCCTCATAGGATATGTAAGTTTTCCCACTGCACAGCCTTCTTATTTGCATATAGCCTTTGTTTGCTTGCTAATATTTCAATTCATTTTTACTTAGGCGTGGAATCTATGGAACGAAGACAATATTAGCTTTTTGGTTGATCCAGAGATATCAGCTTCAGGATCTGAGAATCATATTTTGAGGTGCATCCATATAGCATTTCTTTGTGTGCAAGAAGTTGCAAAAACTAGACCAACTATGACTACTGTGCTCTCGATGCTTAACAGTGAGATATCCCATCTACCTCCTCCTAGGCAAGTTGCATTTGTTCAGAAGCAAAGTTCATCAAGTTTAGAGTCTTCTTCTCGAGAAAATCATTGTAACTCCAACAACCATGTAACTCTTACTGATATCCAGGGAAGATAAATATATAATCATTTTCACTGTGAAAATTGCTGCCATTCTACATGCCGAAGATATCACAAATAGATGATTATTCAGTTATATTTATCCACTAGCAGTCTTATTTTATATATTATCAGAAACCTTCGATATAACAGCAAAAAGAAACCAAAGTAAAGTGAAAATCATGTTACTTGTACACAATATTTTATATTCAAATATGTCACATGTTAGGCTTGGTGGCTTGTTGCCTTCTGAGTCATTTTTCCTCACTCTTTCCCATTATAAGGCTTGTTGTCTAAATTATGCTTTTAATACTTGTACATCAAAATTGTTTTAAAAGCCTTCACAAGTGTATCTAGAGAATGCATACAGATATAGATGATAAAACATGAATTGGTTTTGAAAATAGCAAGTTGCACTTATTATTTAATACTAGCATGCTGCAATGATATGAAGGAAAATATTTTTTTATTAAACATGTAGCTTTTTCCTTTAAAGATATGTATATATGCACATTTAAATGTGCATACATTTTTTTTATCATTAAAATAGAGCCATGACGACCATATAATGAGATTGAAGATATAATAGTAGGTTTAGGTGCTTAGCCCAGTAAGCAAAGGAAAGCATCAGCTATACCGTGGTGGTTAAGCTGGAACCATAAGAAACCTTTACAACGGACATATTCACTATACAGAATAAAGACCACAATTCAAGTCAAGGAATCCTCTCTCATTAGGGGTATCGTGTTCGATTTTTGTTTCATGTTTATAAACTAAAATATATGTTCAGAAATATTATTCTTGAAAAATGATACCTGCACATAATTTTTCTTGTTGAATAATGCTTTTTTGAAAGCATTGCGAATGATGTTGAACTGTAAAATTTTATATAAGCGACACTTTATACCGACAGCTACATTACTTGCGATTGTATGTTACTATTGTAACGTGACACTTGAATCTCAAGAAAGGAACAAAATCGTTGGACGAAGAATCCCATAGATGTCTTGAGTTTCATGCACGAAATTCTGAAAGTGATAAAAGTACAAATTAAATAAAAGTTTCAGAAATAGGTAGGTCCAATGTTATCCTTGATTAGTTCACAGCAATATATAATCAGAACCATTTCATATGATTCTTCCATGAAGCACTAGTTACCCTCATAGAAGAGTTAAACCCCTTTAGAAATGGCTCATCCTACCTCACAGCCTGCACAAGGAGAGAAGCCAAAACGTTCAAACCTTCTCCGTTACATTGCCATGGTAATACTGGCCTTGATCATCATTGTGGGTATAGCTGTGATCATAGTTTGGTTGGTAGTGAAGCCTGAAAAGTTGGAGTACAGTGTGGAGAATGCTGCAATCCACAACTTTAACTTAACGGATGCAAATCACCTCTATGCAAACTTTGATTTCACAGTAAGATCATACAATCCAAATTCTAGAGTCTCGATATACTATGACAGTGTTGAGGTGTCAGTGCGTTATGAGGACCAAACTCTAGCCACCAATGCTGTTCAGCCATTCTTTCAGTCACATAAAAATGTGACCAGGCTGCACGTTGGGCTCACAGCCCAAACCGTGGCCTTGTACGAGTCTGTGCCTAAGGACCTTAAGCTTGAGAAATCCTCAGGGGATATTGAGTTAGATGTGTTGGTGAGGGCAAGGATAAGGTTCAAGGTTGGGTCGTGGAAATCAAAGCATCGAGTTTTGAGGGTATTTTGTTCTCCTGTCTTGGTGCATTTCTCCAAAGCCAAGAGTTTCGAAAGGGTCCCTTGTGAAGTTGAACTCTAAACAACCAACCCAAGAGTTTCCAAAGGCTCCCTTTTCAATCTATTTATTACTATTTCTTCTTTTTATGGTTTAGTAGTTTTTCTGTCCTTCTTACTCTGTCACTGTTAATTCATGTTATGATTCTTTGTCCCTGTTATTGTAATTTTCTTTCTCGTGGCTTGTTAATTGGTTTTGGTTTTCCCATATGTTGAAGAAATGGTTGTGTGTATACACCAAAAAAGGAAAATTGGTTGCAATTCATCCAATTGATGCAAAATGTTGAAACTTGTGAGCATGCGAGTGTCGTCCTTCTAAGTTATACAATTTTTAATGGGTACTTCCTAATCAGACTCTGACCACAATGCATTTATGTTTATCAACAAAGAATTTAAATAATAACAAAATGATTGAGTGCTGTATTTATTGCAGCAAACTAAATGTTTAGGGAAAGAAATTTTACTTAATGACGTAAAATGGTACATTTAGAGTGTGTTTGTTTCAGAATTTATAAACAGCGTAATGCAACCTTGGAAATCCATTAAGTAAAATGAGATTATAATATAGGGAAGAGTCTTTGCAGACAAATAGAGTATCAGTATCAGGATTGGCGTGTGAGTGAAGCAAGTGAAGATGAGGCCAATACTAGAAGGGTCGTTGGAACATAGTGAGTGTTTCCTTCTTTTCATCCAAGGTCAAGTTTTCACAGTGATGACCATAAATAACTGCTACCTTCATTTTGAAATTAAAATACAGTGGCTACATGTCTCCTTGAATATGCAATGCAAGGACTATTTTCTGAGAAATGGGATGCTTTTAGTTTCGGAGTTTTGCAGAAAAAACTCAAGTTTTCGAAACCAAGAGGAGTCACTGAGCCTCTTAGGATATGCAAGTCTTTTCTATGTCTACAATTGTTTATGCATCCAAGATCTTGATGGGTATATTCAACCATAGTTTTTTCTTAAATTGCTATCTGACTTGTTCATCTGTGACAGTAACATTGTTGATAGAGTATGTATTGTTGAGCTGACATGAATTTTCGTTAAAACACAATTATCGTTAATAATTCAATTCTTTTTCCAGAAACGGGAGTCTCAACCTTAATATCCATGCTTGTTTCTCCCTGCACCCCCAACAAATGACTTCCTGCACCCATCATTCTCAGAAAAGACCATTTTGCCCATTTTTAAAATGACTTCCAGATTACTCTTTTCAGAATATTCTGGAACTTACTTTTTGGAACACATTTTATTATGAATTTTGGATTTATCATTTCAGAAATTAAAAAAATGTGTTCTGAAAAAGATATTTCATAATGATTTTTTGCCTTCTGGATTTTCTATAAGGAAAAACATTTTGCTTCCAGAACCTTTATTCCAGAAATACTTTTTGCTTATGAACCCTTATTCCGTAATCATAAAAAATTATTAAGGATAATTCTGGTATTACATAAAATATAGGGGTGCAGGAAGAAAAAATGTAGGAGTGCAGGAAGAAATACTTCCATAGGAGGTCCCAATTATTTTTTGAGGAGTCCAATTATTTTTGTACACGCCTTCTAACTTTGACATAACCTTCCAACTAACATCCTTCTGACTAAACATGTTTCCTCCAACTACGTAAAACAAAGTAACACTGTTAAGAATAAAATATTGGTAGATAAATAAAACTCATTTTTACTCTTTAAAAAATATGCATGTAAAATAAAACAAAAAATAAAATATAAAAATAATATATACCACAAAGTCAATTACTCTTAAGTGATATTAGTGAAGCTAATTAGCTTTCAAGATTTTGATAATACACTTATAAACATGACTCAATTCCCTAATCTGACCCAATAAGAAAGGATCCATAACAATCATATAAATAGGCATAAAATTCAAAAACTATGTACGTCCTTATACCGTGCTCAGAGTACCGAGTGTCGAATACTCAATTCTAACTTAAACGTCAGAGTGCCTTTTGCCGGTACCATTCGAGTCTGAACTCGTGAAGATAAAAAGGTAGAGCTAAAAGAGGAGAGTGAGAACATATATTTATATATGCATAAACATTTATCTTATATCTTTCTTTTCTTTATCTGGTATCTTTCTTTTGTTATGATCTTATATATTTTTTATTATAATTTAATGGAAAGTAATTACTTCTTAAAAATAAATTTTATTAATAATTTAATTATAATAATATGTTCACAAACAAATAAAGATGACTTTTCAAATCATACTATTGACAATTCAACCATGAATGTCAAACTTTTTTTATCACTCAATGGTTATAAAATACAAGTTGAGTAAACAATATGTGAATTGTGAAACCAGGCACTTGCACCACCAACTTTGAGCCGGCAATAATTTATTGGCGTGAGTAAATCTAGTCTTAGTTTGTTTAAACAAGTTATTGAATTTCAGATTATGAAGAAATCTAATTGAATGGAAAGATTCTCAAGTCATTAATAAAATTAATAAATATTCTATGTTGTTATATGATAAAAAAATTATTATATATTTTACTATTCGCTATTATTATTTTACCAGTCAATTTTGTTAATAATTTTACCATTAATTTTTTAGATTCCAACAAAGCAGTAACATGTCAACAAATTTAAACCTAACTTTTACAAACCAAGATTGTTTGTTTTCATCTTCATTTATTTTATTTTTATAACACGTTATTATTCCATTAGAAATTTAATAGATCAAATAAGTAAAAAAGAACATTATAAAATGCATGAGAAAACACATGACAGGTAAAACTAGGAAATAATAAAATGTGATATACAAGAACCAAAATTAGTGAAGTGTGGGGCATGTGAGTTAGTTTAGGCCCTGCGCACTTGCAGAATATTTAGACCTATTTTTCTTATTTGATTTATCGAAAGTCAAAGTCAACTTCTCATTCATATCTGAAAATTTCATGTAGGTGCTGTGCTAACTCCCATTCAATACCACATTCAAGAGTCACACAAACCAAATACTACTTTGATTCTAATTCTATGTGTATTGATATTTGAGGATAATACATATCATAAATAGTTTTTTTATTTATTTTGATTGAAATATTTTTATGCAATATCTCATTAATATGAATTACTATGGTTATTATAGGTGTAAAAATTAATGAACATTCCATTTCTATTTAAACTTTTGAAAATTAAAGTATGAATACATGTGAAGTGGAAGTAGTAATAATTAAGTGGAAGATTATGTGTGATTAATGAGCTTTGAAATTACATGCTCTGTGTAGACATATGAGGCTTATTGTATCATCAATCATTTCTCTCTTTTTTAAATAGGAAAAACTCAAAAAAGATGCAAAACTTTTCAAGAGAAAGAAAAAGTCATTTTATAAACTTAAATAAATCTCCCAAAAGTTGATCCAATCCATAACTTTTTGTTTCATATATGTTGTAGTCTTTTTGTAGGTAAAGATAATTTGACCCTAATAGGGACATAATTAACATGTTTGGATGGATATATTTTCTAAAGTTAAAATTTAATCGATAAACAAAGTTTTTCTGCTGGCTATTTAAATTTCTTAAATCATTATAATATCAATCAAAATTGTTTTTTATGATATTTTTTAAATTATGATGAAAAATATCCATAAAGAAAGATTACAACTACTGCAATAATCAACCACATAAAAATTAAATTATTAAAATGAATTAAAATATTTTTGTTTGATGATAGTTATATGGTGTTTAAACTAATTCCAATTAAAAGTTAGACAATAATATGTTCATAATCTAATAAATGTATACGTCATGTGATACTTGTTATTTTATCTTTCTTTTATTTCATAATTACAAAAGATAAAGCAAGTTGTCAACTAATTATATAGTAGTAAAAATATTATTTTCCTTACAAATTTTATAATATTAAAGTTGGATACGCAAGCCAACTACTAATTTGATAAACTAAACTAACAACTTTTTATTTCATTTGACTTCTTTATTTATTTCGTCAAGTTGTTTTTTGTAACTGAATTAAAAAAAAGAACTAATTTAATGGTGTTCGAATACAGATATAAAATAATATTATACTTTAAAATTGTTAATTTTTATAAAATAAATTTTATAGTAAAATAATTTTAAATATAAGATTAGTAATTCTCTTAATTTATATAACTATATACTGTTTGATTAATTAAAAGCTATAAATATTATATTAGTTTAAAATTCTAATATATGTCCCTTTATATAGTTAATTATAATAAATTCATATATTATATTATAAAATAGAACAGAGATGAATAAAAAATAAAAGAAAGACAGATGAATATCTCTAATATTATTCTGTGAGATCAAAACAAATAGTCTGAATATATACCAAAAGTACACTCATTATAAGTTTAGCTAAAGAGAGAAATAATCAATCAAATAAATACTAGAATCACAACAAATAAAAATAAAGATTATTTACCCTATAAGAAAAGTAACCACTAATAACTAGAAAAGACACAATTAATATTAAGATTATTTTATAACACATTATTCATAATCCTTTAATATATTATTAAAGGTTATAATTGTTGGTGATGATATTTCTATATGTTATATGTATGTTAGACAGTTTTTATTGTCTAAAATAATATTGTTCATCTTTTTTTTTATCTAAATAGAACATTATTTAAAATATTTAAATATTTTATTTAAATAGCTTATTTATTATTTGTAATCTAACTAGTTTTTAATTTTTTGAAAAACTACAAATAAAAAAATTGGTTTAGTCAAATTTTAACTCACATAAAAATTTAAATATTTTTAATTGAGTCATATTAAAAAAAATTAATATTAAGTTTTTAATTTTTTTACAATTTTATAATTTTTATTAAGTTTATGTTATATGATGACGTGATCATTTAATTTTATAATCTTAAAAATATTACTTCAACTTAGATGATAAAAAAAATTATCCTTTTAAAAAATGACATTGTTTTTAAAAGTACTTAATTTACGAGAGAATTAAAATTTAATATATTTTTATTTTTTATTTTTTACATAATTGACATAAAACAAACACTAAAAATTCAATTAAAAATATAAACTTTGTGGATATTGAATAGAGCATTTTTTTTAGAAACTTAATTGAAAAACAATAAAATATTCCAAACTTACTTACTTTTTAACTACAAGTCATTATCTTTTTCAAAATAATTCAAATTGAAATTTAAATGTATATTAAAAATATTATTTATTAGGATGATAAAGAAATCATAAGTTTAAATTAGAAAAATTGAATCAACAGATAATACAAAATTTGGCAGATAAATTTATAAATTTATGAATACTAAAAGCATATTAGTTATTTAATAATTAATTGGGTTTAATAGTTCATATAGAATTTATTAAAATATTTTTTTTACGATTTTAATATTTTAAAAAAATTAAAATGTCGGTAGAATTATGACCTTTTTTTTAATGATTACTGATAAAAATGAAGAGAAAAAATGTGTGAAGTATGCTATATATATATATATATATGATATTGACTAAAATTTAATTTTGAAGATTCCTATTTTGGAAAAAATTTGTGTAAGGTATGGAGCCAACCCTGTTGGAATATGATGTGACTGTGATGTGAAGTTATCACATGAATCACATTAAACCCGTGCCTCTCTAATAATCTTACCAACGCTCAAATAAAGAATAAATAGCTTTTCTATTTTTAATACATCAAATATAAATTCAATAAAAATAAGTACATTATGTATACATTTTAAATTAATTAAAATTAAAATTTAACTGAAAATGTAATATTTACTTTTATGCTATAAAATTTATTTAACTTTTAAAAAACACAACAAGCATTCTCCGTCGTTAGTTTTATTGTATTTGAAGGAAGAGTACATTTATTTTCCTTGGTAGTTTTATTTTTTTATCTCCATTCACATTCAAACCACCAAACCGGCAAAACTCATTTTAACTACAAGAAAAGAAAGTGTCAGAGATGGCAACTGTTTATTGTTAAATGAAGACCTATTTTATTTGTAAGTTACTATTAGAATTTCATTGATTAAGTGTTGTATAAGTTAACTTAGGTTTAAAATTTTGACTTAATTATTTAAAGGACTCTCGTTTAGTAGAAAGGAAATGTGAGATGATGTTTTTAATCACTTGGATGAGAAAAATGCTTATGTTTATTTTATGTCCAATAAAAAGAAAAAAAACAAAGTAAAAATAATTAAAATAAAATAAAAAAATTATATGAAATTGTTTCAATATGAAATTTGAGAAATAAAGTGTTTTAAAGAGAAAATCGTAACAAAACACAAATATCCAAAACAAACAATACCTGATTTATTAAATTTAGTATCTTATCTGAACTACTAAAATATTTTAATCTAAAATCATATAAGTTTGTTTTTTTCATCATACTTATGATGTGTTTTTGTGGTAAGCTTAACAGTGAGATAGAAAGTGCGGCAATGTGTATGAGGCGGAAAGTGGAAGGTTCTTCCGACGGTGGGTTCTTCTCTCTCACTGCAGTGGAAGCCATTAATAAATGTTACTGTATCACTGTTGTTCAGTGCACTACCTTTTACTTCTTTATTTATTATTCATGATTTACTTGACCATAAAAAAACAAAAACAAAGGAAGAGAGCGAGTATGACATGGGTACCGTTTTCAACCCTTTCTCCAATGTGGGAGCCGTGTCTTCAACAACCACATCACAAGCGTGTATTCTCTCCGGTCAAATAAATACGTTTCGTCTTCTCCCGTTTTTCATGTCGCCACAGTGACACCCACTATCTCTTCTTCGCCCACAACCCAAAAAGCACAATCCTGTCCTTTATGTTTTCACCACTCTCACTCTCTAACCTCAACAGATTTTGACACCATGGCGGCCATGTCCATCTCCCTTCTGTTTCTCTTCTCTTTCATCTCTTTCCACAATCTCCTTTCCTTCGCGGCAAGTTCAAATATCAGGATCACGCACGATGTCGTCATCAGGGACAACGACCGTGAGACACTGGTGTCTGAAGAGCTCAACTTCGTCATGGGTTTCTTCGGTTTAGACAACTCCTCTTCCCGCTACGTCGGAATTTGGTACCACAACATTCCCGCGACACCTGTTATATGGGTCGCAAACCGCGACAAACCCATCAATGGCACCGGAGGATCCATCACTGTTGCCAATGATGGCAACCTCGTAGTCCTCGATGGAGCCAAGAACCTTGTCTGGTCCACCAACGTTTCCATCGATAGCAGCAACAAAAACTGCTCGGCGACGCTTCATGACACTGGTAACCTCATTCTCTCGAGCGAAAAGAAAGAGTTGTGGCATAGCTTTGAGAATCCAACGGATACATTCATGCCTGGTATGAGGGTTCCAGTGGGGGCTGCAACTGGGAAGAGTGGCGGCTATGTGTTCTCTTCATGGAAATCGTCAACGGATCCTTCGAGGGGAAACTACACTATGGGGGTGGATCCTGAAGGGTTACCTCAGATAGTGGTTTGGGAAGGAGACAAAAGAAGGTGGAGAACGGGGTATTGGGATGGTATAACGTTTGAAGGGGTGTCTATGAGAGGAAATTTTCTTTATGGTTTTACGCTTAATGGGGATGGTAAAGGAGGTAGGTACTTCATTTATAACCCGTTAAACGGCACTGATAAGGTGAGGTTTCAAATGGGGTGGGACGGCTATGAGACAGAATTCAGGTGGAATGAGGATGAGAAACGTTGGGATGTGATTCAAAGAGGGCCTTCGCATGAGTGTGAGGTTTACAATAAGTGTGGGAGTTTCGCGGCGTGTGATGTGTCCCCTTCGGATTTACCTGTTTGTGCTTGCATACGAGGTTTTGAACCCAAGAGTAGGGATCAGTGGAATAAGGGGAACTGGTCCAGTGGGTGTACGAGGATGACTCCACTCAAGGCTCAGAGGAAGAATGTTACTTCCGCCGGCACTACTCAGGTTAGTGTTGGAGAGGATGAGTTCTTGGAGCGTAGGTCTATGAAGTTGCCGGATTTGGCACGTGTGGTTGGCACGAATGATTGTCATCAAGTGTGTTTGAACGATGATTCTTGTACGGCTTATGCCAATGTTAATGGAATAGGGTGCATGGTGTGGAATGGGGATTTGGTTGACATTCAACGTTATGATGGTGGAGGAAATACACTGCATATCCGTCTCGCTGATTCTGATTTAGGTAAGGTAATTAGTCCCTTAATTTTGTTCTCATAACATAATTATCATTTCAATTTTAATTTACGTTTATCAGTACATACAAATGTTTCATCTATGGCCTCACATGAAGAAAGCTTGTCTGTACTCATCCTGTTGCTATTTTGTTTCCAACATTTAAATCAATATTTCAGCTAATTATCCATCTCAAGTTCTCAATCATTAGGATACATTGATTTTTATTGTCTATGAAGATTATCAGAAGCAAATAATCTTTTTGAATTTCTCAAGTTCTAATAACTCCGTATGACTTTTGTATCTTCAAATTATACAGATGATGGAGGTAAAAAGAACATCATTGCGATAATATCTGCTGTTGTGGCGGGGTTCATCTGCCTAGGAATCTTTGTGTGGCTGGTGTATAGATTCAGGGGTAAACTTAAAGGTTAAATATTCATAATTCATCTCCCCAGACTCTATTCTTTTTTATCAGATATTTGACGGCAAAGCTGTCCAATGTTATTTTTGGTATTGACTTGCGTGTTTTACCTATATTATTTCTACTTCTGCCTACAGTTTCCCCAGCTTCTTGTTGCAAGAATAGTGATGTACTGCCAGTTTTTGATGGAAGCAAGAGCAGAGACATGTCAGCAGAATTTTCAGGATCAGCTGACCATAGTTTGGAGGGCAGCCAACTAAGGGGGCCAGAATTTCCACTTTTCAATTTCAGTTGCATTTCAGTAGCCACAAACAATTTCTCAGAAGAAAATAAGCTTGGGAAAGGGGGTTTTGGCCCTGTCTACAAGGTATGCTTCTATTAAGCCCATCTTTTTAGTAATTAAAATAGGCTTTTCTAAAATGTAATGGAAAAAACCATTTGCTCCATTCACCAGGGAAAGCTTCCAGACGGAGAACAAATAGCTGTTAAGAGGCTTTCAAGACGGTCTGGCCAAGGTTTAGAGGAGTTCAAGAATGAAATGATGCTGATAGCCAAACTACAGCACCGAAATCTGGTTAGACTAATGGGTTGTTCTATTCAAGGGGAAGAGAAGTTGCTGGTATATGAATACATGCCAAACAAAAGCTTGGATTGTTTTTTATTTGGTATGTTTCTTCACATTAATCCTGTCCATTTCCTTGCGCATTTTAAATTAACATGAAAAGTGATTATTTGGTGCATTTGCTTAACACTTTTGCATTTTGTTGGTAAATATCATGACAGATCCATTCAAACAAACACAACTAGATTGGAGAAGACGGTTTGAAATCATTGAAGGCATTGCAAGAGGATTACTCTACTTGCACCGAGATTCAAGGCTTAGAATAATTCATCGAGATTTAAAAGCGAGTAACGTTTTGTTGGATGAAAGCATGAATCCAAAAATATCAGACTTTGGATTGGCTAGGATATTTGGTGGGAACCAGAATGAAGCCAATACAAATAGAGTAGTTGGTACATAGTAAGTATGCTTTGATTTTACTTGTATGTTAAGTCTTGTTAATTCTCACTTGGACCAGGCTAATCTTAATACATAAATCTGCTGCAGTGGTTATATGGCCCCTGAATATGCTATGGAAGGTCTGTTTTCGGTCAAATCTGATGTATATAGTTTTGGTGTATTACTACTAGAAATTTTGAGTGGCCGCAGAAACACCAGTTTTCGTCACACTGATGACTCCAGCCTCATAGGATATGTGAGTATCTACATCCTATTGCACTTTATTGGTTATGAATGTGAATTCTTTGTTTTGCTGAAATTTCTAACATGTCTAGAAAAACTAAGTGAGAGTTGCAACATTTTTATGACTAAGTTTATATGATGATGTAGGCGTGGCATCTTTGGAATGAACAGAGAGCAATGGAGCTAGTGGATCCATGCATTCGTAATTCTAGTCCTAAAAGCAGAGCTTTGAGATGCATACACATAGGGATGTTGTGTGTGCAAGATTCAGCAGCTCAGAGACCGAACATGTCTGCTGTGGTGTTGATGCTGGAAAGTGAAGCAACAACTCTTCCCACGCCTACGCAACCTTTGATTACTTCCATGAGGAGATCTGAGGACAGACAATTTTACATGGAGGGCCTTGATGTTTCAAATGATTTGACAGTCACAATGGTGGTAGGGAGATAGAAATCGAATCATTCTCTTTCAATTTTCTGTCACACATCAAACGTAAATATGGCTCATTTTTTTTTCCTTTTTCCCTCTTGGCCCTGCTGAAATTAAACTATAGTATACCCTTACATTTGTATACACTGTATATGTGACGAAAAAACAATACAAATCTGCTCTGTTAATGTTTATAGAAGTCCTTACTATTTATTCATCAATGAGATTTTCATTTCGACAATAAGATTCATATCAGAACCTTGTGAAATATAAGGCCAAATTTGATGATGAGCTAGATGAGTCATTGTTTGCAGGTGCTTGGTATCTATCATGTGTGTAGGTGTTGGTAAAATCTTGGGAGAACAATATTCATAATAATGCTTCTGCGTGTTCCACATGCATACTATAAATCCGGAACTTCTGCCACATACAACTCCTCCACAAACTACTCTTTCCTTTTGCACGTGATTTCTCCATTATTTTCAATTGCAGGAACTACTCCGCAACACATTTTCATCGATTAACCATGCTTTAATTATAATTTTGCTTTCACATTTTACAAAATAAGTAATTTTGTTCTCTATTTTTTTTTCTTTTTTCAATGTTTTAGTTCTTCCATTTTTAGTATTTAGAACTTTGGTCTCTTACACTTTTTTACATAATTTTGATCTTTAACTTTAATTATTCATAATTTTGTCCAATTTTTAGTTTAATTATTTATAGTTTTTTTAGTACTATTGGATATAACTTTTTCTTTAATTCTTTAATTTATATAAAAGTATAGTTTTCCATTAAAAAGATTCTCGCTTAATTTCTTAGAAAACTAAACAAGCTAAGGAAAATCAGTAATATAAAAACGCATGTTGATCACTTTATTTTTTATATTAAAATTCACTTAGATATATTGAACTTACTTTCACTTTCTTTGAAGAAAAAACTTCATCTGATAGAACCTTCTTCCAAATTACATGGTATTCAAATTTCCTACCCCATTACGCTCAAGTTTCAACAACTTTTTGATCTAAAAGCAAAATTTGTCCACAGAAAACAAAATATTATTTACTGCATTTGAATTACGTAATCATCGAAATACAAAATATTTTGTCCACACTCGAAAGCTATTTGAATTACGTAAACATAACAAGTGGTCAAAACAAAAACGTAACATCACTCAAGTTTTAACGTTTCTAATTTGGTAGCCGTAACAGAAGAAGAAATAAAGAAAATTACACTTACATCTTTCTCCATTCTAAACAAAGATTATATTAAATAATACTCATATTTTTTAAATTTTAAAATAAATATTCACATTTATATACTAATAAAATGACAATTGTGTGTTTTAGGTTGAAGGTAGTATGAATGTCTTTTGTGAATTTGTCTTACGTCTCATTTTTATAAAATCTTTTAGTAAATTTTCATCAAGAGACCTAATAGTGATATCAAAGTTTTTGTGGCGAAAGCAATAATTTAATTCTTTTAAAATAATTTTATTTAGTTGTATATATCTTTTAAATATTTTATTGTTTTGTATATTTAAAAATTTATAAAAAGAACATATGTTTATGACTTATAGTTTTTTTGTATTTTATTATACCACATGATCTTGCACTAGTGCTAAATGGTTATATAAAAGCCTTCTTTACATTTAAAAATGACAAAGAAAATGAAAACAAAATAAAGAGTTTAATATACACAGTTAGTGAAATATATATACATTAAAACATTGGTAACCATATTTCATTAATATAACGTGATAATTTAACAAATTTTAATTAAATCTCATGTTGGATCGAGATGTTTTAAACAAGGAGAAAAATGACTAAATTCTATTAGTATAAAACAATTCCATGATGCTCTTAATCACGAATAATAATTTTATTATTTATAGCAAAACTACTTTACAACTAATATATATGAACACTATTTTTGTGTGAATGGAAGATATAAAAAAAGCATACCGAAATAAACTTACACACTAAAGTCAAAAAGGAAGTCAAAGAGTTAATAATATTCGATGGGTTACGATTTACGATTGTTTCTTTTCGGTTCACATAAATATTTATTTAGTTATAATATGTATATTTCTTTTAATTATCATGAAATATTTTTAACAGACTAATCCATAAAAAAACATTGTAGAAACTGAAGCAGAAATATAAGAATTAGAAGCTATGTAAGATAGATACGGATATGAACACTGATACGATATAGACACGATATAGATACGGATACGGAGATACGTATAATTTTTAAAATGTAAGATACGAGATACAGATCTATGTATTATATAATTTTGAATTATATATATTGAAAATAAATATTTATGTGTAAAAATATGTTTTAAATTATTTTGGGAGCATGAAGATATTTTTCATGACTGGTTCAAAAGAATTTGTTTCTTATTTTTCTAATCATAATAAAAATTTATACAATAAATTTGAGTTTTTAGAAAATTATTGTATTTATACCTTCTAAAATTGTGTTATAGAATCGTGTTAGAATTTTAAAAAATCCAACAAATATTTTTTGAATTGAACATTTAACCAATAAATATCCTACGAGTGTTGTACGAGTGTCGACACCGATATGTGTGTTCGACACCGATACGCTCATTTAAGAGAAGTGTTCGAGCCTCATAGATTAGAAGCAATTTTTTATTTTCACAATTTTATTTTATTTTTTAAATAAAATGAAATATCACTATGTTTGAAGAAAAAAATTTAAGGCATATTAGTAATATTAGCTTGGTTTTGTTGGAGTCCGATGTCGGTTTTTGGTGGTAAAAAAAGGTGACATAAATAGATTTGGTGACCTAATTGGGCCGCCACTAGTATTACATTTGGAACAAGAAAAAGTCATCACCCAACCCAAAACTAAACCATAGTTACCTTTCTGCATTAATTATTATTCTCACCCCTCACCCTTTACACACCAAAGAACCTGTAAAGTCAGCATGATTACATTTATAACAAATACTAACCAGTATTCTAAAAATAACAGTGTTTCAAAAAGGAAAAATAATATGCATCATAAAAAGTCATGAGTTGTGACTTATGAGTCTTTGGGATGGCTAACCATATTCACACTGTTGACTGATGAAAAACAAGAGTCGCATAAAAGTGATTGTTGCAAGATAACAACAGCTACTTCTTCTCTTTTCAAATTTGGGAATTCAAAGCCTTGTTCAAAAGGAGAAACACCATAGACCAAGAAGAATGCCACTGTCAATGACGGGTTCAATTTGCTTTTCTTAATTTCCTCACCACCCCACACCATACCAGAACTATACTATGAAACTTTTATTTATCTTCCTTACCAAACACTTCATCATTCTCCCTCTGCAAACATAACATGCCAGGTTTCTTTTTCTTTCTCTTTTGCTTCTTGGCATTACACATCACTATTTCATTCTCCTCAGACACCTTAACCCCAACACAAACTCTTCTAACCAACCAAACCCTGGTTTCACCTACCCAAGTCTTTGCTCTGGGCTTCTTTTCCAGGACCAATTCCTCTTGGTACTTAGGCATATGGTACCACAACATCAGCAACGGACCCGTAGTATGGGTGGCCAACAGAGACAACCCTCTCCACAACTCCACAGGATTTCTAACCATCGGAGAAAACAAAAACATGATTCTAACAACTCCATCAGGGGAACCCGTTTGGTCCTCCAATGTCACCAAAGCCAACAACCCCATTCTCCAGCTTTTGGACACGGGAAATCTAGTTCTCAGAGAAGCAAACGTAACCGACCCCGCAAACTATCTCTGGCAAAGCTTCGATTACCCAACAGACACACTCTTACCTGGGATGAAAATGGGGTGGAACCTAGACACTGGCGTGGAGAAACACTTAACCTCGTGGAAAGTAGAAGGAAAAGACCCTTCAAGTGGTGATTACTCTTTCAAGATAGATCCTCGTGGAATACCAGAAATTTTCTTGATGAATGAAAATGATAGAATATATAGAAGTGGGCCTTGGAACGGTGAGAGATTCAGTGGGGTACCAGAGATGCAACCCGACACTGATTCCATCATGTTTGATTTTTCATACGATAACCATGGTGTGCACTATTCCTTCTCCATTGGGAACCGCTCTATTTTGTCGAGGCTAATTGTGACTTCGGGTGGTGTACTTAAGCGTCGTACGTGGGTGCCAAGCAGCAACACATGGACCACCTTTTGGTATGCACCTAAGGACCAGTGTGATAATTTCAAAGCGTGCGGTTCTAATGGTTTGTGTGACTCTAACGCCTCGCCGGTGTGCACCTGTATGAGAGGGTTCAGTCCGAAGAACCAGCAGGCGTGGAGTTTGAGAGATGGGTCTGAAGGGTGTGTGAGGAACACGAATTTGGATTGTGGGACTGACAAGTTTTTGCATTTGGAGGACGTGAAGTTGCCTGAGACAAGTAGTGTGTTTGCGAACAGGAGCATGAACCTAGAAGAGTGTAAAGATTTGTGTCGCAGGAATTGTTCTTGCACTGCTTATGCCAACATTGAGGTCACAAACGGAGGAACCGGGTGCGTCACGTGGAGTGCTGAACTCATAGACATGAGAAAGTATCCCAGCGGTGGACAAGATCTCTTTGTCAGATTAGCAGCTTCTGATGCAGGTACCTTCACACTAAACATTATTTAACGTTTTCACCTGTTTCTTTGCTTTTATTATTTTAAACACTATTTGGGAAAATAAATATATATAATCACAGAATGATGCTTGCTCATCTGTTTTATTAAACAATTGTTTCTGTGTTTTCTTCCAATCTTCCATACTCTGTTTCATACCAGTTTGGTTTGTTGGTTATTAGCAATTAGGCTAAGGTCATTCTGATATAAATTTGTTTATGGAATTGACATTGCTAGAATAAATTAGAAAAGTGTTGATCTTCAAAAATTTATCTTCAATTAGTAAGATACCATAGAATGGCTTTGTATAACAAAAATAAGCATGATTAATCCTGAATGAACGAAAAGAAATAGTTGTTGACGTTGGAAAATTTTTGGTCAATTTTTTGGCATTAAATTTGAGCAAGATTCTTTTTTCAAATTCTTGGTGCCGCCCTAAACTTGTTTGACGTGTGATGTGGCTTCTAACGAAGGAAAGGAGAAAAGAAGAAGTATGTGTCTGCCTGTGGGAAAATATGAACGCAATTACATTTCTTCACTCACCCTTTTCATTCCATTGGTTGGGTGACCTAACTGAGTAAATTAAAATTCTGTAATCTTTCTAGATTCTTTTTTTCTTTCTAGAATTTGTTGGTCCACTCACTTCTCTTATATGGGCCCTACGGGAATTGTGGGCCGACGTTTTTGACTCGTTGCGTTTTCTTTTGGGCGCATACCAATGCTATGTTCTTTCTCAATCAATGCCTATATTCACATTTGTCACATCTACATTTAAAATTTTGTAACAAGAAATGTCATTGACCGAAATGTTGAATTTATTTCACAGCTAGATAACTAGTTCTGCCTATTTGTTCATATTTGAATATGGGAAGCGAAATGGAGAGTTTGAATAGGATTAGGAAACACGTTTATCCTTGATGAAAGTGGGTCCTGGACCATGCTAAGTTCATAGGTTGGTAGGTTTTGGAGCATGTGAACTTTGAAAATTAGAAAAAGATAAGGATCTGTTTAATGAATATCACCTGCACTCAGAAAAGCTTATTTTTATACATTTCGGTGGGAGTAGGCGGCATTTCAAAGCTGCATATGTCTACATCAAAGCAAGCCAAATTCTCTTTCTTTTCTTCACCTTTTTGTGAATTTGTTTTTTAATGTTTCATTTTGTTAGGGAAATAAAAAATGCATCATAGAAAACTAAGCTAATTTCATCAGTCTCCTTGAAGTGAATTTGTATAGCTAATCTGACACGTTACGTTTCTGCATAAGTGTAGGTTCTTCCAAATTGTTTAACTGAAAGTGTTGCATAATTTTCTGTCTTGAATGTTTTAGTTATGTTGAGTCATCATCTAATTTTTAACTTGCTAGTATTTACTCTACAAAACCTATTTTCTACCACTTAGAACAAATATTAAGTGGATAAATGTACTAAAAGAAACCTATGCATCACAGATGACACAGGATCTGCAGGTGGCTCTCACAAGACAAACCATATCGGCGAGATTGCAGGAATCACAGCTTCTGCAGCTGTAGTAATTGTGGGATTGGTTATGATTTTCTGGAAGAAGAGAAAAGTGTTAAGTATATCGAATTTGAAGACTACCCCCAGAGGTAATGTCCTTGTCCACATGAAGTTAAGTAAATGGTATAAACGTTGTTGTGGCAGATGATAACATATTTTGGTTCTTGCCACAAAACCAGGTTCTTTCCAAAGAAGTAGAGAGTTGCTAACAAGTGACGGGGTATTTTCAACTAATAGAGAAAACTCGGGAGAAAGGAACATGGATGACATAGAGTTGCCAATGTTTGATTTTAATACCTTGACAATGGCCACAAACAACTTCTCTGAAGAAAATAAACTTGGACAAGGAGGGTTTGGTATTGTTTACAGGGTAGGTTTGTTTTTTATAGCTCTCATAATAACCCATACAGAAAACCATACTAATGGGAGTGCTTGTGTGGCAAGCAGGGAAGGTTGATGGAAGGCCGTGATATTGCTGTCAAGAGGTTATCAAAAAACTCCGTGCAAGGAGTTGAAGAATTTAAGAATGAGGTGAAGTTAATTGTCAGACTTCAACATCGAAATCTTGTTCGGCTCTTTGGATGCTGCGTTGAGATGGATGAGAAGTTGCTAGTGTACGAGCACATGGAAAATAGAAGCCTTTATTCCATTTTGTTTGGTAATTTTTAACATTCTACACCTGAGATCTTTTGTTTTTTCAATGCATGCATGTTTTGCTTGATCTGGTCTTATCTTTTTATCTGAATGCTTTTGTAATAAATAATGTTCCAGACAAAGCCAAAAAACACATGTTGGACTGGAATAGACGCTTCAGCATTATATGTGGCATAGCTAGAGGGATACTCTATCTGCACCATGATTCCAGACTCAGGATTATCCATAGGGATCTCAAGGCAAGCAACATTTTACTTGACAGTGAAATGAACCCAAAGATATCAGACTTTGGGATGGCTAGACTTTTTGGCGCGAATCAGACAGAAGGAAACACATTGAGAGTTGTTGGAACATAGTGAGTACCACTTCATTGCAAACAATACTCTCTACAAGACCAAATATGCTGACCTTATTATTTGTATATTTTTCTTATGCACAGTGGTTACATGTCTCCTGAATATGCTATGGACGGTACCTTCTCAGTGAAATCTGATGTTTTCAGCTTTGGAGTTCTAGCGCTGGAAATTATAACTGGGAAGAAAAATAGAGGATTCTATTACTCAAATGATGACATGAATCTTCTAGGGAATGTAAGTGAGGGTGGTTCATGAATTAGAGTGATACTTAGTTGATAATATCATATTCCGTTAATAAACAATTGGTGGTACTTTCTTGTTGTAGGCATGGAGGCAGTGGAGAGATGGCAGTGCATTGGAACTTGTTGATTCATCACTTGGTAATTCATATTCACCAGCTGAAGTTCTCAGATGCATACACGTTGGACTCTTGTGTGTCCAAGAACGTGCAGAAGATAGGCCAACAATGTCTTCAGTGATGTTGATGCTGAGTAGTGAATCTGCATTAATGCCACAACCCAGAAACCCTGGGTTTTCCGTAGGGAAGAATCCTGCGGAGACTGATTCATGTTCAAGTAAGCAAGATGAATCATGGAGTGTGAACCAAGTCACAGTCACATTGCTAGATGCTAGGTAGTTAAAAGAAGCATGACATCACCTAGCACATTTGTATATTCCTTGAAACATAGAAGTTATACTGTAAATTTTCCTTCCTCTGATAGTTGCGGCATCTTTGAGATCTACTTTGATCTTGTTTTGGTGTAATATGCAAGAGATACAGTGAAAACCATACTCCTTAAAACTCTTCAAAGAAAACTTACTTTAACTGTTGGAGAACCTTTTACATATACTCTTCCCATCACTGAAACTTGGACACTGTGAGAACCTGAGAGCTACTAGGCGATCAACAAAGACTTTTAGGAAAGTTGAAAACTCTTCCCGATTCCAAACAAGAACAATAAGACTTCTCAATTTTTTCACTAGGAATGATGAAAGAAAAAAAACTGATAGCTGAGTCTGTTATTCATGTAGACTATATAGAACTGTATATTAATTCACGTGTGATAAAATCAAATTTCCTTTAAGATTCATCTTATGTACCAAACTATGCTTGAAACAAATACGCTGTTTCTCAAAGTAAACTATAGCTATTAATCATAATGCTTTGTATCCAACGATTCTGAGAAGCGATGTAAAGCTCAAAAACCCGGATTCTGAGAAGCGATGAAAGGCAGGTAAAACTCAAAAACCAAGAAATAAAAATATTAATAAAATACAAATTTCGAAGCAAAAGCGTTGTACTATTCTTTCTTAGCAAGATTTACGAAAAATATGATTAAAATAATGTAAATAATAATAATAATTATTAAAATATTAATAAATATATAAAATGATAATTAAAATAAAAATATTAATAATAAATTTATGAAATAATAATTATTATTAAAAATTATAAATAATAATTAATAATGATAAAAAATAAATAAAAAATAATAGTACAACTAAATTAATTTATAATATATTTTATAATTATTAAAAATTTACATAATATTATTAAAATGTCAAAATTACTCTTAATTTATTTGTATCAAATATTTAATAATATTATTAATAAAAATAAATAATAATAAAATATATTTATTTATATAATAATAATATTATTATTATTAATTATAAAAATAACTATATAAATTAATTAAATTTTTTTATTATTCATATATTTTTAAAAGTAAGGGTAAATTTATAAGGTTGTATTTTACATATTTTAAAAAAATTAAAAAATTTCATATAACTATCACATCATTCACAAAATTCAATAAACTTTCCTCACAAATCTCTTCTAATATACCTCAATCCAAACAACCTCACTTTCCTCCCAAATCTCTCCTAATAATAAGTTTAATTATTATTTTTTCTCTGCTGATAAAGTCCAGAAGCATTAGTAATGGGCTTCTGTTGGGCCAGTTATTCTCTTTGTAACTACCACTGTCTTAGACATAGCTTTCTTATATATACACCTACAATTTTACTATTTGAACATAGTATTCACTTTTTATTGTTACGAAATACAATTCATTTGTGTTTTTCATTCTGTTTCATCTTCTCTCTTCTCCCTCATTCCACTGGGGTTCTTCACGCTCTGTTCTTGTTCTCTTTGTTGCTTTGCCTACGCAGTTCTTGATCTATGAAACCTTGTGCTCTCTTTTCCATCTCCGATCAAGCATATTATCTACATTACCTGCCTACACAAGTTAGTGGAAAATAGAGATTGTAGATGCAGAGAAAGGCAGAGAAAGGGGATGCTGGAAAAGAAAAAAGAAGAAGAAACAAACAAGTTTTCGAGACTTGCAACATTGTATTATTTAGGAAACAATGGACTGCTATATATTTGTTAATTGGTAGAGTTTGGTAAAATGTCTTTGCTGCTATCAACATCTTCCACCTCTTCCAGCTTTCATTGACTAACAGTCTCTGCAGTTGCTTTCACTCTACATGCCACGTTAAAATATTGCACTATTTAGTTGTGGAGCATGATTGACTGAATAAGATGGATTTCTGGTAACGAATTTCAAACTATGTCCCATCTTTCTTTCTTGTTCTTGCTGTTGTTCCAATGCTGTCTCAACATTAAAGGTTGGTGTTGTTGAGTCTGATGACCTAATGTTGACGTTGCTCTCCAATATTTCATGCTAATTTTATATACATTATTTTACATCTTCATTTTCAAATGTGCTTTCTTTTCTAGTCATAACCACAGTTTAACTGAATATTATATGCTTGAAAATTTGTGTGTTCTTAACAGTTTTTATATTTTTATTTTCAATTTTTTTTCTCCTACTATTAAAATGTCTTTTATTATCTTTTCCATTCATATCATTATGAAAACAACTAATATTTTGCGTTTGATTATGACTTGAGGTCAGAACATTTTGAATTAAAAAGTGTTGAATTTGAATTGCTGTGAAACTGAAACATGTCCTATAGCAAAGAACTCAGATATAACATATCACTAATGTGCTGCGATGTTCAAATCCTCGGCTCGAACTTGCATTCTGTACACAAGTTCATATTTTTCACTAATTTGTTTGTGATGTTAAATTGCAAATTAGTTTATGAAGAAAGACTTTAAAAATTCAATAACATAGGATTGTGACACTTTTGAAAACATAAGATCGCACTAGACGTTACATAGTTGCATGTTGGTTTAGAAAAACAAAACATTTCATGTAATCTTTCAAAAAGAAAACAGGACCCTCAAGGTACACCTGCTCCCAATTATAGAATTCTTTTGCTTAATTTAACGAACCCATTAAATTCACAGAGGGGTCTAGATAAGAAGTTTATTGGGAACAGTGAGATTAAAGAACCAAAGTTTTCTTTTATAAGTAGTAACGTGAAAGGATGAAATTACTCATGGAGAAAACCAAGTTCACCCTTTTATTTCTTGTTACTTGTTGCTATTTCATATCCTTGTTTCCTTCATCTTTGGAAGCAGAGGATGAAATAACTCCTCCACAAACCATCAGTGGCAACCAGACACTAGTCTCACCTTCTCAAAATTTTGAACTGGGTTTCTTCAGTCCTGGCAATTCAACTCACATTTATCTTGGAATATGGTACAAGCGTATCCCAGACCAGACAGTTATTTGGATTGCAAATAGAGACAATCCACTAGTTAACTCTGGTGGCTCCTTGACATTCAGTGGTGATGGCAAGCTCATTCTTCTAAGCCACACGGGAAGTGTTGCATGGTCCTCAAACTCATCTGGACCTGCAAAAAATCCAGTGGCACAGCTTCTAGATTCCGGAAACTTTGTGTTGAAAGACTATGGAAATGAGAGATTTTTGTGGGAGAGTTTTGATTACCCATCTGACACATTGATACCAGGAATGAAACTAGGTTGGAACTTCAAAACTGGCTTGAATCGACTCTTGACTTCATGGAAAACCACTTCTGATCCTTCTCCAGGAGAATACACCTACAGTGTGGATCCACGTGGCCTTCCTCAGCTTTTCCTTCACAAGAGAAACAAGCAGGTCTTCAGAAGTGGACCATGGTATGGACAACAATTCAAAGGTGACCCGGTTCTCAGTGCAAATCCAGTTTTCAAACCCATATTTGTGTTTGATTCTGATGAAGTGTCTTACTCCTATGAGACCAAAGACACCATCATTTCAAGATTTGTGCTCAGTCAGTCTGGTTTGATTCAGCATTTTTCATGGAATGATCAACATTCAAGTTGGTTTTCTGAATTTTCAATTCAAGGGGACCGTTGTGATGATTATGGCCTTTGTGGTGCTTACGGTTCTTGTTACATCAATACCTCCCCTGTTTGCAAGTGTTTGAAGGGTTTTGAGCCTAAGCTTCCGCAGGAATGGGAAAGGTCTGAGTGGTCAGATGGATGTGTTAGAAAAAACACAGAGGTTTGCAGCAATGGAGATGCATTTCAGCAGTTTACAGGAATGAAGCTTCCAGATGCCGCTGAGTTTCGTACAAACTACAGCATCAGCATTGATCACTGTGAGAAAGAATGCTCTAAGAACTGCTCCTGTGTTGCTTATGCAAACCTGGATATAAATGCAAGCGGAAAAGGTTGTATTGCATGGTTTGGGAATTTATTTGATATAAGAGAGGTTTCTGTGAATGGACAAGATTTCTACCTGAGGGTTGCAGCTTCAGAAATAGGTAAGAACATTGAAGGTATGTGCTACCAATCCATGTCATGTTTTAGTCCAATTTTAGCAGTCACCAGAAATTTAGCTCACTTCTTTTTTGAGTAAGCCAACAAATACTTATTATCATATTAAAGATTCTTCAATAAAAGCAATTTCAATTTTTCTCAAAATATGTTTATATATTGTATGTTTTGTCTTTATATGTGGTGTCAGGTTCAAATGCTGATGGAAGTAAAAGGAAGAAACTCATACTGTTTCCTGTGGCTGCATCTGTAACTTCAACAATTATTGTATCAACATTGTGGTTGATAATTAAGAAATGCAGAAGAAATGGAGGTAAATATAAGTTGTAGTTCTAGTTTGAGAAGATAAATCTGTCGTACTTTTTAAACCGTAGTGTCCTTTTATTAGCATTACTGATTAATCCTTGGCTATTTGCTTCTGTAAGCAGCCAAACAGACCGGTAGTCAGTTTAGTGTTGGCAGAGTCAGGAGTGAAAGGAATGAATTTGAACTTCCAATGTTTAAGATTGCCATGATTGAAGCCGCCACTGGGAATTTCTCTAGTTACAACAAGATTGGAGAAGGAGGATTTGGTCCTGTATACAAAGTAAATTACTCTCTCTCTCTGGTTAATTATTAAAAAATATATATTCCAAACAATATCACATACTAGTCTCTAACAAGGTTGCACGGTAGGAAAATGCACATTTATCCAATGATCTCTCTGATTTATTTAGTCTGTAACATCTGAGATCTCAAAATAGTATCATGTTGTTTAAAGAGTAAAACTCGTGTACATCCCCAACTGTGCAAAAACCGTTGACATTCACCATTTCTCTCAATCTCTTATTATCACATCATATCACATCTATACTTCTTTATCATCTATCAGTTTTTCTTTCTGAGTGTCTATTCACCATTTGAGTTTTCTACTGGTTGTTCAGTCCAAATATTCAAAATGACAGTAAAACTTTCCACTTACCAAGCAAACAAGTCTATCGATTCCGTTTTCCTACGAGAAAGGCTATTCGCCCTCAGTTTTACAACAACAATAATAATATCTTGGTTCTGTTGGATTTGCAGGGTCAACTTCCATCAGGACAGGAAGTAGCTGCGAAAAGGCTATCAGAGAGTTCTGGACAAGGCCTGCAGGAGTTCAAGAATGAGGTCATTTTGATCTCCCAACTTCAGCATCGAAATCTTGTCAAGCTTCTGGGTTGTTGCATTGACGGTGAAGATAAAATATTGATCTATGAATACATGCCAAACGGAAGCTTGGACTCCTTATTATTCGGTTGGTCAATCAACTATTCCAAAATCACATCTACACATAGAAACACGTACTTTGAGCAAACACATTTCACTTGATCATAATATACTGTATAAAACAAGCAATATTCTGAATCAGATGAAACCAAGCGTTCTGTGCTCAGTTGGGAGAAGAGGCTAGACATAATTATTGGCATTGCTCGTGGAGTTCTCTACCTTCACAGAGATTCAAGACTGAGAATCATCCATAGAGACCTGAAAGCAAGCAATGTTCTTTTAGACAGTGAAATGAATCCAAAAATTTCTGACTTCGGAATGGCAAGAATGTTTGGTGGAGATCAAACGGAAGCAAAGACCAAGAGGGTAGTGGGAACCTAGTAAGCACAACGACACATGACTTAACTTTCCACAGTTTTTCTGAACTTAACTGCTAAACTCATTTTACTCTCTGCACTTGTTACAGTGGATATATGGCCCCAGAGTACGCAATAGATGGACACTTCTCTTTTAAATCGGATGTTTATAGCTTTGGGGTTTTACTCTTGGAGCTGTTGAGCGGGAAGAAAAACAAAGGGTTTGTTCACCCAGATCACAAACTGAATCTCCTAGGCCATGTGAGTAAATTGGTCAGTTATGAGTTTAGAGTTATTTAAGAAAAGTTGAGTATGTGTGAGTGTTGTTTTTGGTTAATTAGTATTATAATCTGATGAAAGGAATAATTTGGAAACATGGTAGGCATGGAAGGTATGGAATGAAGAAAGGGCGTTGGAGGTGATGGATCCATTTGTTGGGAAAAAGTTTCCGACATGTGAAGCTCTAAGGTGTATAAAAGTGGGTCTGTCATGTGTTCAAGAGTTCCCAGAAGATAGGCCAACAATGTCATCAGTTGTTTTGATGTTGGAGAGTGAGAGTGTGTTGATCCCTCAACCCGGAAGGCCAGGATTATATTCGGAGAGATTTTTCTCTCAGACGAATTCATCATCAAACGCTCCACTCAACTCTGCTTCCAATCACACAACTGCTACTTCGCTAGAGGGTCGTTGATTCCTTAGTAACAACACTGTGCAAGTTAAACATGCATGAAGTTTTCTTTCTGATTCAAAATTAAGCAGATAATGGGAATCATCATGCTTACACTTCTGAAAGTTCTTATTCCTTTAATCACTCCGGCTTAATTGAATCACTGGGATGCCAACATTGTTATCATTAAGTAATATATAATATAATTAAAAATATTTGTTCAACTTAAGGTTATTGAATAATGACAAATATTTGTTCAACTTAAGGTTATTGATTAATTTGTAGAGGTGAGATAATTATGAATATTTCGGAAATTTCACTTCATTCCGTTTCGTTATGGGCTATTATCATGATTTGGCCTGAATTGGAACACGTCCCATCTAAGGCCTGCACAATACAATACTGTTATATTATTAAAATCGGTTGTTAAAAGGGAGTATTCATATTAGGAATGTTAATTTTTTTTTGTTTAATTAATTTACCGATTAGGTCATAAAATTGGTAGTGTCCATCTAGTACATGAATGGTGATACATTAATACCACTTAAAATCAAAATACATTTATTTAATATCACTAAAAGACAAAAACATTCATTTACTTTTAATATAAAATCATAATATATATTATTATCCTATTAAAATTAGTTATTAGGTGAGAGTATTTTTTTTAAGAGGGTCAAAGTAATATTTTCCATCAGGTACATGTATATTAATTATTTACGTTGGAATCTTAACTAAGGATGAAAAAATGAGCTCGGTCCATAAATTTGAGGACTTAAACATACTTAATCTATAAGCTCACCACTGACTAGCTCATTTCTAAATGATTTTTTTACCTTACTTATTGTAGTTTATTTCTATTTATTAGTTACAATGCTTCAGATTTTGGGTAATTATAAATCCATGGAATCAACTCTTTTTTTTTTGGCCTTCAAGCAAACCCACCTTGGATTAGTGGGTTACAAAGTGAATTTGTATCATCAAAACGAATGTGTGGTTCAAATAGAAGTTTATTTAATTGGTGGGTGAGGCTTGGTTAACGACATATAAAAATAAAAAGCTAAGTAACTTGTCTTTTGAAATGAGCATGAACTCATATTGCACTTTAAGATGAATTAACATGTTGTTAACCTGGGATCATTAGACAAAAATAAATAAATGATGAAGTTATTGAGACTAAGATTCCCTTTTGAGTGTTAATTAAGTTTGTGCATAAACTAATTGAGAAATGAAGAGAGAAAAAACCTCTAATAAGCCTTTTAATTATAAAAATTTAAAAGCTGAACTTGACGGGACTTATCTAACTAACATGACTCGTGGATTATAGAAATGAAAATTAGATGGATTACCCATAAAGTTTAAAAGCCAAATTATTATTGTATCCATAAACAGCCGAATTATACGAGTGAAATTGGAGGATTTGAAATCATTGCCATTCAAAATAGTTTTAAAAAAATAGAGAAGAAGTTTTCTTGGCACATCGAAGTCATAGAAGTATGTTACAATAATGTCTAATAATAAGAAATTAGAAATCATGAGTGAACAAGGACGTCATTTCAACTACTCCACGTTCGTGCTATGTTTGAGTTTGACCCACCAATCATGCATCACCCACCATGTCTTGGATTAATTAAAAGATGTAACGTATAATAAAATATAAAATAATTGACCAAAGACAATAATGATCCAATAAATAAGTTGTTGTACAGTTAATTAATTAACTACTGAGTTGAATAATTCGTTTGTATGATGTGGATCAGAGTTCTTCGTTTCTTGCTGAAACATTTATTTCCCTTTCTCTTGTTTTCTGTATTGAACTTTTCTTAAACGTACGCCATTCCAACAACAACAACAACCATAATAATAATACTGTAATAAGTTACAGTATAAGACTAGGTACGTAGTTAAGGTTTCATTCACCAACACCTTCTGGTTTCCATAGAGACAAGACATTAGCAGTTACTACCAATGGCTACCAAGGTTTATATTATGTAAGACATTCTAACTCTCTTCTTTTTTGTCCTACTTTGATGGTTAAGTTGTGACCAATACTCCATTTTCATTGGCTTAGATTCTTGATTTTGTTCTTGTTAATCACTTCATAATCCATGAATTCTGGGTCTGCTTTATTTTTTCCATACAGAATTAATGATTGATGGTATGGTTTTACTTTCTTTTTCCACATTGTTGATTTCTTTATCTTGTTTTCCAGTTGTGGAGTTAATCTCTTATAAGCTTCTCTTCCCAGTTCTTTGTCAGAGTATTAGATTTAGTATTTGTTTAGATTGATGAATTGGGAAGGTGTGGTGAGTGAGTCTTCAGTAGTAGTAGCTGCTGTAAGTTCTAGACTTTTCAACAGTTTATGTCTTACTTGTGAAGAATTTTCACCACTGAACCTAAATTCAATCTATGAATCTTTACCTCGTCATCTCCTTACGGTATTTGAAGCAATCAAGGTTTTTGTATTGATGTAGAACAGCTCCCTAATATCTGATGCTGTTTTTGCCGTTCTTGAAATTTTGGGAATTCTGATGTTTCTTACCAGAGCAGTATTGGAAAGTGTTTCTCCTTTGAAAGCTGTTTGAGGGTGGGAAGGAATTAATAGCTTTTCAATCCTTACAATTGCAGCCAAGGAGGAAAAAAACTTTTGCTTAGATCTGTTTTCATTTCTTTGTCCTGTTCTCCTATTTCAGCTTTTGAAAGAAATAAAGACAGGATTTTGGGAGTAGACAGGGAATGTTTAAATTCTTGAACTGTATTTCATATAAATTGATTTAACGTCTCCTTTTTAATCATAACTTCAAAAACAAAAGAACAAAGATTCAGAATCTTGACTCTGAAATTTGGGGAGAAGAGGGGTTTCACAATGGCAATTGGTGAATTCCAGTTTCCATTATCTCAAAAATGACTAAGCTGTAAAGTGCAGTAGTCATTTCTTGAAAGAACTGTTGTCTGGTAGAGAGTTTCTAAACTAACTCCATCAGTTTCTAATAAATTTTTATTATCATAAGACCAATAATAGTGTACCTATCTGTTGTAGAAGTTGTAGTTATTATATAATTTATTTCTCTATCCCTAATCTGATTGAAATTTGCCTTGCATGTTTAGTTATTATTCTACTTATGGACATGTTGAGAAGCTAGCTAGAGAGATAGAAAAAGGGGCTGCTTCTGTGGAGGGAATAGAAGCAAAACTGTGGCAGGTTTGTAAACCTTATTTCATTTTCATTCATCCATAAAGTGCTCACTTATGACACCTCTTTTAACAGCTCATAATGTCATTACGTGATGATATGAAAGAAACTTCTAATTTGGTAACAACCTTTTTCAATCTTGAAACGATTGAGGCCATGTCAGCAGAGTGTTCAAATATTTATGGCAATATCTTTAAAATGATCTGGCCATGTTACACTGTTCATGTAATTCGGAAGAAAGAAGGAATTTCCCTTATTCACTTTCATTCTTTGTATCTAAACATACAGGTACCTGAAACATTGCCTGAAGAAGTACTTCAGAAGTTGGGAGCACCACCAAAGAGTGATGTTCCTGTCATTACTCCCCATGAGCTTCCTGAGGCTGATGGCTTTTTGTTTGGTTTTCCTACAAGATTTGGATCTATGGCTGCTCAATTTAAAGCATTTTTTGATGCAACTGGAGGCCTATGGCGTTCACAATCACTATCAGGAAAGCCTGCAGGCTTCTTCTATAGCACTGCTTCTCAAGGAGGTGGTCAAGAAACTACCCCGTGAGTCACTGAATTCTTCTTTAATTCCCTTGTTTCTGTTTCTGTTTCTGTTTCTATCAGTGCTAATATGCAGCTGAGAAAAGCAATAGAAAAGTTAGTGACAGTTTGCTTTTTGATTGTGCAAACAGGTTGACATCTATTACTCAACTTGTTCACCATGGAATGATTTATGTGCCCATTGGATACACATTTGGCGCTGGCATGTTTGAGTTGGAGAACTTGAAAGGTGGCTCCCCATATGGTGCAGGAACTTATGCTGGGGATGGCTCAAGGCAGCCTAGTGAGTTAGAATTGGCTCAAGCTTTTCATCAGGGAAAGTACTTTGCAGGCATTGCCAAGAAGCTCAAGGGATCTCAATGAGTTTTATCCTCCATACATACTCTGCATCCATTACCGTTTTGTCAAATAAAGAAATATGTTTCAAATACAAGTGTGAGAATAAATCATTACTTCATGTTCAAACGTTGTTATGTTGTTCCATTCAAGGATATTGACGATCTCAAACCTAGAACATTCAGTTGAGGTTGCTTAAATTTTAAGATAGTCTCTGAGTTTCATGGTCTTCAAAGAAAAGAGGAGCTCTACCACTCCGATCCGATGTTCAAGTTAGTAAAAACATAAAATATAATGAGTACAAAGTAAAATATGAGTTAAAAGTACTTCCTGTATTATTGTGTCATTTGAGTTGTTTTCTTTCTCTTATATAGGATAGTGATCTCCCTATTTTCCTTGTATTTAGTAATTTTATTAGCTTAATACAGTGTTTGTTTATTGTACATTTATGCATTATGGTTATATAACTCTTTTTGTCTAGTTTTAATGTTACGTTTATCAAATTGTTCAAATAATAAAGTAAGGTGTATTCATACAAATGGGGCAAATGAAGGTATGATTTTCATATGACAATTTGAATAATAAAATAATTAAATATAAAAAACAATTGCATAAAAGTAAGAGATTTCATATTTGGGATTTACCTTCATTGAATTTCCTAAAATATAATACTTAATTTTTCATCCAATCAAAATCTATTTATTATCAACCCCAAACAAATATTTTAACCTCAGTTTCTTGAATGAAAGAACTTAAGTTTCTTGATTATTATAATCAATTCTTTAAATTAGTACAACCAAAAATATTTGTTTTAAGAAAAGTTTTTCATAGTATCTAATTTTTTCCTATTTAAAAATATAAAAAGTGTGGAATGTTATACTCAGAATTCAATCAGTTTTTTCAATTATAATTGAATGATTTAACCAAAAATAAATAATAAACATTAAATAGAAGATAAATCATAACAATCCTTAATTCAACAATAAAATTCATAATTTAATACTTCTTCAAACTGTATATACATGATTCGCTCTCACAACATAAATATTAGACAAACATGTATATGACCATACATGTTCATGAAACGTATAGTATTTTACCATCATGGTTTTGTCCTTCTTTAGTTTGTAGTTTTTTTTCTCTTTGAACTGTTAAATAAAAACAATTAAGGCCGTGAATTGTATTTTTTTAATAAATGGTGATAAAATTCGATTTAAATACATACTAAAATTTAATGTTCTGTAGTTAATTAATTAACAGCAGTGTGTTGCATGGTGAGTAGATATTTCATTTCAAAATTTAAATATTTTATAAAAATGAAAAGTGAAAGAAAGGATAGAAGCATGGGGAATAGGACAGTGATTAAAGACAGAAAAATATTTGATAAAGGTGCAACAATAATAAGTGACTATAAAAAAAATTGTTAAGTAATAATGCCTCTTAGCCACCATCACCTTATTGGACTATTCAAAAGATGAAACTAATAATAATAATAATAGAAATTGACAAAAGACAATAATTATCAAATAAATTATTGCATGATAACTAAGTTAAAAACGTGGTTACTATGCATTGGACAAGAATTAATGAACATTTTTTTTTTCAGTTCTTTAGTTTTTTCAGAATAAGTTATGAGAGAGGCCAGCATAAGGCTGCTAATAATATTTACTTTTAAAAATTATTTAGTAATTAATACTATTTATATAGCAAACATCCAAAAACAAGGCGGCTTAAACATTATATTTAAATTAATAATAAAAATTTAGTATTAATATAAACGTAGTTTTTATTATTAATTGAAAAGTGTCTTCATAATTAAAGTGTATTTTTTTCCTAGCAAATAAAATTCGAACCCTACTAGAAAAAAAAATATTATTTTTCTAGGATTTCTAATTTTTCTGTTATTTTTTTCGCTTAAAAATCAGTCGTTAATTTCAGTTAAATGTGTTGTTTTCTAATATATTAATTCTCTCCAGAATTAGCTCAGAAAACTCAAAAGAAAATATTCAATAAAATTATTATTATTATTATTATTATAATGAAATATTATTTTTTAATATTGTTATCAATTTCAAGAAGATTTCAGTTGGAATCTCATTTTAAACTTAAAATATAGTGGGTGGTGACACTATAAGAATAGGTACTTGTGAAGGTGTTATCATTCACTAACACATTTTGGTTTCCAAGGATAGCTATACAAATTACAAGCAATGGTTACCAAGGTTTACGTTGTGTAAGAAATTCTCTTTCTTGTCACTTTTATGGTTAAGTCTTCAACAACATTCCATTTTCATTGAATTATAAGCTTTCTTTTCGTTATTAATCACTTTCCCACAACTTAAGTAGAGAGAATGAATCCTTTTTATTCAGATTGTAACAAATAGATTAAAATCGATCAACTAATCTAATTAAGATCTTTTAAGTTATTAAAATTCATCTCTCTCTCTCTCTCTCTCTCTCTCTCTCTCTCTCTCTCTCTCTCTCTCTCTCTATATATATATATATATATATATATATATATATCAGTATTTTAGTATGAATATCCATTCATAAGTTTGTTTGTTTTTTTTTAAATAATTCTTAGCATCATGTTGAAATATTCTATCTCATATTCATGACAGTCTTAATATATCACCTCCAGTATAATTGTGACAAGTGAGAATTCAGAATATTTATTACGGCTATTAAGGCATTATAAATATTTTTCAGTCAAAATTTTGCATCCATTAATCTCTCTTTGAGAATACCAAAATATCATAATACCAAGTGTAATCGTTAATCTGCTGTAATTTGCATGGCATGTTTAGTTACTATTCTACGCATGGACATGTTGAGAAGCTTGCTAAAGAGATAGAAAAAGGAGCTGCTTCCGTGGAAGGAGTAGAAGCAAAACTGTGGCAGGTTTGTAATCCATTTTCATTTTGCATTAAAAATCTGCATCATGTACTCAGAGAACAAAAAACCAATGTATCTATGCTCAGTTGTTAATTCCTCTTTTATCAGTACACACTGTCATCATTTGATAAAATAAGCTGAAACTTTCCAATTTGAAAGAAACCTAGGTGTGTGGATCTTTTCTGATATAAACAAAGAAAGCAAGAGTGCTAAAAACTGTCATCATTTAACTTTGTTGTGTGCTTCTCTTCTAAAACTAGAAGAAATGGGAAAATTTGTTTCTGCACTTATATTGGTGTTTTTATATATAGGTGCCTGAAACACTGTCTGAAGAAGTTCTTAGGAAGATAGGATCCCCACCAAAGAGTGATGTTCCTATTATTAAACCCCGCGAGCTTGTTGAGGCTGATGGGTTTTTGTTTGGTTTTCCCACAACATATGGAGCTATGGCTGCTCAATTTAAAACGTTTTTTGATGCCACTGTGAGCCTATGGCGCACACAGGCACTAACAGGAAAGCCTGCAGGCTTCTTCTTCAGCAGCAGTTCTCAAGGAGGTGGACAAGAAACCACTGCGTGAGTTACTGAATTTTGTATTCTTAAGTATCCCTATATATCAATGTTTATTTGGTATATATTCACTTAGTGAGTGTTTTTTACATGCAGGTTGACATCTATTACTCAGCTTGTTCACCATGGGATGATCTTTGTGCCCGTTGGATACACATTTGGCGATGCCATGTTTGAGATGGAGAACTTGAAAGGTGGTTCCCCATATGGTGCAGGAACTTATGCTGGGGATGATAATTCAAGGCAGCCAAGTGAGTTAGAATTGGCTCAAGCTTTTCATCAAGGAAAGTACTTTGCAGGCATTGCAAAGAAGCTTAAGGGTTCCCTTTGATTTTAATTTATATGTGTTTGTGTGTGTTCAGTGTTGTCCAACAAATAACATGTTATAGTCGCAAGAGAAAGATTAATATTTTTCACTTGTCACCGTGTTTGTTCTCGATATACGAATTTGGTGATTATTATTATATAGTGCTATAGAATCTCTGTTTCACTCATATTTCAATTGTTTAAAGGTCAAACTCATTCAGCATAGTCTTATCTTTTTGGCCATAGTAATACCTCTTAATACATATTATTAATACATATATATTACTGTCAGAAATCCACATTGACTAAAAATTACAAACCTCACCTCAATTTTATGTAATAATTAACAGATTTATTTTTGTATGAACTAGTCCCTTAAAGGTATTATTCCATATCAAAGTCATATGAGTAGAGAGAGAAAAACAAAATTTCAATTTCGAAGATAAAAATAAATCTTATGCGTAAAGGCATTGAACTCTAAGAAATATTATATTAAAGAAAGCAACATTACGAATAAGAAGATCCTGTTGTTTGGCAAGAATATCCTAGCCACACTGATATTTTAATTTCTTAAAAGTGAAGATTGGATTATTCTCTAATGTTTCTTCCGATTTATGCTATAACTTTATTTCCACTAAACATTGATGACTTCAAAGCTTTGAAATGTACTTATGATGTGATGCGTGGAATAAAATAGATATAACGGGAGAAAATTGGTGTTATGATGGTGATACAAAGTATTCCGGTTAGAAATTTTTAAGTATGTTAATCATTTCATTCTCTAATACGTTTCTATTATATTCTCTAGATTGTTATATAAAATTTGGAGAAGTAATATTCAGATAACTAAATTTAAAAAACTAAAATAAAAATATAAAAAAATAAAAAAATAAACTACTTCATCGTCTTATGTACCTTGGGGAAGTTTTGCGCACATTAAACTTTAGGGTGTGTTTGCTCCATGAGGGAGAAGGGAGGAGGAATGAGTATTTTTTGTGTTTGTTTTAAAAGTTTTGAGGGTGGAAGAGTGGATGGGAGAGATGGTGAATGTTTTTTTTTTCATTCTTCACATAATGAAGAGATTTGTGGGAATTTAGGTAGGATTATTGTATTTTACCAAATATCTTTGTGCATGTATTTTATTACAATATACAAAATTAAATATTATATAAATTTATTTATTATTTATAATTTTTAAAATGTTTAATTATAATATTAATAACAACATATAATTATAAATAATAATAAAAAAATTATAATATCAACAATATATATAGTTATATAAAATAATAAATATTATTTTCATGTATTTAATAAATTTATTTCAATTTAACACAAAAATATTTTCTATTATATTTTTAATTTTTTATTTAAAAATACAAATAATTATGGATATTATATATTAAAAAAACATTTAATTAATTTAAACTTACACAAAAAAAAAATCATAATTCATTTTCAAATATTTTTTAATAACAATGATAAATTAATAAATCATCCTCACAAATTCACTCTATCATCCCTCAATCCAAACAACCTCACATATTCTCACACATCCTCTTTAATCCTCACAAATCCCTTCCTCAATCTGAACAGAGCCTAAGGTGTTTCTCCCGGCACCCTGCACTCTATCATTTTCGGAAAAAATCATTTTTTCTTTCTGCAACACATTTTATGAATTCCATATTTATTATTCTGGAAACTAAAAAAAATATGTTATAGAAAGAATATTTTGGAATGATTTTTTGTCTTCTGGATTTTTTATTTCAGACACATTTTTTACTTACGAAACCCTTATTCTAGAAACGACTTTTTCTTACAAAACTCCTATTTTAAAATCATAAAAAATTATCAAAGATAATTACGGTATTTCAAAGAATGTAGGCAGGAAAAAATACCCTAAACTTTATATTGTTGAAGCCCAGTATACTTACTTTCCTGGACCAGAAATTGCAACCACAGTAAGCAGATCATTGCGAGTCAAGCCCAAAAGTAAGTTCAACAGGCCAAATACAAATCCAAGACATATCTTATAGAAGTTTTTTTTGAATAATTTTTTTAATTTATATATAAATTAATTTTAATTTATAAACATTGTATTATGTTTAGAAATGTATCTGGAGAAACTTATCCAATAAATACTTTCTAGTATAGATTTGGCATACGATATTCCTGATTATTGTTGTTGCAAATTGGGATGAATAGTTAATATGTTTAAGTCAGAATCTGTACTTGTGAGTGTTCCGTAAAATCAGTTTGTCCTTTTCAAATGAGAATATATTTGATTTAGGTGAAGCATGGTGTTGTGGTGACAATACTAAACGGTGTGAAAAGAGGTTGTGATCCCAGCTATTTGGCATGCAAAATGAAAGATTGGAAAGTAAAAAAAGAAGGAGAACTTTTTGTGAAGGTGGAATGAACAAGAACTTGCATTAGAAGATTGTTACATAGGGTTTCTTATTGATTAGCCAAAACAAGAAAAGAAAGATGTGTGAGGAGTGATAATAGCAATGATGCTTTGTGTCTTTTTCTTTGCTGCTTTATAAAATTCCTTCATGTATCTTCTTTTATGCTAAGTAACCACATCTTTATAAAGGGAAAACACACACACAGACACCAACATTTTGATATGATCTGGCGATGCTTCAAGTATGGTGCAATATTTGATAAAGTGGTAAAATAAAAATGATAAGCGTGTGGGAAGAGATACTTGGCATTGCATTTTGAATGACTAAAGTGCTACTTTTTCATCATTAGTCACTTCTCATACACCATTCTTCACCTTTAAGCTTATTCTTCTTCTCATTATTTTAATTCTTATTTTGCCCTATCTTTGCTCCACCCTTAAATGCATCATTCATTTTCTTCTCCCTATATGTCAATTCTTTTCGTATTCATGTTCAAGAGGAACCAATTTATGACTCTCTACAAGGTTTAATTGTAGAGTGTTAAAATTAACATATTGTTTATCCACACTACTTTTTTTATTTTTAAATAAGCTTAATTAATTTTTTTTAGTCTTTTTAAATAAGTTTAATTAACTTTTTAGTTCATATATTAAGGATACAAAGTTAATTCACTGTAAGAATTTTTTTAAAAATTTAATATGATCTAATTATTTTTAAAAAACGATTTAATGTAGTTTTTTTTGTTAGATTATTTTTATTAAAATAAATTTAATTAAACGATTTTATTATTGTATGTTAAATTATATATATTGTTACCACTTTCAATAATTTTAAATAAAGTTAAGACCATCCATCGCATTAAATTATTTTAAAAAAATAATTAGAATTATATTGAACTTTTTTAAAAGTTCGAATCAAATTATTTTAAAAAAAAAATTAATACCACATTAAATTTTTTTTAAATTGAATAATGAAATTATTTTTTGATCTTCAACATAAATATAATTAATATAGCAAGAAACGCATATTCTTTACCGCTGAAATAATCAAATATTTCATTACTTTATAAAAAAATATTTTAAAAAATGGATAAAATCTTCTGTAAAAGAATTTGTTTTCATTTTTTTTTCTGTACTCCATTTTTTGAATGTAAGTTCAGCATTTACAGTTTTGTTAAATATTTGAAATAAGGGTTGCTGTCACAGTAATTCTATAGAATTTGAATCAGACTTTTATATAAAAAAAATGCACATGGATAAAAAAAAATAGTTGCTTTGTTTTGCTTTCTTTTTCTCTATTCTTCTACTACTCTCATGTTTCTCTTTATTGTACGATTTTTTGAATGTTTAAATTTAAAATCCTAATTATAAAATAAATTGTTTGTTTAAAATTTAAAATTTTAAAAATTGAGAAAAAAAGAAGATAAAGTAAACATAGCTTAACAACAAGTCAATAATAACATTCATCTCTTTGTAATGCATTTATGATAACTTACACACAAAAATTCATCACTAGTCTTTCAAAATAGGATTGGACAGAACTTAACCCTTAAAATTCTTCGTAAGGAAAAAATTGTCCAAATAAAAATGTTCCATCCTTCACAATTATTTTTTCACTATATGTTATATATTTATTTATTTTTAGTTTACAATAATAGTATTGTGCTCTTTTCTTAATAAAAGTGTTGCATGCAATTGAAGAAGAAACGGTTGTACAGCTAAGTACAAAAAAGAAAAATCTACATTATACAATGATAAAATCTTTCTGTTTTATTGAGAATGAGATTTGTGAGGAACAAAGAGTAAATTTGTAAGAACAAAAAAAATGGATGAAGAGATGTGAAATTATTTAGATATATTTTTATAATCTGAAACCGCCGTTATAAATACATTTTTAATTAAACACTAAACATACAAATAAAGAAGAAACTCGTTGCCCCGAGAATATAGTGCTAAAATTTGCAAACTTATATTTAATATGCCAATTATGAAAGCAATATTTTTATTTTAATTGAAAAACAACGCAGAAAACATTTAACAAACTGTACCTAAAATTTATTTAAAATACTTAAATATTAGACACACAAGAAATAATGCAACTACAATTTTATAGAAAAATAGGATTGAAAGCCGGTTTAATAAATAAAATTAGATTTATGATTGTGAGAAAAAAAATTGAGAATATGATATATCCTAGCTTGTAATCTGAATATTTCTAAAGACATAAGCATTGTGATTGGGAAGATAAGAATTTATAGGATGGAGCATAATGATTGAATGGCAAAGACAATGATTTGACCGTGCTTCAAAAGCCTTATGCCGCGTGCCCTCGCGCATAACTTATTTATAATTTATAATTAACCACACTAGCCCCTTTAATCAAATAAAAAGACTAATTAATTAACCCAAAATATTGAATTTTGTTGTCTTCAAGATTCAATATATGTAGATACATATAGATACATCGATCAGCAGGAACAAAAGGCGTTTTAACTGGGTAGCCCCATCTGCTAAATTCAGGCATATAACAGTGACTCTAAGAACAGCAGCAACAAAAACTCTGTAATCTAACATGTCAAATGCCCCTGAATTTAGCACTTGTTCCTGCCACTCATCGATGCTAATAATTAAAACACTATTGCTATAGCTAATCTATTATTCTCTTCCACCACCACTCTCTAATCATTTACTAGCGTACATCACTTTGCTTTACGTGTCCTCTTTGAATCAACACTCACATTCCCTTTTTTCTCTTTTCTTCTCTTCTTCACCTTTAATTCTTTCTTTACCTTCTTCTTCTTCTTTCCTTTACTTTATAGTTTTTATATGCTCACCGCTTCTCCACTGCTCTCTACCTTCCAATCACTGCACCTCCGAATGTTGGCGTCCAGAAATCAACACTGCTCTCGTTAGCCACCGGGAACGTGCTTGAAATCGGCACCAAACACAGCCCTCGGCTTCTCAGATCTTCTTTTCGCCCTTCTGACTCCTTCAGATTATCACAATCCTTCAAACACAACAATATACAAATATTTCAAAATCCACAACAAATCTTTACATATTGAGTGCATGGACCATTACGCAGTGTACATAACATAAGATCTTGAATATAACTTAAACGGTTGAGAATTTTGATACATTCATGATCTTAATCTATTTCTATGTAACATATTCACAAATTTAATTTGTATAAGAGAATTGCTAATATTTGTTTATAGGTATTGTATTAGTGCCAATAGTAGTGTTGAACCATCTAATAATGCATTAGATAAACCAGAATAGAATTAGCAAACGCTTCATGTTTCAACACATCATTCACTATGGTGATTTTGACTGCAGTGAATCTATATGTGCCGAGTGCATGTGTGTGCCGCTAGAAACATGAGATAAAATAAAAGTATTATCGTGTACCTGCTGGTGTTGAATGGGAGCTCCATTTTTAATATATGGAGTGCTTAACACCTGAAATTAAGAATGAAAATTATATTTAAACACTTATAAAAAGCCTTGTGGCTTAACTTTCTTTCTGAAGAACTTGTATATTATATATGTATGACCCAAGAAAATATATGTTTATATATATATATATGTGTATAATTAGGGTTTTCTTTAAAACAAAGTAAGAACAGTGGAAACGTACACTAACTTGGTCATGAAGGAACTTGATGTACTCGATGGCTTCGTGAAGAACGGATGCTGTGTCCGTCTATTAAATTCAACAAGAACATAATATCCGGTGAGTTTTTACCGTTCAGAGTCTTAAAAGGTAAAGGTTTAAATTCTACCATATCATTGTCAAAGCTGCTGTGAAGAGGAAAAAAGGTGAAACTAAGAACATACAAAAATTTACCTTTCCAAAAGGTGAAACCAATTGCTGAAGAGCAGTGATGCGGTCCCCTAGCTTTTCCTTCCTAACCTGTTCATATATACATATCAGCTTCATCAATTCTAAAGACTTATTATTAAGAAGGTTAAGCAGTTAGAATAAAATGAAGAAAAAGCAAACTTTGATACTAAATGAAAAATAAACACATGATACTACAGTACCTTAAAAGTTGGTAATGGAGATGGAGTCTCAATTCTTTGCCTCTTGAATGCAGGCTCAGAAGAATTTTTCTTCGCGGATGATGCTGCGTCTGGAGATTCTTCTCTCTTGAGCTGCAGTTGAGCAGATTATCACTGTTAACCCACACAAAAATAAAAAACCTAGCTGGCTAGCCAGCAGTGGATTTATTTATAAACTTGGAAACCATTAATTAATTAATTACCTTGTTTAATAGAGTATTGGGAGTGTTGGATTTGTCTTCAAATTTTGGCGTTTGATACTGCGGCTGTGATGAAGCAAAAACACCTGCTCTTATGTCATGAAGTGCTTCGGCTGAACCATTCCAGAAAGAAGTGGTGTCGGAAAAGTGCAATCCACTAAGCTGCTGTTTTGGCGTTGAGGGCTTGAGAAGAGAAGAGATTTTGGACCAAGTTGGTGACAGTTCATTGGAACATGTCCCATAGTTTGCGGTAGATGAAGAATAGGACATGGTGGGGTTGGTGAAAAGTGAGTTCTGTGGCTGTGGTTGAGCCTCAGGCTCATATAAGCTTTGTATCAAGGTTGAAGGGTAACCATAGGAGGCTGAAACAACTGGAAAACCATCAGATAATGATCCGGTACTTGTAACAACAGAACTCAGACTTTGCTGATCCAATGAAAATTCTTGGTTCATTGACTTGAAAGCATCAACGGTGGAATCTTGGCCAGCAGCAGATGAGAAATTCTTTGGACTCCAATCCTTTTGGATTTGTGAATCATGGGAAGAACCACCACCCATGCCTGTTTCTTCTTGAAGCACAGAATGAAAATCGCTCCCTCTGCAGAGAAAGAAATTCACAGAAGATAAGGATATGCTTGATAAGATGAAGTTCCTTTTTCAAAAGAAACAAGGAGAAAAAGCTAAAGAAAAACAACTTTTGCTTGCTTTGGACCGTACTAATAACAACATATATTTGTTTTGGTAGATACCCTATTGTGAAAACTTACAATAAAGATTGATTCCAATTGGATGAAGTTGAAGATGACATGCCAAAACCCATCATTTGTAAGGTGGAATCGATGAGGATGCTACCAGTTCCACTAGCTGAGTCCCTCTGCTGGGGCTTCTCAACATCAAGAAAACTCAGAGAATTATCAGAAGAAATGAAGTTATTAATGTCCTCAGTGCTTTGCCAGGTGCTGTAGTTTCCTGCATCAGCTGCTGCCACGGAACAAGTTGATGACATGAGAGGGAACACACTTCTTGTTGGATTAATATTCCACCAACTTTCACCACAAATAGCAGCTTGAAACTCCTCAGCCATGGCTAGACTTGATGCTATGTGTGTGTTTTATCTGGTGAATCTATGTGTCCTTCTGAATTTGCAGATTTGTTTGTATCTTTGAGCTCTTCTAACACAGTCACACACTTAGAAAGCTTATATGAAAGGTTAGGGAGAGCTTGCGACAATTTATATATGGAACGGTTGAAAGGGTACGGCTAGGGAGATTAGCGGAACGCGGTTGACATTAGAAGAGATGATTTGACAAATGAAAAAAAGAGAAATACAGAATTTTGAATCCAATTCTAATTCTCTTTTTCAAATATAATTAATTGCCGTTTGTTTATTTGTCTTGGATTTGTTTTCTCTCTGTCTTACTTTTTCTTAAAAAAATGTGCAATAGTAGTATCTGATGAAGAATGATAATTAATACATCACTGGTGGACATTTGTGTTCCTTATGTGTAAAGTTTCCAGAGTATGATGGTATTCACTATTATCTTCACAGTTGTTGGATCTGTATGCTTTGGATGAATAACATCAAATGCTTCAAATTATCATAAATTCAATAAATATTACAATACTCTCGTACAAATATTAGTATTTGATATGTGTATAAACACATAATTTAAAATATACGTGTTGGACCTGATATAGTTGTTGATGTGATACACGATTATAATAATTAAAAAAGATGTGCTCGGTGATAAAGTTGAGGACCATTTATTGGTCCAAATGTTTATGATTGAAGACATTGTAGTAGCACTAGCTAGCAGGGTGAATAAGATAAACCCAGTAGGTGAGAAAATTCAGTAATATTTGAATTTTAAAACGAACATTGGGTGGACATGACGCTGTAAGAAGGCGCGTGTGCATCACGCGGGTTAGTGAAACTAAAACACAAGTATCTAACTAATACTTGACCAAACACAAGCAGATTCTGTGAACAGTGGCAGATATTAGCTGAGGAATGAATACATATTTGGCTTAAGGTAGTTAATACATATTAGTTTAGTTACTTTCAACTGCTGCACAATACTTGTGTTTCATGTCAAATACTTTTTAATTCAACAAAATGGATAATCCCACTTAATTAACTAATCTTTGTCCTTCAGCTTTTGTTCTATGTCTTTCAGATTAGATTGTCATACATAATTTCATCGTCTTCACTCAACTCTATAATTTTCGTCACACCTTAGCCTATATTTTATTTACATCATTTTTTCGATTAGGTAATTACCAAATCATACAATATCCCTACTTTTAATGTAACATCATCATTATGTGACCAAAACAACTATATTTAATTTTTAAGACTTAAATATATTATTCATTCTTATAAAGTTAACCAGTTTCGGTTTTACTTTTTAAACACGTCTTTGGTTTTCATTTCTCAAAACATTGAAATTTTGTTTTTTTTTTATTCTTTATTGTTATATCACATTCATTAATTACTTTTATACTTAGTAAAAGATTAAATCGCCATTTTGATGACTCAAAAAAAACATTTAAATTCCTAAAATTATAAATTATCTTATTTATCTTAAATAAACTTGTGAACAAAAAATGGTATTGCGATTGCAGCACACAGTGCGATTTATTACCACTTTGCTTTATAACTTTGTCAGCTAGGCTGTAATCTTCTCCTGGAAACAATTTCTTCAAGATTTTATATATTGTTAAATAATTTGTATAGATTTCATAACTAACTCGTATAGTTTTAATTTAATATAATATAGTTATACATCACTTAGAAGTTATTTTACAACGCATTTATATTAATAACATTTTTATAATATTTCTTTACAACGCATTTATATTAATAACATTTTTATAATATTTCTTTACAACGCATTTATATTAATAACATTTTTATAATATTTCTTTTATTAAAAAAATATTACTAAATATTTTCATTAATATTTCAATTATGTTACTTTTTATAAAAAATATATTATTAAAAAAAATTAATTATATTTTTTACTTTTTATTTAAAAAATGTTACTAAAGTATTTTAGTAATATTTAAAAAAAATGAAAATATATAACATAAATAAATATTCCGATTTAACCTAAGTGGTTTTAATCGAGTGTAATATTGATTTAATTAAATATTATTTTTAAATTTACTTAAATCGAACATGATGTTTTTTATCTCTAAAAATTACTTGAAAAGGAATCACAAATCATTAAAACATATGAATACCATAACTTATCTATGAAAATTATATTGGATAAGAAAAAAAGTGATAATTATTTTAATCAACACAAATTAAAACAAACAAAAATTTCTGAAAAAAAAAATCTCATATAATTTGATGCAATGATGTACTACCTCTTAGTCGTTATATATGGGCCCTAAATAATAAACAAAATCTACACGAACAGATAACATATATATGCAATAATATAACTTATTTGTTAAGCACACTAATTAATTATATCTGACCAACTGATAATTAGGATTTGCTATCATTTAAGTGGTTAGGAATAAAAGCAAAAATATTTTTACTTTGTAGTGAAAATGGAGTAAACGATTTGTATTTCGACTTCTATATTTAATTATTTGTATAACGCAAATGAACATGACTTCTAAAATATGCATATTACTATAATAACCCTTCTCCAAAATAGATATATTTTGATATGTTATTTATGAGCGACAATGTATTGACTACAAATACCAATTAACTAGTGGAAATTAAAGTCAGTTTTGAGCAATTCTTAGCAGCTATCATTATACGATAAAATTGTCAACATAAAATAATATATATTTGGGAAGAAGAATGAAAAGAAAGTTAAAAAAAGTCCAAGTTGATAATTTGGGCAGAAACAGAAATTAGGTCAGATCCATAGAAAGTTTCTGTGTCCTTTGAAATTGAGAGGAAATTGACTTATAGGAAAGTTCTTAGAGTTTTGAAATAAACGAAGTTTACTTTGACAACCTAATGTTGTTGTTTAAGATGGTTCATAGCCTCCACCCTTCAGTGGAAATATTAAACTTTAGAATTTTAATTTGTGAGTTGTAGAATTTTTTGGTTTACGTACTAATCATGCAACATGTATTCGTGAATCATGGACCACTGCCTAATATTCAGAAGCTTCAAAGGTTCAAACATTTGGCAAATCGTCTCATATTTGGACTCTTAATTTCTTTCAAATTTAATTCTTATGCCATATTAGGTTTTACTATATACAAAACACCCATTATGTATTTTATTTAGAGATGAACAATTATCTTTATATGATAAATTTGTAATTATTTTTACAACAAATACAAATAAGACCATAAGAGAGATAAATACAAACTAAAATAAGATTATCAATTTTAAATTAAAACACATTGTAGAAAAAAAAATAGAAAACAAGTATGTTATATGAATAATAAGTTTTGGTGTATATTTAACAATCACGTATCAGATTGTCAACATTTATGATGGTAATATTTAGATATGTGTTGAATTTATATAGACAATTTTTTCTCATTTTGATTGGTGTTTAAATATTTAGAACATATATTACCATTTTTAAATGTTAATTATATTATTAATTTTCAAAATATTAAAAGCGACATTTAAATAATAAATAAGTAAAATTTTTGTATTAAACATGATATCAATATTGTTAACTGTGAATTTTGAAAAAGATCTTATTAATTATGCCGTAAAAGTAACTTTTTATTATTTACTAAATTATATGCTTTCAAATTGTGTGATGCCAAAAATCAGGTTCTGAAAACAAATTATGTGTCAAGTCTTTGGTGTAGCTTTATTGTTGTAAAAGTTACATCATAGTTTCTTTGTCTCTAGGGAGTTAAAGTTAGAAACATGTTAGTCTTATAAACAATATACATGTAAAATAATAAAGGTTAGAAAAAAAAAATATATAAGAAATTAGCGAAAATATTTATTAATAAATTTGAGTGGACAAAATATTCTTTAAATGGCGAAAGTTGACGTCATGCTTATGACCTGGTTGTCATTTAAGGCGGCAAGAGTCAACAGAGGACACACCAAGCATGCGCGCGTGCAATAGGCACGTGGGGCCTCTTTGTACCACCATCAGTCAAACCCTAAAAGCTTTGACCCTTAAGTCTTCACACTAACTTCTTTCTCTTACATTCTATTTATTTTATTACCATTTTTTCTCAAACAAAGTATTATATAATATGCAAAAGGAAAGTTAACTGTTTAAAATATAATAACACACGTCGTTTTGTTGTAGTGAATTAGGATCACTTAACCAGGTGACACAACTACTTCAGTTTTATTTCAATATTTTTTTTATAATTATTAATCGATATTTAGACAATTAAAAATAAACATTTTCTCTCATCCATCATGTCACTCTAACAATAATCTTTTATCTATTGATTTATTAATCAATGTCTAAGGACATTAGTTAACGAAACTTACTCTTAATGTATTTTTTTTAAAGAAAGTATTAAAATAATTTAAGCAATATTAACTTCTTGAAATCATCTAATTTTATCTTATAGATAATTTATGCATAATATTTTATTAAAAAACTCACGTTCTACTATATTTTTTAATCAAGAGCACAATTTTGAATCTAATTGGGTCGTATTCAAATGAGAATTTTTATTATTATCGTTTATTACTATTATATCTATAATTAAAAGAAAATATGAATTCGAGAGGAGAGAGGAAAAAAAACGCGCATGAGATAAAATGATAATAAAAAAAGCGTGACAAAAAAAAGAGTAAAATAAATTATAATAAAAAAGTGTTAAAAAAACATATAAAAAAATACATAACTAAAGTAGATTAACATAATTAGCTATCACCTTTTAGTTTTGTTCAGTCATTTAATTTAATCAAAATTGAGAAGTTTATACCAATAACTAATATGAAAGTTTTAGATATACTAAAAAAAATTTGTTTATATTAACCAATAATATACTAACAGGAATTATACTCTAAACAACTGAAAACCTGATAGGTTGAGAATGGTATTCAACAATAGTTTGATTTTTTACTGAAATTAAATATATCCTAATTTAAAGATTAGGAGATAAGATCTAATTAAACACTATAAACATGATTAAGAGATCATTGGACATATTAATCTTAATATAAAAAAAAAATCAACAAAAAATTATAAATACGAAGAGACCCTATAATAAAAAAGTAATTGAAAGAGAGAACCGAAAGAGTAAAGACCTAGAAGAATGAAAAGATTTAATAAAAATTGTAAGAAGACGAATTGATATTTAAACTAATACATCTGATTTAACTCTTTCCATTCTTCATATTTAAATTTTAAAATATCCCTTCACATTCCTCATAATTGTTCTGGTTTTCTTTTCCTGTGATCCACATTTTCATAAAAATGGTTTTTGTATTTTTAAAATTTCTTTTATAACTAGTTTTGGGACTTTGAAAACATATAGAAACAAATGTGGAAGGACATATATAACATATTTTAATCAAGCAAATTCTATTCATAAAAGGATATAAATATCTTTCTTTCCGACGTAGCCTCTTCCTAATTTTATGTAAATTGGTGTTCCAAAATTTTAATTTTCTACGATTTTCTCCAATTACTATCCCAAATATGTGAAAGGTACATATATTATTGTAAAATTCAAAATGACAGTAAATACATTTAGTTTGTTATCATTAACCCTAACTCCTCCCAATTTACTGTTAAAGAAATTGACTTTGTGGTTGGATGCAACTACAAAGAAGATGTTTTGAATATTATCCTTAAATATGAATAACATTATTCCTTGTAAAAACTTAATTTCTTCCTTTAACAAAAACATACTCATAAACTAGCAAAAATATGTTAACATTGTATTAGATTGTCGTATATATCGAAGATATCATAATTTAGTGTTTTTCTATTTTATTCCTATCTTTTTCTGGCATCTACACCACATAGATGTTGAAGAATATTTTTGGTTGTAGGAAAAAATGTAGAAAAAGGTGACATCACATAATTTAGATTAAATTGCATCCACAGTTTGGTCTACAGACGTATTGACCCCGTTACCAACAAATGTAACAAGGGACTATTGTTTAGGTCCAAACCCTTTTTTGGACTTTCTTTCTTGTCTTCTTTTCTTCTTAAAATGTTCCCTCTTTGCAGAGGACAAATTAACCATCCTGGACCCATTATTCTTCACCCTTTACAACTCCCTTTAAAACACATTTTATTAACCATTTTTAACCCACATCATATCATTTATTAAAAGTAAAAAAATCACAATAATACTTTTTTTTTTACCTTTGATGATAGATATATTTATTTTTTCTATTATTAATATTTTTTTCTGATTAAAAGAATTATTATAGACACTACAATCATGTGAGAAGCATTTCATTAATGACAGATATGTTTTAAACGAGTACTTTTTGTGTATTCTATTGTTGACGCCATGCTTATGTAATATTGACGTCGGCAATTTCACAAAAGTCGTATAAAATTCAATTTATCCCAAAATGTTAACAGCAAGATATATTAGTCTCAAAGTAAATATTTTACAATCATATTATTTCATTTTTTATTATTAAATATATTTATTAACTTTTATATTTAATTACTTTATAATTCGAGTTTCCAAATTTGCACATTATCTTCGCTCTATTATAAGTTGCTACGTGGCACCGAGTTAAAAAATCATTTAACAAGGATTTGTCGACCCTGGGTTATTTTTCCTCCAACCAGGCCAATGCTGATTGATAACTATAATTTTGGATTATAAACAATCACAAGTGAATAATGAATATTAAAAGTTAATTATTGGTCACATGACCACCACAAAAACTACCTATATTTTCTTTTAATTTTAATCACTCGAATAAGATCTCATTATTTGTTGAATTTTTCTTAGGTCTAGTGTACACAAAGGCGTAATTTCGATGAAAGTTTTAAATGTGGAAGCATGTATATATATTGTAATTGTAAAAATGCTTAGAAGTAGAATATTTCTATATTGCAGAAACACATTTTTGTTCTTTATGTTTTTCTTTCAACAAAAATAAATAAAATAAAATAAAACACTTTAAAGAATGTTTCAATCCACACTTCAAAAATTGTTCTAATTCTTATATAGATAGTAATCAATATCAACATGTACATCACTTAACCTACAACATTCTACAACCTCTACCGAACATCAAATCAATCCTCATTTAAAAAGGAATGGTAAACCACATCATAAAAAATCATCAAAATCTTTATAATCAATTTTTAGTAAAAAAAATACATACAAAATAATAGACCCTAATACAACCATACAAACACATTTTCGTTCTTTTTATGTATTGACATTCAAATCGCCAATGAAAACTAAAAAAACAGTATGTAATAGAGTTGAAAAGCGATTGATCAGTGAATATGAAATAGGTATTTAAGTACACGTGCCACAATTATGATTTCCTTCATCTTCTGTGATATTATCGACCAAAATTGCCTGAATCGTGTTCGCAGTTTTATTATCCAGCTAGTGTAATGATAGATAAAGCGAAAAGAGAAGATTTGTGGCCACTAGTTTAGAGGTACGCGAAAAGAAACTTTATTGTAAGTAGAATTGGTATGTATGTGGCTGTGTTTTGTTGGGAGCTATTTTTCCCCAAAAACACATGTTTGATTTGTAGAGTAACGATGGTGGGTGTGGGTGTGGTGTTGTTGGTGAGTCAACCCTAACACGGCTAAAGTTTTTTGTTCTTACTATAGCCGCCCACTACTTATAATTACAGACCTATCCTACGTTGTTGCTCTTCCTAGTTCATCATTCTAGATGTAAGGGCAATATTTCTATGTCAATACATTTCCACCAATACCCAATACTTTTAAAAGAGCTCTGCGTTTTCGACACGTTTCTTTACATGTGTTTTTTTTTTCTCAATAATCTATATCAAGGATGCATATGCTTTATTTACCAACTTCTATTGCTGACATTCAAAATTATATCCCTAAGATGTAAAACGTAAAGCGTTAGGTTAGGTGAAGAAGGATTTCAAATAATTAAATTTCTTCATTCACAAAATATATACATCTACCCACAACACTTTTCTTATTCAATGTATGTGTTGCCCGAGACAATAAATTACATGTTTCTTTTTTTTTAATCACCAAATATGTTATATAATCACATAATTTGAATCATTAATCCATTCTCTTGTATATGGTTCTTTTCATTGATTTTTTTCAAAGGTGGATTCATTTGACTTATCATTTCGTAGGAATAAATTCATTTTTTTTATAAAAGAGACTAAAATCAATGTATATGATTTACAATCACAACACACGTATCATATGGATACATAAACAAAAAGAATGGAGGCTGTTTTTGAATTGTAGGCATGTTTATATTGTTTTATATATACGTTGAGAAGTGGCTTCCATAATAAGTGAAAATGATTATACGTATAATGAGTTCCCAAAATGGAAAAAAAAAACAGATTTTACATAAGTAATTGATGGAATAATAACAAGATTAATTATTATAAACGGATTGATTAGAAGGATAGGGTGGTTGGAATAATGAAATGGGAGAATACGTTTTGGTTGTGGTGAAGAAAAGCTGTAAAATATGATTTAGATTATGATAATTTAGGGTTTGTTTCCACTGGCAACAATCCCTATCAGAATTGACTTAGTTAATATGAAAAGTGTGTCATGTGTTCACATTTGACACGGCTACATTGCATTCCAAAGAGTGTGAAGTCTTCTTTTAATCATTGATTTATGGACGAAACAAAATCTCACAACATTAATCTTCTTCTTTGGTGGGGTTGACATAGATTATTGACCCTTGCTAGCATTCCCAATGTCAACATTTCGCCCCACACTTTCATATTATATACATATTTCTTGTATAAGTTTTAAAATTCATTTTAATTATAATCGTAATTTACAATAAAAAATATTTTCGAATACCTCTTATTTATATGTTTAGTTATTTTTATTATAAAAAAGTATGTTATTTGATTGATTTAAATATACTTTTAATCTCTCGGTTTCACAATTTTTTGCATTCCTTAAAAAAAAATATGTAGAAATTATTCTTCGACAAAAAACATAAGTTTAAAAAAGCTTGTGAAAAATAATCCTTAAAAAAAGAGTATTGATATCTTTCTGTCTATTTCTTAGTATTTTTGCTAAACTTATGGACAAATATATACACCATATTATATATAATTGTTTATATAAAATAAGACTTGTACAATTGCATGTATTAGTTTCTTACTCTTTTTTTTTATAAAATATATATGATATTTTATAGTCAATTGTTTGTCAATATTAGGATGTAATAAAACTTTATAAAAGTAAATGAAAAATAATTTGGCATGTTTAACAAGTATGTTTCCGTTTTACAATAAATTTTTAAAAGTTAAACAAAATAATAATTTCAAATTATAAATTAAAAATATATTTAAGTATTTTCTATTTTCTTACATTTAAGTATACATTATCAATTTTTTTATAAAAAAAATTAAATAAATTGAATCAGATATTTTAGAAATACTGCAACCCTTATACCTTATATATATGGTAGACCATTAGAAAGATAAACCACCTACATATATTCTAAACCCACCCAAAACTAATTACTTTCTAAAAAGTAATTAACATTCATAACCTACCACAGTAAACTGTTTATCTTTATTTATTTAAATTAACTATACTTACTTTTATGCATTTTAAAAAATTTATATGTCGTCGTACTAATTTCTTCAAATTTAATTTTTATTCGTTCTGTCATCTAAAATCTTCTATTCTCATTTAAGTTTAACTAAAACCGGTTTACCATTTTTTTTATCAATAGAAACTTGTAACTTTTTATGAGTTCGTAACCTTTCACAAAATTTTGTAATTGACTGTAACATATAACTTTTAATTGGTTTAATAGCAAAAACTATTGGTTTAGAAAGTTACGAGACTTATATACTAAATAAAATAAAATAAAGTACATAAATAGTATTGTGTATACACAATTACCGAAATAAAAGTCCTTGAAGTGAATAGTGTATCTCATTTTATTTTTCCTTTTACGATGAGTTCAATTTTGAGATGATTATTACATCGAGTGTGAGTTGTGTTTTTGTTTTTGATTTATAGAATTCACTTTGAACTTTTGAGAGTGGGTCAATTATAGCCTAATGGGTAAAAGGACTTTGAAAAAGGGAGAGTGGTAAAATGAAGTTGAGTAATGTGTTGAATATAATCTACGCATTCTCCTTTATCACTTTCCCATTATTGCTCAACACACAACCACACCACCAACTTTTATCCTTTCTGTGCTAATTAATAATTCCACTCTTCCCATCTCTATAAACAAATTATTTTCTTTTAATATTACGGATTTTTATTTAATTTTTTGGGTACATATTTTTTTTAATATAATTCTCAAAATTAATCATCACATATAAATTATTAAATAGAAACTAATTTTATAAACTAAAATAATTAGTTATTATATTAATTAAATTAAAAATTATTTTATAAAAAAATTATTGATATTTAAAGTAGTTTTTATTATTAATAATAAAAAGTTATAAAATAATTTATAAATTAGTATTTAGCCATTAACTACTAATATTTTATCTAGTAACTACTTATACTTTAAATTAGTTTTATTAATTTTTTAATACTAATTTAATCTAAAATATTAATAACTAAAATGTTATTAGTTAATTTAGATACCAATTCAAAAATAATATTATAATTTTTTATTAATAATAAAAATCATTTTAAATATTAATATTTTTTAATCTTTAAAATAGTATCTAATTTAATTAATATAATAATTAATTATTTTTAATTTTTAAATTTAGTTGTTATTTAATGTTTTTTTTTAATTGTTAAGATATTTATTATATGTAGTTTTTTAAATTAAGCCTTTTTTTCATCAATTTTTTTTTTTTAATTCTTACCGGTTTTAAATGGTTCATGTATTGTTAATCACGTTAGGATTTTATAAACTAATAATGATTTTAGGATAATTGTATGATTTCTAAAGTGGATAACAACCAACAAAGTATGGGAGAATTTTCAACTTGAGTCAAAATGGTTTTTTTATATGATTTTCTTAATTATTTCTAAAATATAATTTTTAATTTGAGTCATCTGATTCTATTCAGAGTTCTACTTCAATTTGGATACTTATACACACAATTTAGATAGTTCAAATCAACTAAAGAGTCAAATATCATAATAAAATCATACACAAATCAATAGTAATACAATTTTTTCTTTCCATCCAATTAATTTTCAATAGACTTAGTAAATACACTAAACATGAATATTGACATCAAACATCCAACCATTTTGTATCACATGTCAGTTCAAAATACATATATTTCACTCAAATATTCAATTCCTACAAAAATTCTAGCAAAATTATAAAGTCACTTTCAAAATGAGATCTTATAACCTAAGTATTATAAAAACTTTAAATTAACTTCTCTGACTCGATTGAACGATTGAGTATCAGAAATGAACTCTAACTATAAAAAAAATGAAAAGAAAACCTAACTCATACCACAAAATCATGATCAATGATTTGAACACGTTACTAAAACACGTCACAAACACCACATGCAAAATATGATTCTAAATAGAAAATCTCAAAACTAAGTCAAAGAAAAAAGGAGGAGGATTTAAATTACACTAATAAAAATCTGATTAAACAATTTTACTCTATTAATTGGTAGAAGTTCAAAGATAGTTTATGATCATTGATATTATGAATAATAAAAAACAGAATTTTAGAAAGAAACACAGGAGATAAAAATAAAGTATTTTTATAAAAAAATAGTTACTTTAAAAAAAAAAAAATTTATAATTATATATATTGTTCACTTTAATAATAAAATATATTTAATTATCATTTTAATTATAACATTTATACTTTAAAACTATTTTCTAAATCTTTACATATATAATTATATACTTTTAAAATTAAATTTATTATTATTAAAATTAGAAGGATAGAAGTCATTATACCTCTTGCTTTTGAAGAAAATTAAAAATAGTGATGATTTAAAAATTGCAGTGTATAGTTCATATTATGCAATTATTTTTAACATATAAATAGTTTATATTTATCTTATTTAATTTTTATAATTTAAAATATAATAGTAAAATAAGAATATCAAATAGCTTATATTTTAATTCAATAAAAGTAATCTTCTAATCTTACGTATACATATTCAGGTGTAATAAATAAAAGATCAAAATTACATTATTCTTTTATAAAATATATTTGTATACCAATACAGTTTTTTTACGATGTTTGAACTGTGGTAGATATAATTTATACATCTCAAATATAGATTTGATAAAGGTGTACAACTATTTTATAGAAAATTTCCAATTTTGATTACTTATATTATATTGTAGTAATATAAGTTTTATTTAATAGTATAGAAAAGTCAAAAAGAAAAATCTTGAATTGCCAAATAATTTGTTAACAAAAAAGTCAATATTTCATTTCAATTGTCGTCTTCTATCAAGTATCCATCTGTCTTTGAAATTCCCATGGAAGAGACTTGAGAAGTCGGTTATCTGAATTTTCTGAATATTTTGTTAGATCTCAATCGTTTTCCTCACGCAATATATACGACCAAAGTAGCTTTAATCAAATGGTCCCTTTGAAATCAATTTAATTTGTAAACTCATAGAAAATAATTTAAATGCCTCTTTTATTCTCTTCATTTTTCCTTCCCTTGAAAAACAAAAGAGTTACACCTAATCTCAAGATTCTGTCATGACTCGGATTGAATAAAGATATTTGATTGGGTGAAGTGCATATAGAAGTTATAGGGTAAGTTACTTAAACCATGCACCAGATTAATTATAAGTTCGATGTATTGAAAAGTGCCTACATCTGACATAATAACCGCGTTTTTATTTCTCCTACGTAATCCAAAAAAAATTATAAAACACATTCAAACAATGTTTTGTGGATTACAAGTTAATTTCGTTGACATTTACTCATTGTATTCTGCCATGTCATCCTTTTTTCTCTTCTTTCATGAAACTTTTAAGTACTATAATAATTTTATCAGAGTCAACCAAACGCAAAGACTCCAAAGAAGGTCCAAACAGAGATGGACAGTTTCTTCCTGCACCCCTACAATTTTGTAAATTCCGAAATTGATCCCCACAATTTCGGGATCTGGGAGTGTGTTATGGATTCATCAATCTGGAAGTGAATCATGTTGCATTCCGGATGAGGGGGTGTGTCGGAAGCAAAGTTTGCATAAATTATTGATTTCTGGATTGTTGAATCTGGAAGTTTAATTTCTATTACGGATTGGTGGATCCGGAATGATTTTTTTCAATTATGGATTTATGAATCTGGAATGCATATTTTTAATTATGGATTGACGGATTTGGAATGATTTTTTCAATTATGGATGTTTTGCATTTTTTTATTTTGAATTAACACTATCATTCATGTACTACCGGAAGCATGAATCTGAAAGATTATCGGATGCGCCAATCCGAAAATTGACCGGAAGCATCAATCTGAAAATTTAACGGATTTCTTAATCCGGAATAAAAATAAATAAATGTACAATTTATATACGGACACTTTTGTCTTTGCGCAACCTTGTGGGGTGCAGGAAGAACTGCCACAGAGATGCAGCTGTAAGCTAAAATTCAATGAGCCCATTTCATGTGAAATTGGACTGAAACATGGTCCAATTAAGTCCACTCCAGCCCAGCCCAGCATCTTCTTACCGCTTACTTGCAGTTGATCCACGATTGTCGTAACGACGTCGTACCAAATTAAATATCTCCTCCAGCCTTATCGTTTATGAGCATCCACCAATTTGAGTTCGGCTTCTGCGTTTAGTCACCAACGATCCTACAATGGCGACGGTCACGTTTTCCTTTTCCGCTAAAACCCTAACCCTACCCTATCATCCCAAAACCCCAATCTCCAACTTCTACCCGATAACCAATCTTCGCTTCCCTTCTTCCATTGTGACCCGAACTCGAAATGGTAACCGGATTCGGGCGTCGCTGGATGGGGATTTCTCATCGAAAAGGAGCAGCAGCAGCAACAACAGCGACCAGAGAGAGACAATAATGTTACCCGGTTGTGATTACAACCACTGGCTGATTGTGATGGAGTTTCCTAAGGACCCAGCACCCACTCGTGAACAAATGATTGACACTTACCTCGACACTCTTGCCACTGTATTGGGAAGGTTCCTACCTTTTCCTCTTCTCTTTTTCTACCCTAATCTTTCAAACTTGGAATAGAAGAAGAATTCGTAGGTACCTTGTAGCTCTTAACAGTCAAGATGAACGCCAATTTATGTGCACCTTCTGTTTTGTGGAGCTACTTTGTTATTATCGATTTATAATCAAATTTTCACTATGTGCTTCTGCTTGTGTACCAGCATGGAGGAAGCAAAGAAGAACATGTATGCATTTAGCACCACTACCTACACTGGATTTCAGTGCACTGTTGATGAAGCAACCTCGGAGAAATTCAAGGGTAATCCTTCAATTCCCAATTTGTGTTGATACCCTTGTTGCGTTGCTGGATGAGTTCTGGTTCTTCATCTTTTGTTTATGCTTGTAGGTTTGCCCGGGGTTCTTTGGGTACTGCCAGACTCGTATATAGATGTTAAAAACAAAGACTACGGAGGTTATATACATATATAATCTTAAAATTTCTACAGAAATAAGTTGTGTTTGAAGTGCTACTGATTGATAATATTTTTGCTGAATGCTTGATGTTCTTTGACTTTAGGTGACAAGTACGTAAATGGGGAGATTATTCCTTGCAAGTACCCTACCTACCAACCCAAACGGAGCGCACCTAAGAACGAGAGTAGAAGGTATGAGAGACGGAGAGATGGCCCTCCCCCTGACCGCAGAAGGCCAAGACAAGAGGCGGCTGCCTCGGATTCATCCTCTACATGAGGTAGTGGGATGAATTCTCTATTCCATTTATTTTACTTTGCCATGATTTTGGTCTCCCCTTCCCTAATGTGTCTAAATTTTGATACCTGAACGGCTGAATCAAGTACCACGGATCCATCTTCGTTTTAAACTCACACCGAATGTCATGGAAGTTTCGTTAGCTTCCCCCTCCCCCCATGTATGCAATTCATGGAATCTTTTCAGGCTCTGCGGATACGTGATTATGCTATTGCTTCAGTCTTGCAGGTGATTTTCAGTTTACTGAGAGAAACTAATGCCAAAAGAAAGCTGCTCCTTATCACGGCTCTATCATGCTCATGGTCACTTTAACAAATAGAAGATTGAGCTTGTATTGGGTTCTCATCAGGATGCATCCAATGTTTCTTGCAAACTCAAACGGGTATTTTCACGATTCATTTTGAGGAATGTGTTCTTTTGGACTATATGAGTATGACATGTGAGACAAGTGCTATAGTTATGTATCTATGTAATTTGGAGAGCTTCTTATCATGCTACCAGTTTGTGTTTTAGTAATATTTTTTTCCTACAAGTTTCACGTCAACTGCAGTATTAACTCATAAAGTTACTGATATGAACTGATAAAGTTTAGATAATGTGCATATATAGCCTTCTTTAACTATCTGAAGCAGCCCATAAGCAATCCTTAACTTAGTCATGCTACAACATCCCAGTTTTGCTGCGCTTCATCCCGGCCACTCCTCTGTGAGAGTAGTTGGCGAAGGTGAATTTGTTGGAACTTGGAAATGGGTGCATTCATAAACCATCCTTGATTGCCGTGTAAAATGTAGGTGTTTTGTTGAGGATAATTGTTTTAACTCCAACGAGGGAACCAGACCAGATTTATATTTGACAGGGATACTGAAGGAAAATACTGAAAAGGCAGAAAATGAGGATAGTAATAAACAGGAAGTTATCTTTTTTTTTTTTTTTTTTTTTTTTATAGTTTATATTGATTGAATGAGAAGTGATAAAAGAAAGAAAGAAATGATGAGTAGTGCCTTCTCCTTCGTTGGTTAAAAGAAGGGGGAGGTTGAATAAGATATAATTATGCGAAGATGATTAGATCTGTCATATCAATTTTTTCCCTTTCTCTGGTGAGAGAATTTTTGTGCATTTTGAATGATTTATTGGTTAGGTTTTTTTCCCTTTCAATCAAATTGTTGAAACATTAAAGATTTATTTTTGTGAATATATATTTTTTTTTAATTTAAAAACATCACATGGTTTTATACATTTAAAAATAGGTAATTTAAAATAACAGAATCTTTTATTCCTTGTTTCCTGTTGTGAAAGAAAGTTCCATCGAACATTTCTCTTCCCATTCTCAGTAGCAACTCCCTCCTCAAACTTCCCTTGCCTTAGCAGCACCCTACCTCCGGTGCCATTTCTGTAGTCGTGCACCTCTAGTGTCACCGTTACAACACCTCTCATGTCTAAAGCCTCTTTTGGCAACAGTCTCTCAGCTCCACCGTTTAAGCACCTTCCAATCATCATTCTCCAACTAATTTTAAAATGTGAAATATAATGTATTTCAAATTTTGAAATATTGAATACATTGTGTTCTAGGTTGTAGAATTTAAAATATAAAATTTGCATCTGAATAGGAAAATTGGATAATTTTGGTATATTCGAAAGTATTTGGTATATTTGAAAATATGAGGGTAGCAGAAGAAATTTATGGAGGTGCAGGAAGAATTTGCCTATGTGTATATAATTGTAATATACACTACTTTATGAAACCTTCTTTTATCTTGTAACCGGTACACCTTATTTGCCATGAAACCTTTTTTTATATACTTTTAAATCTCATTTAGTGGGCTACACGGTCCACTAACCAGCCAATAGCCATCGCATTGATGTCAGCAGTCCTGGTACATTAATGAAACGCAAATGGCTGTCTAACTTTGGGCAATTTCTTCCTGCACCGTATCACTTTTAACCTGCACCCTATCATATTTTTAAATTTCCAAAATTTCCCTTATTTCGGATTTGAAAATATGTAATAATAAATATAATTCAAAACTAAAAATACATTCCGAAACAAGAAATTGAAAATGCCTGGATAAGAATTTTTAGAATTTAAAAATTTGTTTCGGAAATTGGAATATTTTCAGAAAAAAGTTCTGAAAGTAATTTTTATCTAAATCCTCTTTATATTTAAGGCTATTTTCGTCATTTTTAGGGATATGTTCGTCATTTCTCATAATAGATTGGGTGTATTTTAGAATTGACACGGTGCAGGAGAATTTGCTTTGAACCTGCTTTGCTGGTTAGAATTGACATCTATCACGTTAGTCCCACAAGTTCTACTTCATACATTCTTTTCTATTTATTTTGTAATAACGCTATTCCAATTTGTTTTTAGAAACATTGTGGGCCTATAATATTCTGAGGGTTTCAGCATTATGTTCACGGTTTATGTAATATGACATTGAGAGGTTAGCTTCAGTATTGGGCCCTCAGCCATTATTAGAAAAGATACTCGTTTCCATCACTTTACTATAATTCGTATTTAGTTTGAATCATTTTAGGATTTTTTATTTTATTATTTTTTCCGTCTTTTCTTTTCTGTAAGAAGGAAGAAAGAGAAGCTTTGGCATACTTAGGCCCACCGACTAACTGTTTAGAGCGTTGACACTTGCCACATGCTATACATTACGTGTTCCTCCTTCTCTTAATTATTTAGGTAAAACAAACGTAATTTTCACAATAATTTTAAAACGATTTTAAAAATGAGATAGATAACAAAAAAATAGAAGAATTTATAAAATAAGTTGAGTAATGTAATATAAAAAATGAAAAAAATGTGTTATGGAAAGTCGTTTTATCTGTAAAAAATCTCTTCTTTTCTTGCATAATTGCATGTGGACATTTTTGTATTGATAAGGATTCTGCGGTTGGTGGGAGAGTAATGGTGCACTTAAAAAAAACTTTTCTTTTTGTACTGTTTCAACCGAAGTACTTTAAAGATGAAGGAAAAAGCTTTCTTTTTCCTCACCGATCAGATCAGATAACGTAGGAGATAGCAGACTTTCATATCCCTTTTTATTTCACAAGAACTTGATCCTGAACTGATGTCATAAGTTGCTTTGAATTGTACCCTCTTCAATTTCTGATGAAGCATGTCTTTCTACGGATCTTCTTATTCTGGTTCAGATTATGGTGAGTACAATTTCAATTCTTATTCTCTAGATTACGATTATGCTCAAATTCCACCCCCTATGGCTTATTCTGGCTATGAGTACAATCAACCATATTATGGATACGATCCTAGTTTATATTATGCTCCTGATTACCCTGCTGAGACTTACCAAACCATATCATACTCAGCCACAACTTATAGTGATCCAAAATCAGTTGTGTACGATCCCAATTATGGTATGACCCAGCTTGTGATCTCTTACTCTAATATGGAATTCAATGTGCCTGAATTTGAGGAGTATGACTCAACACCTTATGGTGGTGGGTATGACATTGATCAGACCTATGGCAAATCTCTACCACCGTCAGATAAAATTTGCTATCCTCGTTCTGGGTCAAGTCCAATTAGTGTCCCCATTCCCGGGGCCATAGTGCCACTGCCTACTATAGAAGAGGGAACTGATGAGAAAGCAATCGTACCCCAGAATGGATCTGCAGTCCAAATCACTGAAGAAAAACCTCAATCACAAGATAATGGCAGGGATCAGCCAAGGAAAGTTGAAGACAACAGCCATGAAGATGAAGACAATGAGACCGAGGAAAGTGACCATGAAGATGATTACTATGTTGAGTCTGGTGTTGGAAGTGGGTTTGGGGAAGGATACAGTGGAGAACAGGGTTATGAGAATGAGAAGCAAGTGGCTCCTCAGTATCCTAGTGGATATGGGTTGGAAGCTGTGGACATTTGTGAAAGCTTGTTTGGGTATTGGCCTTGTTTGGAACGTATGAAGAAGAGAGAATGTTATTGCAAGGAAGTGGCTTACAGAGGAAACAACTGTCAGGAGAACATGTGGCAAGGTACTGCAGATTATCTATTTGGCAGTCCATATCCTTATGGCGGGAGTGGGGATGATAGAAGTGGCTATGAAGGAGAACTTGTGTATGGTTATCAAAGGCAGTATCCAATGCAAGCACAGTACAAACAGATTGATTATAATGGTGAATTTTGGTGACACGAAAACAATTTATTCTATGATGTAATGTAAAAGTTGAACATGTAAAGCTTGTTTCTGTGGTAATAAATGTAAAATTTGGTTTTGAAGTTGTGAAAAGAAGAAACCTCTTGCTAGGTTTTCTGCCAGCTGCGTTGGCCTGAGCCAGCATTTACTTTTTGCTCTGTGGGAGTGTGTGAGCCAGTGCTGTGATTATGATTAACATTTATGCCCCAGGACTTAAAAAAATTAATTATCTTTGCTTCCCCAATCATGTATTTTTATAGTGGCAATAACTGAAATTCACCATTTCTAGATAAAACACGCTTTTCCTAATCTGATTTTGTTATTCATGATTCCTTGTACGCAAGACGCTCTTCTTAAAACTCCTTTTAAATGGCTAAAGAGTTACGCCATAAATGTTTTATAACCAACAGCAAGAAATTTAGCATTATCGTAAGAGGTTTTCATCAAGAATGTAAAACTATATTCTCTTCATCAGGAATGAGTCAAATATTTTCCAAACATTTATGGAAACAGCGTACTCCTCCAAAGGTCTAAGCTTTTTTCTGAAAACTATTGCTGGATATAATCCTATCCCTTCAAAATTTTGGAAGCGAAACACCACTCAATAAGATGGAGTGTTGTGTTATTAGGGTGGAAAACACCAGACATTTGTTCTTTGAATGCTATTTCTTTGAAAGTGTTGTCTTAGGTTGTGTTACATGATGAGGTCCAAGCTCGTTTTACATAGTTTTATGGGCCTTATAAGTTGGTGTGGGAAGCATAATACAAGCTGACATAAGAGAGTAATGCATATTTGGTTTTTGGATCACTACAAGAGGATGTCAAATTTTCTTTACTTGCTAGCCACAAAATCTGTATGACTGTTTGAAACACTTCTAAATTGTTGCGTTTTTGTTTTCTGGAGTTTAATATGAGGTTGTTTCTATGTTGGGTTATAAAACACATTCTCAAATTTTGTAGTGATTGAAAGTTGATGTTTTTCTGCCAGATGGTATGGGTCGTGCATCAAACAACTGATGTGCATGTGTCTTTAGACTTTAAGGGTGATATCAAGGTTCAAGGAATCAGGAGCAGCATGTTTCTTTTGCTTACTTGGATCTTCAAACAAGAATAAAGGTTAATCTGTCATAAACTTTGGTCTAAAATAATCTGTCATAAACCTATTTTGGTTCTAACCATTTCCTTTTTCCCACTTCTTATAAAGATGAAAGAAGAAAATTTTTAAGCGAAAAATAATTAGAAAGTGTGTGTGTACTTTAACACATAAATCTAATTTTAAATAAAAAATTAATAAGAGTAAAATAAGTAATTCACTTAATATTACACTAAAAATAGAAAAATCCAATAATTTATGGTTCTGATGAAAAAATCCTGAAGGAATATCATAAAGGAAGAAAGGTACTTCCCTCCAAACCTATATTTCTTCCATTTCATTTTATCCATATATATTAAGAAAAATAATAGATTATGGCTCTACAAATATTGATTTTGTGTGGATTTTTCTGGTTTCCAACTTTACTCCTTTTTCAAAGTCTCAGACCCAACTATTCTGATGTACGGAGCTATAGCAACTTGAATTTCACAAGACCCTTAAGCTGCTTTTAAGCTAAAACTATAGTTTTGGAAAGCTTTTTTAAGCAAATTGAATGTTGGTGGGGTCATAAAGCTAAATTGGTGGGGATAAGTAGAATTTCAAAGCATACTTCCTTGTGGGTTAATCATATACCCAAAGTCAATTATGAGAGTAAGTTCTCAAACAATATTTGTTTGAAAACTATTTTTTCTAGAATTCATTATCTAAACAAAAAAATCAGCAGCTGAAGTTTCTCCATTCAGAATTTGACAGGTTAAGATTAGAAAAATTGAAATACGGGAACAATAATAGTGAGCAAGTTTGGAAAATGGAGAGAGTATAAGCAATGTTATAAAGTGTAAATGAACTAAGTAAACCAGCAAAGAAGCTAAAATTTTGGTGGTAAAATGGTTTTAATAAATGCGTGTTCCCGCACGCATGTGTTTATGTATGATTTATGTGTGTATAATGAATCCTCATCCTCATGTATTCTTTGCTTAAAGTATTCTCACCCAAACTAACATAACAGAAGGATGAAAATAATTGTTGTCTAGAAGATTGGACATGGCATGGGTTTATAGTAAAAAGAGGAAGAAGAAAACAGAAGAGAAATGAGTAAAAGAGTGGAAAAAAAGGCATTGATGGCCCCTTGCAACCGCAGATTAAGGCCAAAGCGCCAAACACTACATTCAAATCCCATCTTATGTTTACCACTTACGCACAAACATGTCATTACCCAAATAAAGCATCACAAATCGTAAAGCCAAAGTTGTTTTCAACCACGACACAATCATTCTTTTTTCTTTATTATACACTAGCTAGTACTAATCACATATCATATTCAAATAATAAAATGTATTTTGTATTATTATTATTACTATATCACCTCAGCAGCTAGTAATTATTTCCATTAAAATAATCGATTAAAATGGTGACATTTGGTGGGTCATAGATTGTAACGCAAGGGTAGAATCCATGTAATGCCAACCAAGAACATAGAAATTCTATCGACTGTCCTCTCTGGCTCCCACTTCCAATCATAGTGTTCAGACACTATGTTTGTGTTGTGCTGTCTTAAAAACCCTGTTAAAACCTCAAACACCAAACTTCTCACTCAAAAAAAGCTACTTCATTGCCTTCCTCCTTCCCCACTCATTCTCCTCAACATGTCTGTGCCACACAGATCTTTAGAGCCCATCTTTCTTGCTTTTCTTCTTCTTTCTTTCTCAGTGGCTGCTGCATATTCTTCTATTCATGAGCTTCTCCGAAGCCATGGCCTACCAGCAGGGCTGTTCCCAGAGAGTGTAAAGTCATACAATTTGGACCAAAGGGGTCGTTTGGAGGTGAACTTGGATGGTCCTTGCCTGGCCAAGTATGAAACAAGAGTGCTGTTTGAAACGGTGGTTCGAGCTAACCTTAGCTTTGGTCAGCTCAAGGGCTTGGAGGGTCTTTCTCAGGAAGAGCTTTTCCTGTGGTTACCTGTGAAGGATATCATTGTCAATGATCCGTCTTCTGGTCTCATTCTCATTGATATTGGTCTTGCACATAAACAGCTCTCTCTTTCTCTCTTTGAAGATCCCCCAGTTTGTAGATCCCAAGGTACTGTTTCTCTCACTCTGTATAGCTGTTACTTAGCAATCATGACATGTCCTCAATTCCTTTCAATTCTGAACCTTTCAATTATGGGGTTTGAATAGGAATCATAGTGGAAAAGCACATGCATGCCATTTTCTTCTCAGTCATTATTACTTTCCAGGCTGTCAAATCATGATTGGGGTGCATTTCAATTCTCATTAATTTATTCTTCTAGATTTCATTCCATTTTGATTTCAAAAATTGAATGTGTGGGGTGCAGGTCTTTCACTAAGTATTGGTGGAAGGAAGAGCATTGGATTTCAAGATCAGAGATGAAGGATTGCTTGTTTATGTGAAAAAAGATGGTTTCTTCTTTCCTCTTTACAATTTTGTTTTGTTTTTCCCTTCTTCTTTTTCCTTTACAAATAAATATATGGTGCAATGTGCATAGATCCAATGAGAGTTGTGATTATTAAATTAGATATCAGTCAAGGGAAAAAAGAGAAACTCATAGGCGGTGTTTATTGTAAAAAATCTTTATGCAATTTTGTTTGCCGCATTTTTTTTCTTCTTATAATGTTCAAGAAAAGTTATTTGATATTGTCATACCAATCATTTCATTTATTCGTTTCTTTTCCTTTTACCTTTTACTTTGCTAAAAGGGATGTTATTCTTACAAAGAAAAAGACTTTCTGATCCTATGTTGAAGATATTCAGAGAATCTGCTAATATTGACTGTTGTTTACCAAATTTGTATATCAAATTTTGAATAAAAAAAATCCACCATAGTTCACATGACCATTCCATAAAGATCATAAATCAAACTGAGACAGGAAAGGAATAAAACTGAGGTTTTAATTTGCTTAATTTATTTCACAATATGATCAATAATGCTGGTCAACAGTGAATTTCTTTAGTATAGCTTTTTAATTGTGTTATAAAGTCTGAGAAAGAATAAGAACCTGTTTTTAGTAAATAAAAAAAGACTTCACATAATTGACTAGGTGGAATGGATGTGCATTATTCATTCACACTTACAACAAAAGAAAATATCTTAATTGACACGAACTAATACTCTGTTATGCCAATAATACCATAATCATTATCTACAATAAATAGAAGAAGTCCTCTTCAACTTCTCCATGTGTAATTAATAAAAGTTGCAACTTCTTTACATGTCATTGATAATATCTTGCAACAAATTCTTGATTTGATTAATTTGAAGTCTTTCTCCATCTTTGACCTGAAGAATGATCAAAATGAATATTATATTATAACATTGTTAAGTTTATCAAGTAAGCATGAACACCTACATATTCACAGTAGTGCAAAGATGAATAAAATTTCATCTTCAAGTCTCTTATGAATGAGAAATTACTGTAGTAAAAAACAAGTTTTGATTATTATCATTCTCAAAATCACCTGAATGCAGCTTGTAATCAGAAATGCTCCTTTTGTGGTTGTGAGATTAGTGTCTATGAGCTCAATGCCGAAGTAATTGAGTGTCTCCATCAATTTGCTGAAACTTCCCCTCTTTTTTTCAATTATGATCTTGACCCAGAGCTTATTCTCATCTATTTGTGCCACAATGACCTCTGCCTGCAGAAAGTAAGAGTGCTAACATTGGTAATTAAGCTATTAATTCTTTCAAGGAACAATCTTAGTTATGGCTGACCTGTATCCCCCAATTCTTCATATCTTCCACAGCTTCAATTTCATCTATTTTTGTCTCAGCTGTTTCCTCTGAAGTTGCTTCCATTTGGTGAAGTTGTTGGCTGAGACTCTGGACTTCGTCTTGCAGCTTCTCTATGTAGGTGATAGCATCTACAATAATTGTTCCTCTATTCATCTGAAAAAACAATTTAGAGCCTGAGTTTACATTCCAGCAATTTGTAAATTAAACAATGAAATTGAGCATTGAATGAACTGTTAGATTAAGAAGTAAGAAGATGAGTGTTAGGTAGTTGCATTTGTGATGAAAGGGTTTATAGACCGCAGCATCAAAAGCCTCCTACTGAGCTTCTCCCTCCTCCTCCTTTCAACCTCAAGGTTTTTTGATTTGAACTCTCTTGTGTTATCATCATAGTTCCTCTTCCTACTCATCCTTTGTGTGCTACAATCATTTTCTTCTATAGTAACACACAACCAGTCTTCATCTTCATGCTCCATTTGTTGGAAAAATAGGTCTTGGTAATGGAGCAGAAACAGGTAAGAATTGGCTTGTGGCTATATAAGTGCTTCTCACAGAGGGATCATGTCAGATAGAGAAAGTACATTAATGCTTGTTTTGAGGGCCTTTTTGTGGTCCCTAGTTAATTCATGTATGTTTCTTATGACAAGAGAGAAATATATTTCTGTTTGGTCGCTTAAACGTGTCTTCTGCTTGTTGGAATCTTTTTAACAGAATGTGACTATGAATTCTGGATATTTTATTACAATATACGCAGTTAGAAATCACATTCAACTTCTACCTAACTTCTTTCTTTGATTTATAATATGATAAAAGGCTTTGAAAAAAGAATTTTACACTATTTTTTTAATCTTTTCTTACACAACTTTACATTTCTTTAATTTTAAATAGGGATTCATTTAGGTATTTTTACTGAAATAAAACTTTAAATATCTTATCTTAATTATTTTTCTCTTTTGTAAGCTTGGTAGAGACAGAACATTGTAAATGATACTTTTGCAAGATGCAAATAAACTTCCATGTTTTAGTGTGATTATGAAGGCCTTTGGTAGGTGACCTTGTTGTTTGACTGAAAGTGCCACAGAACAGTTGAGTCTGCTGGTTTGTTAGCAAAATCATGTTAAGATCTCAAATTGTAAACTTTTGTTTGGATTTAAATATATTTAGTCTCTCAAAATATAATGATATTTTATATTAGTTTTTATTTATTACTAAATAAATAAATTTAAAAAATTCCATATTTTGTAAGAGAAAAAATATAATAAAATATTTTTCAAGGATGAGAAATAGATATAAGATTTATGTTCTTCAGTAACTTTTAACAGCAGTGTCTTCTAGTAACAATATATTTAACACTGTAATTAATGCGCTGTTGTTTACTATCATTTTGTTTTGACAGAAAATATGATTGTATGTATAAATGTACTTGATAAAGATGCATTCTTACTAATAACGAAAAATCAAGGATAAAATGAATTTTAGTTAATAATGAAAGTGGCTGGAGAGATACCAATAATAAATTAAAAAAAAAACTGAACTGTTATTATATACTTAAAACAAAATGTGACCACTTTTTTATTTTCTGCTGTAAAAATATTATTCATTTATTTATTTAGTTTTATATATTTTTTAATGGTTTAAAATAATATTTTTTTCCAAACAATTCAGATTCAATAAGTAATTTTATAAGTAGTTTGATATTACTGAATGAATACAGGTATGTCCATTCAAAACAGTTCTCACCAACAAATTAAACTATCCCTACATGCCATTGATAATATCCTGCAACAAATCCTTGGTTTGCTGAATTTCAAGTTTTTCACCATCTCTGTCCTGAACAATATAGAAATCACAATATAGAAATCACAGTTAAATAATTGAAGTGAATATTATATCATTGTTAAGTTTTTAATGCAGAATATTTACAGATGAACCAAAGTTCATTTTAAGTCTCTTATTGGACCTATGATGAAATCATAATCATTGACAACAAAAATAAACAAGTTTAAGTATTATCTGTTAGAATCAGAATCACCTGTATACAGCTTGTAATAAGAAATGCTCCTTTTGTGGTTGTGAGATTGGTGTCTATGAGTTCAATGCTGAAATTATTGAGAGCTTCCATCAATTTTCTGAATCTTCCTCTCTTCTTCTCAATGATGATCTTAACCCAGAGTTTATTCCCATCTATTTGTGCCACTCTAACCTCTTCCTGCACAAACCAACATTAGTAATTAATAGGTGCAGAGATTATTCATTTTCCCCCCAATCAAATAGAGGATCTCATATAAGACCTGTATCCCCAAATTCTTCATATCTTGTGCAGCATCAATTTCATCTATTTTTGCCTCTGCTGTTTCCTCTGAAGTTGCTTCCATCTGGTGAAGCTCTTGGCTGAGACTCTGGACTTTGTCTTGAAGCTTCTCAATGTACGTGATAGCATCTTCAATGATTGTGGCTTTGTTCATCTAAAACCAAAATTAGAGTTTAGAATCAGTTTACATTGAATCCGGAAAATTAATGTAACAATTTGTAAATTAAAATTGAATGAAGAAAGAGATAAAGTGAGAGTTTAGGTAGTTGCATTTGTGATGATAGGCACTATAGCACGCAGCATCAAGAGCCTGCTACTGAGCTTCTCCCTCCTCCTCCTTTCAGTCTCAAGGTTCTTTGATTTGAACTCTCTTGTGTCATCATCATAGTTCCTCTTCCTACCTATCCCTTGCTTGGTACAACCATTTTCAGTAGCAAGAGAAAACTCTTCCATAGTAACACATAACCAGTCCTCATCTTCATACTCCATTTGTGGGGTGTTGGGGAAAGGGGTGTGTTTGAAGGCTATGTAAGTGGTTCTCATAGAGGCATCATGTCAGAGAAACAGAAGAGATAGAAAGTACATTGATGCATGTTTTGAGGGTCTTATTTGGGTGTGGTCCCAAGTTAGTTCAGGTATGTTTCTTATGACACATTTGTGTTAGGCTGTTTAAATGTGTCTTCTGCTTGTTAGAATCTTCGTAACTGTTTTTTTTTTTTTTTTGCTCCAATCTTCCTAACAGAATGTGAAAATGCCATTAGAAATCACATTGAAGGTGTTCCTCATCTTTTTCATTGATTATAGTCTCATAAAGGCCTTAAAAGAAGAACATATCATCATTATCTACTAATGAGATTGATAAATTTACCCTCGAAGAGACATTTCACTACTTATTTAAACTCTGATGGAATTCAAAATGCTGCAATTGGGTAAAAAAAAAAAACATTTAACGTATGTTTTGGTAAAGTCCATATAAACTCGGTGTTGGACTTGCTGACTGAAACTGGAATAACACAATTCAGTGTCCTTGTTAGAGCAAAGACATGCTTAATTATTTATGGCTAAGCCTATATTCAGTTTTTCAAAATGATACTTTTGAAAACCAAAGCAATATACAATTTGATGATGGCAAATGCTCCCTGCATCCAACACTTTTCAACTTGCACCCAACATAATTTCAAAAATTCCAAAACTACCCTTTATTTCGGAAATAAAAATCTGGAATTAAAAATAATGCATTTCGGAAAAATAAATCTGAAAAAAAATTTTGTGTTTCGGATATAAAAATCCGGAAAAAAAAATTAAAATCCCATTCCGGATAAAAAAAATTCGAAACTGAAAATAATACATTTTGGAAAAATTTATCCGGAAGAGATTATTGTGTTCCGGAAAAGAAGGTCCAGAATGTAATTTTATATGCACCCCATTTTTTTTAAGGGTATTTTCGGTTTTTCTCCTGTGATTGGGTGCAGTGATATGGTGCAGGAAGCAATTGCCTTTGATGATTAGTAATTTATTGACTCTAACTTTTGTATTTATTATTCCATAGACATTGATGGTATTGGGCTGCATCTCTTACCTTTGAAAATAATAAACCCTTACAAAAAAATCACTAAAAAAAATTATTAAATAAAAATATTTTAGAATAAAAAATAATTAGTTACAATATTAAATAAATTAGATATTATTTTAAATACTAAAAATATTATTAATTTTTAAATTAATTTTTATTATTGATAAATAGTTTTTAAATTATATCTAATTAGTTACCAAAGTTTTGGTTACCAAATTTAAAATTTAAATAATTGATAGTTAACTTGGTTGTTAATTAGATATTAATGTATGAACTATTTATTAATAATAGAAACTAATTTTTAAATTAATAATTTTTTTAATATCTAAAATAGTATCTAATTTAGTCAATATAACAACTAATTATTTTTAGTGTTTAGAATTCTATTGGATTATTTTCTAGCCCTGAATGTTTTATTTTTTAAATTTAATCTAATTTTTTTTAAAAATATAAAAAAACACATATTTCATAAAGATTTACAAATTGGTAAGAGTAATTTTATCAATTATTTTTATTATTTTCTTTTATAAAACATATAGTTTAATCATCTATATTCTTATATCTTAATTTTTTTATATTATATTAACAGATACTTTTTATTTTATTAAAACTTATATATAAGTATTATGATATATTTAATTCAGATATTTATATTTATTTCAAATGTCAATAATGAAATATAAGAATACTTTTATTTAGCTTTTAGTATTATAAATCTATGCATGATATCCAAGCAACAAGCAGTTAATGGTCTGAGTTAGAAGGCACAACCCCAACATGTTGGACTCTGTTCAGTTGCTACAGTTGAGGAGGGAACAATGGAAGAACACTCTCATTGACTTGGTCCATATTTTATGCAAAATTACATTTTTGTCCTTTACTAAAAAAATTGCACTTTTAGATATTTTTTTAGATTATGTAATACGAAATACAGAATCTATGTTAAAAAAACACATTTCACATCAATTACTTTAATTACTATAGGGAAAAACGAAAGTAGAAACGTAATCTAACAACAGTACACTTAACAAACTCGTCTACTTCCCTTTCAAACGATCCTCAAACACATATATATGGCATCTCTAATTATTGGTATGAGCATAGAAACTACATATGGCCAGAGTCCACATTAAGCACCATTTTTAGTTCTTCCCTCATTATAGAGAGGCATGGATTATTGGTGGTGTAATCATACATCAAAGGTACCATTCTTGCAGCATTCAGGCAGAAATTCGTAAATGATGATGGCAACTCATTTTGGGTCAGAATCTGTTCATTCAGACGTTTCCATTCAGATTGAATCAAGTGGGAAACATGGTTCTGTGCGTCTTCAGCTGAAACGTGCTGGTGCTCATTCATGTAGCAGTCAAGGTATGATCCATCAACTCCCTTTTCATCTTTCTTCTGCATTTTTTTCAAATATTTAGTTACTACATCACGTGTTTACAGTATAATAATACAAACACTTGTTTGCATCCCTACCTTGGCTCCTTCAAGATCATCAGATAGACGAAGAATTTTTGCCACTGAATAAATAATTTGTGGAAAGTTATCCATGACAGCAACACTCTCCATATTTATAGAGTGATCAAAGAGGAAGAAAGCATGGAGAAGCACCACATGCACTCCTGAGCTCACAATTCCATTGTTCAAGTACTCCTCTGATCTCGGCAAATCACCACCCTTCAACCAATGTGCCTCTTCCATGAAAGCATTCAACAATCGCACCCACTGTTTCATATATACAAATGCTTTTTTCCATTTACTGCTACTTTCCAAAAATTTCTGCTACTTATTCAAGCAAAATAATTGATGTGACACGCATATGATGAAAACCCCCAAATTAACATAAAATAAATTGTCTTTTACCGATCTTTTTAGGGTGTCTATCGGGTTTAATCCATGTCTTTTGTAGACCTTTTCGGCGAAATCATTGGTAATATCGTAAAGAACACTAAGACACATTTTCATGAAGTCTGGAAGCTGCTCTGCACCACCCAATTCCCATCTGAAATGACAGAAATCAATTATTTGCTGTTATATCTCTTTTTGGACGAATTTCTCAATAGAATAAAATAAAGAGATCAAATAAATTATTTTTTCTTATAAGTTAAAATAAACTAGGTTCATAAATTGAATTTGAATTATTAAAAAAAATAATTATCTTTGACTAATACTGTGTACAGCTAAGTCGTATCATTGAATGAGAACAAAATTCAAATTAAAAGAAGAAAAAGGGAAAATTAATAGATTAAGAAAACAATATGTAAAAATAACGACAAAAGAAAAATAAGACGATTCAGTAAAAACAAATACATTAGTTATGTAAATAGTGTGTGAAATATACTTCTAAAAAATATTTTATTAAAACGGGAATGCTAGTTTCACACTAATTCCATCCACTTAATGCTAAAAAATTATTATTTTATTATAATATAATATAATATGTATTTCTAAAAATATAGAATGATTATTTTTTTCCTGTTAAAATGTGAATGAGACATTAGAGTCTCAATCAAAAATTTTATTCTCTTGAAAGATGGGTGTAAATCTCAACATCAAAGTATTGTGTATTTTTTTGTCAACTATTCTAGTCATTTATAGCATAAAATTATAAAAGTATGAATGATGATATGTTAACATCAATAAAAAAAAATATCCTTCACAAATTAATAAAATAGTATTTTAAATATTATAATATTATTAAAATGTGGTGTGAATTGTGCCAAAGAAATCTTTTCTTAAAATACGTTCCTTCTCTCTCTTCGATGATGAATTTCTCATCTTATTTTGAACGAACTTCACGTTTTATTTTCTTGTGAGCGTAGAGATTATTGCATTTTGCACAAACTTCACATTTTATTTTCTTGTGAGCGTAGAAATTATTGCAAAAAAAAAATATTGTTTGTTAGAAATCCAAGAAAAAGAAAAGTAATTTAAAGAAGCTGATTTTTCTGATTTTTGTGAAGGAGGTTTACCTATAGACAGCATCTCTAAATAATGTAAGTTGGTCTAACGTCCCATAAACGTCGAAGATGTCATCAATAATGTAGATTAGAGAGATGGATTTGGTGAGTTCAATCCTTTGGTCTGAAAATCTTGGATCTGTGAAGCATGCCATGGGCCAAAGGTACCATTTCAGAGGTTCATACATACAGAACTTCTCCTCCCTCACCATTCCAACATCTTTCCACCATCTGTTAATGTTAATGTTAATGTATAAAGGGTTATTACTTTTGCTAAAATCAACATTCCAAGTGGGATTATGTAATGAAACTTACTTAAGTGTTTCTGATAAAAAAAAATAATGAAACTTACTTGTAATGAAACTTACCTGTAAACTTGAATGATTTCATTCTGGTTCATCATCCTAACTATGCAGGAATTTATTTCAGCAAGTTTCTCTATGCATGTCCATTCTTTCTTGGTCTTGTAATCACTTAGAGCTAAACTTGTTGTGTCCCTGAATCTTGATAAGCCATAATGAAGTGGATTCTGAAGAGTGTTAGCAACATATATAGCTTCATGATGTTCTCTATGTCTTTTCAGCCATGAATGAAGAAGTTGGCAGCAGAGGAAACCTGCATCATCAAGACTATCTTCTCCTTCAATACTTAGCTGGGCTGCCTCATGCAGGGCAATCAGACTCTTCACGTCTTCACCGTGTTTAGCTCTGAACTCTCTTTTATTACTCTTCAAGCCCTCAAATACATCTGCACACCATTATAGTTGGTACCTTTAGTTAGCATTTAGTAAAAAATTCCTTCAACAAAAACATAGCTCTGCTAAAATATCTGAACTTTATCAACTTCATAAAACCTATGAAATTCTTTAATATCTAATCAATGTAGTATCTCCAACATCTCCAAAATGTGAATTCTGTCTGTGATTATGCATGTGCTATTGAAGACTGCAAATATATATTATGTTTGGTGAACAGTTTATAAGAAGAGAGTGAAGATAATTTGAACCTGCGGGAACATGATATCCTCTTTGTCTAAGTAAACGGAATAAAAGTGCCAGTTCATAAAGTTTATGGTGATTGGCAAAATCACTGATATGACTGATAAATATGGAACATTGGTTCTGAAGAAGTGCTTCAATTTCCTCTTGAAAATGGTGTTCGATGCCAAGCCTTTGGATAATGTCAATGACATAGAAACACTCCATGTAATCCTCGCTAACAAGTTTCTGGAATGCTTGCTTAACTTCCTTCAATACCAAAGCTTGTTCGAGATAGATATCATCCTGAAAATGTGAAGAAAAGTGTCAATATCAGAAAAACTTGGTGGGGAAGAATTAGAATTTTGGTTTTACGCACAGACAAATCCATTCTTAAAAATGGGTGTAGTGTTTGCCTTGGAGTCTTGTAAGTGTGAAGAATAAACTTAAGTGACGAGTGTATTTATAGTGTAAAGAAGAGAATCTTGGTTTGGTTTGTACTTACACAGTCAATTATCACAGCCTGGACTATACTCATAACATTCACAATTTTTTCATTGCATTATTATGTTCTATAACATGTTTAAAAGTTGGAAAACTTTTTCTTGATACCACAAATATCACAAAGTATACACTTTACAACTCCTTATAATAATATAATAATATTTTAAATTAAAAATAAAAAATATTAATTAAAATATTAATTGATTAATATGTTAGGAGTATGTATTGATGGTGTTAATATCCTTAAAAGTTTCACCTCCCTTCAAAATTAGAGTAAAAGAATTTTAAATACACTTTTTTCTCCTTTTAACTATTTTTGTTACCGTCTTTTACAAATTTACAAAGGTTAAGGAGTGAAAAACAAGTAAATAAAGTAGAGATTCCACAATCGAGTCGTGTGGACCACTTATCCGAACACTAAATCCAAATCGATCTTATAATTTAGTTAAATTACTATTTTTTACCTTTTCTTTATTTTGTTCTTCATCTTATTAAATACTTATTTTACTATTTTATGTTTTCAATATGAAACAAAATTATTATTTCTCAAAGTTATTAAGAAAAATAAATTATTTTTTTTCCAATCATCTATAATTATTCTAAATAAATTAAATTAGAATGCATTGAAAAAAGCACTATTATAAATATCTCCGTTTACGTTACATAAACAATATTAGTTCTCAAATAATATACGTCACATAAAAAATGAGGTTGGTGACAAATGATCTCATAAGCTCCCATTTTGTGATTTTTTTTAATGTTGAAAATTTAAATAACCAACAACCCTCTTTTTGTTGGTTTATAGTGTTATGAAAATCTGGTACGAGGTTGTATTTTAAAGCATGATTACCTAGCAATTTAAAATTATATATGTTCATTTTGACAAGTTTTTACAAAATTTACCACAAAATGTAAAGAAAAAATATATCAAGAAATTCTTAAATGCATAAAATCCTTAAAATTCTTGTAAATTTATATTATTATTTTTTAAGTGATTTTTTATTTTATAATTTTTTTAAATTAAAATTAAAAAATTTAAATATAACAATCTTTGAAAATTTCTTTAAAAAAATATTTTTACACAATATGTTAAAATTTTAAAAAAAATCTTTTGTATAAATTTTGAAAATCCAAATGAAATTCACCTCTTAAATCATTTCAAAATTTGATTGATTATTTGAACATGAATGGAGAGATAATAAATTCTCAAAACCAATTATTCTTTTCAGAGGGTAGGGACATTGTTTCAATCAAACAACCCATCTTTTGTCGTTTCTTGTTTTTTTTTTTCAAACCATAATAATATTTTGATATCTGCTTCATTTTATTTGTAATAATATTTTTTAATAAAAATATAAACAAAATATAAAATATTAAAATAATTTTTAAAATTAAAAAAAAAATATTAATATTTATTGGAGTGATATAAAAAAATCATTTTCCTTTTGCAAATTAACTTTAGGTATCTTAAAGTACAGAAAATACTTTCATCTATTTTTGCGGACAGCATCTTCCATTTGAGGTTTTTTTTTAATAAAAATATTATTTTATTATAAAATTCATATAAATATAGTTGAAAAAGTATAAATAGTACTCTTCCATTCAAAAATCATGTCTATATATAGAATTCATATTAAAATAATAACTTTATTAGTAAGAACATATTTATAAATTCTATGATATGATTTTGATTGAACATAACCATGTGAACGGTTTTACTTTACATAGTTTTGTTTGGTTTACTATGTATATGTTACATCAGATGCAACCAACCCATTTTGGCCACAGAACACATTGGAATATCTTCCCCATAACAAAAAAAATCTTCATTTACGAATTAAGAATAAAAAAATATTTTTCTTGGTCGTATTAAATACTATGAATATATATGTTTCATTAATAAATATTGGAAATAAAATTCTAAAATTCATTAAAATAAAGATAATTTTAGTATATTGGTAATATTATTTATATATGATTAGTAAAATGCCTTATATTAAATTAGAGACATAAATCACTTTCATGAGAGTTAACATGATACAAAAAAACCTTAGGTAAAATAACAATTATTAATATAAAATATTTTAATAAAAATATCTGTTTTTTATGAATATTTTTAAATTCAAATATATATATATATATATATTTTAATCATATTTTTCTTAATTTATTAAATTGAATTTTTGTTGCCTACAACATATATGTAATTACTTCATACATTACATAAATACACTGGAACAGTATTTTCAATTTTACGTTACAAGATATTTAAGATTTTATAAAATACTATTTCGCTAATATTTCTTGATATGATAACTAATAAAAAGATTGTTTAAATTCTTCTTTATATTCTAAATTTGATTAGAGTTAAAGTAATATATATATATATAGTCATTTGATACTACTACAAAAATAATTAATTTTATTAAAAATCTATTAAAAGAAAGGAATCAAACCTAGGTCTAATATATGTTATCTCAAAATTTATAATCAATATACCAAATCAACATTTTTATCAAAATAATAATAATAATTATTATTATTTTTATTATAATAATTACTATTCTTATTATTATTATAATCATGCTTATTATATACTATTATTAATAATAAATACTAATATTAAAATTCATGAAATAGAAACCAATTTTTAGAGACAAAAAATAATTAGTTGCTATAAACCATTTTAGAGACTAAAAAAATTTTGGTTTCTAAATTAGTTTATATTATTGTTAAATAGTTTTTAAATTGGTATCTAATTAGCAACCATTGGTAGCTATACCAATTTAGAAACCATTTAACAATAATAGAAACTAATTTAGAAATCATTTTTTTTAGTTTTTAAGATGGTATCTAATTTAGTTACTATAAACTAATTATTTTTTGTCTCTAAAATTGGTTTCTATTTCATGTTTTTCTTGTATTGTTAATACTGATAATAATAATAATAATAATAATATTAAAAATTTACATAGAGACATTTTTATATAACATTACATGTAGATTTTTTTCGTAGATAATGCAATATCACTACAAGAAAATTATTAAATAAAAACTAATTTTAGAGAAAAAAAATAATTAGTTAGTGACAGACTAAAAAAATTTAAATTTCTAAATTAGTTTATATTATTGTTAAATAGTTTATAAATTGATATCTAATTAGTTACCAAGATTTTAACTACCAAATTTATAATCTAAATAAGTGATAGTTAAAATCTTGGTAGCTAATTAGATACCAATTTATAAATTATTTAACAATAATAAAAACTAATTTAGAAACCAAAAATTATTTTAGTCTCTTAAATGGTTTTTAATTTAGTCACTATAGTAACTAATTATTTTTGCCTCTAAAATTGGTTTCTATTTAATGATTTTCTTGTAAATAAAAATTAATATACAAAAATATTTTCATATATAATTTTTTAATATTATTATTATTAATTATAATGTTATTATCAATATTAATATTATGATTTATTATTAATAAAAATAATAAAAGTAATAATAATATTAATAATAGTAATATTAGTATTATTGATAATAAATCATAATATTAATATTGATATTATTATTATTATTATTATCATAACAATAATATATATATATAAATTTACATTCAAACATTTTTTAGTATATAATATAATTTATAAAATAGTTCATATATAATAATACACATTACATACAATTGAATATAAATACTGAATTTATAGATGGATAAATATTCAGATGTAATACTGAATTTTACAGTGAGATTGAATTTTTTTTAATTCGCGTATACAGGAATTATGACATATGTACGAATTGTTTTGTTAATACTACTTTTTTCACTGTTATCTTTTACATTATTACTATCCACTATTTTACTTTAATTAGTTTTTTTTTTCTATTATTTAGACTGATTACTTTGGTTATGAACTAAAATATGTCATTTTAGAGCATGTATTGTAGTGAAGTAGTACATAATATATATACATGAATAATTTTTAAATAAAAATAAAAACTAAATGTAATGTATTAGACGGTCTCAGCACCAGCAGTGTGAAGCAGTGTCATGACATGTTCTTGCATTATGGAGAGGTATGGGTTATTGGTAGTGTGATACATCAAAGGTACCATTCTAGCACCATTGAGGCAGATATTGGCAAATGACGATGACAACTGATTTTGGGTCAGAATCTGTTGGTTGAGACGTTTCCATTCAGATTGAATCAAGTGGGAAACATGGTTCTGTGCGTCTTCAGCTGAAACGTGCTGGTGCTCATTCATGTAACAATCAAGGTATGATCCATCAACTCCCTTCTCATCTTTCTTCTGCATTTTTTTCAAATATTTAGTTACTACATCACGTGTTTACAGTATAATAATACAAACACTTGTTTGCATCCCTACCTTGGCTCCTTCCAGATCATCAGATAGACGAAGAATTTTTGCCACTGAATAAATAATTTGGGGAAAGTTATCCATGACAGCAACACTCTCCATATTTATAGACTGATCCAAGAGGAAGAAAGCATAGAGAAGCAACACATGCACTCCTGAGCTCACAATTCCATTGTTCAAGTACTCCTCTGATCTTGGCAAATCACCACCCTTCAACCAATGTGCCTCTTCCATGAAAGCATTCAACAATCGCACCCACTGTTTCATAAATATAAATACTTCATTTTTCCATTTACTGCTACTTTCCAAAAATTTCTGCTACTTATTCAAGCAAAATAATTGATGTGATCAAAACCACCAAATTAACATAGAATAAATTGACTTTTACCGATCTTTTTAGGGTGTCTATAGGGTTTAATCCATGTTTTTTGTAGACCTCTTCGGCGAAATCATTGGTAGTGTCGTAAAGAACACTTAGACACATTTTCATAAAACCTGGAAGCTGCTCTGTACCACCCAATTCCCATCTGAAATGACAGAAATCTATTCTTTGTGAGAAACCAAACAAATGTAAAAAATTAGCCAATATAAATATATTGAATCTATATATATATATATATATATATATATTCAATATGTACCTAATAATAGCATCTGTAAATAAGGTAAGCTGGTCTAATGTCCCATAAGCATCGAAAATGTCATCAACAATATAGATGAGAGAGATAAATTTAGTGAGTTGAATCCTTTGTTGTGAAAGGCATGGATTTGTGAGGCACGCCATGGGCCACATGTACCATTTAAGGGGTTGGTAACTACGGAATTTCTCCTCCTTCGCCATTTCAAGGGTTTTCCACCATCTGTTATAATTATAAGGTGAAAAAGTTACTGATTCGTAACTATTTAAATAAACAACGAAAAGTGAACACGTTGCTTCTAAAGGGATTAATAGCTATGAAACTTACTTATAAACTTCAGTGATTTCTTTCTGGTTCATTAAACTAACCACGCAGGAATTGATTTCAGCAAGTTCCTCCAAGCAGCCGATCCATTCATTATTGGTGTTGAACTGAATTGGGAAAATGTTTGCATCCCTGAATCTTGAAAACCCATGATGAAGAGGAGAGTGAAGAGTCTTTGTAACATGTATAGCTTGAGGATGTTCTTCGTGTCTTCTAAGCCATGCATGAAGAAGTTGAAGGCTGAGGTACCCTACGTCGTCAACACTATCTTCTTGAACTCCTAGTTGGCTTGCTTCATAAAGGGCACTCAGAACCTTCACATCTTCACCATATATCTCTTTGAATTTTCTTTTCTCGTTCTTCAGAATGTCAAATAAATCTGATACAGTAAAAACTTGTTAGTTAATCAGTATCATAGTCTATTTAATTAATATAACAATTTTAGTTAGTGAAGCATTCAAACCTGCATTAACATAATAACCTCCTTGTCTGAGCAAGCGAAATGCAAGTGCAACTTCATAGAGTTGATCATGGCTACTAAAAAAATCAAAATCACATGGATGGTTGCTCAATATGAGTTGTTGTTTTTGAAGAACCAATTGAATCTCTTGTTCAAAGTGGTGCTCAATGCCAAGCCTTTGGATAATGTCAATCATATGCAAACTCTCCATTGGATTTTCTCTGATAAGTTTGTTGGAAAGATGCTTAGCTTCCTTCAATAACGAAGCCTGTTTGACGTAGATAACATCCTGAGAAACAATGTAGCTGAAGATTAAAAGATTGGAATTCAGTGTATGGTATTTGTGTAAAAGTAAAACGCACTCACTGTGCTGGAATATGCTTTGAGTGAAACGGACTTTGGTTTCGGACAAGCCTTTAAAAATGGATGGTTTGAGTGAATTTGGAAGAAATGGGTATTTTGGGAACGTTGAAGAAATCTAAAGAATGAGTCTTTTGAACAAGTGGGGGATGTGGCACTGGCAACTGAGCACAATGGTCCTGTAAATCAGAAAGCATTTCACCAACCATCCAAAACAAAAAGGTTAAGGATGTTTTTCACACCATTATTTTTCTCTTATGTTTATTCAAATTACAATTTTATAAATTATTTTTTGTTATAACATTTCCTTTATATTTATTATTATTATTTTAATATATAAAATAATCAGTTTCAACTGATAATTTCCTAAGAAAAGAAAAAGCACACACTTCACTTGGCTCCCTCTCTCTCATTATATAAAATAGTTAAAAAGAAAAATATTTCTTCACAATAATTTTTTTTATAAAAAAATAAAATTGAGAGTATTTGAGGACAGCACTAATATTGATCTCTTCACAACACATACTCAACAATTAATCTTTTTAATAAGGATTTCTTAAAAAAAAAATACTTTCAACATAATAATGCTAAAGAATAATTAACCTTTGCCGGATTATAAGAAAAAACGACAGAATTTTGTACATAGAGAGACAAGGAACCAAATTTTCATATTATATTTTCATATAATGAATTAAAAATTAGCCTATCTTTAGTAGTTATATAAAAAGAAATAACAAGTAACTATTTTATACATATATGAAGATTATAATTAATAATAAACCCATTTAATACTAACATAATTGATTTTGTGGAACTAATTAGTTCATCAGCCAAAATTGAGTTAAAAAATCAACTAGTTATATGAAGAAGCTGAACTTTTGTTATGATAGTTATAATTGACTTGCGTTTTTTCATCCTAACATATGAAGCACTCTAATTGAAAGTTCAAAGTCAATAAATATATTTTTCAAGTGAACAAAATGAATCTAAAAAGTTAAAATTTATGAAAAAGTGAGATGAAAGAAGTAAAAGAAAGAGATGTTAATGGGGGAGAAAGTAGAAATGAAATTGAGAAGAGGACCTTGCATCTGTGAGAAAGTAAAAAGGCAAAGCACCTTCTTTTCTCAGTTGTTTCTGTTTCCTTAATTTGTAATACAATACCTTGGATTTGGGCCTTCTTATATAACCTATTAACCAATCATCACCACCGACAATTAAGACAACAAGATCTTACTGTTTGGATTTGAGATTAGCTAACACTTGATTCCATTACCCCTTATATCTTCTTAATTATTCATTGTCAGCTTTGTTGTTGTCTCATATGTTTTCATGACTTTTCAATTTATTGTGCCTTTCATTCAACTTACTGCTCTTATCTAAAACCACCTTCTTAATTTTATCATCCTCTGCCCAGTGAAGACTTTACGTGATAAAATAACTCACCACCCTTTTTTTCATAAGCTACAATGCAAAACGTAATCTTCTATTTCCTGTTATAGATCTTTGTTTCTATAACCATTAAATGAAAATAAATAAAGCAAAATTAGTTCAAGAGATCCATTAACCCTGTGAAACTTTATTTTTAGTTCTATTCTACGTGTTAGGAAAGTGTTGAAAAAACCCCACTTTTTGATTCCTCTCATTTGGGAAATTATCCACTAATGTGGCTTATGAAAACAATAATTCAATTCAAAGCATGTAGCTCTCACTTTATTTTCAGTCGTATTCTACGTGTTAGGAAAGTGTTAAAGAAACCCCACATTTCGATTCCTCATTTGGAAATTATTCACTAAGGTGGTCTATAAAAAACAAAAACTCAATAATTCAATTCAAAGTGTGTAGGTCTGAGTAGTTTCCTTTTGCAACAAGTTATTTGTTTGTTTGTGTGAATGATTAATGGTTTATGAACATAATTGTTGTTAATTATTGCAACTTTGTGATGTTAATTCAGTTGTAGGAGTGTCACAGAGATATAGTACAATGTCTGTTTTATTGTCCTATTTCTTGATTTTTTATACAGAGATACGTCTAAAGTGTCCCTTTACATTCATTTATTTTTACTGATAAAAAAAATTATTAATTTTTACTGATAAAAAAAATTTCAGCTTAAGATTGAAAGTTATATGAAGTGGTTTATACGAACATTATTTTTTTATTTTGATGAGGAGTTCATGCAGTATTATTGAAACCAACTTAAAACAAAAACATATAGAATATCACAAATGTTTTAGAGTTGTAATAAAAAGGAGGAATGACTTTAGAAATTTCCAGATATTTTCTCAACCATCAAGCAGCATGAAACTCCTTCAAGCAAGATATTTGTGATCTTATACAAAATGAGTCTCTTGTAGGTAATAAATATTTTATTATTCTGCATAATTAGAAAGAGCAAAATGTAAATCTAAATTTGAAAATTGAACTAGTTATAAGATATGTCACACACCTAAATTTGAACATCAAGAAGTCAAAGTATATAAACTAAAAAAGATCTTTTTATGGTTTCAAACAAGTATGAGAATCTCTAGTTAAAGAATTTATATTGCAAATTGAACTTTTCAAATGCATATATGAATTTCGAATTTATGTTCGTTAGACTCCAAATTTGGTTATAATAACTGGTTATAACATGTTTACACGTTGATGATCTTTTGATTACATAGAACCATAAGGACTAAAAAAACTAGAAATTAAATGCATTTAAAAATAAATAAAAATTTAAGAACTAAAATCAAATATAACTATATTTACATAGATTGAAAATATATTTTAATCTATATTTTTTTTCATTAGTTACTCTTAATCTCAATTTATTGTGAAATTATTTATTACTCGTCTTTTATTTTTTATAAAAAAAAAGTGTAGGATCTGGTTAAAGAATTATTTAAGGAGGTTAAATAAAAACATTAAATGTTTTTTATTACTAAAAATATTGATATTTTTATTTCTAAAAACATTGAATTTTTAGTGCCTATATGATATTTAATTTAATTTTATCAGTATTTTAATTTCAAAAATAGTGTTTATATATATATATATATATATATATATATATATAAAAAAAAAATTAATGTAAAGGCAAAATTATGGTTGATTCTCCCTACACCCAATCAAATTGGACCTGCACCCAATTGTATTTATGAAAGTACCGAATTATCCTTAATGAAAATGAAATTAGGGTTTAATGATTTATGCACCCAGTCACACATCCAAGTTCGTTTCTGCCATTCTCGCACCCAACACCATCTCTCGCGCACGCATCCTCACATCTTAGTTGACATTTCTCCTACAAAGGACCCCTTGAACAAACATGAAGTCAGGAGCGCGAAGGTCCTCCATTGTTTCGCGAAGGTATGAGGGTATCAGCGCACCCTACAAGCTTTTTCAAAATAAATATGACAAGGTACAATTGAATTTTAGAATGTTCGTCGAGTATCAATCACAATAGATTGGGTGCAGGAAGAAATTGCTCAAAATTATTGTTCACTGAAAGCCCATTAAGAGTGAGCCTTTGTTTGTTGCATCGAACTACCCATTAAAGAGAATGAGTCTTCGGCCCAAATAAACAAACAACTAAGTGTGTGAACTAATATAATTTAAGACAAATTCTTCCTACACCCAATATTTTTTAACCCACCCAACATAACTTTCAATTTCCGAAAATGCCCTTCATTTTGGAATTAGAAATCCAAAATTGAAAATAAAATAATACATTCCGGAAGAAGAGATTATTCTGTTCCAGAAATAAAAATCCGAAAAAAAATAATTATCACCTAATAATTTTTTATTTTATTTTAAGGTTTATAAATAAATTACACTATTATTAATCTGAAAAATATTAATAGCCCTGTCATTTGAATATATGTCTGTAAAAGCTAGCCAATTCCATAATTAGAAAGGTTAAAGTGTCACTCTAGCCTAAATCTCTTTCATTTGTATTAAGTATTAAGATGTTGATCATACCAACCCAGTTTTTCATGGTTCCATAACATCTCAAATCCTATTCATTACATAACATTTATTTATCACTTTTTTTATTTATTTCAAAGAGCTTCTTTGAAAAGGTAAAAAGAGACAAATAAATGGAACAATTTTGGAAAACATGCATTGTTTGGTTGAAAATAAAGACGAATAAGAGTTTCAAGCCCTTTTATTTCTAAAACTGAAAAGAAATAATATATATATATATATAATTACTCTATATACATAAATTATTTATATAAAAATAGTTTAAATTTATTTTTTCAATCAAACAAATTTTTACTCTATATTTCATTGTTTTTCTTATTTTAAAAAATCTCGTTTACCTACTTCTTCTCTATTTTTTTCCTTCAAAAAAGTAAGAAAAATCTTATATTTTTTATAATTACAATGTAGAACAATAGGGACAAGTATCTAGATTGGTTACACTAATAATAGTTTATTCTAAGCTCAGTAGGACAATTATTTTCTTTTCTCCTCTTCTTCTCATATTGTTCTGAGTTTTTTTCAAATTGATTATAATTTACACGTTCTCTTTTTTATAACAAATAAATGAGATTTTTTTTATAAGATCGGTATTAAGACCATTTTATCACATAATTAGGAGCTCAGCTCATAACTTCACGGTCTCCTAATCTCACGTGTAAGCCAATAAGATTAATAAGTTCATAACCACTAAAAATTCAGATATCCGTATCAAATCCGTTTCACTCTATTATTAGATTTATGATTTAGGATCATATAAATCTTTCGGAATAAAAAAATCTATGGTTGATTTTGTTACACCTTGCACTTTACAATCTATTATCATTATTATTATTAGTTTTAAAGCGAATTCCAAGAATGACTACTTAACACAAAAATTTGTTGTTAACTGTTGAGGTTAATCAATTTATTTGTTGCCATGAGTCACACTTCTTCCGCATAATCAGCCGATGCTGTCACCAACGATGTCCTCTGGAAGTATCCATTCTCAAGAACAGAAACACCAACATGATCTCTTGCTTAACCCCATTAGTCTTATTTTAATAATCTATGACATTGGTTGCTGAATTTTTTACACACCCACTTCAAATTCAAATTCAAATCTATCAAACAAGTGATGATGCTGAAATGACAGTAGGAGTTTTGTAGGTAGGTTGACACAATAATCATTCCTCTCAGCTGCACAAAGCAAACAACTGACATATTCTCTTGTATAAATCATATGTGAAATCTGTTACATAGAATATGATGTATCTGTACATGATTTGCATAACTTTACTCCTTTAATACTTGAACACTACATACACAGAGATAAACACAAAATTCAGGGTCAAAACTGAAACTAAACATCATGAACAGAGTTTTGGCAAGTACATAGCATTGCTCATAACATGAGTCCCTGACCTCTTCAGTTGGGTCCCACTCTGCATTCCTTCGGAATCTCCTCTAAGCTCTTCGGCATCATAGCTTCTCTTTTCAGCCTCCTCTCTTACCTCCATGTTCTTGAAGCTTTTACGAAATACGGATTCAAAAAAGTTTTTCAAATGATCATTTTCCTGGAGCAAGGTTTTCATTCGGCTTTGTTTAGTAACATAAGCTCTGGGTTTTGCCTCTGAAGGAAACACCAAGTTTCGAGTAAGATGTCTCAAAAGTTCTGCTGACAGCTTCTCGTGGTTCAGTGTACAGCAGATAGTTATCTTCTCTTTGTCACTTACTCCTGCATGGACCTATGAATCTATATCAATGACTGGAAGAGACTTCATAAAACAATACACATTTATACAAAAAATAGTTGCAGCAATGATCAATTAGAAAAGCTGCATTCAAGTATTAGAGTCTTGCAATCATTGAACAATGCAAAGTGGTAGTTTACCTTTAGATACATGTCCATGGCTAGGTATAATTGATCATGAGATTCCCTTGCAGTATCTGGGATCATGGTAATCAATGCTTCAAACTCATAAGGTTTGAGGTGGGGATCTGGAGCAACTTCCACAAGGAACAAATCCATCATTTTGGCAACTCTCTTAAGTCGATTTGAATTTAACTCAAAAGTGTCTCCCAAGAAAAATATGTGCAGCAGTCTAAGGACAAAACCAACATCGTATGCTTGATCCCTCCCATGTGGAGATGGAAGAAGTAGATAATCAATTGTTGTTTGATCCAGAAGAGGACCTATGAGACTTTCTATCTTGTCTATGAAACTTGTGCTCATTTTCAAACCTACAGCCATTCGATTAAGATTGAACAAATCCTTGCAAGAAATTGATCTCAAATCTAGCAGCAAAAGAAGATTGATAACAACCACGGTAGCCTCAATCTTCTCATCTTGTACAGCACCTAGACAAGTTGAGTTGTGATAGTGGAACAGAAATCTAGAGACCACACCATGATCAAAATCATAAGATAGCATTGTCCTTATGACCTTGTCCAACAAATCAACCCTCAAGAACAAAAGATGTTCAAACCACCAATTGGCCCCAGAGCAGTTATTTCTCAGGCTGTTATTGCTGCTTGTATCACAAGAAAACTGGAAGCTGGATCTGTTGGAGGAACATGTATTTGGACTTGTAATGCCTGGTGATGCCAGTCTCTCTATCAAGTGATCCATAATTCTGTCCAGAATAGCCAAATAACCTTCGGAAGAAAATAAGTGTTGACATTGTTTCAATGCTTCAACGAGCTCAGACCAAGTCCAGAAACGAATTCCTTCAAGAAATTTTTCAATGTGGGGTTTCAAGTTGGGTGTTTCAGGACCATCATCACATTTCTCCATGAAATGAGCAGCAGAAGATAGCAGGGACATGTTTGATGGAGATGGAGTTACCTCCATACTACTACTGTAGCAAAGTCGTGCTATGGTCTAAAAAGCATGTGTAGCCATGGAAAGTCGCAAAATATAACTTTCACTCCCACATTTATGCCCAAGAGTTACCAAAAAAGTTGCTAAATTTACGGGACAAAGGTCACAGAATATTCTGCACATCATTAGCTGGCCAGGGCAGCAGAATTATTGAAAAATATTTGATTTCTTTACCAAAGAAAGTAAAATAGTTTATATTGTATGAAAGTCACAAATAAGGCATAGGAAAACAAACTCTAACTCTCAGAAGTCATGTTACTCTATCTTTATGATCAACCAACCGTATTGATATATATTAAAAATTTCAATAAATGACAAATGTAAATTTCTTATGAATTATAATTATTTCTTGCCAAATTCACATCAATATACCAATATACCAATATATCAATATACTAATATATTAATATACTAATATACATTTTTATAAATCAAGGATCAATGCTATAATTTATAGCAACTGATATTTGATTGATTCAGTCCATCATAATAAAGACTCATGACTAAACACTATGAATAAATCATTTCCTAAGGTGTAAGGTACGATTTAATTAATTTTTACTATACACTCTTAATACAGATTACTCAATTGATCGTTGGAGTACCTTTTTCAGGTCAACTCCGACCGAACACCAATACTTAGAGGAGGAGACTTGAAGTGAGGAACAAGAAGACAACTGACAAATCAACAATTGTACAACCTTCCGTTTCAGGTATTATCTATGCTCACTTTATCAATACGGTATAATTTATACAGAAAAAACTCACAAAAATAAGAAAACAAACCGAACAAGAGTTTTTTTTTAGAGAACATTGTATGATCTTTTATATTAGATAGTATGATGAGAAAAATATACATCATATATCATAGAATTAAATAATAAAGAGCAATGATGCTTTAACATCTATTTTTAAAATACTTAACTAACTGATAATTTTTCTTTATTTTTCTCTTCCTGTGACAGTGTCACTTATAACATTATTTTTCTCTGATTTTTATGCTTCTCTCAAAAGTGCCTACTAGCATACTAGGCGAGTAAATATGATTTTTCCAATAGGAAAGAGCAAATATACCCACAGGAGAATACATGCGATGATGATAGAAGAAAGCCTCAAGCAGAAGACACTCTGAGAAAAATAAATGATGAGGATCATGTTTGTAAGAAGGGAAAGACATAGGTGATGATGCACTTCGTGCAGACCATGATGAGATTAAGGGTGCTGCTACCAGGTCCACATGCCTCCCACACTTTTAGGTGTAATTAAATGTTAAGTGTCTGTAACGACCCTGCGCATGCTAATCACCAACCGTTTCACTCAAAGTTACTTCCAAAAATATAATAGAAACAAAAGTTTCACCTTCCTTATCATGAAAGTTTTATCTCCATTGTGCTATTCACTTCAAGATCACAGCCACTGCAAGCTCCCATTGTTCCAACATTAATGAGTATGTGTGCCAAACATGCATTTCAGGATTAGGAAGCTTGGGTGGCATGTCTGTAAATGACAAAAGACCAATCAGAATAGGGAAGCTCGTGGGAACAAATGAATCATTTGTAACAAAAAAAAAACAGAGAAGAATGATGTGAATAGAAAATGCTAAAAGGTTGTTTTTTCTGCTTATAGTCAACAAAAGGAAACGAGCATGTTGGTGTTTTCTGAAAAAGTAAATAAAGGGAAATATTGGTAACATTAGGCAAAGAAGTTGATAATAATACTGGTCGAAAATAATGGAAGTCAACGCAATAAATAGTGCAAAGGTTTGATCGATTATTTTATTAAAACTAAAAGAATTGTAAATAATAGTAAAGGAGAGACTTTATTAAAAGAAATGCGTGACATTAAAATTGAATCTGCTATAGTTGGCACCACTTTTCATACCAAAGAAGTTATTATAAACTTCTTTTGTTATTTAATTTCAACTTGTATGAATAATAAAAAAAGGATTTTTCATAAGTTGTGTTTGGCCATGTTTTAAAAAATGGAGACATGTTTGGAAGCAACGGTAGAAACACAGAACATAATTCTGAGCATGCGCATTGATATATAGGTAATTAAAGTAAGCCATAATTCAAACTGAAGAATGTGTGGTTAACGTGGAACTTTCTTTTTTCCGTTACTCATGCCACCAATTTTTGAGGTTGTAACTTCCTTTGACCAACTACTTCAGTGGACAGTGGATCCCACTCTTTAGGTTCAACAATGGTAAAATCAATACTATTTGCAAATCCAATAACTTGGTTCACTGTTTTGAAAAAATTAAACTATAATTAACTGTCAATTTTATAGTTTTTTTTTTAATTTCATCATAAATAATAATAACCTAACTTGTGCTTTAAATTACTTGATTTCGTTGCCTTTCCCATCACACCTTCCTCTGGAGTATCATCATTTTCAACACCATTAGCATGGACGATCTTGCTATTATACATCTTTTTTATTCTCAATCAATCCATGCAAGATTTGGCATACAGTAACAAATGCAAGGAGAAGAACTCTTGCATCTTGTTTCAAAATATGAATTTATTTTGTTCTTTAAAAGGGGGAAGACTACTCATATTCTCACTGGTTTGGTCTAAGTTTCAGTCACTTATTAATGTGGATGGTATACCTAAAAAAATTTATAAGTTGAAGACAATAAATAATATAATAAATGAGTATTTTGATTTGGTTATGATCAACATATTTTATATAATTTTATTAATTTATTAAGAAATAGATTTTATTCTAAATAATTTTAATACTATATTAAAAAAATAGATTTTTAGTCTAAATATATTTGGACTCACTTATATCATACTCACTTATATATCTGGTAATGTTTTTATTTTTAGTTAATATAACAATTCAAATATTATTATTACTGAACTCGTGGTTAATTCATATTATTAGTAGATACCAATTAATTACCATAAAATATACTTAAATAAGATGTTTGAAAATGTAATAGACTATATATGCTACCAACCGAGATTGGTCTGCGATGTTTTATGACCTAGATCTTGTGAGTCATGTATTCTATTTTTATGACATGTTAAGTCATCTTCAATCTATTAACTCATTTAAAATTCTGAAATGGGTCTTATATTATTATGCACCACTTGTTTTTACTAATTAACAAGAAGTACGAAGAAAGCAACCAACTTCATCAGCTGCTAACACGGGCAATCATGTGTATGCCTCGTGTTTCTAGGATCAGAATAATGGTTGAAATTAATGGGCTTCGCTTTTGGTTCATGAAGTTTAAAAAAAGGCTTTCTTCTCTTGTTAACTTTCTTTTTGTTGAAATATTAATGTTTTTAATTGGACGAATATACGAAGAGAGAAAAAAATAGAGAAAACTGATTTAGTTTTAGAAAAAAATGGCTTGTGAAGTATCAGTCTACCTTGGAAGAGTGTGGTTTGTGTAATGATACTTAGATAAACGTATCCCTCCCCCAAAGCATTAAAAAATAACACATTAGAAAATTTCATCCCAATATACGAAATCGTTAGAAAAACATTTTTATAAATCTGAATGTTGAAAATAAAATAGAAAAGATGTTGTGTTTATTCTAATAGAGTACAAGGGGTGACCCAAAATCAAGAACGGAAGAACACGGTACAATATATAATAAGACTTTGCAATGTTATTTGTTTTATTTATCTGCATCATATCATGTATTTTATTCTCAAGCTTCTTTGTTTCTCCTTGTAATTTTTGTTGGTATTACAGATATATAATTGAGTGTAATAAATGAGTTAATTTTTTGGTTGGAAGAGAATAGCGTAGGCAGGAGTGATGATTGATGATGATAAGGAGTGTTTAATTTAATTAGTCGGTGGCTAAATTATTCTCGGTCTTTTCCACAATAACATCCCTTCTTATTTAATGATCCACCACTCTTGTCGGCCTACACTCACACCAACCCCAAAATCATAACAACGCTCTCTGTCTGTTACCTTTTCTTTCTATATATTTTTTCAGCATAGATTTCAATTTCAAATAAACAAAAATCATAATTTCAATATACAAACACGCATTTGAATCTGTCATGTGTCATTACGATTGTGCTTGGCTAAGGATGCATCCCACCGCTGTACTTCTTAACTTCCCCTCATTTTCTTCCTATTTTACCTCTTACGCTACTATTTCGAAATAGTAATGTAGTGCCAATAATTTGTATGAGAAATTTCAAGATTTCACATTTACTTTAAGAAAATAAAAAAGATGCTATAGCTAAATTTTAATTTTTTTGAGACATCAACTGCAAAAATAAGAGTAAAATATTGATTTCTTTCTATGATATATTTTTTTAACTGAAAATAATTTATAATTATTTCAACAATTATTTTCTTTCTTAACTTCAGAAAACTCTGTTCGAAAAACTTTTTTTCACGCATTAATATCTTAAAGGTCATTTTCAGTAAATTTATTCAAACAAGACTAATTCATCATTGAAACATTTTCAGCAGTTGTTCGAACGCACCCTTACTATGTTAATAATATCCTGAACTATTACTTTTTTGGCAATAGCAAGTGATCAAACGGTATCACTCATTGCCAAAATTATTTAGATTAAACCAAGCATCAGCAATACAAAATAAAATACAAATTCAGTCAAATATAACAAATATGAGGCTTTGAGAAGGCCATAATTTATGCATACATAGTCTCAAACCTCATTTAGAAACTACGACCCTAAAATTTATGTCAATAAAGCAATTACTAGAATTAATATATAATATATCTAAGAAATGGCTTTCTACATGTATTCTACAATTTGGCTCACAGATACCAAGATAAATAGTATGTATACATATCACAGTCACACTAATACTGCAGCCGAAGACTGTAATTGGATTTCATTTCACCTATACTCGGGCAAAAGTCAAGAAAAAATATTCCAGTATAATTATATTTTGAAATATCAAAGAATTTTCAGTTTACCCTTGGCCACGGAATCCTTAACAAGTTCCATATGGCAAGAAGCTTTCTGAGCTCCAGTCAACCCAGAACAGGTGGCACTGGGCCCTAAAGTGACAGCAAAGTAAAGATAAACAGTACAGAGAAGAGTTAGCAGAACAAGAGCAGATAAGAGGAAGCGATGCCTCTGGACAAGTGTGGACCAACTACCCAGTTCATCCTTTGTAAACTGCCTCCTGAAAGAGGGAGACTTCAGTCGAGGAGAAGAGAGTATGGAGTCAAGAACCATGGCTTCAATATCAACCTTTTCCAAACCCCTGAAGCTGTAAATCATGCAAAAACACAAGATGTAAGTGCCATGTAATGTAAAAGGCTTAAATAATGACATCAGTATAGCCATCCAAATCCCATCATTCCCAGAATCCCAGTGTTTATCTTCCTGTTTCTACACAATCACGTAGATATACTAACATACTTTTTGGCTTCTAGAAAATATTCGATGGGGATTTAACGTCAATTAACAGCTAAAACGTGACTAGAAGAGAAAACTTCATGAAATCATGGTCAAATATCAGTTCAGAATCTACTGGGAAAGTCTTCGTAAATTTGTCTTTGGTCTTCCCTCAAACAAAATTCAGACTCTCGCGACTAATAATCCTTCAAAAAGGAATAAGAGCCATAAGACAGTGTCATACACAGACAGTGCCTCACAAAATCAAGCCATGAGTGCAAATTCAAAGATGGCAGAGGCAAAGCTATCGAGGTTTTAAATTAAAAATCCGCAAGCATGACTTTGGCCACAGCATCTAAGGTTCTTGCAATATCTGCAAGAGCATCGCAAATTGCGGCCACATTTGTCCCCAATTTTCAACAATAACCAAGATCGCAACAAACAGTGACTCCACTCTCCCTTTAAAACCCTCAACACTGAAAAACCTCGCAAACAAATTCACGATTTCACTCTGACTACACATGAAACGAAAAGAGAATAACAAGCATCCACAAAAACAGCAAAACTCCAAAAAACAATAAACAAAATGAGCCCTTTCACTCCTATTTCAGCATGCAACTCCACTATACAACCAAAAGAAACGTAGATCTTCAGTCTTTCCCAACTCCCACAACATTATACTATTACACAAATATCCGTAAGAGTCACATCCCCTCAGCAGCAAAGAAATCACAGTATAAATGTCAATTTCAAGAAGGTATCACAGTTAGGGTTGCATGATTGTTAAGTCACTCCCAGATCGATCCAATCGTAAGAAAACTGAACCAGATTGAAAAAGTAAGAGATACATGACAGCAATAGGGCGAGAGAGATTGTGAATCTGAATTGGTTATGTTTCAATCAACAACAGTAGCAATCGATAGTCAGTTCAGTCGAATGGTGAAGTAATCAGAATTAATGACAGTACGCAATCTGAGGAATAAATTGATATAGCGAAAGATGAAAGAAAGCTCAGATCTAACGATATAGTAAGAGAAAAAGACAGAAGAATACATACCCTTCACCTTAGAAGCGGTGCCTTGGATTTGCGAGAAGAGATGAGACAGTTGCCGCAGAATTTGCAAAATAATGTGTGAATCGCACGCCAATTCCTCTTATATATACAACTCCACAAGAACTAACTATGAAGGTAGCTCAAATACGCGTATACAACTCACACACTTCTTATCCCACTAATATCTATTTTCTTCTCTAATAATTCTATTTTGTCCTTTCGATCTTCAAAACGTCACATTAACCATAGTTTTTTTTTTTATTGTTAGGTTAAAATTGGCCGATTTTTTTGTTGGAAAGACATTGATACATGTATTAATTTGGGAGCACTTTTTGGTCTTTCTATGACCATGGTCAAGAAAACAAAGACACGGACCCTCCGTCTCATTAATTGAATTGTTGGGCTTCAGTACCTAACATGCCATGGAATATCCATCGTCTTGAGCCCACTAACTCACTCCTCTCTAGCCCATACTGCCTCCAATTCAACTCCCAGTGGGCCTTACATTAACAATCAGCTCTATAATGGACCCAAAAACCTACACACCGTTTTTCTTAACACCGACCACCTCGTATGTGAAGGGACCCCGTTGCTACACAATTCGGCACTCCTGCTTTGTGGGGATGGAAATCAATAATTAAAGTCAAATTATTTTAATTAGTTAAAAAAATAAGTGAGCATTAAAATATTTTTTTTAATTGTTTACTATTTTCACTGTAAAATAATTATTTTAAAATATTTTCAATATAATTTATTATAGTGCAAATAGATTGAAAGTGGGTGTTTTTTTTCAGTAAAACCTTTTAATTGATCATTTTTTTAAAATAAATATTTTTTTAAAATAAAAGGTTTAATTATGTTATTTATTTTCAAACAATTCCTTTAAAAATCTTAACAACATCAAATATGCTATAGAGTGTACTTATATTTGGAATTTTCGTACATAACAACCTAATTGTAAATTGTTTTAGATTATAACTACTAAAAGTAAAAAAAAAATTTACTAAAAATGTAAGTACATCTAAAAAAATGATTTTTTTAAAAAAAGTTAAAAATTGGCATTTTTCATACAAGTAACATTTTTTCTTTTCTTTATATAGCGAGCATATCAATTTTGACACTTTTCACAATGCATATATTTTTTCTTTCACGAGATGTTTAGTAAATCACGTTAACGCATCTTCCAACAAAAGAAACCTCAATAACAATTGGTTAATAAATATTTTATTAATACTTATTATTTTAAAATCTATTAATCTCATATTATATAGTATTAACTTATATAATTAAAATAGTAAATAAAGTAATGGTAAATATACGATTTTTTTAATTAACTTTTCTGCAAAAAAAAAAATATTTTGACAACTATAGTATAATAATATAATAATATGAATAGATGATTAATGAATTAAAGGAATCTATCTATGCTTAAAATACTATTACTCTTTTTCTATATAGAATAAATTTATGTTGATTTATATACAAAAGGAGCAGATAAATACGAAAGGTCTGAACTAAAATATCTAAGAAGAATGAGTACTGAAACAGGTGAAGCTTGAAGGTGTTAAAAGCTACTTATCCTTAAGCTTGGAATGACCCTTCTAAACTTGGGTGGTTGCTGTTTGTAGATTACCACGAAGCAAGGGAGAAGGGCTCTGGGATTTAAGACGTAAAGTTCCTCAACATCATTTATTTTTTCTGCCAATGAATCAAACTCTGAATCACACCTTTCTTCAACTCCTTCAAGAGGGCTATAAATTCTCCCAGCTATTACTCTGCAAACTATGATGGACTTTCTTGAAAATGGTCTCTCATGGGATGTCATAATGGAAATGGATTCAAAGGCTTTCCCACTTGTGGAAGTGGTGTAAACCCCCAATGCACCTTTGAATTCCTTGTTGCTCGAAAACCCATGTCTCAGAATTTGACATATACCACAATACTCTAAAGTGCAAAGCGTATAAGAACTGTTTATGCCCAGAGAACATGCAATGGTTGTGCCATGGAACCTTAAAAGTTCGTTTCCATCAGCCACACAACGAGGGTGCTTCTTCTTTAGTTTCTCAGCCTTTTCCTTCACCTTTTCTCTGTACTCCTCAAAGCAAGCAAAGGTTTTTGGCATGTTCAGAACCTTTAAGATGCAGCCAATCTCACCCAACATGCTTTCAGAATAAACCGACCTTGTTCCACATATTGTTTCTATGATCTGTCTCGACGAATCTTCCTCAAGTTCAATCACTGCAAAAACAGTACATGTTCATAAGTTTATGTTTTTTTATAAAAACTTGTACAACATCTCAACTAAACTTATACCTGATACCTATATAGTATGTTAAATTCATTTATCAATCTATTTAGAAAAGAAAATGGGAAAGAAAACACAAGACTTGGAAAGAAGAAGCTCCTTAGACTCTTGACCCTTCAATTCAACAAGGAAACATTAGTCTGTTGTTATTACCTGAGTGGTCGGAGATATGGTGTGCTTCTAAAGCAACAAGATTTTTTAATTTCTGGCCACATTTATGACATGTTAATGATGAACAACCGTCAGAATCCATCTGAACCAACGTTCCTGTATTGGAGGAGCCATTTGCTTCATTGTGATCAAGAGGGTATGCTATCCTTGAAGATGTAGCTGACCTTTGTGTTCTACGAGAAGCTTTATTGCTGATATGGCTTTGAGGACAAGGAAAACGTCGACTAGTTTCATGGTTTGAGCTATCAAGATTAATCTGGTCGATTATGGGAGCAGTGATGTCAATGTCCCCTTTGAAACTTAGGGGATTTTTAGAGTGCCTCTTGCTTCCTTGGATGAAATCTTTGGCATTTGAACTCTCAACAGTGCCTAACTTTTTTCTCTGATTACCTCTTTGTTGCCTAATAGTCTCTGGATCGTGAACATGATTTGGATGTGGTTTGCACTGAAGGGCCTTCTTGAGAGAAATCCAAGCCTCAAACATTCTCTCTTTTTTCCTTATGCTCTTAAAGGATCAACATTCAAAAGGCTTTGGGAGAAGAAATGTGTAGAATATTTCCACGTACCAATGACCATTCCAATTCCAAAACACAATCAAGGAATCCATGCGCAACACAATTAACACGCATTATAATGATTGCAGTAATTGAATTGCCATAAACATGGTAGTTTGATTTTGAAGCCTTATAATAACTAGAGAATCCCCATTTATTATTCATGATTCAAGCAATCTCCAACAAATTTATATCATTTAAGATTATCTGATCTTTGAACAATCAACCATGAGGAAACACCAACAGGGGCCAAAACCATCCAATCATTTTTCATTTCAAATAAAATACTACTCTCTGGGATTGAAATTGAATTAATCAACAAGGAAATATAAGCAGGTGATAACGTCATATAATAAAATAAACAACTTTATATGGTGCTTTCAGAACTCTAAGTACATGAGCTTCACGCAAACAGTTTGAATTCTTGGGACCATTTCCTTCTTTAATTAATTATTTGTGTCACAATGATTAGGACTCACTAATTTATTCTTTCAATAATTATAAATTTATTGAGCAGCCATAGGAGCTCTTGGCGATGTTCATATTCTAGATTGTCTTTGGTTTCATCGGTATTCAATGATTTCTAGCTATGAAAACCCAAAGTAATATATAATACTATAATTGCTCCTAAAGCCATTATCCATCCAAGCATGGCTACCTATTTGTGAATTTTGTTTTTTCATTTCACTTTAGTATTGAACCTTTTACCTCCCATTTGAAAAACTAAACGAAAGGGAAAAATCCTACACAAAAGAGGTGCAAGTTACGTCCAATATGAACTAATAAATTATAGAGAGTTTTACTTATTTCTAAGCTAATTGATGTAGTGTCACAGAATAACTATCGGAGAAAACAGATGAAAATGTGAAATTCAAAAAAATGTTAACAGAATAAGATGTTCTTTGCTTGAAGAAGATGTGGATAAAACCATGAACGGCACGTTCAATAATATGCGGAAAAGTTTTGTTTTAGCGAAAGTAAAGAATTTTTTTATTTTTAATACATTAAATGAATAATTGTTTTTAGAATGAGTTTTTCTTGAAAGTGTTGTCTAGAGCATAATATAAGTGATATCTGGAATTTTACCAAAACTATTGCCACCAGAAGAATTCATCACAAGGAAGGAAATTAAAAAGCCTAGTTTTGAAGTAAAAGTATGTTTCAAAGTTGAAACCACAAATCATTGTCGCTTCCTTTGCTAGTGATACTCTGCTTTCCTTGCCCCCAATGGAACGAATCTTAGAAAGGGAAAGACAATTAAAGGACGAATAAAGTAAATTGCAAGGACAAATGCATAACAAATTTCCTCCAAGTAATCAATGATTGCATATCTAGAACTTCTAAGTTAAAATAACTGGTTAAACTTGTAGCAGTTTAATGTATGATCTCAGATATTTTATAATATGCAGCAAAAGTGGTCCAAACTTTATTCTCATTCCTTGATTAGAGATGGTAGGGCATCACTGTTAAATATATATATAGTGTAGTGCCTTAAAAAAAATGCATAGCCCTACTACATCCTCTTCTCTTGAGCTTCTACTGTATCAGGGAAATCATGACCAAAAACTATGGCTTCCTTATATGCATACTTGTCATGGTCTTGGATATTGTTGCTGGCATACTTGGAATTGAGGCAGAAATAGCTCAAAACAAGGTACTCTAATTAGAAAGACCCTACTGCTGTTTCATAAATGTTGAGAACACTGAAGGGTTTAACATGATTCTCCAATCCTTTTGGGATGAATTAACAGGAGAAGCACATGAAGGTGTGGATATTGGTGTGTAGGTACCCAAGCCATCATGCTTTCAAGCTGGGATTGGCAGCTATCACTCTCTTGACACTGGCCCATGTAATTGCTAACTTGCTTGGTGGCTGCATCTGTGTTTGGTCCAAACAACAATATCAACAAGTTTCAGCAAATAGGCAATTAGCAGTGGCTTTTCTCATTTTCTCTTGGTAACTCTTTTACTTTGCTTAATATCCCTAAACTCATTCATTCACGCATGCTTCTTAATTTGCTTCTCTCTATTAAGTTTATGTTTCTTTCTGTTGCAGATAAAGGTTATCTGCTCTAAATGCAATCTCTCTTCTAAATAAACTTGTAAACACTATTCATAGTAATTTTCAAGTCTAAGAGGCTTTTGTGTGATTTATTAGATTATAACATTTGATATATAACTCGACGTAAATTTTACCTTTACAAACCTTACTTTATAAGTCACCTTTTAATTTAGTATCAAAGTGATTTGGAGTCTATTATAATGATTATTTATTGAATTTATCAAATCATCCGCTATCGATAGTTAAACTAACTATCCATAAAATTATAAAGATTAAGAAATTTATTTATATAAGTTAGTATAAACATTAATTTAGATTTAAATTCTAAATCTTAATAATCCCTATTGATATATCATTTTTAATTCATATATTTGGAATTAACTTTGCAGGATTGTGTTAGCAGTTGGGTTGTCGATGCTGATCATAGGCACATTAGCAAACTCAAGATCGAGAAATTCTTGTGGGGTGTTGGGCCATCGGTTTCTATCCATAGGAGGCATTATGTGTTTCCTCCATGGATTGTTCACTGTTCCCTATTACGTTTCTGCCACAGCCACCAGAAAGGAGGAAGAAAAGATGAAAGAAAACCCCAGTCAGAGTGTAAGACACACTTGATCATCTTTTGTTACCAAAACATACCTAATGTTTTAGCAAATCAATTCCAATACCAACTTAACATTTATTTTCATTTTTTTTGTGTTTCACTGATTACCCAAATGGATTGATTTTCAAGTGATGTACAAACATTTATGAGTGAACTCATAAAATCAGATTTATTTTATAAAAGTTAAAAAGGGATGGATAAAAATCTACTCCATGTCTGTTAGTCGTGTTTTAAATATATTAAATACTTAAACATTCATGTTTTATTACATCAACATTCATCTTAGAGATAAAGATATATAGAACATATTCTTTTAATAATAATAATAATATTATCCAAAGTGAACTGTACATTTAACACCTATTCAAACCGTATCTTTGTTTATAATATAATTTAAAGAGAATTTGATGTGCCTATGTTAAAATACATGTATTATTTTTTTATTAATGATCTTAATTAGTTGACATAATTATACTAATTAATTAATTATTTTATAAATATTTGCCTATATAAAAGTCTCTGCTAACTTCAAATATAATAAGGATAACTTAAAATAATAATATAAATTACTGATCAATTTTGCTCTCTTTATTTTTAATTGTCAAATTTTGAAAAAAAAAGGGTTATTTTTTATTTTTTTAGAATTTCAAGAACATATTTTTTTCCTATTATACCTTTATGTCTCTTCTAATTTTTTATACATTTATTGTGTGAGATGGAAAGATGAATTGATGAAATAGAAAATTGCTAACTATTTTATTATAATGAAAAAAAAAATGCATCTTTTAATTTCAACATGTAAAAAGTCTTTTTAGGAGCTAATTGGATGAGAGGGTCTCCCTAATCCCGAATATTTTTGCATACATATTAACTTATAAATTAATCACACTAACACTCCTAACATTTTCCAAATTACACCAAGATTTCAGTTTTTTTTTTAATTCTACAGAAATGTTTTCTTAATTTTAAAAACATAAGATAAGAGAAAATCTAAATTAAACCCTCATAAGTAAGGGTATTTTAAGGATAAGAGAAAAACAGAAAAATAGGTGATATAAGCCTCTATATTTTTTAAAAGATAAATGAAAAAAACCAACAATAAAGAATAAATAATAAATAAGTAGTGAAAATACAACCGTGTTTAGATATTTTTATTTTATTTTTATTAAGTATATATTAAAATAATTATAAAGTTATAATACAATATTTTAATTTATTATAAATTTACGTGTATTCACATTTTCTTATTTTATCGTAAATTTAAGTGTATTTGATACTTAATATATATATATATATTTATTTATTTATTTTTTAAATACAGATACATATGTCACTGAAAGAGAAGAAGACTCACCAGAAAACAAAAAAATATGATGTGAAAAAAAAATCCATAACACGTTAGTTTTAAAAATAAGGAAGAAAAACAATTTCTAAAATCAGATCATTATGGTTATATCCAGAAAAATGACGATTGAAATGTAAAAAAATAAAATAAATAAAATAAATATTAATATAATAATAAAATTAAGAAGTAAATATGTTTAAAAAACAATTAAGAGGAGAAAACTCTATATATAAAATAGATAAATAGTTTGTGGTATATTATTAAATATGGATGATTAAATAAGGATGAACATATGGAAGAAAAATTATAGAAAACTAAAAACAAAGACGAGAGAGTGTTTATTTACAGGTAAGCTGAATGAATAAAAAAAAAGAAAAAAAAAAAGAGGTGGGTGTGTTATTGGGTGTGTTTGTGTGGTCTCATTTCGCAGAGGCTTCCCAGAACCGCTAAAAGTTGTGGCTATGAGTGTGTTTGGTTTAGTTTGTCGTACGAATTTTCCACGCAAGTCATTCATTCCCGAATGCTTCTTTCTCAGCAGAGCCCTATTTATCATTCCTTACCTCTTCTTCACTTCACCAATCCCTTCTTTTTCTCTCGGTAAGCTTCTCCTCCTCCTCTCACTTCTTTCTTTTCATAACCTCACTTTCAAATTACGCTTCTTTATTGCTTTCAACTGCAATTTTCTCAGTTACCCTATTATACCATATTCAATTCAACTGTAAAACTCTTTTCTTTTTTTCTTCTAAAACTCCCTTTCTGACTGTAAAACTCTAATTTATCCCTCTGAACCGGAGATCTTATAAACTACTAGCTGTTCACAGACCCTAACATGTATATGTCTTTCCCAATTTTTTACTTGTCAGCGTTTTTTGGTTTATGAAATTGAATTTGTCGCATATGGGGTTAACATGTAGGTCTTTCAACATTTTTTTGTAGTTATTACGCTTTGTTCCTGGTGTGAGATGTTGAAAATTAAAACTAAGTAAATTGATGTGGTAAGTTGATTGCAATAGCATTTTAAGGATGAATTTTTTTTTTTAAAAAGTGGAGAAATATTAGTTAAAGGATGTCTGAGAGCGTAAATGAAAGAAGGAAGGTATAGATATGGAATATCGCCTTCATTGATGTCATAGTGTGCTACCAACATTTAACTTTTCTACTTAGTAGGTGTTTTGGTCGTGGAGAACTCCATTTCTGTCAGAAAGTGAAGGTCTACGTTGGTGGAGGAGGAGTTCGTAACATGGCTACTCTACCTACTGCTGAGCTAACTGATGCAAATACAACACATGTAGCAAATGGTGATTTGAGGGTGCTGCATCCAGTGTTCAAGGTTTATGGTCAGGTCACGTCGTTCTCCGGCCCCATTGTAACTGTGAAGGTGTTTGAAGACAACGTGCTGGTTAGGGAACTTCTTGAGACCAAAGGGGAAGGAAGAGTATTGGTTGTTGATGGAGGGGGAAGCTTGAGGTGTGCGTTGATAGGAGGGAATTTGGCACAGATAGCACATAGCATGGGGTGGGCTGGTATTGTGGTGAATGGATGCGTTAGAGATGTGGATGAGATCAATGCATGTGGCATTGGCGTCAGAGCCTTGGCTTCTAATCCACTCAAATCCAACAAAAAACGCACTGGGGAAAAAAATGTCCCTGTTTACGTTGGGGGAACATTTATTCGGGAAGGAGAATGGTTATATGCAGATAATGACGGCATCCTCGTATCAAAATTTGAGTTGTCAAACTAAAATGTCTGTTAAATATTGTTGCCAGTGGATGCTTCAACAGATTTCAAGTCATGATCATTTTGGTTTAATGTAGATGGTAAGGGGAAATGCTGCGTGAATAGAATAAAACTCAATTTGTTGCATGAACATTGCCAAGTGTCTGTTTCCATCTTCATTTTTTTGGAGTTGGGGGCGTCAAGTATGTCAATAGTTTTGGCCAAACTTTCTTACCAAAATATACACAGGATCGGATTACGTGATTCAAAAGACGCATCATCACCTAATCAAAATAAAAACAAATATTGTGAACTTGTTGCGTACAAAATTACTGTCTGTTCTAATTGTGGAACAAGACGTCAATGCGGAGGAAAAAGGAATGGGCATCTTAACCAAAATGTGGCCCCATAATGGGCCAAAGGCCATTATAAAAGAATAAGAATACATCGATGACATGACTGTTTTAACATGTTGATGTAATAGCTTAGCCACAGCTGAAATGTTTATAAAAGATGCAGAAAAAATGTACGAAACGTAAGTCTAGTCGATAGTATGGCCCAATTACCATAATCAAATGACATGCAGTTAATCATAAACTAATTTTGTTTGGCTAATTTTAAAATTTAAATACAGTACGAACAACAGAGAAATAGAACATTTCGTCATGTACGCTAAAGAAATAGGAGCAAAATCATCACCCGTTCTCTAAAGAGAGTGAGTTCGATAGTATGTGTAAATACACAATCATTACTCTAGATGATTTGCGGATGCAGTCAAGTTAAGAAGGGCTGTGATCATAAACAGTAACTGCTATTTCAAATTACAACGATTATAAGATACGGCAGTGACAGATAGAACACTTAATCTAAACATTAGGAATCTTTCCTTATTTTCTGGTAGGTGCTGCTGCATCCAAGCCCTTCAAAGGCTGCATTATAGCAATAATAAATTCTAACCAGTTTTTGAGTCTCAGAGATCTTCATCCTTTACTGTTGTCGGTCCAACACAATACAGATAAACTCGGTCCAACACAATAATAAAGGAAGGTACCAGTCGTTTTATACAGTAAATGGAAAGTTAGAGAGAGATAAGACCTGTTGCCACAATAATAGAGGTCAACAACCACCACTTCAAAATCTGATAGAAGTCATCCCTTTTAACCTTCAAGATGTCTGTCCATCGCAACCTGCAACTTTACCCACAACCTTCTTGAACAAGGGTGGCAATGAAATTTAAATCTTCATGCAATCTATCCAAGCCCCTCACCATTAGCCCAATCTTAGTGGATTTAAGGCAGCCCTCCATACAGTCAAACCCAGAGTGCTAAATTTATATCCTGTAACTGAGGCTATTTAGACGTTGAATTCAATAAAACATAATTAAAATTTGCTTCATTTAATGTATGAAGCCAATGCATAAATTCTGATCGCAGCTCAGTACTAAAAAGAAGATTTTTCTAAGGAAGGACCGAAGGGACGATATTGAACTGAAATGCTTGCCCACCCCTTTTAACAACCTATTAAAACACCTATTCAAAAAAGTTGTGCTTGAAGTGGTAAAAAGGGTTTCAATATTGAATTCTTGTTTTAGTGTCCTCGATATTAAATAAGAAAGTTGGAAACAGAGAAATGCTAAGGAAAATAACGCAGGAACCAAACTCAGAGCTGCGAATTCTGCAGAAGTACTTCATGCAAATTTCTAAAATCATATTAAGATTTTCACATCAAAGAATGTAATGTTAGCAGGGAATAATCATATTCCTGGACTCAATAAGGAAACAGCTTTGCACTTTAGAGAACTCTTCATCAGTAACCAATAAAAATTAGAAATTTACAGGTTAGGACATGTTTTCTGGATACAAAAATAAGAATCCTTCAAACTATAAATCCCTTCATCTACAAGGAATCGATATCAACATAGAAAATAAATAACTAGCACATCAGCAAATCATTTCGCTAAAGTTATGATCATATAATAAAACACATCATTTCCAAAGCCATATTTATGTAGAAACATCAATTTCTGTCGCTTAAACGTCCATATGAGGGGCGTTGTAAGTTGTAACATCAGGGGATAACAGTCTCTCAACGCAAAATGAACATCACGTCTTGAGCCCATTGGCACGTCCGCCCGCAACAGGAACAAAAAGACAATATCATAGTCAATCAACAATTACTTATGAATTAATAGTAGACTAAAAAACGAAAAAGATCATACTACAACAAAAGTTTCGATTGCAAATAAACTTTGTTAAACAAGAGAACCGATTGTCACAAAATATGCAAAGAACTTTAGAAGAACACTTTTATATAGCCAATAAGTAAACAACATACTATAATACTGAATAAAGACTAATACCATAGTCACAAAATTATAATCCATAGCAGATAGATCCACAAAACACGTGACACAGTACCAAAAAAGGCCAGCAAATAATATTGAGAATCCTAATGGTTGGAGGACCGAAGTGCCTCAACTATCAACTTAGTCTGCTCCCCAATCAGCTCTGAGCGATTAGCAAACAGTTCCAACTCAGTACGTTGTAACTTCTTCCACTTTGCCCTCAACTCTGCCCTCTTCGATTCACCAATCAATTCCAACCCCCTCGTCACATCACCCTCATCCAGCCCAAAAACACCCAGACCCTCTTTAAAACGGGACACTGCATGCAAAAACATACTCACTTCACAACTTACTGGCTTTTGATTACTCTGCGTCTTTTCAGATTCATTCAAGTCAAAGCGCGGCCCTGGCACCACCTCCGGTTTCGGTTCAGGTTTAGTTTTCTTCGCAGAAGAAACATTCCTGCTACCGGTTTCCTTCTTCTTCGGACTCTTAGCAGCATTCCCGTTAGCCTTGGGCTTTTCCACTGCACCATTGGCCACTGCACCATCTATCTCACTTCCCCAAACCTTTTTCGACAACTCAAACGTTCTCTGATCGTGCGGCTTTGAAAATGTAAGGCCATCAGCGCCATTCCCTCTAACTGCAGCGGTCTCATACTTCTTCTTCAGTCTCCGCGCCTTCTCCTTCAGCTGGTTGCTGGTAACTTCCACATGGAGCGACTTCTTCAAGAAAGCATGGAAAGCATTGCCACCCTCAAACTTTAGAGGGTCGTGCCCTGTTTTTGAGGTGAAATCAGCCAAGCCCTTAAGAATGGCGATTTCGTCATCCTCGCTCCACAGCCTCTGAAACTTCTTCATTTGATCGCCGGACTTCTTCCCGTCTTCCATCTCCTCGTCAGAAGCGGCAGCGGAAGAAGAAGAATCGCCGGATTTCTTCTTTTTCTTCGCGACGTTGGAGTTGATATTCTCGGCGGCGCGTTTCAGCGGTGGTTTGGGTGGCGCCGGAGAAGGTAGGGCCTTGAGCTTCGGGGCCTGGTCCATGGGCTTGGATGCGAGGGGCTTCACCGCCTTAGCAGGAGTGGATTCAGTTTCCGACTCGGTCTCGGATTCGGATGCTGTTTCGGAATCAGAGGATGAGGGTTGTGGGTGAGGGTTCGTGGGAGGGGGTGGTGGGTTGGTTTTGGTGATAGGTGGTGGAAGATCATCATCTTCTGCCTCTTCTCCGGAGGATTCTTCTTCCTCTTCTCCAGACGAAGCTTCTTCTTCCTCTTCCTCTCCGTGCCTCAGAGAGGATGGTTTCTGCGTTTCTTCTTCCTCAGAATCTGAAGAAGAAGCCGTTGGTGGCTCGTCAAGAGGGGAAGGACGCTTCTGCTTCTGCGCCATTGAGAGGAAGAATTAGGGTTACAGGAATGTCTGATTAGGGTTTTGAAAACAAACTGAGATAAATATAACTACATAACTACTAAATAAGAAGTGGCCATTGAATTTTATAGACATGTATAAGAAAGGGCAAAAAGGTACAAGTGAAACACTTCTGATATTTTCCTCTCACTGCTTTTCAATATATCAATATTTTTTTTTCTCCCCATTATATTATAATCAATATAATTCATAATTCATAAAAATAATAAGATTATATTTATCTATATTTAAATGCTTTATAGAAGAATAAATTTATTTAAAATTATTGAAATTTTTTAAAATATATACATTTAATTATAAAAAGTATAGATAGAAGATATATAAGTAGTTAAAAATTTAAATATATGAACAAGAACCAAAAAGAATTTAATAAGAATCCAGATTTACAATATAAAAAAAGTGTATTATCTAAGATAATTATTTTATTCTGGCTAAAGTTTATACTTAATTAAAATATATTTTAAAATATTCACATTTTTCATTTTATTTTTTTCCTCGTCGTATATCTATAATTTTATCCATTACTTATTATTTTTAATCTTTTTCACTATACCTGCATTCCTTTAGTGTTAATGAATAGTTTTCCTTTTTTATTATATAGATTATATTGTAAATAAAATAAATATTAAAATATTTGGTAACAACATAAATCACATTATAGAATTAGGATCAATAAATAATGACATCTCGTTAATTTTAACTAGTATATTACATTTTGTAAGCAATATATTTTTTATAATTAATTTTCAATATGTAAATATAATTTTAGTTAACTGTGTAACAAAAAAAAACATATTGAAATATATAAATTATAGTTTAATCTTATGAAAATGATTACAAATATAAAAAAAAATATTAATTAACATAATAAAATCTATTAAAATTCCATAGTTGGGTAAATATAATAGATAATAAGTTAAAAGAAAAATACAATCAGAAAAGTATGTGTATGAGACAGAGAAAAAGATGTATTATAAAAAATATAAAAAGAAAAATTATCTTACATGAAAACTAATAAAATATTATCTTGTAAGCGAAAAAGGAAGATTAAAAATATAATAAATTATTACCTTATATAATAAGGTTTAACAAGGAAATTTTAAAAAATCATTTAAGAATAAAAAGAAAATAACTATAAAAACAAGTAAAAGATGTGCATACCAAATATACCTGTAAATGATAATAAGAAGTCATTTAATGTAGTTAATTTAACATCCTACTTTTATTTAATTGATTTTTTTAAATCATTCTGTATTCAGATTTGTTTTGACATATTGGGAAAAAATACTCAGCATTCCAATAAGCATGATTTAACTTAAAAGGATAAATATTATTCAATTGTAATTTTCAATATTTTTGTAGACAACCCATACATAAATAAAATACCAACTGTGTCCCTAAAAAACAAGAAAAAGATAAAATAATGAAAATAGATTAATATATTTAAAATATTTTTATAAGCTATGAAGATATTTAGAATAATAAAATGAAATCTTGAGATTCACTATTTAAATTATAATTTTAAAATTTCTTCTTTAAAATATTTTTTGCAGAAAAAAGGATAAAAGTGTCTTTGACTGATTTAAAAAATGTCTATTAGATATACTTTTATAAAAAATATATTTTGAACAAATTTAAAGGTAATTATTTTCATAATAAATAAATTGAAAGTTTAAAAGTTCTACTTGTTTAGAAAAATGCATGTAATTGACAGAATCAAACACGAGATTAAATTATTTAGTGATTGTTTAAAATATTATTCAGCACTGTGCTTGAAAATATAATCCTTGAAATATTCTATTAGGTAAGTCATAATATTTAATAATAAATTTTTAAATAATTAGAAAATAAAGTTTATAAATGAAAAATAAATGTTTATTTTTTATTTGTTCTGCCTTTTTTTAGTTTTTTTAAATCTCTCTGCATTTTCTTCATAAAAAAGTATTTTCTAACCTCAAATCTCTGGTATATCAAAATTATAAAAAGTTGGTGAAGTGAAACTATTTTAAATTGTTTGGTTTTTGTAAGTACATTCAATTTTGTTGATATTTTAAGTTGTGTTTCCTTTTATCCTCTTGAAATTGGATAAGAATAATGAAAAATACCATTCAATTTATGATTGATTTATTGGTGACTTACCTAAGTAGTTTAGAGTAATGAAAAATCTATTTTTAAGAGCATCTTCACGAGACAGACTTTAATTTAAGCAAAGGGTATTCTTTCCATGTAATTTTATATTTATTTTTTTAATGTATGATTTTTAAGAAATGTTATAATAAACTAAAAGATAGTAGATTCATAATATGTGGTCTATATTGATCATATTCAAATAACATCATTGATCAATAGAATATTTTGATCATTGATATAATTAGTGTTGTTAATGTAAATTTTGCATAGTTTAATGAACTTTAGAGTTGTATATCCACTTATGATACTAATAAATTTATAAAAAATATAATATTTTTGGTGTTTGAATTTATTGAATTTGATGTCACTTGCGATGCGTTAATGTTTTGGTGAAGCTTAATCGATATGTAACTGTACCGGTACTGGACGAGGCTGGGACCCACCTGACTGCCCGATACCCAGTCAACCTGACATTTGGAGACTTGTCGAGCGACCGGGAGGCCGAGATCTCTGAAGACTTGGTCGAGAGGCCGAGAGGCTGAGACCTTAGAAGACTTGGCCGAGAGGCCAAGAGGCCGAGACCTTGGGAGACTCAGGCCGACAGGCCGAGACCTTAGAAGACTTAACTAAGACGACTGAGACCACAAGGATTTGGCCGATGGCCGACCCGCATCAAGGGAACTTGGCCGATGGCTGAACCCTATCACAATTAACGCTCAAACCGAGATCAGTGAAGCTAATCCATCATCAAGAATTAGGTAACGCAACCCTAAGCGGTATCCACTTCGATAAACAGGCCCAACAAGGTAGGCCCATTAGAATAATATAAATAGCGCGCATCCCAAGGAGTAAGGTATGTCATTTATTACTGTTCACCTACCTGAGAGCTGACCACCCGCTTTGCTGACTTAAGCGTCGGAGTGCATTCGCAAGTACCCCCACCGTCCGATGTTCACCCGACGACCGAGTGCCGAGTGCCGAAGGATAAGCAAGAGGACGAGAAGAATCCCAGCTCATCACCCACTCATCTGCCCAACCGAAGGAAGGAGAAGAAGACTTCAATAGTTCTCTAGGTCTTATCTCCCTAGCAGGAACAACAACAATTGCACTTGTTGACTTAAGTAAATCACTAAAGTAACATGATATATAACTCAATCGTTGGTTTATTTAGACAAATTTCTTCTCTATCGAAACATGTCATTCAAGTGTTGAATATGATATCTAAGTGATATTGTTTGTGGTTCAAATATTTTGTTGAAGGCTTAAGTGTTATGATAAGGAGGTAGAATCTTATCATGAATAACAAATGCCTTTTGGTAGTGATGAATTTTAGTTAAATCACGTATGTACATGTATTTGTTCTCTATATATATGTATACATATCTCTCTATATGTATGTATATATTAAGTTTGATCATGTGACCCTTAATGGGTCTTATATAGAGTTATCCAAAACAGTATAGAACCTCAAGAGAGTGATAAACACAAAACTCTCATTAAAAATGTATATTTATTTCAACGTTGTCTAAACACATATACAATATTTTAGATAGTAAAAAGTTAAAATAAGTTAACATTGAAGTAGGTGCTTATATTTAGTTTGATATTAGATATTATTTTTTTAGATATTATTTTTTGTCATACATAAAAAATATAAGTTAACCATTTAAAGTATGATAGGTTCATGATATTATAATATAACGAGTGATTAACTAAAATTTTATTATCATGCATATATAAATTACATGCTTTTGTATACATTATTTATTCTTAAACATATTATTACACCTTAAAATAACAAGAACACATGTCTTCCAATAATATATTATGTTACATTAGAATTTTATTTATGCATATTTTTTAATTATATTATGTTACATTAGAATTTTATTTATGCATATTTTTTAATTATAATAATACATGTTTTATCTATATAGTTGTTATATAGTTAGATGATTATATATATATATATATATATATCCACTAGTAGTAATACCATGAGAGTGTCAATAATATAAGAAAAAATAAAAAAAAGAAGAAAAATTGTAATGATCAACTAAAATTTGAAGTAAAGGAAACTATTAAAAATATATTTATTTTAATTTTTTATACTTATTAATTAATAAAAAAATGTCCGGATAGGGACTTGAAAAAGTAAATAAAAAACTAAAGTAATTTACGTTAATACGTTATTTAGTCAAAAAAATTATTAATAATTAAATTTAATATTAAGTGAGTTGAGTATATCATATGATCTCGTCTTTGCTAAAAATGATAATTTTTTCAGAAACAATTAGATTTTTGGACTTTCTTAGTTGAGAGATTTTTTGTTTTGAACTTTTGAGAGGCCTAAAATTTTAAAATGATTGGGTTTTAGAATTAGTCAAACTATTATTAACTAATTAAAAATGACCATTATTATTAATATAATATGAAATACATAAACATTTTTTTATTTAATTATTTAATAACTCACCACTACAGAAAAAAAAAACATTTTCTATTGGGAGCTGAATGTGCGAAACAATACCGTTGTATTAAAAATACTAATTCAAAAACTACAGGGCCCTACTTGCGAACCGGGTTCAACTCGGTTCAATTCAGAATAAGGTGAGAAATAAAAAGTGACGGAGGAGCGCATTTTGATTGAACCGCCAATTCAAATTCAAATTTCACCACAACATAAACCCTAAACACTACCACCAGCATTCAGATCCAAGACGAACGTTTCCTTCTCCGAAGCTTCACATGGCTTCCCGCACCGAGAACAGGCCTCCTCGCAGCCTCTCCAATGTATGTTCCGTTCTCCTCTTTTTTTTTTCTTTTTTTTAATGCATAGTAGAAGAAAGAAGAAAAAAACCACATTTATTTCAGAAAAAAGGAGGCGCCGAAGAAGCATTTTCCGACAAGCGTCGGAGGACTGGAACGGAGAGAACGGAGCGACAGGGCGGCCGAGGTAGGGCTCCCTTGGGTGCTCTAAAGGCCGATGCTAACGAAGTTGCCATCGTCGAGGGTTCTGAGTGTAGCGTTGTTGAGTTCACCAAAGAGAAAGTGGAAGCGTTGCTGAATGAGAAAACGAATACGAAGGAGAATCGCTATGATAATAAGGTTTCTTGTTGACTGACTTAATTTCGTTATTGGTTTTTGGTGTTTGCCAAGCTAATTTGGGGTGTGTGGTTTTATTTTTGTAGAGAAAGACGGAACAGATGGGGGATCTCATTAAACGGCTTAAACTCTGCGTTCGATGGTGTATGAAAGTCGAAGAAGGCCATGTCCAAGAGAAAGAGAAGCTTCAGACTGACCTGGAATCTGCTGAGAAGAAACTCCTTGATACTGGTCAGTCTTTTAAACCCGTGTTTTTAGATACTTGGATATCTTACTATGCGTTTTCAGCATATATAATTATTGAACATTGTGTACCGGTTATATCATGGTTGCCTCAACCTTCAATTTTTGTTGCACATGGTATGTAGAAGGCTGCAGATCTGGCTAACTATGTGTTGTTGCAATCTGGCTTTAGATTACTCACAGATAAGGCTGTCTTCGGTGTGTCTGGTGCTTTATTGATATTTTGTTTTAGAAAAAACCTTCAAACGTTACCTAATTTCACATTCGTATTTTCTGCTAGACCAAGAACTTGGCCTTTTCTATGTAAAATAACATAAATAATTTTTCTGTTTTTTTTTTTTTTGCCTGTCTATAAAACTGAAGAGTGCTTGTTTATGTGTAGTCTTCAGTTTAAAAAATTAGTGTCGCTAACTATTCACACATTTGTGTTTTTATCAGAGAACAAGATGGAAATTAAGATTGCAGAGTTGGATGAGACTATATCTAATTTGAAGGCAATAATTTCCTCTTTAGAAGAGAGAATTGTAAGGGAAGAGTCAGATAAAATGGTAAGGTTGCTTGCTGCATGCAATATTATTATTGGATATGCCCAATGATAGTCTTCGTTTGCCTGATTATATCTGTTCTCACTATTTGATAATTAGGAAGCTATTGCATCTTATAAAAAAGAACAGGAAGCCAGAAGTGCAGCAGAGCAGATGCAAGCTTCTGTTTCAACTGAGCTTGAGAAAGTTCGGGAAGAGAAATCAGCTGCTGAGAGGAAGGTAATTATATGTTATTACGGGACCAAGTTACAGTTATATGCTAATTATATTATGTTTATTGCTTACCAATTTCTGTTCCCATTTAGAATCTGTCGAGTTTTGCAGGTCATTTCAAATGAGGACTTGTTAAAACGAGCACAAGAATATAATATGAGTCTGCAACAGTTCAATACTCGTCTTCAGTCAGATGTTGAAACAAGTAATGAGGCAATTAAACGAGTGGAGATGGAGAAAGCAACCATTGTTGAGACCCTTAGCAATGTGAGGGGCCACAATAAGGCATTGCAGGATCAGTTGGCATCCTTCAGAGTAAGCTATTTGATATTTGATTTTAATGCCGTATAATATTTTCAATAAGTGTAAAAGCCTTTCTATACCCAGTGACATAGTAGGAATTGAAAGGGAAATGAGTAATTGATTTATTTATAGCTTGTTATTGTGGACGCTTTTTCTTCTATTGATTTTAGTGCCGGTAACATCCTTCTTCACGTGCACTTTAAATTCTGTATAATTTTTTTAGTTAATTTGGTCGAAGAGCTGCAAAGTGCAAATATTTTGTCTAGTATTACTCCTTGTTGTCATTGTGAGTAACTCCTTTTTGCGTGTTGTTTACTTCTGTCACTTTAATCCTTTTATCCTCAGGTTTCACTGGACGAGGTTACAAAGCAGAAAGAAATGTTAGTAAATGAACTGAAATGCGTGCGGGAAGAATTGAAACAAACTAGGGATGACCGAGATCGTCTGCAGTTACAAGTCCAAACTTTGGCTGCAAAAGTAGAGAAATACGGAGAATCTACAGCGAAATCGTGTGCGCAATTGGATACCTTGACCATTAAAACAAATGCTCTTGAGGTTTCTTTCTTGTGTTGTTTTGTTCCTTCTTTATGGCTATTTTATCCTTGTAGTTTACAATTATTTGCACTTGGTGATTTATAAGAGATAGTGGGCTTTCTTTATAGGAGACATGCTCTTCTCAAAGGGACCAAATATATATGCTGCAACAGCAGTTGATTGCTGAGAAGGAGAAGTTAAAGGTATGTCAGTTTTCTGTGAGCGCGTTTTTTTCCTTTTTAATTATACTCATCATTATGTGGGATAATGCCGTGGAAACAAACGGTAGAATATTTAAATATATTTGTTGATCTTTGCTAATAGAGTTAGTGCATGTTTGTTTCTGTTAGTAGTATTTGTTTTTTGTTCGTATTTAGTTTGTGCATATTTTGTTAACTTACATCTAAAACTATTATTTTTATCTTGTCAGATGGCTGATTTATCTGCTTCAGAAACAAGAACAGTTTTTGAAGATCAGAGAAGAATTGTTGGTGAACTCCAGGAGCGACTGGCAGAGAAAGAATTCCAAGTAATTGAAGGGGAGAAGTTAAGGAAAAAATTGCACAATACTATCCTGGTAAACAAATATCAAGAGAATTTATATATATATATATAATTTTTTTTTTCTGAAATTCTCACCTAAATCATTTTCTTCCTATCAGTTGCTTAGCAAAAAAATCAGCGATATTAATTTTTTCTCCCTGTAGGAGCTAAAAGGAAATATACGCGTCTTCTGTCGTGTCCGACCTTTGCTACCGGATGATGGTCCTGGAACAGACATGGTTCTTTCTTATCCCATGTCAACGGAAGCTCTTGGTCGGGGCATTGAATTGGTACAGAGCGGTATGTGCACAAACTTCTACCCCTTCATTCATGCTACTATAGTTTCGGTTTCATGTAGTTTATCTTATGCAAATATAATAATCGTTGGACGATAAACAGGACAAAAGTACCCTTTCACATTTGACAAGGTATTTAATCACGAGGCTTCTCAGCAAGATGTTTTTGTTGAGATATCACAACTCGTCCAAAGTGCGCTTGATGGTTACAAGGTGAGCCTTAGGTTGTCTCCTTTTGCTTCATTATGCCAGGAGCCTAATAGTTGAAAAATTGAAAAAAGTAAAGCATGACAGTTTTATGATGGAAACAGGCTTCCTATTTGATACGGGGACTGTTTTACAAGCAAAAATGGTGGGGGTACCTTTGTTTAAAATCAAAACCCAAATGAAATAGTGTAAAATACTTGTGGGTTTTTCTTTCAGATTTTTTTGGAATTTTTGTGATATTTTATCTGTTCGAAGCACAATATATTTGATTGTTGATTTTGCACCTGTTTGTGACAATTGATGTTTGGTTGCCGTTATGTTTCTTCTGTGGTCCACTGATTTTAAGTGTTACAAGATACACTATGCCTGGCCTGACAAAGGGCTTATGATTTGTTATGGCAGGTCTGTATCTTTGCTTATGGTCAGACAGGATCCGGCAAAACCTATACGATGATGGGTAGGCCAGATGCCCCCGATCTAAAGGGTTTGATTCCTCGTTCTCTAGAGCAAATATTTCAGATTAGTCAGTCCCTGAGGGATCAGGGGTGGAATTACAAAATGCAGGTTAATATAATTATTTTCAGGAGATTACATAACTACGAAAGATCCACAACGCAAAACTGACAATTTTTATACAATATTTGTAGGTTTCAGTATTGGAAATATATAACGAAACTATCAGGGATTTGTTATCATCAAATCGGTCAAGTGGTTTTGACTCAACCCGAACTGAAAATGGTGTTTCTGTTTCTGGAAAACAGCCATATACTATTAAACACGATGTCAATGGAAACACACATGTTTCAGACCTCACTATAGTCGATGTTTGTAGTGCAAATGAGATTTCATCACTTTTGCAACAAGCAGCTCAAAGCAGGTAAACTCATGTTCCAAACCTCAGGATGAATATACACAAATTCCATTAGAATATGTGAGTATTATAAAATAAAATATACATGTACCTCTTTTTCCAGGTCTGTAGGAAGAACACACATGAATGAACAGTCGTCACGAAGTCACTTTGTCTTCACTTTGCGTATATGTGGGTTTAATGAGGTACTGACGTTAATACATTTTTATGTTTACTGTTTTTTTATGCCATTTCTTGATGTACTGTTCTCGTTGTAGAACACTGAACAACAAGTACAAGGCGTGTTAAATCTCATTGATCTGGCTGGAAGCGAAAGATTGTCAAGGAGTGGAGCAACCGGGGACCGGTTAAAAGAAACCCAGGTGTTTGTTTTATTCATTTGATTTAACTTAAACTCAGTAATTTTTTTTAACACAAATAAAATGTTTGCTATGTATATATATCTTTACCAGGCTATAAATAAAAGTCTCTCCTCATTGAGCGATGTCATCTTTGCTTTGGCAAAGAAAGAGGAACATGTGCCCTTCAGGAATTCAAAATTGACATACCTTCTCCAGGTATTATAAGCTTGAATTTGTCATAAGTTTTTTCATTTGTTTACTTTCATTATTTGCTTATGTTGTATATATGCATGGCAGCCTTGTCTTGGGGGAGATTCTAAAACTTTAATGTTTGTGAATATTTCACCCGATCCATCTTCAACCGGAGAGTCACTTTGCTCCCTCCGATTTGCCGCCAGAGTCAATGCCTGCGAGATTGGTATTCCAAGGCGTCAGACTTCTGCCAGGCCCTTGGATTCTCGTTTGAGCAGCTGCTAAGAGAGCTGCCACACTATATCCATGACCAAAGTAAAAGTAACTGTTATTTGTAATCTTTTATATGGATAAAGGAAGGGAGGGCTCTTTTACCAATGTAACTGTGATTTGTAATGTTTTGGATAAGATGGTGTTGTCTTTGACCAATGTAACTATGTTTACTTTTAGAGAACTGAGGTTGTATAAATTGATTTAGAGGCTAACCTTTAGCCTCAGTGCTGCAACTAATTTGTATCATTTTCCGGAAAATTTAATTATTTGATTATCTTGAATTATAAATAATGTTTGAAGTTTTCTCTATAACCTAATCTATAATGTCTCAATATTACTTATTTAGATTAAGATTTATGTTTTTGAAACTTTAACTTTTACTATGGCTGTCGTCATGGATGACTATGAATATGCTAATAATAAGAGATATTAAAAAAAATTATAACTAATAATATTTGAAAAAGAATTAATGTGAGTTTTAAAATGTTTAATTAGTATAATTTTGATTTTACTTAAGAAACTATTTTTCCTAAATTAATTTGTTAGTTAATTGAGTAGTGAAAAATGATTATATTACATCAACCTTGACTACAATAAGTTATTTAGGATTTGAATTGAAAAATAAATCAATTTGAAATAAATCAGAGACCGATTTTGTTAAAATCAACTATTTAGTTTTGATTCTTTTATTTCATCAGGATTTTGCTATTTCCTTCCCCTTCTCATATTTTCTTTTGTTATCACTTAATGAATTATTTGTTGTATTATTTCCTGTTAAATTATGTTTATTTTCTTTTCTTTTATATTAATAAAAAATACGAACACATGAAAAAAGTACATGTGTTTCCCTGGTGGATATAGACACGTTAGTGGATAAAAATCTAATTTGGATAAAGTAGACTAATATTTTATAACTTTATTTTTTTAATTTTATATAATTATCCTTTCTCTTGTATGCAACTGAGTAGAGATGTAGATTGTTTTTGTTGAAGTGACTAATGAGTAGATAATATAATCATCAATCTATTAACATTATTAGTGTGACAGTATGATGCTCTCTGGAGTATAATTCCTTTTTTATTTTTTATTTAAGCTTCTCTCATTTTTTTTGTTTGAAAAAGAGGAAAGGAATAATATTTTTTTTTTGTTTTTTTTAAAGAATATAATATTTTGTTGTTTGAAAGAATATAATAATTTGGAGAAACTTCTGGACTCATGGTTCAACACAAAACAGGGGGACCCATAGAGTGATGAATGATGAATCATTAATTGAATTTTCTGTATAAAATATATTCTTCAATTTTTTTTCTTTTTTCTTTTTCATAGCTTTTCTTTGAAAACATTTCTTTTCCATCTATATATTTCACAATGTACTTTTATTATGCCCACAGTAAATTAAAAAATACTCTGACGAATAAAAAAACTAATTGATTTTTTTTTATCTCAATCTCTGATGGAAGAGATTGTCTCAGAACTTTTTTATCCTTTTATATAAGAGTTTTTTATAATACATATAAAAGCTTCTATAAGAAATTGAAAAATTAAGATTTAGTTTTAAAAAAAAATTAAAACTTCAATGTTATTAATGTTTTTTCACACATTATAAGGACAATTAAAAAATTACAATAGGGATAAATTTAATGTTATTAAATACCCTTTTTTTTAGTAAACATGAATTATTTATAAATGTCATATATTGGGTTTGCTTGTATTCTTTTTTGAAAAAAGATTATTTTGAACTAAATAAGTAGATTTTTATTTTTTATAAGTTTGTTTATGTTTTTGTTTTGTGGAGAGTGTTTTCTAATGAAATAAATAGATTTATTTTTTATGTGTTAGTTTATTTCAATTTTTTTTAAAAACAAATCATTTTTTTACCTATTTTAATAAGCAAAATTATTTTGAAAATTGCTTTAAAATACTTATTTTAATTCTAAACATACTCCTATTGTATTTAGGTAGAATGTGTGTTTTATGATAGAAGATTTTAGTTTGAATTAAACATGTTCATGATCATTACTTTGTTTTTTAACAGAAGAAGGTCCTTGTCTTGTAAATGAAGTTGGGTGAGAAGGATACTTGGTGGGTCTTCCTAACCATTAAAGATAGATTATTAAAAGATGAAGTTTTCCTTATTATACAGATTAATATATTCTTCAGCTGAACACAGGAAGCTGCAAAGTTCTCTCCTTTGGAGTAAAGTCAATTGGGTGAGAGAATGGAAGCCTCAGAGCAGAACAAATCAAAGGTGGTGGTGATTGATTCTTTGCAGTCATGGGATTTCTATGTTACCCAGGCCAGTAATCAGAATTCTCCTGTAAGATACTAATTTTATGCCAAAATTTGGATCTTTTATTTAATTTTTTGCCCTGGTCTGGAAAGAGTATGCAAAAGGGGTATTTAGGCTTCAAGTTATTCACAAATCCACTTTGGTTTTTGGATTTTGATTTTCTGCAGTTTCAATTGGAGTTGTTAGCTTTAGTTCTTGTTCTTCCTTGTAGATAGAAAACTAGAAATATAATCATTTACTCATGGCTTTATGTATTTTGTGGGATGGATCCATCGTAGGTTGTTGTTCACTTCACTGCTTCATGGTGCATACCGTCTGTGGCTATGGCTCCTGTTTTTGAAGAATTGGCTTCAAGCTATCAGGATCTTCTGTTTCTCACTGTTGATGTCGATGAAGTCAAGGTAATACCCCTCCCCCCTTTAACCTGATGCTTGTGGGCCTTGAATTCCTTGTTAAATGTTTTTAGGTATAGATTTTGGTAAATGCATAGTCTCCTTCTGCTTACATATTTGATCACATCATCGTTGTTTAAAAAACATATAGAACAGTTCATGCAAATAAGATAAGAAGAAAATGGAGGACGATGGCATAAGATGAGTTGTTATAAAAGAAAAAGGTTGTATATAATGTATCTCTTCATTAATCACTACTTTCTGTTTCTTGTACGTCGGTTTTATGCCTGTTTGAATGTCAGAGATGTGGGATGTAGTCTCTTTTGAGATTGATATCAAGAATTTTCTGATCAGTGTGACTCCATCTTTATCTTCTTCTTCTTTGGATTTTACCACCCTTTCCCTCCGAGTGAGAGTGTTGTTGTATTTATGAAATTATGAGAATTCCTCTCCAATTACACTCACTAAGTAAATGCAAAAATTGTATGGCAACCACTACATCCAAGCCTTTATTCATTTGGTAGGTCAGCATCATAGATCAAATGATGCCCTAATTGGGGATTTTATTTTTCCATGTTATATTTTGAAATGGATAATCTTTGGTTGGGAATAGGACTACAAAGGTGTGTTCAAGGTTAGTAGAGCTTATGAACTGCCTTGTGATTCTTGTAAAATGTTTATTGAATGGGTTGTTTAACTTCAAGTAAAAATGGAGTCAAAAAATCCTGCAGAGGATGATAGCTGCTATTAAGAAAATTGTGGCATCATCTTAATGTAGATAATTAATTGTACCAATAACCTTTTACAGGGCTGTTTAACCCCATTGTTGGTTGGGACAAGCAAGATGACAACAACTTATTGAATTCTGTAATATATGTAATATGCATCCTAAAAAGTTTATCTAGTGCCATGTGGATCAGGAATATGTTTCAACAATTGGTTTTGTTATTGAGCAATGTATGTTTTTAACTTCCTGTAAGATCAGAAAGGTAGAATTCTACCTGCCTTGTACCTTCTATCTACTCTTGTAATCCTTATTGAGCAACTTGCACCCCTTGATTCCTGACATGGATTTGAACCACTGTTTAACATTTGGGGGTTGGTACTCAACAAAGAGCTATATATGCATATATATATATATATGCATATATATATATATATTCTGATAAAAAATGTCAAATCTATGTTCTTCATGGTTCATGTTGTAATTGATTGATTAGATATCATAGCAACCTTTTTTCGATATCATATTGATGCTTGGAGCATTGAAACAAAAAGTGAAGTCTTGTGTGATTTTCTCTAATGGTTTGTTACTGTTTGATTATGGCAATTAAACATATTGAATTTGTTTGGGGGGTTCAGGAAGTGGCCACCAAAATGGATGTAAAGGCAATGCCAACATTTTTGCTGCTGAAGAACGGTGCCGTAGTGGACAAGGTGGTTGGTGCCAATCCAGAAGAGATAAAGAAAAGGATAGATGGGCTTACTGAGTCCACTCATGTCTCACTGGCATAGTTAAGAATCTGTTTGATATTCTATATTCTACTGTTGCAAGTTGCTAACTATGCACTTGTGGTCCTGCACTGCCCTATGGAATCCAAGTCAAAGCCTTTTGTGATGTTGTATTTTGAATACCAGTTCATGAGTAATTTGGTTAATGGTTGTATCCACAGTTTTTTGTATCAGCCAAATTTTACATTCTGTACTTTTGGTTGTTGTGGTTTCATGCTGCCCTTCCCTTGGATGTTGTGAATTCACTGCTTCGTTTGGTAATGAAATATACATATGCATATTTTCAAGGTATTCTTTGTTTCAGTTCTTACACTAAAAAGTTATGTTTTTCAGTTTATACACGTATATTTTTTAGTCCGTTTTAGTTAATGTAATATCAGATTATAGACTAAAATCAATTAAAATGTACGTGTATGTGTTTGAGGTGAATGTATATACAGCGTATGTGTAGTCACAGATTAAAGAGTGTACGCATGAGATTTATAAGAGACTAAAATATACTGATTTTGTAACTATAGGGATATTAAGCTCAATATACTATACACTTATTTTGAGTCATTGCTTAAATTGCACTATAATTACTACAGTAAACTATTTTGAGTCCTTGCTTAAACTTATATGATGGAGCCAGTGAAATTGGAAGGGGAGGGAATAATATAATGGAGGCCCAATAAATATTATTATGCTTATTTTAATGGAAATAAATATATATAAAATAAAGGAGAAAGTGAGTATGTGGTGAGAAGTGATAGTTGGGTGGGTATTGATGTCCCAACGTGAGTCTCTCGTATCAAACACCACCTTCTTCCATATATTTTTGTTTTCTCTGTACACACAAAACCATTCATCACATCTTTGTTTGTTCCTAACTCCGGCAACCCTTTTGGCCGGAGATGAGTAACAGTGAGTGGGTGTTGGATTATGAGTATCTAGACAACATTTCCCTCCCAACTCTTCACCCACCCAATTTCTCTTGGTCTTCTTCCTCTCCTCCTCCCATCTTCAGGTTATCCATACTTCAACCAGTTATGCTTCTTTTCTATGAACAAGTTTTTTGTTTTTTTTTTCAAGGGCTGCACTTGCTTTGCTCATTTACACCACTAGCTACATTACAACTGTGACAATCTTTAAGGTTGGAACAACCTTTTACTCATCCCAGAAAAAGAAAAACATAACCTTGTGCTTATGTTTCTACTTATTTCTTGTTTTCCCCTGTCTTTCTCTCTGTTTTAAGATCACACATTGCTTCTTACATTTCTCATTGTCTTTTGCTCATAAATGCATTCGATTTTTCTATTAAAATGTTCATACAACGGATAATGTGGACAACAAATTACGTATTTTTACTTAACTTTCTGTCTGGTAATTATTTTGATTTTTAAAGTTATTCAAAATTTTCCTCCCCAAAACAAGTGATTTTTTTAATGGTAACTTCTTTTGCAGTGTGGAGGAAGATGACCCGTTGGGACTTTCGGATGGTTTCAAGGAAAACGGGTCAAAAAAACGGTATGCTATTAATGATAAGAGTTTTTTGAGACTTTGATTTAAATCATTATTTTGCCTTTGCTCTGATTTCATCTTATCATTTGAAGATTTTGTTTCCTTCCATAAGCTTTTTTAGTTGCTTTTCATAAGCTTTTCATATCATACCATTATCGTGTTTTGTTATTGTATGCTACATTTGTTCTTGGTTTTTATTTCATGCTTTTAGGTAGACCCTATATTAGTAAGAAAAGTTTACTTTTGACAAAAAAAAGAAGAGTAAATAACATTTACTTGAAAAACTATTATAATAATATAATAATATTTTAAATTAAAAAATAAATTAAATATTATTAAAATATTAATTTATTGAAGTGTTGAATGTTTTTATGCATCTTAGTACGAGACATTTCACATCCCAAGGTTTTAGCCAAAACTTATATGAAAAACTTGTGTTTTATATGCTTAATTTTTAAAGGTGCGTGGCTTTTGAAATCGAACCTAATTGACATGTATAATCACTTTCTAGTTAAAATTGAAATATTAATATCGATATTTTTTTTATTCTTTTAATTTATAGACCTTTTTTTGAAGTGTTTACACAGTTAACATTAATGAAATTCTATAGTTACTAACAATTTTTTCGTATATTATGTGAGTATTTTTTAAATTTTAAATAAATTTTGAAAATATAGATAAATAAACACATATAAAGGAAAAATATCATCCCTAGGAAATCATATTTTTTATATATTTTTCTTGATAATAATAAATTAAGGAATTATAACTTTTCAAAGTTGATTTTGAATGTTTGTAAAATCGATTTTTAAGCAAAATGATTCATGTTTGGACAGTAAGTTTGTTGTAAAATTTAATGTTTTTTTTTTTCACTTCTTTAAGTAAAAATGACCTTTTATCATTTCTAGTCAAGCTGATATTTTGGAACAAAACAAATTACATGGTTAATAACCAAACATTTATATCTTTATAAAATAAAATTTACTTACTGTCAAAATCAGTTCTGATTATGCTTACCATCATATCAAACACAATTGTCTGTTCCTTACATATGTATCTATCTTTCATGCATGAGAGATCATTTGTTTCTTCTATCATCTCATTAGTTGGTGTTTAAAATCTTATTACAGTTTGAGGTCACCTTGTTCCAAAGCATGTAAAGAGAAAATGAGAAGGGATAGACTCAATGACAGGCATCTCTACTCTACTATACTTTTTCATTCATCCTCCTCTTATCTGCATTTTTCTATGTTTTTTTATCTGATCTATAACTCTGATGTGACTTGTTCTGAAACACCATTTAAAGGTTTTTGGAACTGGGATCTATCCTAGACCCTGGAAGGCCTCTAAAAATGGACAAGGCTGTTATATTAAGTGATGCAGTTCGATTGGTGTCTCAGTTACGAGAGGAAGCTCATAAGCTACGAGAGTCCATTGAGAATCTACAAGGGAAAATCAATGAATTGAAGGTGTGTAAATGTAACTGCATAACATGGTACTTCATACTTGGCATGCACGTTTACTGGATAAATGCTGGCAACACTCTTTCTCTGATTCTATCACATTCTTTTAGAAATGAAGTTCGGAAACTCCTCTTGTGTATCGGACATGGACACCCGTAGAACACCGGTGAAATGTGCAATTCAAAAAATATTTCTTGACTTTTTGATCATTCTAACATGTTTAACACAATTTTAAAAAGGAGAAATACATTAATTTTCTAAAAACTCAAATTTATTGTATAAATTTTTATTAGATTATAAAAATAAGAAATAAATCATTTTGAACCAACTATGAAAAACATCTTTCTGCTAAAAAAAACTGAAACATACTTAGTGCAGATAAATCTTTATTGTCAATTTATATAATTCATAATTATATAATATATAGATTCATATCCTATATTTAAGAAATTATACGTATATCCGTGTCCGTGTCGTATCAGTGTCCGTGTGAGTATCTGTGACACGTAACTAGTCAGGATTTTGTAGACTACACTTTTTGTTTAACAAGTTTCACTTATAATTTTGGTGCTAGAGTGCACTGCTGTGAGCATGATGGTTAACCTTACCTATGACTATATACTTTTGGTGTTTGTATAGGCTGAGAAGAATGAGCTTCGTGAGGAGAAGCAGCGACTAAAAGCAGAGAAAGATAGCCTTGAACAGAAGATTGAGGCCTTCAGTTCACAATCTAGCTTTCTTCGTGCATTTCCAGGACCAGGACAAGTTGTTGGTAGCAAGTTGGTGCCCTTCATGGGCTATCCAGGAGTTGGCATGTGGCAGTTTTTACCACCTGCTGCTGTTGACACCTCACAGGACCATGTACTCAGGCCACCAGTTGCATAACTTGCAAAGCCACTGTTTTTGGAGAAACGAAATTTATCTTCACTCTTTTTGTGCTATTGCTTTTGCATTTGTGAAATGTAGAAAAAAGAGTCTTACTGATTATAGAGGCAACTTTTTGATAACTACTCAGCTTTCGGTGAATGAATGCTCTATTTAAATAAATTTCTCTTTAAAAGATGACAATAAAGGTTTAAAATGAATTCAATACTAATATAGGGTCTAGCTAACGATCCTACAAAACTGTTTCCAACGAGTTAGAGATATGAATAGAGAAATTTGGGAGAGAAATTATCCATTCCATTGATCTCAGAATGAGAAAGTGTGAAATACAAAGAGCAGTATTCACATGAATTTTAGGACGTTTTGATATGTTCTTTCGCATGCATGCATATAAATAAGATAAAGTTCAAGCATGTCCTCAATTCTAACATCTGTTATGAATACCCTAGCAATACCCATGTGGTCATACAAAATAAGGATTTGGATCCTCTCTAGTTACTTTGTCAAGAAGCACATTTTGTCTTTCCCAATCTTGAAATAGAAGGTCCAAGATTATTCTCTATTCGTGACTACCTATGATATTGATGACATGAAAGGATACACAAACTGGTCTAACAAAACTGTTTTCAACAGGGTAGTTTGAACCCCATATATTCCCCTGATTCATAGTCTGTCCAAACCTTTAGGCCTCCAAAGCTAGTCATTAGAATATTACTCACAAACATCACTATACTAACCGAGAAAACTATTATAGAGGCTCTTCCATGCTTCCGAATTGCTCTCTGTACCACTAATAACCCAAGAAGGGATGCAACAAAACACATTATGGCCAAGATTAAGGCAGCTTCTACATGTTCCATTCCCAACATCAGATATTGCAATGCTGACATGGTAGCAGAAAAGAGAACCATGAAAGAACATGTTGCTGCTGTTACCTACACACACAAAAATTGCTTGGTAAAAACCAGTAACTAGTTTACTTGCCAGTGTAAAAGGCATTTAACAAAGCTTGTGAACTTACCTCAGGTTTTATTCCAACCTGAAGAAGAAGTGGACTAATTAGCATTCCACCTCCAATTCCAAAGACACCACCCAGTATCCCTGCTAATAGTGCCATTGATGGAAAAGCAAGTATATTTGATGGTCTATTTTTGGTGAGTCCCGGCATCTTCATATCAGTTAGCTGTAAGCAGAAGGAAGACGAAAGAGTGTGTAAGTAGATAAAGATTAGTAAAGAAAAAAACTATTTTTTCAAGCTATGGTGTTTAAGAACCTCTCGAATAAGCGTTCGGTCTCTAAGGTTTTCTTTTCTAAATACAATCCAAGCAGTGAAAACCACAGCAAGAGGTATCTGAACCGATGACAGAATCCAGTATTCCACACCACAGGGCTCCATTCGAATGATTCCCTGCATAATTTGAACAACTGATTCAAAGGATCATCCTTCGAATGTATGCTATACGAAAATGTTACTACAACTTAATTAATGTACATACTACAATTTTTTTCTTACTGTAATCCAATCATAGTTGTCATGTGATTGACAGTTATGAATTTTTATAATCATTCCTTTAAAATTATATCAAGTGCGTAATGTAATTAGTGTATCAAAATTAAACTTCATTTAAGAATTTAAACAGATCTGAGGAGGATACGGAGTGAAGGGAAGTGGACTTTAAGCCTAACCCAACTCCATAAAACCAGCTAATGGGGTGAGGTTTGCATTCATTTATATACAACGAAATATTATCATCTCTAGTCGACGTGTTATCTCTAACACAGCCCCTCACGTTGAGAGTGACAGCTCGTGCGTGGGACAACATATTATGCGTAGTCCGATAACGGTCCGAGGCACGATAAGCCCAATAAACACTCACTAGGATAAACTTTAAATGACTTTAATACCATATTATAAAATAAAACAGAGATAACAAAAAAATAAAAGAAAAGACAAAAGATATGATAATGAATTAGGATCCTTCTATAATTCTAGTATCCATATTCTTTAATAGTATCAAAAGTACAAGAAAAGGAATCACTCACAAAGTCCAAGTTGATATATGCTTGTTTGGAACTAAGAAATAAAATGAAAAAGAAAAAAGAAGTTTGAATTAAATTGAAAAAAAAAATTACTTTTAGAACTCAGAGTTTCCCCTTAATTGCTATGAGAAAAATTATTAGTGTTGCTAGTCTTATTATCTGATGAGTAACACTACAGTCTCGACTGTTCCATAATAGAGGGGACCTTGATACTAAAAGAAAAGAAAATAACACATACAAAGACCAAACTTTGATTTGGTAAACTTGGTGAGATACTTCTGCTGTAACTCACCTTTATAATAATCCCTATTCCATATTAGTACAAGTTTTAAGAAATTTATTATTTTATAAAAAAAGTTATCAGATAACAAGCAGTTTTCGAGCAACCCAATTTAGCAGATAAAATATATAGTCTCAGTTTAATAGTTCATACAATTTATAAATATATCAAAAATATCAATCATTAATTTTTTTTATCAATAGCTAAAAATATTTAGTTTACTCTTGTACACTTTACAATCAGTGGAAAAAAAAGAGAGAAACTTTACCTGTCCATATCTGTTGCCACGGAGAAGATAGACAGAGAAAAAAGAGAACCAGATCAAAAGTAAAACCACCAATTTCAACCAAGGGATCCTCACTTTTCCTTGAGAAGAAAGAAGAGGCACAGACACCTCAACATTTTTTGGCTCATTATTTTCTTTGTACACATGTCCTACTGCTAAAACTTTCCTTTCTTCAATAGTCTCGTTTTCCAGCAGCCCCTTCTCAAGTTCATCAACTCCATTTTTCCTTATCTCATCTGATTCAGCCTTCCAAAACATCAACCCACTTCTGCAAGTTTTTGAGGTAGACCATGCAAGAAAGACGGCAAACAGTACTGTGATCAACCACTCTGGGAATACAAGGTTACAGATAACTCCAAGACTCACTCCCAACAACATGCATGGCTCTGATGAAAGAGCTATGTCATAGTCAATCAATGACTTGCCACCAAATTTAAGACTTGTGATGCACATATTGCACATAACGTTTGCAATTGACCCTCCTGTGACCATGAAAGCTGAGAGACTAGAAGCAGTTTTCAGGTCTAAACCAGCCACAATGGATAATATGGGTATAAAAAGACCACCCCCACCTATTCCACCAGCACTAGAAATAGCAGAGGCTATGAAGCACAAAACTCCAGCCAGAACCAAAGGGCCTGAAAGAAGTCTCTGGGATTGTGCTTCACCTCCCCACAGATAAATTTTGTCCAGGAAATGATCAATATTGATGATATTTGAAAAGGGTTGTTCTTGTTTTGCATTTGAAGGATTGAAGGCAATTAAGCTGAGAACTAGAAATATAAAACTTGGAGTACTCATTTGCTTTTGAGAGTTTGTTTCAGCAATGGTGAGGGCTGGGAGTGTATCAGTGGCTAGCTGAATGGCAGAATGGCTTTATATAGAGACATGCATGAACTGTGTTAACAATGCTTGTTGGTGGAAAGCAAAATGCATAACGTTTCTTTTTTGTATACCATCATCTTACCAATTTCATATTTAAGAGAGAAAAATAGACAATAAAACGTGATTTATTGTTGAAATCACAACATGAAAGAAATGTAATAACAATTGTATATAAGTAACATTGTTGGTAACATCAATGACACAAAAAGTGGTGTGAGAAAAGAACAAGTGCTAATGCAAAACAAACAACAAATAATTTAAATTGGATATACTTAGCAAAAAGCACTCATTTTTTATGCAAAAGATAAAGCTCTTTATAGTTAGTCATACATGTAAATAATAAACTAATACACCTTTTAGTAAAGTAATTGCAATTATTTTCTCCGTGAGAGTTCATATTTTGTGTAATCCGTCTACTATTTTTGGTTCCTACCTGCACCACTTTCTGTCGTCGTGCTTACAAGATCAAGAGATATATAATACAAGTTTTTCATGTGAAGATTATTATGGATCAAAAACCTAAATTAATAATATCTCCTTCCAGTTGCATGAAAATGTTTTCTAATAATAAACACATGTTGATATCACTACTTGTTAACTATTATAATGAATTTTTATTTGTGTGGAGCTTTACCTATATTAGTTTAAAGTTATACTAATCGATTAATTACCTAGTTAGTTATCTAAGTGTTCATAAACATATAATTAACATATATTAGGACATTATCGAACTGTTCTCCAAATATTATATGTACAGACAATAAGAGTGAAAAAGTAATAATATTAACAAATTCATCTTTATATTTTATTTTCAATTATAAAATATAAAAAATTATCTATCACTCAAGTTTTATTTTTTAATCTAAATTTATAAAAAATAGTAATTTGCATGGTTATTTAATATGATTATTTTAAAAATTAAGTAATTTTTTAGAAGCAGATTTTAATCTACCTCTTAAATAAATATTTTCTAAAGATATTCATTTTAAATAAACTTGTCTATAATATATAGATTATTTTAAAGGGAAAAAAATGTTTAAAGTATATGATACAAAACTTCTGAAATACTATGGGAAATCATTTTTTTCCGAAACACAAAACTTCAATGTTCCTCCTCCTGGTTCATCTGTGTCGGGGATTCGGATGAAAACCATGTATGAGTTTTATGTCTTTCCCAATAACTCCGTTTCCTGTTTCTGACTTTTGGTCTCACGAATGCTCCTGCTACAAATGTTCATCTTATTAATCCTGTTTTCTACAGTGGAAAGAATAAAGTCGTGGATAAGATTTGAGCTATTATTTATCCTAAACATGACTACAGAATTTAGTATTCTGTTTATTGAAAATTATTATAATCAATCGAAACAATATTATTTTGATAAACAAATTGTCTTAGCCTCTGTCACACTGGAGAAAACGATGACTACTAAAACTTTAAGTAATAACTTGACTAAGATGGAATATTTGTTCAGTACACTCATTCTATTGGGAAATATACTAATGAGTAATTAAAAAGACCCAAAAGAAACCTTAAATATATCAAGTTGCAAATGTAATGTTTTTTAACCAAAGCAGATATCATTTTATGTTCCATGTTAGTTGACAACTTGTGTTTGTGTCTGTGTCTCGTAGTATGAAAGTTATCCACACCTATAGTGATGTATATATATATATATATATATATATATATATTTTGTATCTTTCTACGATTACTTTCTATTATTTTTATAAAATAATATTAAATCTAAAAGCCTTAATACATTTTTTTATAATCCTTAGAAGATTAACGAGTTTTCGTTTTATTTATTCAAAATGTAAAATTGTTATTATCGTCACAATCATTATTTACTTCTATATTTAACAAATTATCATTGGAGATGATGATCCATAATATTATATCAGTATTAACACTTTTTAAAACATTATTTTTTTTCAAAATAAATGTTTTTTTTTAGTTTAGTACGAAAGTAAGAAACAAAAAATAATAATTTCAGATTTTGTAAAATAAAATAATTTAAAAAATAAACTCCATTCATATTATAAGAAAAAGTACTTAGGTTAAGTTTAGAAACATAAAAGGTAACAAATTATCCATTAAAATTAAAATACATTTATTTTATAAAGAATACAGACATATTTGAACTTGTTTTAGAAATTTAAATGGATTTAAACTTTGGCAAAAGATAAATGCCCGTAACTGAAGAATTGGTCAAAATTATTTAAAGTTTTAAACTTCCAAAGTTGAAAGCAAGTTCATATATGACCTACTTTTTCCTAATCACTTTACAAAATAAAAATATAAAGTAAAAATTATATTATCATTTTATAAGTTAAAATTAATTTGTATCTAAGTGAATTTGTAAAAACTATTTCATATAGTTTTCTTGATTTTCTTATTTAGAATTTTATTTATTTTATTTATTTATATGTTATTTAAATTTCTTATGAAAAAAGTCATCATTATCAAAGGGTGAGGTGTTCAGATGTTAATTGCTATCTGTAAAAGTTAGGTAAATATATAGCAGAACTGATTGCTCTTTTGTGAGTGGTGAGTTAGGTTCAAACTCAAATGAATAATCTTTTCTTCTGATATTATTAATATTATTATTATAATGTTATTCAAATAAAATTTAATGCTTCATACATACATACATACATATATATATATATATATATATGATCCCAAGTAACATTGGTGGGAAAACAGTCCTGTGAGAAAATCCTAATATATCATATTACATTATAAAAAATATATATTTTACATGAAGTAAAAAAATATTGTTGATGCTGAAAAAAAAACTTAACTAACATTGATTGATTGAAAAATAACATTAACCATTAACATATATAATTCCGATTAAATATGGGGCAACATGTCAACGAAGTTGAGAAAAGATTATAAAAAAAAATAAAAAACAAGAGAATTTTTTTTATAAAAATTCTATAGTTTAAATAAGTGATGTAATTTTAAATAAATAGTTGATTTTTATAAATTTTGAATTTTTTTTAGAAAAACTATACTCAAATAATATAATTTTATCGTAAAATATTTTAAATTTAAAATAAAAAAATTATCTTTTAATTTTTTTTATCTAAATCTTTAGTTTAGATATAAATCCAATTTAATAACATATCCATTTTTTATCAATAAAAATAAATGAATAAATAAGAGATATTTCAGAGATAATTCAATCATTATACAAAAGATCGACTAAGTCTAATTTCCTCCAACCTCCTTATACAAGTAACTATAAGATAAACTATTACATTTGAATCATTAAAGACCATCTACTCATCAACTAGACATTCTAATGATTTTTTATAGATATTTTGCGAGACTTAAAACACTAGTCAAAATAAGAAAAACATATACAGTGTATTTTTTATTTTATCCGAAACTAAACCTCTAAAGTGAAAAGTGAAAATTTAATTATGATATATGGTTGAAAAAATGATAAGTGTGGAAGCGATGGAACATATCTTCAAAGTGGCCAAATTCCCATACATCTTTACATTGCTTAGTGACTCGTTTCACAAATTTCTTATACTCATATATTGTCCTTATATGATCACGATAAAACTTTGATATCGAAATATAGAAAGTAATAATATCTTAGTCATATGATGCCAAAAAGTTGGAAAGCACTTTAATCAACAATATTATGTATCAACATCACTTAACTTAAACAAGTAAAAACTTGTATTTATCTGATTTGATTCGTGTAATCGACAAAAGTTGGTAATAGAGTTTTGTTCTCACTACTACATTCTCTCATTAATTAGGGCAAACAAATATACGATACGTGTTAGCATATTAGTAGCAGTTAGTGTGAAACCCCTTCATGCAGATGGTGACTTTATTTAAATTCTTTAACATCATTTTTTACTTTGAAATATGCATGAATTCTGCTATATATCTTCTATAATCTATAACAATAATCAAAAGAATAACATGATTTGATCTTCACTATAAAAAGACAAGATTTTAAATTCATTTTTTATTATCTATATTTTATCCTTCTGTCACTATATAATTTATCTAATGAAAAATACAACACAGTAAAATAATAACTCTAATAATAATTTTTTTTTGAGAAGTAATAACAAATAATGGTAACAACAAAAACATACTTAAGAAAAACACATATTTAACGTGGAAAATATTTTCGATGTGAGAAGTAAAAATCATGGAACAAGACAGTCAATGAAGCTCCACTATGATCAAAATTAAAATTACAAGAGAGTATCAAATCACAGGGCAAATTGTGCTCAATAATCAACCAAACTTCATCTCTTCACTCTTTTCTCCTTTTCTTTTCTCTTCCTCTCTCTCTACTAACAACTCTTTCTATTCCAAAAAAAAAAAAACTAAAGATTATTAATATTATGTTAGGTCTCCACATAGGAAGTGAGTCCAACCCAACACCCTCAACTTCAAGACTAATTTTTTTCTTAAACCATGGAACTCTCAACTAATATTTCCATATAACTAAGTAATTCCTTGCGATTTTGTAATTTTATACAGAGAAAAAAAGGGTTAACTTGCTTTCAAAATTCTTTTAATAAATTCAAGTAAATTCTTTGAAATGATTTAAATTTGTGTTAGTGTCTCATTAGAGTTCTTCAAATGATTTAAAGATTTTAAACAAGTAATTTTACGTAATTTTATCTTATTTACTGCAAATATATTATCGTACTTTATTTTTTGGTACTTTTTTTTTCTTTATATATGAAGTTGAAAATTGTAATTGTTGTTCTGTATTATGTTTTCCAAATATGTAATTATACTTTTTAAAATTATTTTATAATAAATAAAGTTTGGTAAGTTTACGAATTGATTTTATTTATTATCGAGCTTCAAAACTTTTTATAGATAAAAAATATTTATGTTACTTTTATTTTTGAGTTTGACAACCTGGTATTCCATTATAATTATTTGATAAGTTAGACCAAATCTTGTTAAAAGTATCATTTTTAAATAAAATATATACGTAAAAAAATATGAAATGGCATATATTTAGCAAAAAAATAAATTAAAAATGTTAATTTTTACGTCTTATTTAAAATTATTATTTTTAGCGTTTCCTTAATCGAGAGAAATTATTAGGATAATGTTAAAGGAAGAAATAGCATAATTCATTTTTTTTACCGAGACCTTTGGAATCTTTTTGGGCTACGGTGAGACCTTCTCGGGCTTTTATACCGAGCAATTCAATCCACAAAAACGAAAGCTATGTTTGTATTTTGAAAATTTCTTTAATTTCTATAAATATGAAAATTTCCAATTTACCCTTTTAATTAATCAAAAAATGTTTTTCTTATTGTACAATTTAAAATTTATTTTTTTTACATAAAAACGAGATATTTCTGAAGTTAAATTCATCTTATTATCGTTGTAGAACAAACAATAACATTTTACGGAGTCTTTATCTCATTGTAATGAGACCTTTTATACACTTTATTATATAAATAAATAGCATTTCTCTTTAATAAAATGGAGAGTGGATTATATAGTTGACAATGTTGCATCTAATTAGTTTTCGTTGTTTCTTTCGGTAAACTCAAAATTAAAAAAATGACGAGCGTGCCGTTGCAGATCTTTTCATTATTATCTAATAATCTCATTGTGACCCTCTTGAATAGAAATCAGAATAATTACTCATTACTCATTAAGAGTCACCAGGAATATCATTTCTAGCCAAAGTGGAATACTCTTTTTCACAATCTCTATCCAAATGTTAATGTTTTATGTTAGAACTAACTCAATCTCGTAAATTAGTTTATAAGATGAAGTTTGTATCCACTTATAAAGAATGAAATGCTATAATTTTTAATCGATGTGAGATTTCCAATATATTTTTTTCACGTCGCGAGTGACTGCTCGTGCATGAGATACATATTATACATAGTTCGATAACGATCCAATAACGAGTGGTCTGAAAAGTCTATAAAACACTCGTTATGATAGAGTTTAAATAACTTTGATTAAAGTTAATTCCACAACATGTTTTAATAAATAATATATCTCCCAAATTTGGAAATCAGTGCCAAAGTTACTAACTCCACTAAATTCTACAAGAATCCAGATATGGTTCAAGAATTAGCTAATGACTTGTTTGAGGCTTCCCTAATCTTATTCTGAATGGATATCCACCACAAATTCAACTACTTAATTAGCGTTGCCTTTGTTTTTCCGAGGTTCATAAATACAGATTAATTAATCGCTAATCAAAGGTCTCAAAATGATTGACTTGTAATAAATTGTCGCGTACAACTTTATACATGATCATTTGCTCGTCACTCAAGAGTTGACTTTGCACACTAACACTTAAAAAAATGTTTATTAAAGGTCAATATTATGCCAACGGATAAAAGTTCTGTATTTTGCAAGGTTGGTGACACACACACTCATTGTTTCTGATCCTCCTCTTGTGCCACAGAAGCGATTACGAAGAGATGCAGACATTGTACTTGGTTGTGCCATGTGTTATCTTCTTTCTTTCGGTCTTCCCAAATGGCTTTTGCCTTGCTGATACCAACATGAAATCAGGTTCTCAATGCTCAGAAGCTGATTATTCTGACACTGATGGCACATTCCAGACCAATCTGAGAAGTTTGTTGGACTCTCTTGCATCTAATGTAGTGGAACACCATGGTTTTTACCAAAACGTTGCAGGAAAAAAGGCCAACAGGGTTTATGGTACAGTGTTATGTAGAGGGGACATATCTGTTAGCAATTGTTCTGATTGCACCCTTAATTCCACCAGAGTAGCCACAAATGATTGTCCTATGAGCAATGATGTTACAATTTGGTTTAGATGGTGTTTCCTGCGCTATTCAAATGAGAGCTTCTTTGGAGATATGCAACAGACAGCTGTGACAATCACCAATGAAACTGACTTTGATGACCCGTCTGTGGTCTCAGAAGGCCTTCCCTTCATGACTGGAATTGCAGCTGAGGCTCCAGACAAGTCATTCATGTTCCATACAGCAGTACTGAATGCAAATAAAAGTGGGAAAAGGTATGGCATGGCTCAATGCACCAGAGATATCAGCAGGGAGGACTGCAGACGGTGCTTGGATGCTCAGTTGGTCACTTTCAGAACTGTCATTGGAAATAAAAGAAGATGGGAAATCTATGGATCTAATTGCTTTATGTGGTACAATGACTATCAGTTTTATTCTAATGGCTCTACACTTCTAAGTGGTGAGTTCTTTGGCACTTGTTTACATTTTTAGCAATTGAATTTATAACAAAACCAAGATACAATTCTTTAACAATCAGAATTAAAGTTTTACTGAGATAATCTATAATGCCATTTATTGCTAACTTTTATTAGGTTGATGAGTGATATGAAACTCCAATTCTTGTTGAAGACAACACTAGAAACACCTGAATTGTATCTTACTTATTAGAAATTAAGACATGGTTATAAGGGTAGACTTAGTTTCCTTGTGATGTCTAATAATTAAAGGAATGAATTTTAATATATAGTCTTGCTTTGTGGTGCAGCTGCTTGGAGGCCCTCTTCTTGCACATCATCAATAATTGGCTTCATCCTTGCTGTCTCAGCTGCCCTCTTGATGTTTTTTTAAGTTTGACCCTTATTTTATAAGTTCTTTTACAATGTCAAGAATTTCAACGGCTGATTATTTAATTCAATTTTCATTATTTCTTCTGTGGGATTTGGTTTTGTTGACAGATGTTTTAGGAGTACAGATGTATTTGTGCTGCAAAACTTGTATTCTGTATGCCTCCCTTGTTATTAATTTATTTGTTTCTCTCTTTATTTGAGGGCTCTGGGTTGTGATTAATGTTAGGATCATGCATTTCAATTATCATAAACTCTTGTTTTCAATTTAAGATTAGTTAAATTGAGTTTTTCGCATAACTTGTGGTAAAATTTCTCTTTCTAAGCAACAAATGATGCATAGACTGCATCAGTAATATTCATCAACCCATCATGTCTTCCCTTTTCAACAATCCCCATTTTTCATTACAGCTATTAGATCAGCACCTCTGATTTTCCTAAGACGGTGAGCTACTACTGTTGTTCTATTCACACTCATTCTATGGAGAGCCTCTTCAACTACTTTCTTTGACTCAGCATCAACTGCACTAGTTGCCTCATCAAGCAAGAGGATTTTGGGGCCTTCCATTCTAACTTTTTCTGTTGGAGATTCATCGACTAAAAATTAAGACATTTCTTAGTATATAAATAGGTACAAACCTCACATTAGAAATCAGTTTTATAAGATTGAATTAGACTTAAATTTCTTAATATGGTATCAGAGTCATTTCGAATCTATCCTAACGATAGCTCAATTGAACACCTTGTTCTTCCTGCGCTCCTCACATTCCTTCATGTGCATATCCATTACCTTTGGTTGGAGTTCCCACACACATTCATTAAGAATATAACGTATCATATGAGATATAAACTTATAACTTGGTTTTCTGATGTTAAGTTGGCATAAATTCACTAGCTAAGAACTTTGATTTCTTGATGCACTTTTCAAATATCGGTGAATGAGTTCTTTCTACTAATTTTCCAGCAGCAATGCTAAAGAAGTGATTTTGCAGAGTCATGGCCACAAGAGTAACTATACTCAAACCTACATATACCTTGTTTTTCTGGAGGTTCAAAGAACATAATTATTGTTGAGGAAAACAAGAAGCCAAACATAGGGAACACAAGACCTTGTATTATCGAAGCAATGGATCCAAGCACTAAGACAGGAACTTCAGGCTTGCTAAGTAAGCCAAACGTCTCAAAGAATCCTCTATGGGCTTCTTAGTATCAACTTTACTTTTTTCAACATCCTCATATTCTTTCTATAGATTCATGTACCCAACTTCTATGAGAAAGAGCAGAGCTATGTGACTGAGAGTGTCTACCTGATGAACCTCTGCTTATTGAAACATATCTATGAGTGGAAGATCTAGCTATGTGATTATCTAAATTAACATTGTTACTTGATTTATCTGCTTCAGAATTATGGCAACCTTCTGCTTCCTTAGCTCCTTCCTGTAGGTGAACAAGCTGAGAATAAGGACCATCGATATCCTTGATTAACTCATCATGAATTACTACAAATAAAATCAAGCATGAAAAAGTTATTACCTTGCTCTAAGTCATAAAAGGAAAAGGGAAGCAAAGAAGTAAACTGAAAGAGCATAACAGAGAAAAAAAAAACCAGGAAAACTTTCTCATTGATGAGATTCAAGTAAATTACAAAGTCTTGGTGCAAAAGATAATTCATATAAAAAAATAAAAACAGAAACAATTAACAAAAACTTGATTATTAGACGGTCTGGTCAAACTATATAGAATATAAAAATGGTCCTTATCAGACTATCTAAACATACTTTGGACGGTTTAAAGGTATCAAGAAAAATAATCTTAGACCAAAACATAATAGAAAGATGAATTTTCAATATTAATATTAATGATAAGTAATTCATATGATTATAATATTACTTTATGTAGTTGACGTTCTGTTCAAATCAATTCGAAAAATTAGATCAGCTTTAGTGATGGATCTTTAACAAATATATAAAATAAGATCCTGTATTAGAGGGATAGATTAGACTTCTATCATGAAGAATAATGAGTTCTTTTACAAGAACTCTAAGATCTTAAAAAATAATAATAAGAATAATCGTATTTTAAATTTTCTCGTAATAAAAATTCATTGCAGAACTTTAAAAATTTACTTAAAAATCTTAGAGTGAAATATACCATTAGAGTAAAAATTGAATTACATATGGAGAGATCTTATATTTTATGTAGCATTGAGGGACCAAAAACAAATTGTACAAAAATATCAGAATAAGATCTTGATGCTCTTAATTTCCTGGATCCAACTCAAAGAATTAATGAAGTTTAGTTTTAGAAATGATAAAATTAGTTTGTGACAAGCCAAAATTTTCTAGGGTCTTTCTCCATGCACCACATCATTTTTGGAAAAGATATTTTATCCTTTTTAAAAATTACTTTCAGATTACTCATTCTAAAATATTTCCAAAACAAATTTTATGAATTTTAGATTTACCATTCTAAAAATTAAAAAAATGTGTTTCGAAAAGGATATTCTGAAATGGTTTTTTGCCTTTTGAATTTTCTATTATAGAAACACACTTTGCTTACAAACCTCCTATTTCAGAAACACCTTTTGTTTATGAAACTACTATGAATCATCCAAAATTATCAAGGATAATTATGGTATTTCAAATAATGTAGGCGCAGGAAGATAAATGTCGGGTGCATGAAAAAAAATATATGGGTGCAAAAGTCTTCTAAGCCAAGATGGACCAACCTGTCCACTTTGTTTTCGACGGGCCAACGGTCGGGAAAAAATGGGCCGACCCGGCTGTTATCACCCATACAAAATTTTGTCGTTACCCAAAAACACAAATTTTAAAACATAGTTCATATAATTTAAGTTTTCACCTGAGATTGAAATCTCACTGAATTCACCAGTAAGGTTAATTAGGTTATCACTCTCAATGTTATAAATATCATGACATGCATAACAAAGAAATGAGTTTAATTGCTTTTCGCTTTTGAAGTGCTATGTGTTGTAATTTCTTAGTCAGTTTTAGCTGCCAAGGTTTCCAAATTATCGCCATGATTGTTTCACTTAATAAACAAATTGGATAAAGACTCGTACCAATTTTCTAGAAGTTCAATCATTGAGGCTGCTTAATTAAAATTTTACTAGTGCTTTCAATTTCTTTACTATTTCTATAATACACATGCTAAACTAGTTGTAACTTTAAAATATAAAAGACTTGTACAATTTACGTCAACAAGAAAAAAGTCATTTCAGTTTTCCGTCATCTCACCTCCATGGATTTATTTGGGAAAAAGATTTGGGATCTTACGTATCTGATTAAGAACTTCATGGATTTATGATTTTTTTTTATAATTATTGAAAGATTACTATTAGAAAGTTTGTTGATCTCTCGATAAAAAAAGACAGATTATCTATAGGTTAATGCATAGCTTTTATAAGTCTGGAACAATCTTTCCCAATTACCAATTCTACTATAATATATTAGGTTCTATCCAACTTTAATAATAAGTTTAGGTAAACTAAACATTGGAATGGTCTAGACGAAAGATCAAAAGTTAAAACTCACTAAAGTCGTCATCTTTTATACATCAAAATACAATATGATTAAAATAAAATAAAAGACTTTCATTAATAAAATTAGAAAATATACAAAAATAAACAATTATGATACTTATTAAACCCAAAATATTAAGAATATAATTAATAAAAGATTATATAAATATCCCAGTAAGAAGAGTTTTATTTTAAAGATTATAACTTAATTTAATTGATTATAACTTACGAATTTGTGAATTCAAGACTTATCTAAAAGTCAATATCTATCTGTCAAATACCAAAATATACTTTTCATGAGATACCGATAGACTGAAAAGGGGAAGATAAGAAGTGTTGAAGACAAAGTTATTTTATCTTGTGTTAACTAAATCACAATACATAGCCTGTCTCCTGCAAATGTTTCCCTTTCGTCTTCCACTCTTGAAATTTTGACCTGCTATTTTCCTTAACAAGGAACACCGGCATCATTTTAATGAAACGATTGGCATGTTTTGTCAGGGTTTTGGATAATAAACGTTATTTATGTTTTACTAGATAACCACCTGATATTTAGTTAAATTATCCAAATTCATAACATATTTTTGCAGTGTACGTACATACATATACATATATTTATCAGAAAACCACTTCATATTTATGTACAACATCGTATTTGCAGTGTGATGTTGCTTCGGTGAACTTTGGTTGTGGCTTAATTAATAACAAACTCATCAATCTCACCATTTGTTCATCATTTATCCGGACAAACTGAGAGAGCCATGAAAACCAGTTAACTCAGCGATAAAACACATTTTTTTAGCATAAGTGATACAGCTGAAGCTGGCACGCGATTCTGCATATAAACAAATATATGCAGAACTGGCAGCAATACATTTATTTTATTCCAACAACGTGGCTTCGTGGCTTCACATATTATGATCCACACGTTTATTAAAGCTCAAAGGTACTTGGAAGGGACTAATATCGAAAGGCCTCTGACCAATATAGTTCCCTGGTGGATCATAGTTGCAGCTGATGATGGTGGCACGACCGTCGTTGCAGCGCACTTTAGCACACCCAAGACGCACCGAGTTGCGCCACACCACCTGAGTGTAGTGTCTGCACTCTCCACCAACGCAGGTGTTGGAGTTGTAATCATAGTATGGCTTCTCTCCCACCCACAGCTTCACAGCAGCTGTGGCTGTGAGGTCACCACTGCTCCATGCAAGGTTCTCCCCATAAGGACCCCCAGAGTGCACCATCTTGCAGTTACCCTTTAGTTTGTTCACGTAGTTTTGTGCAAAAGAAGCTACTGTTGCATCCCATCTCATTGGTCCTACCCCAACTTGGGAACGCGCAGTGTTGTGAGCGTTGAGGAAGTCTTGGGGTGAGTTTTGTGCATCACAAATCTGAGACAGTGTTGATGTGGCTAAAAGGATCGCTACCAAAGGAAGCATTGGGATCATAGGCAAACCCATGTTTGGTTTTCTCAACACAAGGGTTCTTAGAATATTTATAAGAAGTTTGGGAATGGATAAAGATGGAATGAGATGATTTATTCAAATGGAATTCACCAATGGGGCTGCTGAAGACACTGTAAGTTATCTTCTTTCTTAGATACGAAATCATTTCTTGGTGGGACAGAGGCTGCGGTCTGCTACTGTTGTCAACGTCAACGGATAACTTTTCTTTAACACCACAAATACAAAACACACACATTTCAAACCTCTTTATAATAATATAATAATATTTTTAATTAAAAATTAAATTAAATAATTAAAATATTAATATTTTAGAATATTAAGTGTATGTATTTATTATTTGAATATAAAAAAATGAGATTTATATAATGGGTTTAGATATAAATATATATAATAAATAATAAATAATTTATAATTAAATGATATTAAAAATATTAAAATAATAATATTAAAAATTACAAGATAACTAGATAAAAAATATGGATTATATTATGCTTTGAATATGTCACCTCCCGTTTTCTTACATACAAGTAGGTCACTTTTATCTACAAATGAATAAATTATGGATATAGATAAATTTATTTTAAAATTTCCACTTTCATTTTTTTATTATAAATCATATTTTTAAACAATTAACATTTTATACATTTTTTAAAATTCCTTTTGAAAAAAACTAACCTTTTGAACATGTTTTGTAATGACTAATGACTTTCCTAAGTACAGGATATAATTTAGGAGAGGCTGTCCTTTCAAGCACGTCATCACAAATAAATAAGTACGCCAAAGTAGATAAAATTTGGAGGGGAAGAAGACAAAACAAAGAAATTAGCAACACTAATTTTAAAATCTTTTAAGTTCTAAACAGATATTTTATCTTATATATAAACTAATTTACTTTATAAAAGATAATTTATTATTTTACTTTTTGTTATTACAAATGTTTAAGAAACGTTACCTTTTATTATAAGTTTTTGTAAACTGTTATTGTAATTTAAAAACGATAACAACAAAGAGTCAAATCAAAAGTCTCCATCATATGATATGTATCTGATTTTTAAAAATCCCACATTAAATAAAAGAAAATTGTTAAATAGGTCCAGTTTACAAATTCTTCAAGTATATTTCAAAATTGTTTATAAATATTTTTAAAAAATTAAACAATTTGTAGAATTGACGATAAACAACTCTAACAAATAGCAAACTTTCGAGATGCATTATGAGCCCTCACTTTATTGTGGAACAGCTTTGTTTGCAGTGTACTCGAGCTTAGTTCATCTTAACTTTTTATTTTTGTTCTAATTTAATGCTTGTACAAATAAGTCACATTTGATTGTTAGTTGAGCAAGATATTGATATATAGATTGAAAAGTGTTAAAAAGTAAGTCTAACTCAACCTCAAAAGGGGAGGTTTGCACCCACTTATCTGATATTATGTTAAGAAGTGAATTTTAAGTCTAACTCAATTTTATAAAACCAAAATTTGCACCTACTTATATCCAATGAAATGTCCTCATCTCTAGTCGATGTGGGATCTCCAACAAAAACTGAAAATCAAACAAATAAATAGAAATGAATAAATAATTAATAACTCTAGCAAAATTTATTTAAAGGATCCAAAATATGGAAGGTGTGTTAAAAAATTCAGGTACAAAGAGTAGAAATTCAACTGGATTTAAAGCTCAATAAAAAAATGATATAAATAGGTGATCAACTCCAAAAGGTAAGTAAAAGTGAATTTATCTGATAATTAATTAATATTAATTTTGATTTTAGCATCAGAGCATTCTGCCGGTACACACCTACCCGTAAAAAAAGACCGAGATTGAAGACTGAGAGATCCAGTTAACCTAAATCAAAAGAGTGAAATTCAAGACTTAAGTACAACCCAACTAAGTAAGAGCTTAAGGTTAAGCCCAATCTCAAAATAGTGAACCAAAAGTTCAAATTGAGGAGTTAGCGAGTTCAGAAGGAAGACGAAATTCTTTTTAAGCATTGCAAAAACATATATTGTTATTGTAAGTCTATTCGATACATTCAATTTCGCTGATACACGTTATATGGTCAGCACAATCCATAGACTGTTTCAGACTTTCAGAATCAAAGCAGGGTTTGTAGCCCTCCCACATACCTCTTATAGTTTGATGCACATCAACCATCTTTTGCCTTTGATTTAAAGATGTCTTAACACAGTCACATGCAACTTCAAGAAGACGTACGATTTTATCATCAAAACCCTTCCCAATGATACCATCGTCAATGGCGTCATAAAAGTCAGCAGGATCAGTGAACAAGTTCTTGCTGATATACTTCATCAAATGCCCACTAATACTGTCCGAAGAATCAACCGATTGGCCTAGTCTTTTCCCCGTTATAAGTTCAAAAAGGATTATTCCAAAATCATAGACATCCCTCTCAGCATAACCCTTCACTCCAACTCCATCAACCAGAAACATTTTCATCCTCACATGATCTTCAACACTCTGGTGTAGGAATTTTGCCTTGCCAAAATTGGAAATTTTTGGCTCAAAACTCTCGTCCAGCAAGACACAATCCGAATCTAAATTGAGGTGCACTATCTTGCACCTTTTATGGAGCCAAGATAAACCTCTTGCGAGCCCAAGTGCAATGTGAATCCTCTCAGGCCATTCTAATTTTATTGGATGATGTTCCTCTTCAGATTGTAACCAATCACTGAGTCTTCCATTAGAAATGTACTTATACACCAAAACCCTTTCCTCTTTCTCTATGCAGAATCCATGCAGTGGAACTATGTTTCTGTGCCTGTGTCTTCCCGGGATGATTATTTCAAGTAAAAATTCCCACTTGTACTTATCAGCATCATATAGTCTTTTAACTGCCAGAAAACAGTTATTTGATACCTTTGCCTTGTACATAATCCCTGTCGTTCCTATCCCCAACACGTTATCTGTGCAAAAGTAATCAGTTGCCTTGCATAATTCCTTGAAGCTCATTCTAGTAATCAATCTCTCCAACAATATTGATAGCTGTAGATGGAATAACACTATGCATCAGCCCGTATCATGGATGACAGTATTTTGAAGTTAAATATGTAATGTGACCGTAATATGACATACAAAACTGTGCTGATAAAAAAAAAATGAGATACAAAACTGCAACTAATTTCTTATTACTAATAATGAACTTTTTATTTTTATTGATAAAAAACGAATAAATAGAATAAAGATATTTTAGAAATACCTCCATCGTTATACAAAACTCACTTAAAATATCTTTTATGGAGCTCTTTACTCAAACAAAAACACATCACAGTTGAAAAGAACCTTGGAAAACCCATCCTATAAAAACACCACCTAACAATTTTTGATAAATTTCATGCATACCAAAATCTCAAAACACCAATCAAAAATTAAAAAAAACTTATCTCATGGGTTTTGGAAATCACCCATGATCATAACTTCAGTTACATCATAGTGAAAATTTCAATGTGATATATTCCTATATTTCCACAACTCACCTACCCACACAAAACCCTAAATCTAATTAACACTTTTTTATTCACCCACTAATCTTAAAGTTTAGAAAAAGCATTTATGTTTGAGAAAATAAATAACAGCAAAAGTTTAAATTTCAAGACACTGATGAGATGAAGTATAGTCTCAAACTTTTTTCTTATTACGCATATAACTTGAACATTTGTTCATTTAGAAATGACTAATGATATCAACATTGTTCGATATCGAATAGTAACCACACAAAACTGAAGAGAGAGAGAGAAAACCTCTTTGCTTCGTTGCTCTTGAAAGGCCAGTGGTAGCAATTCAGCTTCTTGTTCAGTGTTCTGCTTCTTGATTAGGGGATGAATAGCGTTACTCCTCCTCTTTTTGAATTCTGTCCAAGGTGCATAATAGTACATGCAAGATACTAGAACAGAAGTAGCTGAGGAAACAAAACCAATAATAAAACTATACCAAAACGATCTTCCAAACAAGCTCTCGTCACATCTTCCTAGTGTTCCCCCACAGAGTCCACTATTATTGACATAGCTCAAACTCACATTAAGATTGCTCCCAAAAACAGGCACTGACCCTTCCAAGAAATTGTTAGCAACACTAAAATCTCTCAGCCAGGGAAGCAACCCAAGATCTTGTGGGATTTGGCCCGTTAACTGGTTGCCATCAAGTAGAAGGGTAATTAAGCCTGACAAATTGGCAATACACTTTGGAATTTCACCAGAGAAATAATTATTTGAGAGATCAAGTGTCTCCAGATATGACAGCTTAGATGATATATCGTTTGGGATATATCCAGAAAGCTCGTTGTTTGAGAGGTTCAGAGTCTGCAACCATGTGAAATCTTCAATGCAACTAGGAAACTGACCCTTCAGCCCCATGTTAGATAGCCAGAGACCGATTACTCTATCTTCCACATGATTGCTGATGCATTTAACACCGCTGAATGTACATATGACATCCTCAGTGTTGGTCTGGAAATCCCAGCTAGATAAGATATTATTAGACGGGTCCATGTTCTTGATGGTTTGCAAGCAATAGATGTCACTTTCAGCACCAAAACCCGTCATAAAGAGACCGAACAATGACCCCAAGAAAACAAGAGAATTAAGATTTCTTGTGGTGGTCTTCATTTTTGTAGACATATAGGACTACAGCAAAACTAGTATAATGAACAAATTAAAACATGGTTCATATTTAACTCTTCACCTTCTAAGGAAGTTTGTCTCTAGCTGCTACTTGGAGAAGCGTTTGGATGCAATAGTTACCCAGATTTAGAAGCACAAAAATAATTACATTTTAAGAATATAATGATTGATTATTCTGAGTTTTTTTTTTACCTCAATTCAAAGTTTGTTCATAGATTACTTCTTATTTTGTTTCAGCTTGTTTTTCACTTTTATATGAATTTAAAGTCTTTGTTAGTTTTGGTTGTATTTCAAGATTTGGTGATAATGTTTTATTTAAGTGTTTTTCTTGATTTTGTGTTTGATGGTTCGGACAAAGTTATTGAATATATTTTTTTAAGTGATTTTTATTTATTTATTTATCAATAAAAAAAATTCTCTGTATTGAAATTTCAAAGATAAAAGAATTAATATCATGGAGTGCATTTCCAAAACAACACGGGAATAAGTTGCTGTCTTTTGTATTTTCCCAGTCAAGTGTCTATCATCATGGCAAAGACTTTTCAAACGCCTTGACTGCGTCAGAATAGTTTTGCGTTACAAAATAAACTTGATTAATTCATGCATTGAAATTTCCCAGAAGTTTGGTTTGAATTTTCACGTAAACACTTTGACTATAACATTAATTAATTACTGCTAATGTTTTGCATTATATATTAAATATACATAATTAGAGTCAAATTTCTTATACGAAAATGATTGATGTCATTGTTTCTGCTTATCCTTTTATTTTGTTTTTTATTAGTGGTTTTACTACTCCGAATTGTAAGAAGGTAAGCCTAACCCATCAAACGAGCTTTATACCCAAAAATAAACTTAGAGGCTTTCTAATATAGGGACAAATAAATCCTTTTACGCTATGTTGGCAATGATTTGACTATTTTAATTACTTCCTAATATTAGTTTTCACTCATTTTTATTTAAATAATTTTTAAATAAATTGATAAAATTAAAATTACTAAAGAAAAAATATTAGCAATAAAAATTATAATTTGGTTTTATAGATTTATATTTTCTATTTAAATTTATAGAATTAAAACTTAAATATTAATTTCATTTAATTTTTTAGTAACTGTGTAGTTTATTTGAAGTTATTTTAACAAAATAATTTATTGGTATTAATATTTTATAATGTAATTAATTTCTTTGGATTATATTCAAAAAATCAATTTGAGTTTTTCTGTTAAAAAATAAATTTATTTAAATTTTAAAAAAATCTACTTAGATAATTACAAGTATAAAATAGTGTGTAGATAGTTTTAAAGGGATTACCCAACAAATAAGTAGATGATTTTTTCAGATAGGGGTAATAATGGAATGTAGGAAAGTAAGTGAAGTTTTTGTGGAATGTTAATGGAAGTTTTGTAGAAAAGTAAGTGAAGTTTTTGTGGAATGTTTATGGAAGTTTTGTCGTTTTTGTAGCCTCCAGAGAAAAATGAGCAATTTGCAATGAATTTTCTGTTATTGGAAAGCTCACCTTGTAACTGCCTTCAACAAGGTGGATTATTATTCACTTTAGAAGGGGATTCAGAGTTTATGAACATCTTTCTCCGTTAATTCGTAGTTAAGAATAAAATTATGATAGAAACATCCAAATAAAACTATCTTATCAAAACTATATTAATTTCAGGAATTCACCAGGAAAGATAATTAACTGAGTGAAACAAACTTTGTAATTGTATTTTATTGGTCAATGATTCATTCAGAGTATTTTCGACTGTTTCTAGTCGATTAGAACACCAATGTTTTAAGAAAATCATATTTCTTATTAAGTGAAGCACCTAGTAAGAATTATTTTGCAGTTACATCATTGAAAAGTGTTCATCTACTCGAACGAGTATTGGAACTTGAAGAACGATGGTCTGATACTCCTTTCGGTCGGTCATTTCCACAGTCAACTTCCTACTTCATAAGTTTTTTTCTCCTTTTCTCAGTCTTCCAATGACACAGACTTGTATGATACCTACAAAACGCACTCCGATGATCAAGTTAGCAAAAGTGTCAGCATTCGGTGGTCAGAGTACTGTACATAATGACGTACTTAATTCTTGGAATCTGCGCTATTTATATTACCTTAATGTGCCTTTGTTGGTAGACCAGATTAAGAGATTGACTCGTATTTAAGATTGTGCTAAGTAACCATTAATTATAGATTAGCTATGTTGACTTGGTCAACCTTTGATTCATTGTCATGGGTTGATCAGCTTCGTTATCACAGATGAATGATCATATGATTTGGGATTATAACCGACTCCCGATGATTGACCAGTCGTATCATTACAAAAAGTAAATACAGCATAATAATAATAAATAATTATTAGGTGTTATAATGAAGAGATAATTTATATTGGTTTTATTTGAGTTAAATATCCCTTATTTTAACAATTATATATTACAAAATAACTTTAAAAATACCTTGAAGACCCTCAAACTGTTATTGATGGATGATGTGAGTTGGGAACTCACATATTTTCCAATACAACATAACATGAATCTATGCATGGTAGCTAAACTCATGATTTATTCATAATATTACATAAGCAGTGTGAAGAAGTTAGTAGGGTTTTTGACCAACATAGTTGCCAGGAGGAGAATAGTTGCAGGTGATGAAGGTGCCTCCATTGCTGCATCTTACTTTGGCACATCCAACGCGTACAGAGTTCCTCCAAACAACCTGAGTGTAGTGTCCGCACTGTTGGCCGGCAGCACAAGAGTTGGAATTGTAGTCATAGTATTGTTTCTCATCCACCCACAACTTCACTGCATCTTTCCCACTTAGGTCACCACTGCTTTTTGCAAGATTCTCCCCGTATTTTCCTCCACCACCAGAGTGGATCAGATTGCAGTCACCTTGGCGTTGATTTGCATAGTTTTGTGCGAAAGAAGCAACTGTATTATCCCAAACAATGTTTGGAACACCAACCTGTGACCTTGCAGCGTTATGTTCGTTCACGTAGTCAGCTATTGAATCTTGAGCATAAACTACATCGCCCACAATCACCAACCCTAACACACTCAATGCAAAAAAGGAAAGCTTGCACAACCCCATTTTCATTAATATTACTTGATAATAAAAGGGAGGTGTTTGATGAATAAGGTTGGAGACTATGAGTGGTATATATAGGGATTTTAACGTGAAAAGATTGTGATTAGAAGGAATAGTTTGTGGACTACAACTGTAGAATTTTCAAGATCACAAATGTGTGGATGAATATTATGTATTTTTTAATAAAAATTAATATAAACAGAATTTTATAATAAAATAATAATATATTTGATAGTTTTGTGCTTAAGCAGCAAAGTGTTATCACCAACCTTTGTGTGCGTTCACCTAGTCTGCTACTCAATCTTATATAAATTGAGAAACTTATAACTCAGTTGATTAATTAAAATTAATTAAAATCTCAGTTTGTTATTATTGAGAGCCAAACTTATAACTTTTAATTAATTTTTCCATTATTTTTTTTAATTAGGGGGAACTTATTCGAAGAACTAATTAAAAATTTACATACTGCATAAGTTTTTGTTATTTATTATAATATTATTTCAATTTAAATAAAAATGCAAAAAGAAGATGCAAAAGACATTTCTCATTATAGTGGAAACAGATAAGGACCACAGGAAATTTTTATTGTTATTTTAAAAACACTAGTAAGCAAAAATTTACACTTCTAAAAGCTTGCACATGGGTAAATTATAAAGAAAAATAATACGTACCTAAATATTTCTATATTAGAGTATTTATTCGTGGGATAACATATTATCGGTGATGGCATGATAAATTTAACAAATACTCGTTAGGATATGATCGACCTGGCTCTGATACCATATTACAAAGTAAACTTTAAGCCTAACTCAACCTCATAAAACCGGCTCATGAGGTTGGAGTTTGCACCCATTTATACACTATGAAATGTCCTAATCACTACACTATGAAATGTCCTAATCACTACACTATGAAATGTCCTAATCTCTAGTCGATGTGAGATCTTCAATAATATATAATATATTTTAGGAAAAGTAAAATAATGATAGAAAATCAGCCAGTTTTGTCTACATTTGTCATTGTTGGTTCACTGTATAAGGGATTTTGAATGTGACTGGATGACATAATGTGGAGTACGTGTGGTGATCCATACAATAATAATGTATCGCCGTGTAAAACAAGGTAAAATAGAGAGAAAAGTTAGAGGGCTTCTATGATTCATCCCTTCTAATGGATATTTGGTGCATGCATGTACCATAGCCAAATATTCATTATTATTTTTATGAAAAGTCTCTGTAATTTTTATACAAAATTAGGACCATAAGCAAGAATAGATGCAAAGAGAAACGTAATATGCAGAAAGAAGAGGAACGTGTTACATATAGCTTGAACTGAATTTTCTTCTCATGGAAGCAAATCTTTGCCTTTAATTTCTCACTCAGCTTCAATCAAGGCGGGTCAAATGATTTTAGAAGGAAACAAAGTTATCCCTACAATGCTATTTTGATTAATATTCTCCTAGGGGATATAGCTCAAAGGATTTCTAGGCTTCAAAGGTACACCAAGTATGATCTGATTTCACCAGCTAAAAGGCAGAGTCCATTCTTTTACCAGATAAAGGAAAGTTAGAGTTTCTTCATAAGCTTCATATTCTAACAGAATTAACAAGTCTTAGGCCATTTAATGTTAGCATCTTCAACTTCACCCTTCTTCACTGTGTTTTGCTTGCTTTCCAGTAAATGCATGTGGTTTCAAAATTACCTTGTTTGAAAAACCGTAGGTTCAGACAATTTTATTGCAATTTTACAGGGATGCTACAAGAACTTATGGAGGTGTAGGAACATTTACATTATCTTTAAGTAGTTTCTTGTCTGTATAAAGTTTATGATGTTCCATTAATTATACACCTCAAGAAACTAAAGCTAGAAGATCCCTTTATTTTATTTTTATATCAAGTATTTTTATTTTTACTGTGTATATCAAGGATTTATAACAAAATAATGAGTATATATATTTGTATTGATTATAAGAGGCGTATGAAGAAGTACTTGAAACTCTTTCCTGTATAAAGTCTGTGATGACTAAAAGAATTAGCATGGGAAGAAGACTTTAGAGAGGGCTATATTAATTAATAATCTTCTCCCATCTTCTTTGTTGATGCTGATATGTGTGGACTACCACGTGCACGATAGGAGTAACCTAACAATCCAGTAGTTAGATAGGAATCTAAAAATTACTTTATAAAATTTTATTAATAATAAAAATTATTTTAAATATTAAGAATTATTTATTTTATTAAATATTTTTAATTTAATTAATATAATTACTTATTTAAGTTTTTAAAATTAATTTTTGTTTAATAATTTTTTAGTATTCCACCAGCATAAAGAATTGACGGATTAAGAATTATTTTTTCAAATTTTTTAAATGGGAGTCTGAATATTTACATTTTAGTTGCTATTAGTGATTTATTATTTAAATGATTTACCGGTGATAAGATATGATTTATAGAAAAAAGTTTTGAATAGTAAAACTAACAAAAGTAAAGAAGGTGAGGGATTTGTGGAGATTGACCTTTGAAGTACAAATTTACTTCTATACAAACTTAGTATTTTTTTTATCATTAAAAAAAATAAAAAAAAAACATTTCAGGAGTGTCACAACCCTTGTATAAAACACCAAAAATAAGTTTTTTAACATCCTACCAACTAAGGATCTAATATCAACATGTATGTGGATAGCCATTATTTGGGAATTTGGAATCATGGAAATAAGATTATTTTTAATAATGGAGTGGTAGATCCTATTGATATTTTTGCTATGGCACAAGTAAAGGTGTGGGCATGTGTAACTTCTAAATTTCCAAAATCAAATTTCTCTTATTCTGATTAGTGTTTTGATGTATATGAATATTTGAAATCACTGCAATGATGGTTAACGATCTCCCTCCTCTTTTATGGTGAGTTCTATTTTGAATGAGAGCACATGTTGCTGAGTGTGATTCAACCTCAGATGCTGGGGAGGAGCAAGGAACCAACATACCTTTGTGAAGATGTCATGCCTTATATCTTTGACATCGTATTATGTCTTATTTTTTGTATTATAGTAAGTTGTATATGCACAAATTTTGATTAAGAACTAAGCTTATTGTATGTGGGTTGGAGTATCCCAAGTATTCCTATTTATATTATTCTTTATTGCTGATTAAAAAAAAAATCCAACAAACATTGTACTATAAACCAAGATATAGAAACCCAATCAATACAATTACATAACCTAGATGTCATCTTAGTATTTCTTAAATACAAAGCTTATTTTTTCAGTGTAAAGAGATCTAACTATTTTTCTTATATAAAGGTGTTGACACATCTTTGAAATATTTGTATTATTTATTTATTTTGTATAAAAAAACATTTTTTAAATATGATCTGGTGGGTTTCTTTCTCTCCATGCCTTCCCAATTGAAGGAAAAATGCAGTGGACATGAATATTCAAATTTAAGAAAACAAAATGATAAATTTTGTAAATGTATGAAAATCAAAGATAGAAGAAGAACAGACATTAAAAGTTACGAAGTGGCATGAGAATTTATTTCAATAGAAGCTACAACATGAAATTATTAAGGTGGACACCTTATAAATTCATGGACGATGCAGTGGTTGCATGTTATAATGCTTTATTCGTAATACAAAAGCAGTCCAAAGTGGTAGCTGCTACATTGAAAGAAGGAAGTGCTTAGTAGGGTTTTTCACCAACATAGTTGCCAGGGGGATCATAGTTGCAACCGATGAAAGTGCCTCCATTGTTGCATCTTACTTTGGCACATCCAACGCGTACAGAGTTCTTCCAAACAACCTGAGTGTAGTGCAGACACTCCCCGCCAACACAAGAGTTGGAATTGTAGTCATAGTTTGATTTCTCACCCACCCACATTTTCACTGCATCTTCTCCACTTAGGTCACCACTGCTCCCTGCAAGATTCTCCCCATATTTTCCTCCACCACCAGAGTGGATCAGATTGCAGTCACCTTGGCGTTGATTTGCGTAGTCTTGTGCGAAAGCAGCAACTGTATTATCCCAAACAATGTTTGGAACACCAACCTCTGACCTTGCAGCGTTATGTTCGTTCACGTAGTCATCTGGTGAGTCTTGAGCGTGAACACTCACCAATCCTAACACAAACAGTGTACAAAATGAAATCTTGAACAACCCCATTTGATTTGATGAAGAAAGTTGAGCTCTTGCGAGGTATTTATAGGGGTTTTAACAGAGAATATTTTGGATAGGAAGGTTCAGTGAGCAAGCATAGTAGATTTTTCAAAATGGTATTCATGCGTGGATGACTTGCTTGCTCACGAGGTTGCGGTACGTCATTATTAATGGCATTAAGCAAACACTGTTTAATAGCATTTTGATTAAGAAAACGATAAGTTTTGAACAGGAAAGAAAATCACATCACAGAGTAAAACCGGCAGATCATATTATAGTTAGAGACGAATCTTATGATAAACATATTGAATCTTATAATAAACATATTTTATAATATATAAGTGGGTTAAATCTCTCACTTTATAACGAGAATCAGAGTTATAAAGAATGAGATGAGTTGAAGATCTCACATCAACAAAATATTGCATTTCATAGTATATAAATATATGCAAATTTTATTTTATAATAAGATTGAGTTATATTTTTTATATTGGTACGACCGAACGAATCACTGAGCTGGTCAGCACTCGGACCAAGTCACCGTCTAAGCCATGACGAGAAGGCCACGTGACGACACGTGATCGACCGATCCTTAACGTTGAGTCAAGGGTTGACCAAGTCAGCAGGGTTAATCCGTGTGGTTAAGGGTTTTTAGCGCAACCCTAAACACAAACCAATCTCCTAATTTGACCCACCAATGAAGGTTCATTAACGTAATATAAATAGCACGTATTTCAAGGAGAAAGGTACGTCATTATCTACAGTGTTCTGACACCCGAGTGCCAACACTCCGATTGACTTGAGCGTTGGAGTGTCTTCTGCAGGTACCATCCCCGCCTGTGGAGCCAGACGACCGAAAGGTGGAAGGTATAACAAAATTGAGAGCATCGTAAACCGACCGAAGGTGGAAGCAAGAACCATCGTTCTCTAGGTTCCAGATCGATAACAATTTTAAAGTTTACTTTTTACTATATTGAACTTTAATTGACTAATTGATTCAAAATAAATTAAAAATAACAATTATGAATATAAATTATTAATTTTTTTAATGAGACTATAATTTTAAAAAAGTATATTGTTTTTCAACGTGGTCATGTAATACTAAATAACTTATAGTTTTACTACTCGTATAATTAATTACTTATATGACTTAGATTCATAACTTTTACGTTCTTAAAATGATAATTTCCAAGAATATATGTATGGAATAATAAAAGAAAATAAAAAAGATAGTCTCTAGGTGTGCCATAGAGGAATATATGCTGCTATGCCGTGAGCATCTTTTATGATTTGGAAATTGAGATTTTTTTTATAAAGAATGGACTAATCGAAGAGAAATGATAAAATTATGTGGTGATGGGAAAATATGACTTCGTCTTTATCGTATTTGTAGAATATGATTTTAATTTTAATTTTTAATACAATAAAAGTCGCATTTGACATACATTTTGTTTTATTTTTTTATTAAAATTATGTTTGATAAGTATAATTTTTATTTTTCTTACATCAAACTCGTGTTTGAAAAATATAACTTTAGAAAAATAAAACATAAATATAAGTAATGTTTACGATTTCAATAAAAGAAAATTATATGAGATGTGATGTTTTTGCTGGAAGAGCTTCTAGACTACCTATACTACAAGAAAATTATTTAATAAAAATTAAAATTAAAAATAATTAGTTGTTATATTAATTAAATTAAAAATTATTTTAAAAACTAAAAATATTTTTAGTTTTTAAATTAATTTTTATTATTGTTAAATAGTTTTTAAATTGATATTTAATTACCTATCAAAGTTTTAACTATTAATTATTTAGTTTTTAAATTAGTTTTTATTATTGTTAAATAATTTTTAAATTGGTATCTAATTAACTACCAAGTTTTAACTACCAATTATTTAGATTCTAAATTTGGTAGCAAAAATATTGGTTGCTAATTAAATACCAATTTATAAACTATGTAACAATAATAGAAAACTAATTTAAAAACTATTTTATTTTTATTTCTAAAATAATCTAATCCATATAACAAATAATTATTTTTAATCTTTAAAATTAGTTTATGGTTTGTTTTACTACTATATGAGCACATATAGTTAATTTTTCTATAGAAGTTACTAGGAAAAGTTTACTTTCAAAAAAAAAAAAAAAGTAAATAAAATATACTTCACAATCTATTATAATAAGTTATTATACTAGAATAGGACAGTAATATCTCTTGTATAGGGGATGGAATAATGTGCAAAGGGCTTAACACTGTGATGGTCCTGTTCTCGTGTTTCCCTCCTGTTATTTCACACTTCTTCTTTCTTTAATAAAGTTTGGATAAAAAAATATTATTGTTTATTTAAAAAATATGCATACTTCTAAAAAAATTACAATTGGCTTTTTATAATTTAAAATAAAATGTAATAATTCATTTTTAACTTTCCTGATTTAACATAAAAGCTATAGTATAAGTCTCTCCAATAAAGGTGTGTAAAAGAAGTATATCACGTGAGTGATGGAAATGGAAAATGATTTCATCTTTAACTATATATTAAAATTGATAGCTAAAATTATATATGTGTAATTAAAATAATCTTTATCGTCGTTGTTGAATTATATAACCATGTTTTTCTTCCCTTAGTCTTTCACTATGCATGTGTAGCACATTACGGGTGTTTAAAGGGGAAAATTACAAATTTTAATAGAAGAAGTAAAAGAATTTGAAATTTAATATTCTTATAAAATAAATTATGTTTTGAATGTTTTTGAGATATTTTTAAAACAATACACAAACGTGAAGCTATCCACAATTTGGAATTACTTAAATAAATTTAGTTATATACAAATTAAGTTGCTCTATTTTAATATAAATATATGTATTTATTAAAATTTATTTATTTTTAATATAACTATATATTTCAAAAAAATTATTTATAATTTTTTTTTTGTTTTGAAAAAATTCACTAATATATGAATATTGACGAATATTTATAAAATTGATATCCCAGTTAACATATATTTGTGTCTAGTTCTAAAATTTGACCATTCATATCTATAAGATTATATTTTATGTTATGAATGTTTAATAGATATTAGGTTCCTATTAAAGTCAACTATGTTTACTACGCTTGATTACACAACGTTAACGTCCATTAAACATGTGTTAGGATGAAGGTTTTGTATTTTACAGGTGTAGTTTTTATATTAATTCAGACCAAGTCTACGTTCTAACGGTATTTTGTTGTGGTTATGTACCTAAACATTTCATCAATATTTCTATATGAGAGTATTTCTTATATATAATATATTTTAGTAAAAGTAAAATAATGATAGAAAAATCACCCAGTTTTGTCTACATTTGTCATTGGTTCCATCATATAAGGGATTTTGAATGTGATTGGATGACATAATGTGGAGTACGTGTGGTGATCCATACAATAATAATGTATCGCCGTGTAAAACAAGGTAAAATAGAAACAAAAGTTTGAGGTTTTCTATGATTCATCCCTTCTAATGGATTATTGGTGCATGCATGTACCATAGCCGAATATTCATTATTTTTTTATTAAAAGTCTTTGGAATTTTTATACAAAATTAGGACCATAAGCAAGAATAGATGCAAAGACAAATGTAATATGCAGAAAGAAGAGGAACGTGTTACATATATAGCTTGCACTGAATTTTCTTCTCATGGAAGCAAATCTTTGCCTTTAATTTCTCACTCAGCTTCAATCAAGGCGAGTTAAATGTTTTTAGAAGGAAACAAAAGTTTCTTTTCTTCGTGAATGGATTATGCGCATGCAACCTCAATTAGGCTGCTTTTTTATCCCACCACAAATAAATTTCTTCATATTTTCTAATACAAGAGGATATAATAAGATAATTCTGTATAACATCTTAATAATTGGCTAAAAGCGTTGGAATAATATTTAGGACTAAAATATTTTACTATAATGTTTTATGCAGTTACCATATATCACTACAAGAAAAACTTGATTTAGCTTCCAAATTTTTGCGTGGGCCATTTGCGGACACAATTCTCGTCGGTCAAAATGAGTAAAAGTTCACGCAAGATTTACATTGGACGCAAAACAGACGCATATATTGATTTAATTTTTTTTGCGTCGGTCGCGGCCCACGCATATGTGTCCGTTTTGCGTTGCCCACATAACCCACGCATATGCGTCCGCTATAGCCCACGCATGTTTAGAATTTTAGAATTTAAATATTTTTAATGTATAATAAATATTTTAATATTTAATTCTTTATTATATTTATTTTAGAATTATTTCTTTAATGTTATAATAAATTATTTAATTTATCAATTTTGAATATAAATTAATTAAATTAGATTTATTAAATTAAATAAGTGTTTGATTTAAAATTAATTGAGTAAAATAAAATATATATTTAAATTATTTAAATGTTATATAAAATATTTGTTTATTTTAAATATTATTTATTTTAAATTTATTTTATTTATATATTGTCATAACTATTTTATTTTTGAAATTATGATATAAATTAGTTAAATTAAATTTATTAAATTGATGATAATAATATTAAATTTATTAAATATTAATATTAATACTAATAATATTAATAATATTAATAATATGTATAATAATATTAATAATATGTATAATAATATTAATAATATGTATAATATGTATAATAATATTAATAATAATATTAATTATAATATTAATAATAATGTTAATTATAATGTTAATTATAATGTTAATTATAATATTAATTATAATGTTAATAATAATTTAATAATAATTTAATAATTTGAGTATAATTTATTTTTTTATTATTAATAATAATTATATTAATATGTAAAAATTATATTAATAATAAGTATAATAAAAATGATAATATGACCAAAAAATTTGTCTGGTATAGTGGTTAATGCTTCCCTGATCACTAGAAGGACTTTATTTCTCGTGTATTTCTTTATGGAAGAGGAAGTGTAGATAGAATATGTTATTCTTGATAAGTTGTACTTAGCATCAAAAGTTGAATTGACTTCTAAGTTAGAAAGAGAGTTTATATGGTTACTAAGGATTCAAATATTCCTATTATTTTATTTAACTTATTTTTACTGATAAAACAAAATCATATATAATGTTATGAGTATGTTACAAGTAAGTTGGAGGTTAGATTATAAGTATATTAGGGAACAAGGGTGAAGGAATGCAAACCTAACAACTTGACCACTCCCTGTTGATATATATATAATTTAAAAAAAATAATAATTTATTCGCTAAAAAAAAATCATTAAATAGAAACCAATATTTAGATACCAAAATAATTAGTTGCAAATAATAACTAAATTAGAGACTATTTTAGAAACTAAAAAAAAAATTGGTTTCTAAATTAGTTTATATTATTGTTAAATAGTTTTAAAATTGGTATCTAATTAGTTACAAAGGTTTTAACTACCAATTATTTAGATTCTAAATTTAGTAACAAAAAGTTTGGATGTTAATTAGATAATAATTTAAAAAACATTTAATAATAATATAAACTAATTTAGAAAAAAAATAATTATTTAGTCTCTAAAATGTAGTCTCTAATTTAGTCCCTAAAATGTGGTCTCTAATTTAGTCCCTAAAATGTGGTTTCTAATTTAGTCAATATAACAACTAATTATTTTTTTTTATAAAATTAGTTTCGATTTCATGAATTTCTTGTAGTGATTATTGTGATCTAAATATAATCTTTTATTATTAGAAAAAAAATGTAAAATAATTGTTTAAAAAAATTATTAAAATATTATTTTATTAGTTTAAAAATTAATTTGATACTGTAACAAAATCATTAAATAACAATTAAATTTATATATAAAAATAATTAATCACTATACTAATTAAATTAAATATTTTTTTTATTTTAAAAAATAAAAAATAATTAATATCTAAAATATTTATTTTATTTATAAAAATTTATAAAATAATTTCTAAAGATATCTAATAAATTTGTAATTTTTTTTAAACGAACTCCATTTCGGTAAAAAAAAAAAAAAAATCCAAATATTAGGTGTTACAGTGAAGAGATCATTTATGTTGGTTTTATTTGAGTTTAATATCCCTTATAACAATTATATATTACAAAAATAACTTTAAAATACCTTGAAGAGCCTCAAAGTGTTATTGATGGATGATGTGAGTTGGGAAGTCACATATATTCCAATACATATAACATGGATCTATGCATGGTAGCTAAACTCATGATTTATTCATAATATTACATAAGCAGTGTGAAGAAATTAGTAGGGTCTTTGACCAACATAGTTGCCAGGAGGAGAATAGTTGCAGGTGATGAAGGTGCCTCCATTGTTGCATCTTACTTTCGCACATCCAACGCGTACAGAGTTCCTCCAAACAACCTGAGTGTAGTGCCCGCACTGTTTGCCGGCAGCACAAGAGTTGGAATTGTAGTTATAGAATGGTTTCTCAGCCACCCACAACTTCACTGCATCTTTCCCACTTAGGTTACCACTGCTTCCAGCAAGATCCTCCACCGCCAGAGTGGATCAGTCTGCAGTCACCTCTGCGTTGATTTGCATAGTTTTGTGCGAAAGCAGCAACTGTATTATCCCAAACAATATTTGAAACACCAACCTGTGACCTTGCAGCGTTATGTTCGTTCACGTAGTCAGCTATTGAATCTTGAGCATGAACTACATCGCCCACAATCACCAACCCTAACACACACAGTATACAAAATGAAATCTTGAACAACCCCATTTGATTTGATGAAGAAAGTTGAGCTCTTGCGAGGTATTTATAGGGGTTTTAACAGAGATTTTTTTGGATAGGAAGGTTCAGTGAGCAAGCATAGTAGAGTTTTCAAAATGGAATTAATGCGTGGATGACTAAGGAACTAGATTGCTTGCTCACGAGGTTGCGGTACATCATTATTATGATTACATTATGGAAACACTGTTTAACAGCATTTTCATTAACAAAATGAGAAGTTTTGAACACGGAAAAATGGATGAGATCGAAGAGTAATACCAGCAGATCATATTATACTCAGATACCGCGTTAGAGATCTACATATAAACACATTTCAATTTATGTTATATAACTGGTAAATTTTTAATTAATTTTATAAAATTGAGGAGAAATTAGGATCGTGTTACTATCAATTTTATAAAATTGATATAAATTTGAAGAATTGGGATCATGATACTATGTCAGGTGTGAATTGATGCTGATCCTCTGGTTTTATAAGCGTTTTTTAGCTGCTGTAAACGCTGCTGCTAAAAAAAGAAGAAAAAACTTGTTGGTGATGCAGTTCAAGATCGACAAACCCAGTTCAACAGAACGAACTACAAAGGAATCAAGGTGTTAGGAATCAGAAGTTCTACTTATCATCTCACTAATTATTTATTTCGAACCACTTAAGTGTGATAAGTTTTAATTAAAGATTTCTTAATATATGAGTGAGTAATTTATAAAAGAATTTTATAAGGTTAAGTTAAATTTCAGTTCTTAATATATTACGCTTTAATTTATATGCTGCTATGCCGTGAGCATCTTTTATGATTTGGAAATTGAGATTTTTTTTATAAAGAATGGACTAATCGAAGAAAAATGATAAAATTATGTGGTGATGGAAAAATATGACTTCGTCTTTAAATATAGTATTTGTAGAATATAATTTTAATTTTTTATTTTTAATACAATAAAAGTCGTATTTGACATACAGATAATTTTGTTTTATTTTTTTATTAAATTATGTGTGATAAATATTATTTTTATTTTTTTAAGTCTAATTTATCAAACATAATTTATATTTTATTTTTGAAAGTTATATTTTATAAATATAATTTTTTTTATATCACAATCGTATTTGAAAAATATAACTTTAGAAAAATAAAACATAATTTTTTTTATCAGCAATATAAATATAAGTAATGTTTACGATTTCAATAAAAAAAAATTATATGAAATGTGCTTGCAATGTTTTTTCTGGGAGGCTTGATGTAGTTAGTTTTTCTATAGAAGTTATTAGGAAAAGTTTACTTTCACACACACAAAAAATAAGTAAATAAAATCTACTTCACAACCTATTATAATAAGTTATTATACTAGAATAGGACAGTATCTCTTGTATAGGGGATTGAATGTGCAAAGGACTTAACACTGTGATGGTCCTGTTCTCGTGTTTCGCTCCTGTTATTTCACACTTCTTCTTCCTTTAATAATGTTTGCAACGGTTGATAAAAATTATTATTCATTATTTCAAAAATATGCATAATTCTAAAACAAAATTACAATTGGTTTTTATAATTTGAAATAAAATGTAATAATTCATTTTTAACTTTCCTAAATTCACATAAAAGCTTTAGTATCAGTCTCCTCCAATAGAGATGTGTAAAAGAAGTATATCACGTGAGTGATGAAAATGATTTTCATCTGTAACTATATATTAAAATTGATCGCTAAAATTATTTGTAATTAAAATAATCTTTATCATCGTTGTTGAATTATATAACCATGTTTTTCTTACTTTAGTCATTAAATATATTTAATTATATTGTTCTCTTATGAAATAGACTTTAAGTCTAACTTAACCTCATAAAATCGATTCATACAATAAAATGTCTTAAATTCTAATCGACGTGTGATCTCCAACATCTGTTTTAATATAAATACATGTATATACTAAAATTTATTTATTTTTAGTATAAGTATATATTTCAAAAAAATTATTTATAATATTTTTTGTTTTGAAAAAATTCACTAATATATGAATGTTGGCGAATACTTATAAAATTTATTAATATCCCAGTTAACATATATTTGTGTTTAGTTCTAAATTTGACCATTCATCTATAAGCTTTTCTGGGTATATCAAATATAAAAACTAAATAAGGGCTGAGATTCAATTTTGAGAAATTTAAACTCGAGATGATCTTTTCCATCCAATGTCAGCCTTAGATAACCATTTTTTCATATATAACACGCTAAAAATACAAATTCTATTACAATATTAACACTAAAATAAACATGATCATATTTTAAAAGTTAAACTCTTCTTTTTTAATATAAGTATTAAATAAATAAATCTATAAATTTACGTATAACAAAAAGATTATATTTGTTTTTTTATCAGAAAAGGTTATGTTTGTGTTATGAATGTTTAATAGATATTAGGTTCCTATTAAAGTCAACTATGTTTACTATGCTTGATTACACAACGTTAACGTCCATTAAACATGTGTTAGGATGAAGGTTTTGTATTTTACATGTGTAGTTTTTATATTAATTCAGACAAAGTCTACGTTCTAACGGTTTTTTGTTGTGGTCATGTACCTAAACATTTAATCAATATTTCTAGATCGGAGTATTTCTTATATATAATATATTCTAGGAAAAGTAAAATAATGATAGAAAAATCACCAAGTTTTGTGTACATTTGTCATTAATTGTTGGTTCCACTATATAGGGGATTTTGAATGTGATTCGATGACATAATGTGGAGTACGTGTGGTGATCCAGAAGATATTGACCATACAATAATAATTTATCACCGTGTAAAAGAAGGTAAAATAGAAAGAAAAGTTAGAATGTTTCTATGATTCATCCCTTCTACTTCATAATTGGTGCATGCATGTACCATGGCCACATATTCATTGTTTTTTATGGAAACTCCGGATTTTTTTAATACAAAATTAGGACCATAAGCAAGAATAGAAGCAAAGACAAATGTAATATTCATGGATTTTTTTAACACTGAAATATATATTTTCTTAGCATGTTGTCATTTTTAAGAAAAATAAAGTCATGTCCTTATTATAAAGAATGAAATTCTGTTTTATTTTACAAAATAAGGACATATTAACACACGCAGCCAGCGTGTGTGTATTACTAGAGAATAACACATAAAAAAAAATCCTATAGGACAAAAGATTAATGAAGAATAAAAGAGTACAACATTTTTTAATTCTTAGTACAACTTTGAATAATTTGCCGAGAATATTCAATGAGAAAAAGTATAGTAATTTTATGGGAGAAAATGAAAGTTTTGAATTGATAAGCTCCAATTTTATGACGAAGGCTTCTTAAATACGGAATTTTAGAACAATTAGGAGGATGTAGTAGAAGATGAGTTTTTTTCCAGAATTCGTTAATCCTAAAATTATTAGTTTTAGGAATAACTAATATTTTAGTTGGACAAAACATTTATTTAAGTTTTGTAAAAATCAAATAATAACATGTGTTTTAATAACAAATTTAAAATAAATTATTTACAAAAGAATAATAAGGTATTTTTGTACGTTGATTTTCTACAGCATAATTGAAAGTCCTTTGTAATGGTTTATCTCCCAGCCACAGAATTTGAGTTCCTCCATGATCAATGCCCACTGTGTTCCTTCGAAATCAAAGTGATTTGTCATTTACATCCTATAAAAAAAATCATTAAATAAAAATTAATTTTTAGAGACCAAAATAATTAGTTATAAAAAATAATTTTTAGAAACCAAAATAATTAGTTGCAATAGTAACTAAATTATATATCATTTTAAAAACTAAAAAGAAATAGTTTTTAAATTAGTTTATATTATAGTTAAATAGTTTATAAATTGATATCTAATTAGCGATAAATGTTTTAAGTACCAATTATTTAAATTATAAATTTGGTAGCAAAAACTTTGGTTGTTAATTAGATACAAATTTAGAAATCATTTAACTATGATAGAAATTAATTTAGAAATAAAAAATTTATTTAGTCCATAAAATAGTCTTTAATTTAGTTATTATAACAACTAACTATTTTTTTTATCTAAAATTAGTTTTTATTTCATTATTTTCTTGTAGCTGGAGTGGGAGAGGAAAGGAAATATATTTATGAAGATTTGAGAGGACGTAAGTATTTAATTTTTTTTCTAAAGATGTAAATATATAAATTTATTATTATTATTAAAAAATATTTAAATAATAAATTATGATTTTTTTTAATTATAATAATAAATTTGGGATAACATCCAAATTTCCTGTCAAAATCGTTTTTTCCCTTAATCTGTTTTTCCAAACATACTATGCCTAATTAAATGGATCAAGATATATTAACATCATACATAATAAAATACATATATTTCACATATTAATAAATAAATATTTTAATTATATATATTTTTTAATTTAAAATATTATTATATGTTTTTTATCAATAAAAATTAATTGAATTAAAATGAAACCTCTTTAAAGATAAACTCATATACGAATAAACTTTTTTAACAACAAGTGACTGCTACAAAGGCAATCTAAACTCTAACAACAAAAAAAGACCAACCGAAAAAAAAAGGACTCACACGTCTTTGAAAATTACAGCACTTGGCAGCCATGCGGTAGACCTGTGTATTATTATATTATAATCATTTCTCAACAGTAAAATATATACATTTCATATATTAATAATTAATATTTTAATTATTTTTAACTTTAAAATATTATTACAATGATTTGTTAAATATATATGTTCTATTTTTGGGTGTTAAAGAAATTTTTTGCTAATTAAATTCAAAGAGACAAAAAAAGAAAACACAACAAAAGACATTAAATACAAAACCACACTCAATCACTGAAGTCCTTTAGTTCAATTAATTATAAAAGAGTCAATTAATTATAAAAGAGTCAAGGCTGACATTATTATTAACATGAGTTACGAACTCCATTGAGCAAAATTTGGAATTTTAGGAACTCGGTTATCTTTAATAGTGGAGTGACAGATGTGTTTGAGGTATTCGTTTCGGTGTAAGTTAAGGTATGGTCTTGGATTCATGTAAAATCTCGTTTTTCTTATTTCCCGTATTTTAGTTGGATTTTAAATCCTTTGAATTGTATGAAGTTGATTATATAATGTTGGGTAGTGTTGGTCTGGAAGTCCATTTGACAAACTGATAGACAGACGTTCTAATAGAAGTTATTGTCAGGTATTTATGTATAAGGGCTGAAACACTCTTGAAATGATTTCTATTTATTTATTTATTTTATTGTTAATAAAAAAAACAAAGTATTCTGCTACAATGGAAAAAAGTTAGTAGGGTCTTTTATATATGTAACGGATCTGAAAGAAGTTAGTAGGGTCTTTCGCCAAGAAAGTTGCCAGGGGGAGAATAGTTGCAGGTGATGAAGGTGCCTCCATTGTTGCATCTTACTTTGGCACACCCAAGTTGCACCGATTTTCTCCAAACAACCTGAGTGTAGTGTCCGCACTGTTGGCCGGCAGCACAAGAGTTGGAATCGTAGTCATAGTATTGTTTCTCATCCACCCACATTTTCACTGCCTCTGCGCCGCTCATCTCGCCGGTGCTCATTGCAATATTCTCCCCGTACATGCCGCCACCACCCGAATGGATCAGTTGGCAATCTGTACGCTGATTAGCATAGTCCTGTGCAAAAGCAGCAACTGTGTTATTCCAAACTATGTTTTCCACACCAACCTCTGATCGTGCATCGTTGTGTCCATACAGATAGTATGTTACTGAATCTTCAGCCTTCGCAACATCACCCACAATCGCCAACCCCAACACACTCACTACACAAATCCAAACCTTAATGCACAACCCCATTTCCAGAAACTAATACTCAAAGGGAGGTATTGATGAATAAGATTGAGGTTCTTCTCAGGTATTTATAGGACTTTAAGGCCAAAAAATTGTAATATTTTCACAAACTTTAAAGATGTATATAATTTTTAATGGGAAAGATATATATTAAAAAAAATTAATGTGATCGGTTTAGAAATAAATATATAATAAAACGTAAATTTGTAATTAAATGATATATAAAAATATTAACATAATTATTGAAAATTATAATGTAATTATATAAAAAAAATTGAATTATCATTAATAGTTTTCTGTTGAAAATTAGAGTCTTTCATTGTATATAAATGGGTGTAAACTTCAATTTTATGAGTTAGTTTTATGAGATTGAATTAGACTTAAAGTATACTTCTCATATTCTTAAAAAAAAATTACATTTTCTTCATAACCTACAACAAGAATTATTAAAATATTATTATCTAAGGATAAATAAAAAATTAATTAAATTAAAAAATTTATAAAACCTTTACATAGTAATGATTAAAAAATTGTTTATATTTAACAAATAATTAAATATCCACACGTTAATGATATTTATTGCTTAAATATAATAGGACACTTCACCTAATTAGTTACTATTCTACAAATATATCAAAAAATATTTTTATATAATATTATTTATTGCAATTATTAATTATAATATAGTGAATGTGATCTAAATTTTTAATATGTTTATATGAAGGATACTTGAACCTATTTAACCATTAATTGAAGCCCAAACTTAACAATAGCAGTTGCATCCAATAAATTTTAATGACATTTAAAAAAGAATTAAAAAAATTATATTACTAATTACTTATTCCATTCATATTAACGTACTTAATATGTTTTGATATAAGAATTTTTTTTATTTAACATTGATTGTAGTATTTCTAAAATATAGTTAATGCACTTATTGAATTAAAGTTAATGGTAAGTTACATACGCCTAAACTCGACGAAGTTGAATGTAATCAAATTTAATAAACATAATTATATTAAATAAATAATTAAATATTTTATATTAATGAGATACTAACTATTAAATGGATATTAATACTATACCTAATGCTATTAATTTCACTCTTTTAAATATTTTATTGAATTAATTATTTATTGAATTTACTATATATATTTATTACATTTAAAAATTGCAATAATATTTATTAAATGTATAACTTTTAATCAGAATGTCTGTGTACGTCTGTACAACTTTTTGTTAAAAAATGGATATTTACTCATTTAATAAAGCAGTAATACATAAAATAATTTTTTTAAAAATTATATAATTTAATTGATTTTGTAATGGTTTGTGTATACTTTTCTAAACTTCTTTTATTACGATGGTGTATATATATATTGTATTTAATCTTAGAATTTTGCATTAAAATAATGAGAAAATTAGATAAATATATATTTCATCAAACATAAAATATTAATTTTTTCCTCTCCATCCACTCTAATAGGGTTAATGATCCATAATACCTTTTGTGTCTAAATAATAAATTTTTTTATTAATCTTGCATAATAATTAATTTATTAAGAAACTATAAACACCTTTCCTTACACGTGCACCTAAAACAAGTGGAGAAGGGCGAGGAACGAGTTACATGGGTTGTTTGTTGATGGAAGGTGGAGCGAGGATAAGGTTGAGATCAAGGACAAGGTTAAGGATTACTTTGAAGATAGGTTTGCCAGGAATGAAGCTTGTACGGTTAAATTGGACAATGTAAGGTTTAATTCTATCTCGCAAGCTGATAACGAGTTGTTGGTCGGTGACTTCTCTGAAGAAGAAATAAGGGATGCGGTTTGGAATTGTGAAAGTTCAAAGAGTCCAGGTCCTGACGGATTTAACTTTGGTTTCTTAAAGTTCTGCTGGGATATTGTAAGGTTGGATGTGGTGTCAGCTGTGAAGGATTTCGCATCTAAAAGTCATTGGCCTAGAGGTTCAAATGCTTCATTCCTCTGTCTCGTCCCGAAAGTAGAAAACCCTCAGCAACTCGGCGAGTTCAGACCTATTTCGTTAGTTGGATGCTTGTATAAAATTATCTCAAAAGTGTTGTCTCTACGCTTGAAAAAGGTAATTAGTAAAATTATTGATTTGAGACAGTCAGCTTTTCTTGAAGGTAGGGGTTTGCTGGACAGTGTGTTAGTAGCTAATGAGGTGTTGGAGGAATATAAAAGAAAGAGGAAGAGTTGTGTGTTCTTCAAAGTCGACTATGAGAAGGCGTATGACTCGGTTAGTTGGGAATTCATTTATTATATGCTTGATCGGTTGGGTTTCTGTGCTAAATGGATTCAGTGGATAAAATGTTGCTTAGAATCTGCTTCAGTTTCTGTGTTGGTGAATGGTAGTCCTACTAGGGAATTTACTCCTAGGAAGGGTCTTCGCCAAGGTGATCCACTAGCTCCGTTTCTCTTCCTTTTAGTTGCAGAAGGGTTGGCTGGAGTTTCTAGGATGGCAGAAGAGAAGAATTTGATTGATAGTTTGGAGGTTGGAAGAGCTAAAGTAAAGGTGAATATGTTGCAATATGCTGATGATACTTTATTCTTCTATGAAGCTAATACCAAAAGTATCTTCAATATTAAGGCGATTTTGCTTTGTTTTGAGCTAGCTTCTGGGCTTAAGTTGAATTTCTTAAAAAGCAAATTGGGCGGGTTGTGGTTGGATTCGAGTTCGCTTCAGCATTTTGCAGCTATTCTCAATTGTAATGTGATGGTAACTCCATTTGTTTACTTGGGGCTACCGGTAGGAGGGTGTCATAAGCGCAGTGCTTGTTGGAACGGGGTGTTAGAGAAAGTTCAGAATAAACTGTCTAGGTGGAAAGGCAGGTGCCTGTCAATGGCAGGGAGAATTTGTTTAATCAAGTCTGTTCTTTCTTCAATCCCGTTATTTTTTATGTCTTTATTTAAACTGCCTTCTGTGGTGGCAGACAAGTTAGTTCAGATCCAAAGGAATTTCCTTTAGGGGTGGGGCTCTGATGGAAGGAAGATCGCTTGGGCTTCTTGGGATAAGGTGTGTGAGCCTCGGGATTCTGGAGGTCTTGGAATCATTAATCTTAGGAAATTTAACTTGGCTTTATTAGGAAAGTGGATTTGGAGACTGGGTACGGATAAAGGAGGTTTGTGGAAATAGATTCTTGATTCTAAGTATGGTGGTTGGAGAAGTTTGAGAGAAGGCGGTAAGTCTAGTAGGGGCTCTCTCTGGTGGAAAGATTTGAAGGAGGTGTGGGATTCAGAGGGTTGGGGTAGAAGTTTTGAAGATGGGTTTAAGTGGAAAGTGGGGGATGGTAAGGAGATTTCTTTCTGGGAGGGCAGTTGGTTGAGCTGTGGTACTTTGAAGGGAGTTTTTCCGAGACTTTTCTCTCTAAGCTCGGCTAAAAACGCAAAAATGGCTGAGCTTGGGTATTGGTATAATGGTGAATGGGTGTGGAATTTGGACTGGCGTAGATCCTTTTTCGACTGGGAGAAGTCTTTGGTTGAACAGCTGTTTCAAAGTTTGCAAGAGGTGAAGTTGGTTTTTGGGGAGGCGGACAATTGGGTCTGGAAGATTGGGGAGAGTCAAACTTTCTCAGTCAACTCTGCCTATGTTCAGGTAAGGCGGGTTAGAGGAGGGGAGTATTCTCCTGTGTATAGTAAGTTGTGGAGGTGCAAAGCCTTGCCATCTGCTTTGTTCACTGCTTGGAGGGTGTTGGAGAATAGGATTGCCTCTAGGGTTAACTTGGTAAGGCGCGGAGTGGCGGTAGAAAATCTCTTGTGTTGTTTGTGTGGGGAGGAGGAGGAGTCATCTTGTCACTTGTTCTTTGTTTGCAGGTTTGCTTGGCGTGTCTGGTGTCTGTGCTTTAAGTGGCTTGGTGTGTCGTATGTAATTCACAAGGATCCTAAGTCAAATTTTTCACAATTCAGGATGAGTCAGGCTTCTGTTTCGGATAACGAAGTTTGGGGTACAATTTGGGTTGGCATTGTGAGCGAAATCTGGAAACATAGGAACTCGGTCATCTTTAATAGAGGTGTGACAGATGTGTCTGAAGTGTTCGCTTCGGTGCAAGTAAAGGTATGGTCTTGGATTTATGCAAAGTCTCGTTCTGCTTATTTCCCTTATTCTAGTTGGGTTTTAAATCCTTTGGCTTGTATGAGGTTGATTCATTAACATTGGTTAGTGTTGGTATGGTTATCCCTTTGCTAATTTGACAGGCGTTCTAATAAAAGACTGATGTCAAGTATTTCTGTATAAGGGTTGGACCACCCCTGAAGTAGTCCCTATTTATTTATTTATTTTATTGCTGATAAAAAAAGGACATTAATGTTACATCATGGTGAAAAATATTTATAAACAAATTTATCCAAACATCAACCAATGCATGAAGGATAGAATGTTTCATCATCATGAACTGTATTCATTTCTCTCGGAAGTGATTCATCACAGTCTTCAAATCAACGCGTGCCACGTGTTTCAGGAATAAACTAGAAAACCGCTAACAAATACATGTTCTATTTGTCTGTTTATTATTCCACCATGATCTGGATATTTTCAGGTACAAATATTATTTTTATTTTTTAATATTCACCTTATGTGTAGTTATTATCAAGATTGGATCCACGTCACTAGTAATATATAATAAATTTCTGATGCTGTCAATTTATATAGTTTTGTCAAAAAGATGTTGTAATTATCATACTAGCTATCGTAACCCTCTCATCTAGAGTTTACAAGATGAATAAAAAGTATAGAAGAAAATTATTTTATTTTTCTTTGATTATATTTCTAAAATGCAATGTTTTTTTTTATATAGAAAGTGTTTTTACACGGGTATGTAACAAATGGTGTATTTTTCATATGTGTTTTTATAATTTAAGATTATAGATACACTTTTTTTTATAATGAATTTAGAAACTATCATAACGTAAAAGGCTATGCATGCTCGATTAGTTGGTTTCCATAGTCATTTGAAATGCATTTTTTTAGTACGTCAATTTAGAAAGTTTAATAGTCATTTTCCGGAAACAGAGGGTATGTATTTTTTAAATATTTTAAAAATTTGTTATGTTATTTTGTTATAGATGTTGTATTATAAGTTTATAATAATTATAATTTTATTAAATTAATATATTATATAAATTTAAATAAATAATTTTTTAATTTTGTTGTATGTAATTTTTTTATTATGTAGGTAGTTTTTTTACTGAGAATTACTTAATTTAAAAAAAATATTTAAAGGGTAAAATTGTAAGAAATTGGATTTTTTAATTTTTTTTCAAATTCAATTTTTTAAATTTTTTAAAATTCAAATTTTAAATAAATAATTTTTTTTTATAAAGTTTTCGTGTTAGGCATCACTGTGCAACTTGACATCTCAGCTAAGCTGATACCTCAAGTAACAACAATCATCTGCTATCACATGAAAAAAAAATATTATTAAAAAAAGAAAAAAGAAAGAAAATACAAAAATATGGGGGGACTAGACCAAAACCCATATGTTAACACAAACGATACATAGATAGATTATACCTATTCATAAAGAATTCTAAGAACAGACTAGCTGGGAGTCTATTATACCAATGAAAAGATTCTCTATGAATAAATCCTAAATTAGCCAACTTATCAGCACACGCATTCCCTTTACGAAAAATATGAGTTACCCTAAACCTGATTGTCCCACAAAAATTAAGACAAGTATTCCATCGATTCTGAAGCATCCACGGAACATTAGTCCTAGAGTAAACGCAGCACAAACCAAGGCAGAATCACATTCAAGCCAGACATTAGTAAGTCCCATTTTTTGAGCTTCCTCCATAGCATGTATAACTCCATAAAACTCAGCAACCAAAGCAGTTTGAACTTCAAGAAATGCTGAAAAAGCACTAATAAATTCTCCCATACTCCCACGAAAAATACCTCCACAAGTAGCAAGACCAAAATACCCCTAGCAGCCCCATCAGTATTAATTTTGACCCAGCCTGGTGAAGGAAATTCTCATCTAATAGGAAGAGGACGAAGAACTTTACCACTACGAGTCTTAATACCGAAAAACTTAATCACGTTGAAGTCCAACATATCATTCTTCATTGAAGTTTTAGACGAATTTCGCACTAGACAAGTTAAATCTTTAATTATCGAAATAGCCTTAGAAACCCCAATCTTATCCTGAAATCTAGCATAATTCCTTATACGCCATATCATCCATATAGAAAAGGTTATCACCGCAAGCTTAATCAATTTAACCAAAGGACTACCATCACTCTTAATAAAAGAAAGTAGATCATCCTTATTAGAGAAATGAGAAGTAAGAAAAATTTGTCGTACCCAACTCTCCAAATATGCAATGCGTTAGAACATTCAAAAAATAGATGTTGAATAGATTCATCTTGCTTTTCACAAAGCGAACACATAGAACATATATGCAAACCCTTATTCTGAATATGTTGATCTGTAGGAAGTTGCCCATGAAAAATTTTCCAGAGTACTAGAGTTTTGGAAGGCGGAATAGATGAAGACCAAATGAATTTACCCAACCTCCTGGAACTCCTGGTTCCAAGAAAAAAGTCCTAGCCGATTTAAGAGTGAAACAATCAGACTCATTTAGAATCCAATTAGGAATATCCTGTTCCTCTCTAATCATGATATGATTAAAAAAAAGAGGCATCTGCTGTAAAGAGAAGGGAATATTCCAATCACAACCTGTCCAAAATTGAGAGACTGTATCCGGAATGCTAACACCATCAGATAACCCTGCAATATTTGCTAAAGAAGTAGTAGAGCACCATTTATCATTCCAGAAATTAATAAAAGAACTTGTACCAACAGTCCAATAAGTATAGTCAAGTATGATAGAATAAAATTGCTTAATTCCAGGCCAGAGAGAGAAAGATTTATAAACTGTTCGAAATTCATATTTTGATTTAAGAACCCTGACCTTCAAGAGTAAAGACCAAGGTTTGTCGCTATAAGCAAAGTTCCAAGCAAGCTTAAGAAGATATGCATTATTTTCATGATGAAGATTAATGATATTCAAGCCTCCATCCTCAATAGGTGAACAAATTTTCCCCCAATTAACGGTAGCAATACCTTTTTTCATAATATCACCCGTCTAAATAAAATTCCGACACCACTGCTCAACTTGCTTAATTGTTATATTTTAATATTATAAAAGATAAAATTGGAAAACTAAATACAAATATTATATTATTATAGATGAGGTTGTTTTTTTATTAGCTTTTAAATGTGGTTATTGATTTTGCAAAAGTTGAGGTAAACTCCACGATTGTAATATCTATTTTTTTAATAATTGAGTGGTAATTTTTTTTTTCAATTTCTTTGAATAAAGAATGATGGAATTGCATAGGTAGCCTGACTCTGAAATTATTAAGTGAGATAATAAATAGGCAATAATGGAAACCTTTTTTTATATTATTCTGAGTGAGGTTTTACTCGTGTCCATCTTAGAGATGAACTTTTATCTTCTTTAATCTTTCATTGGTCATTTTAAGTGTCATTAGTAGTGAACTTAAGATTTTCAACTTTTTTTATACTATATTCTTTTTGAACTTTTTTAGATCTTGAGAATGAATTAATATTATTTTTCATATTTGATTAATCATTTTATAGTATCATTCTATCCATGCTTAAGTGTTAACATCTTCAGATGTTGTCAGGCTAATACCCATATAGGCTTCAATTACATCAAAACCCTTCTTCTTACTTGCATCATTTGAAGGTTTATGAACACCAAAACCCTTTTAAATTGCATTTATATAAATATTAAATTTTAATTAATTTTATTACTTTTTAATAACAATGAAATTGTCTTCATCATGAAATAAAAAATGTTTAATGAAATTAAGTACTAAGCATATTTTAAGCGTATTTTGTACATTAACTATTTAAGAAAACAATATTTGAAAGTCAGTTTTTTTTATACCAACCATTTAAAACACTAAAGTAGGGCTAAGCGATAAAACTCCCAGATGCTAGATTTAGGGTGTACGTTGAATCTTTAAAAGAAAATTTCGTTTTGCACCCCCACATTTTTCCTTCCTGTATCCCTTCATTTTTTGTAATATCTGAATTATCCTTGATAATTTTAGATGATTCTGGAATAAGTATTCTGTAAGCAAAAAGTGTTTTTAGAATATGGGTTCCGTAAGTAAAGTGTGTTTCCAAAATAAAATATTCTGAAGGTAAAAAATCATTTCAAAATATTTTTTCCAAAACACATTTTTTTAATTTTCAGAATGATAAATCCGGAATTCATAAAATGTATTTAAGAAAGTATGTTTTGAAAATATTCTGAAAAGAGTAATCTGGAAGTGGTTTTTAAAAGGAGTAAAATGGTATTTTATGATAACAATGGAGTGCAGGAAGTCATTTGAGGGGTGCGGGGAGAAACACCCCTCTTTAAATTTCTTTAAATTGGAGATTTGACCCAAATCAAACTATAATTAGATCCAAATTAACCCAAATAAAACTTTAATTCGGCCCAAATTAACTTAAGATGCTTCTTGATTTGAACAAGGGGTTTGTACTGCTTTGAAGGTAGGTGCAAGTTTCTTTTCTAGACCCTGTTAAAACTTATGTAAAAAATTAAAATAAAATATAAGTTTATAGGTTTTTAATATTTTTTTAAAAAAAATTACATACTTAAATTGAACTTTAATAATATTCCTCAATATTTTTTTAATAATATTATTTTAGGACATAAATATTTAAGTTTTTTTTACATTTTTTAATAAAAAGTTTAAAATAACATCTTAGACTTACCTGCAAGCTTTAGTTGCTTCCTTCAAAAGCAGTTGAAAATTGGCCTTTATGCCCGTATATCTTGCACCACCACAAATTAAGCAGTAAATTCTGCCTATTAACCTCACTGGGCCCCACCATTCTTCTCTGTGCCCATTGGAATTTTTATTAAAAAAATATGTATATAACTTTTTAATGAGTTTAAAAATGAATATATATAATAATAAATAAGTTTAGAATTAAATAATATAAAAAATATTAAAATAATAATATTAAGAGTTGTAGAATAATTATATAAAAAATATAGATTATTAATGTATCATTATTTTTTTAATTAAAACATTCAACAAATTAATAATATATACTCTGGAGCGTAATTACTACGTCATTTTATTGTTGTTTAGCTTTATTATCTAATATCAAAATAATTCATATTTTAGAATCTTATATTTTAATTAATATTTTCAAATATTTTTATTCAATACAAACATTAAAGGTAGTAATAATAATATTATTTTTCATTAATTATTATTTTTAATTTATGTATATTAATCATAAACATCTAAAAAAAATCATTAAATAAAAACTAATTTTATAGATAAAAATAATTAGTTGTTATTACAAACAATTTTATAAACTAAAAAAATTATTAGTTTTTAAATTAGTTTCTTTTATTTTTTAAATTGTATCTAATTAGTTATCAAATTTTTCTACTAAATTTATAATCTAAATAATTGATAATTAATAAAAATTACTTTAGAAACCAATAATTTGTTTAGTCCTAAAATAGTATATAATTTAATCAATATAATAATTAATTATTTTTCTATTTGATGATTTACTAGTGAATATTTTATTTTTTAAAATTTAATCTAAAACAATTTTAAAATAAATACAAAGCACATACTTCATATAGATTTACAAATTGGTAAGAGTAAAAATATATTTGACATTAAAAAAAAATTAAATGTTGAAAAAGTATATGGTATTGAAAAATTGTAGCATGGTGTGGTAAATGATGGGATTGGTTTGTGAGCCGCCAGCAAAGAGAAGGGAAAGTGATAATGTGTTGCTTCACACAAAAGTAGTCCGTGAACAAATTTTGGCATCACTCTAACTTCCTTATGCCAAATCTCACCATCCATAAAACCTAAAATAAATTATATAGAAATCAAATATTGGAATCGGTAAAAAATATGGACTAAAAAAAGTTTAATTTCTATAAAATTTCTATTATATTATTAACCAATCAAAACTTAACAACCTTATTATATATGTATGTATATAATATTGGATTATAAGATAAAAAAAAAACTACATTAGGAATGAATTAACTATTTAAAAAAAAATATTTCTTTTCCTACAACAGTCCAACTATAATGCTAAGAATAAATTCAGGAAAAATCTTGTTACTATATACAAAATATATACTACTTGTCGTTAAAAAAACACATTATATATACATTAGTGTTATATATTGTAAAACGCATTTGTAACTCACCTACTATGTGTCATTTATTGTTATTTATTTTTGGCACTTGTAGTTAATAACAGTTACTAATTTGATATAAGTGTCATTAGCAGAAGCTGCCATTAATCTTTAATGACAATCAATGTTTAATAACAATCAGATAATGTTTATTTAGAGTTTTACAATTATTCAAATTAAATGTTTCATATTACAATTGTTAAAAACAAAACAAAAATAAAATATTCTAACAATATAAGTTCACGTGAGAAGATGGACAATTGTAATATAGAACAATTCAGTGTTGATAGTCAACATATGATTAATTTAATAAAAGATTACTTCTTTTTTTCTTTTTAGGAGTTATAATATAAAACAATTCAATTATAATTTTTTTTTTAGGTTATGCATCAAATTTGTATCACACTGATTATAATTAAAAAAATTCATAATTTATAAATAAATATAATCTTGTTTTATAAATTGATTTTATAAATTTGAGTTAGATTATTAAAGTTTACTTTTAATAACCAGAACCAAACAAGCACACCACCATTCTCAAATGACAAGTTTTTCTAGCAAAAATAAAAAGAAAATAATGCTTATTAAATTATAGAGTGAGAAATTTCTTCATATCATAGCTATATATATATGTGTGTATTTGAGTATTACACATGGTGATTTGGAAACAATGACATAAAGACAACATTTGTTTCAATAAGGTCGTTCTCCTTCAACGTTGCCTGGTGGAGAATAACTGCAGATGACAAACATCCAACCGTTCTTACACTTAGCTCTTGCGCAGCCAAGATTAACAGAATCGCGCCACACGATCTGAGTATAATGGCCGCACTCATCATGAACACATTTATTGGACTTGTAGTCATAGTATGGCTTCTCTGTGAGCCAGAATTTCACAGCATCTGAACCCTTCATTTCGCCGTACCCTTCTGCCAGATTCTCGCCGTAGGGTCCCATAGAGTGTTCAAGGTTGCAGTCAGGGATCCTCTTGTTCGCGTACCTTTGAGCATAGGCTTCGAGGGTGTGGTTCCACGAGATTGGACCAACGCCAACCTCCGCTCGAGCCTGGTTGTGCACCTCAACGTAGTCTTGAGGACTGTTCTGGGCTAGGCTCACTGTCACTGTAACCATGAGAAAAAGGGGTAGATGCCATGGGGACATCGTCATTTTTTTCCTCTCTCTTTTGTTTTCTTGTTTGTGTTTGGAGAATGAATGTGATTGAAGTGGCTATTTATAGGAGAGTGGAGCACTTGAGGCCATACAAAGGAAATAAATCATCTTTTTTAATCCATTGGGTGAGGAGCCTAGTAAGATAAGATAAGGTTAATTGTAATTTTTTTTATTTATTTGTTTTGAGATCCTATATTGACTAAATTAGATATTAAAACAATTTATAATATATAAGTGAGTGTAAACTTAATCTTATAATAAATTGAATTATGTTTAAATTTCACTTCTTAATACAATACTAGAATCATTTTGAATCTATCCTAGTAAGTGTTAAGGTCACTCGTTATTATACCATCCATAATATATGGTCTCACCTAGTTGATACGCTGACGTTTCTAGTAACAACAATCATTTGTCATCACATGAAATATGTATTATTAAAAAAAAAATTAAAAAAAAATACAAAAATACGAAGGGACTAGATCAAAACTCATATGTTAACAAAAACGATACATAGACAGACTATACTTATTCATAAAGAATTCTAAGAACAAACAAGATGGAATTTTATTATACCAATGAAAAAATTCTCTATGAATAAATCCTAAATTAGTCAACTTATCAGCACACACATTCTCTTCACGAAAAATATGAGTAACCCTAAACCTAATTTTCCCACCGTAATTAAGACAATTATTTCATCGATTACGAAGCATCCAAAAAACATTTTTTCTAGCAGTAAACGCACCACAAACCAAAGCAGAATCACATTCCAGCCAAACAATAGTAAGTCTCATCTTTTGAGTTTCCTCCATAACATGTATAACCCCATAAAATTCAGCAACAGAGCAGTCTGAATCGCAAGAAACGCAGAAAAAACTCCAATAAATTTTTTCATACTTCCATAAAAAATACGTCCACAAATAGCAAGACCAAGATATTCTCTAGCAACCCAGTCTCTTAGTTTTTATTCATAATTTTGAATTTTCTTACAATTTTAATCCCTTAGTTTCTAAAATTAAATTAAAAACTAAAATTGGGAATTTTGTGAAATGTAAAGACGAGGGGAGTATCATTAAGTCTAGAGTGGTACGCAAGTCATAAAATAATAGTTCAAGCTTTATGTTAAAATTGCATTTTCATCATATTATAAGTCTCATCTTAAATCTGACTTTAAATTGATTTTTTACAAAATTCAACCAAAATTTAATATTAAATTATAATGTAAAAATATTTATGTCATTAATTAATAGATTTTCTTGAATACAAAAATTAGCAGTTAAAATCCTTTCTTTTATTGTTGGTATTCAATGATTTCAAAAAAAATTTAGTTCAACTATTTTAATTTAATACACAGTCAATATATGGTTTGCACACTATTGATTAATTAATAATCACCTAGACATGTGGTTTAAAATTAATTATTTCAGAATCAGATTTATATATTTCAAATTTCAAATTCAATTACCAGTCAACCCAATTAAACCAAGTCAAGTCAAATATTTACTTAAATGATAAAATAAAGTTCCAATACATGATTGCCAATTACAGTATTGAAAAAAGTAACACATTATACAAGAGTTACAAGAAAATCAATTTGCTCAATATTATTATATACAGTAGAACATTATTATTTAAGAATCAGCGAAAACACATGCATGACAATATTTGCGTATCTGTATTTTTTAAACATTGTTAGAAATTTATATTATAATATTTTAATTCATTATAATCTTCATATCTATATTTTTTAAATATATTACTATGAATTTATATGTAATATTATATTCTTACAAACTTATATATATTCGATATTTTTTAAGTATTATAATAAATTTTATATTTATTATAAAAAAATTACATTAATTCGAATAAAATTAATATAATAATTATATATGATAAATTTATAAATATCATTATAAATTATAACATATATTTTTATACATATTTAACTTGACTTATTATTATATATATATATATAATATATATTAATTGTAGCAACTTCTAACACCTAATTTACATCTTGAATAGAATTTGAAAGTAGTTAATTTTGCATTTGGAATGTTGAATGATAAGATGTTGAGTTGTAGAGAGATAAAATTGAGTTGGAGTGTAAGCACAATTATGGATAATTTTTTCATGAACCAATACTCAAATGCTCTAATTTCACCACTTCACACAAAAGACATAAACATCACTCTCAATTTCAGTTTCCATCCATTTTTTCCTCACCCTCTTAGTCTTTTTCCTAGATTAGTAAAAACATTGATTAAAGCATTTAAAAAACTTCTTTTCATTCACTACAAGAAAATGATAAAATAGAAACTAATTTTTAAAAACCAAAATAATTAATTGCAATACTAACTAAATTAGAGACCATTTTAGAAACTAAAACAAAAATTGGTTTCTAAATTAGTTTCTATTATTGTTAAATAGTTTCTAAATTGGTATCTAATTAGCAACCAATGTTTTATCTACCAATTATTTAGTTTCTAAATTTAGTCTCTAAAACCTTGGTTGCTAATTAGAGACCAATTTAGAAACTATTTAACAATAATAGAAAATAATAGAAACTAATTTAGAAACCAATTTTTGTTTTAGTTTTCAAAATGGTCTCTAATTTAGTTACTATTGCAACTAATTATTTTGGTTTCTAAAAAATGGTTTCTATTTCATCATTTTCTGGTAGTGATTCCATTATTGAAAATTAAGGAATACATTATCACGGTGAGAATTAAACACACTTGTGTATATATTTATTTTTGTTGCAGCTAAAATCGGTTTAATATCCGAAAATACATATTAATTAATTATATATTTTAACAAGATTAAAAATTTAGAAATATATATAACTTCAATACTTATTACTCACTTTATCACTCATATATTATAAATAAATAATAAAACATTGATTTACAATGTCGTATTTTTGTAATAATAAATTATTGTTATTTAAATGGAAGATCAAATGAAGATTGACATTTAGGATATCGTTCAGACTATCATTTAAAATAAATAATATTACTTAATTAAAAAATATAATTTGAAGGAGTCTTCTTAATTTTGTATAAAACATACTATTCATAATTTGTTGAGTTTTAAAAATTGATATCACTTAAATAAAAAACATAATTTATTTTTGAATGAGTTTCGTAATTCTGTATAAAACATATTATTTATAAAAAAAATATAAAATATAATAAATATTAGTGTATATAAAAATTATTTACGTATTAATAAAGATAAAACTCTCTCACTTTTGTTTGGATCGAGGAGAGGATTAAAACTTCTTAAAACTCTGATATATTTTCAAAATTTTCACCAAAATTCATATTCAAACTTAAGTTTTATCGAATATATCACACTATAATAACTTCACCTTGCTTACTTCACCTTGCTTTGAAGAGATACTCTCATATAACTCTCCTATAACAAATATAAAACATTCATGATAAGAAGGGGTGCTCAAACCTCACCAGTACAACAGTTTTTAATAAATAGAATAGAATGATTTTAGGAAATGAAAAATAAATATATTTACCTAATTATTTTTAAATATATTGCTAACTTTCGAAATATATATTTTATTTGTTCTCTTTTCTTTTCTTTGTTGTAACATGAATGTGGCATACTCGATGAAATTTATGTATAAAATTCTAAAGATTTTATGAATGTGGCAACCATTTTTAACTGTAAAGGGATGCATGTGACTTTTATCTTTGACTTTTGTATTGATACTATTGAAAGTATGACTGAAACACATCAAAATCGATGACGGTATCACTAAATCTATGCATATAATTGATAAGTTCACATGTTATGAATCTGGCAATGATATGGGGAGATGATCCAACCCAACACTTCATATGCTTCTTCTCCATCAATTCTCACCATAAATTTCGGAACTCTTACATCGTTAATTATGGATAATGTCACAATTCGTCTGAACTTTTTTCTTCTCTTTTTGCTTTTGGACTATACTTTATCTTTGACGCATATTATATTAACATGTATGAATCTTCATTCTTACAACAATGATAAGTGTCAAAAATACATTTTTTATACGATTTAGACACCTAATTTACCTAAAAAAATTGTATACTCAACCTTATTGTATAAGAAAACTATCTAATGAATTCATCAACAAGTTATTTTTTTTTAAAAAGAATAAAGTAAATTAATTGATAAATCAAAGATAAGAAAACATAAGTAACGACTACCCCCATCTTGTTACCAATAAAATTACTTAAATAAAATTTAATAAAATAACTTTTTTAATAAGTAAACAATTAAAAATATAAGCCCTTGCAATTAGTATATTTTATAGTTATGTTGAATAACATATAACTCTTTGTTGTGATGATTAACTTAGATATAATTCATGGTCCGAGAAATTAAGATAAAGTTTATCAGTCTAAAAGCTAATTTTGTAAGCTAAAATGTTTTATTTACATGGAGTCGTTTCCCCATTTCTGGACTATTTTAACTTTTAAGCCTTCAGAGAAATCAATATTATGTATAAGAAAAAATATTCAAAATTAGTATTTTAATCATATAAATTTTTGGTTATCTAAAAACTACAAAGGTGTCATAAACCATCGGTAACAACTGTGGAGAAGAGTAAAAGTAGATAGACATGAAGAAGTTTTGGTGAAAAGAGAAACAAATATGGTTATCCCGTCATATACTATAGAAGAATGAAATAATACAGCTTCTGCTAATAAAGTAAAATTATCTGTAATGGCCATAAATGAGTCAATCAGTGAGTTTCCTAAAGAGTACATACTTTACCGAAGAAGCAAAGAGAATTTGTGAACACAAAATATGTGGAACACTATGAAGACAAAAATAGTTTACAATGGGTTGGCAATAAAATACATAATAATTGAATCTAAAATATGTGGTCACCATGGAACTATAATTCAACAGAATAATTTATGGAACTTTACCCTTCGGGTGCTCAAGATGGCCATCTCATCGGCATGGCTTGTAAGCATTACTTAAGTGGAGAACAAAAACAAGAGAGTGAAGTTTCAAGGGTAAGATTTGAGGTGAAAAACTTGGCATGCTGGCTTGTATGCCTTCTTCACTGAAGCCTGTTCAAACTTCTTTCCAGCAGTTTCATTTTCATCTAAACCAGTCTGAACAAAAAATCTTATCCACCAAGACGAGCTGCGCAATTTGGCCTTCATAAAAAGAACCAGAAGGGGAGAAGCTGAATTAATGACAATGCTTTGTTCTTTGCCAATACTTTTTAAAACTCTATCACTGACCAATAATTTGTTTTCCATGTTTTGGCCACACTGATTATTAAAAGCTTGTGACTGTTTTATGCCGGTTGAGTTGTTTTCTTTGTGTTGTTGAGGGATGCTTGATTTTGTAAGGACTTTAAGTGGTACGAATTCATGTTTTATTAATTTGACAGCTTGGTTGGGATTGTTTGTTTGGTTGGTAGATGTAGGCATTCTGTTGGGGTGTGGTTTGGTAGGGTAAGTGGTATGCCTTCACTATACTATGTATTAGGGTTGGTCCATCACTGAAGTGGAGCATATTTATTTATTTTTTCTTACTGATAAAAAAACAAAACACTGATTATTATTTATGAACCTCAAAATGATTTGGTCATTATTCACTAACAAATATAAAGAAAGCGATTCATGAAGTAACTTAATACTTCCCAAGGTGCATATTCATTTTTTAAAAAACAATGTGAGCGTAATGTCAATTGTCAAGTAAATTCATATTTATATTCCTCCAACAAGACTTCCCAATGCATTATAGTCATTTATCACTCTCTTTCTACTATCCAAGCTTCCTTTACTTCAATCTAGGACTACAATTTTCTATGTCCTATCTGTACTTTCTTTTGAGTCCTAATAAAAATATTTCTGTAACCTTTCCATCCAGTTATTTATACTAACTAACCAGCACCAATATAGATTTCTCCTATGTAGTGCCCCAAAAAAATGCAGAATGGGCAATTTTGCAATCAAGTTGATGGTGAAGATAAGTCATTAGCTTAGATTCCTATGTTGTCAAAAAAGCATCAAGTTCAATAAAATACAGTCACTTACTGGACGACCAAATTTGGCCACTTCTTCACCTCTAGTTCTCTGCTGACCTGGATAACCTATGCATGAAAATGAGATTCAGGAGAAAAAAAATCAGAAGTGAATCGATACTCAATTTTCTATCACAGCCAACATGAGTTGTTGTCTTGTGAATGATAAAGTAAAAGAGCATGATTTGAAGACAATAAAAAACTGGTAAGATCATCAGTTTATCATGACTAGAATAGCCTAGGTCTTGGCAAATATGACCCTAATCAGCGAAATAAATATGCCAAAACAAATGCCTTAGACAAATCCAGATCTATATTAAGTTTCAATGTACCTGCAAAAATAACAACACCATCAGCCGATACCCTCGCCAACTCAGGCAGGGTTTTATTCAGGTATTTTGGAGATAAGTAATCCAATGCATCTGACACAAGGACCAGAGAAAATGACTTTGGTCGATAAGGTAGAGGAAACTTTATATCAGCCACTCGCACAATGCCCTTGTGTACAAGACTTTTACACTTAGCACCAACATCATCTAACTCATACGGTTCTATTCCCCAAGCCTCGGTATCCTCTTCTTCGAACAAACTAGATACCACAGAACAAGAGTCAGGGCCAACATGCAAAACCTTATGCATGCTGTCTCCATATGCTTTCTTCAAAATGGGCAATGCCTGTAGGACTTCCGATGAGCATGATGTACCACCTGCATATGAACACTTGAGCTGTTTAAATTCAAAAGAATTGCTTAAGATTTGAAATCTACAATTCTATATATTAAATGTCAATGAATGTGCTCATACTTATAGAACAAAAAGATGTTGATAATGTCTACCATTCCCATTATGATACCAGTATCGTATAGTTCCCAGTAAAAGTGTAAAAACCAGCCACAAGATATAATACAGTATCATCAACTAGTCAATTCTTTATTTTCTCATATCTTTAGGATAATAAACGGAAAAAACAAAATTTCTTGCCACTTGCTCTTTATTGATTTTTGTGTGGGAAAACGCCAAAATGGTTTGGCACCAATGAGTCATAAGCATTTCATATAAGAAAGTCAAGACACCACTTCCAACCCAAAACCTTAAGGCAATGGGTATGTGGGTCTTGTTTCTTATATACTACTCTTCAGCTTCATTCCTACTCAATAATGTGGGACAAATTCACACTTGAAATCTAACAGTTTTTTTTTCTCAATGCTGACAAGACTCACGTTTATACATTATCCACTTTTCTCTCTATAATGATAGACACCACCTCACTCCAGCCAGCCAAACCACGAGACACATTTCTGTGCTTGGCTTTACTGGGAACAACCACTGCAAAAATTGCAAGGCCTTTAGTTCCAGTATTGATCTGATCAAAATCATTCTTGGTAAAGCCCAAATAGTCGCAATTTCTCATGTTTGAGCATACAAAGATATTATAAACACGGTCAATAAAACTATTTTAGTTGATGAGATTTGTAAACAGAAAATAGAAAACAATTATCAATTTCACAATACAGATTTAAGAACATGAAAATGGATACAAATTTAAGGAAATGATAATTGAGCATGTTTCCAAAAACCAATAGAAGTTATTAATAGATTGAAGATCTGAAGGTAAAATACGATGCAAAATCTGATAATCCTATCTATAGTTCTATACTTGTATGTCGATAAGTATACGAAAACAAACAACAACTTTATAGTTTTAAACCAAACTATCCACCCTTAACCAAAGAGCAAGCTATGGGATGAAACCACGAGGTCAAAAATCAAAATGTGCATGTTTTAGGGAGACATACAAATGAATTGAAAAATAAAAGGAGACAAAGAAAGGAGTAAATAAATTAAAGGAAATGAATCATTTCATACATTCTTTACCGTAGTTTCATATAAACACACTCCTAAGCTGCCTTACACGGGAAATTCTACATGAGCAGAACAATTTCAAACATAAAACAGGATAAGGTTAGTTTTGTTTACCTTCAAGTTTACTAAAATCTTTGATATCACTGCTAACTCCACCTGCCATGTGACCAAACAAATCAAAGTCAATATCAGTATCAATAGAATTTTATAGCAAGTGCAAGTTCATGAAATAGAATATCTTCTTGTTAGTTTATACAGTGATGTTAGCCACTTTTCTTTGTATTTTATACAAATATTTTCTCGCTAAAATTCATATTTGAGTTGACTGAATGATCAATGATAGGATGACTAGGATCCATGAGACTGGTATAATATGTATTAATCAACATGCTGATCTAACTTGTATGTGGTTGGTTTACAATGAAGACTTATCCGACATTAAAGCTCTTCACTGCATTTTTCAGGGTGATAGAGGAATTAAAACAGTTCCCTTAATGAGTTTGACTAATTCACCAAATCTGGTGGATAGAAATTCAAAGAAATCAATAAATTAGCCGAGTTCAGAAGAGGATTTGTGTTCTCTTCTAAACTTGACTAGCGTGCCCTTTTAGCTACCTCAAAATTCTTTCCAAATATGAATGTTTACAAAGAACTTTTCTTAATTTTTTACTTTTAAAGCATGACCTCCACAAAAGTCTACATATTTTTCCTCTAGCGCTCTCTGCTACTGCTTCAGCAACTTGTTACATTTATATTCCACGTTTTTTTCTTCAGTTACATTTATATAAGACCACATTTTTCTTAATGACCAAAAGTCGCAATCCAAACTTAATATACCCTAGGAAGTTGTACAGTGATCAGGTCTAAAAGACTGTATCCAAAAAGTTCACTCTGATAGGTAGCTTGACATTTCAAACACAATATTTAGCGGACAAAAAATTTAAAATCCTTTAATTATTTTATTATAATTCTTTCTTTATGAGGGCTCCAGACTCAACTGAACAGATTGGTGACAAAGTACAAACCTGAACTGCTGTAACAATAACCAATCAACAGGATTGCACCCTGAAAATTTGTAAATGTCAATTTATTAAATACAATGTGTTGACATCAAGCAGTGACGAATATAATATAGTAAAATGAGAAAACTGTATATTGAGTTAGGAACAGGGGGAACAAGGTATATTGAGCACACATGGTGTATCAAACAGAAACAGAAACATTGCAATTTAAATTAAATGAAATCAGACTATTTTCATGTTAAGATACATATTTCAAAGAAAACATACCAGAATTACAAGCCCAATAGATAGGAGGGGAGAGTTTTGAGATTTAGACTGGATAGATGCCACAAATGGTATACTTCCATCATCAGCCAACCGACGTGAAGGATTTACTGGCCTCCTTGACATGATAATGAGCCTTCAGACCTACCACAAGTTATAGAAACAAGCTCGGTTGTGTGTTTCAAATAAGTAAAATTGTAAGTATCTGCTGCCTAAGCTGCTAGAGGGCAGCTTTTGTTGAGAAATAAATAATGTGTGTGAAACTAGATATTTATAGGTGGTCCAATAGAACTTAATAAGTGAACTTTAACTTTATCTCAAAGTTACAAACCAACTTGTAAGGTGAGTTTTGCATCCAGTAATATACTATGAATTGGTCCTATCTCAAGTCTATAAGGATCTCCAACATCTACTAATAGGATACAAGATATAACACACTTGCAGCATATTCAGCGGTGCCAAGTACCGAAGTTACACACAGAAAAATTCGCCTAACAATCCCATCAAACTCAGTACGGCAAACTCCTTTTTAAAAGTTTCATATCACTTCCCATAGAACTCTAAGCGTGTGAAGTTGTTAGTCCTACTTGACAAACACATCACTATAACATAATTGATTCCAAAAAGCTCCAATCTTACAATGACTGAATACTCTACGCCTAAGCACAAATACGCAGCACCAGTTTCAGAATATAAACAATGAAAGATGAACAAGTAAAAGCAAATCGATCCAGTGGAACTAAACCCAAAAAAGGGGTTAAGTAAAATGGAGTACAAGTACGAAACAGATCGAATTGAGTGAGTCATATACCTTGTGAATGTAGTAAAGAAAGAAAAATGAGAAATGTTGAGTTGCGAATTAAAAGTGTGATCTTGTAGCACATAGAGTGCATGAAAAGCAAAGTGGGGAAAAGGGAAAATTAGGAAAAGAGATTACCTTAGAATAGTGATGAGAAATGAAAGAGGGTAGATCCCTTCAGTGACTACCCAGATCTGTGCAGTGTGCTCTTCCTCTGTTCTGTGACTGAAAGAGACTCACAACTCAAAGCGGTGGATTCGGGTTCATGCATTAATATATTCTTCTTATTCCTATTTTATTCTATTTTATTTGTTTTTGGAATAAATTTTTGCATTATTATTCATTATTTATTACTGTATTGATTTCCCTGTTGGGTTGGGTTAGTTATCTCTGCACTACCTTTCCAAACTTACTTTTTTTGGGTATATATATTCCAAAATTCCATTTGATATTTTTCGAATTAGAGGAAAATAAAAAACAAAATAAAATTTATGTATAAACTATTTTATAAATATTTATGACGCTTTAGTTTATTTTAAAGAAATTATAAATTACTTTACTGATTTTTAAAAATATGCAGTTAATTTTTAAATGTAATCTATCTGGAATAAACGTTGATTTTTCACTTAAGTGAATCTAAACCATCAATTTTGTATTTTTGGTGGTAAAATGATAGACATTTTTTTATTAGAGAAAATGAAGTTTGAAGTGTTACTGAAGAGATAATATTGGGATATTTTATTGAATTGAAATAAGTGTAATAGTAGATCAGAAAAATGTGTTGGTTGATTTTGGGTCCTAATAATGAATGAATGGATCAAAGTTAATGTGAATGGGCCTCTCCAAGGAATTTCAGCTGATTGCGTGTCGAGGTGTGGTTGGGATAATTTTTTAAATAATATAAAAAAAGAAAAAGGAAATACACTTTTATTATATTTTAATCTAAAATAAAATAATACCCACTTTGAATGCATTTTAAAAACATTTCCTTTTGATTTTTTTATAAAATATATCATGGGTTGTTTCTATTTCCACAAATATGGAAAATCAAATGCTACACTTAACACAAATTAAAAAAAAAAAGCTAAACTTGTTTTAAAATATAATAATAAAATAGGACGATTTAACTTAGAAAAAAGTAAAAAGTAAAAAGAAAAAACAAAACATTCTAGACACAAGTGAGTGGTCAAGCATTAAATGGATAGAAGAAAATGAGCTATAAAGAGTGAATTGTAGGCTGGTCAAGAAGAATGCATGATGTTGTGTAATGTAAGATAATTCCTTATTAAATAAAAATTTGAAATTAGGAAATTATATTTCTTATATTTTTTTTTTAAATAAAAGCGGTATCACTATGTCACTTAAGATCTCAGCTAGACTGATACCTCAAGTAACAACAATCATTTATCATTACATGAAAAAAATATTATTAAACAAAAGATAAAAGATAAAAAAAATAATGCTTATATTTCTTATATTTGATTTATCTTTTTTTTAAATATCAAGAAGACTAATTTTTAATAATGGTTTTTTTTTATCTAAGTTTCCATTATCATAAAAGAGATGAAATTCTATTTATTTGAGTTGAAATAAAAAAAATAAAAAAAAATCACATGATCTCTATCTAATTATCTAAAAATGATAAAAGAAAATTGAAAAATGAATGTATAAAAAAATCTAATTACACATTCAGTATTCAAGTGATTTGATTAGTTTTAATTATGAGAGGATATTCTTCTTCTTTTCTTTTTTTCTTTTATCTTTTCTCTTTTCTTGGGGTAGTAGTCAAGGAGTTAATGAAGGATAAGCAAAAAAAAAAGTCTTAAAACCGTCTAATTATCACTTTTTGAATTTGTTCCAATTATGAATATAAATGTATGTATCGATAATATTTAACTTTTTCAATTAAATACAGGACAAGAATAAATATATACTTGCATAGTTTAAATATTCGTCCTAATTACTCATTTTCATTTTTATTATGGTTTTAAATTACTTAAACACTTTTAATTTATGAGGTAATTTAAGATTTATTTTAACTCTTATTTGGTTCTTAATTTTATAATTTATTTATAAATTACACATTTCATATTTTTTTATAATTATTTAACATTTATCCAATTGTTATTTGATATTATCATTTAATATTAATATAATTATAATTTTTTTTTTATATTTAACATTGAAAAAAATAAGATAGGTATCATTTTGACAATTATTTATTATTGTTATTTCATTGGAGATGTGATAAAAAATTCATACCTATTAAATAAAGCATCTTTCAAAACTTATATCCTTAAGCAGATTCATCGACCAAAATACTTATTAGGATTAAATAACCATTAACAATATTTTGGTTGAAAGATAAATTTACTTAGAAAAATTCTAGCTTTTACATTGTTTAATATTTTTATCAAATAATTTAATTTTAGAATTTATTGTTAGATTACATTAGATAATATAGAAGTTGACGGTGATGTAACATTATAAGAATTTTTTCAGTCATCGTTTATATTAATCTATCTAACCAATTAAAAATTAATTTTTTTTATCATGCACACCTCGTATTTTTCATTTAATTTCCGGCTCTAATCTCTTCCATCTTACCTCATCTTTCATTCACATTATCGTGAAATAAACTCTTCTTTCTCATGTAATTGCATCTAAAAAGACAAAAAGCAAAGTAATATTTACACTTATTTAAATATATATATATAATCTTAAAAAAGTGTAGTAATATTTTTCTGTAATAATTAACAGTACTTTTAACATCATTTTATTGAAGAATCGATTTTGAAATATCTTTTAAAATGGTTTAAGGAAATATCGATTTAAAAAGACTTACATTTTATATTTAGAAACTCTTTAGATAATTATAAGGAGAGTCAAGTGAGTAGGAAAATATTCTTTGACCATTGTTTCACTTTACATCCCATTAAATATTAATATTTTAATTTTTTTTAATTTTTTTAATTTTAAAAATTATTTTAACATTTTACATTTTGTCTAATATTTTATTAAAGATATTTTTTAATTTTTAATTTCTTTTATTATAAATATTAATATTTTATACTTGTTTCACTTTACACCCCACTAAATATTAATATTTTAATTTTTTTAATTTTTTTAATTTTTTTAATTTTAAAAATTATTTTAATATTTTACATTTTGTCTAATATTTTATTAAAGACATTTTTTAATTTTTAACTTTTTTTTATTATAAATATTAATATTTTATAGTAAGTTGTCAAAATATAATTACTCTTTAGAATATTCTCACGTCCAATCTATTTAGTTTTTCTAGTTCTTTCAAGTTGTGTTGTTATTTCACTGTTGCATATTCTTTAGTTCTTTCATCCCACTGTCAATGTCGGATAAAAAAATTAAAAATAAATAACGACTACATTTAACAACAAAGTCAAACCATATATATATATATATAAATGAAAATAAAAAATAACACTGAGCAAATATTTTTAATAAAAATTGATTTAAAAATATATAATTTTAATTAAATTAATTAAAAATAACTAAGTTTATAAAATTTAATTAAGAAAAAAAAGTTGACCTAGTTATAAATTAAAATTGATTTATTAGATAGTTATTAAAAATGTAAATTATATATACTACTTATTAAAAAATGATCTTATATCACTGCACAAAAATTCTTTAGAATAAGTTACATGTATTTTTCACAACTATAAACATGATTTTCAATAGAGAAAAAAAAATTATTTTTAAAGAAACACGTACAAAAGAAAGAAAGAAGTATCCATTCTTTCCTGTTTCAGTGTTAGAAGTGTCTTGTTCACCGGTTCTCTTTATATATACATCTTCTTTCCAACAAGTAGTGGAACGAGGAACATTAATTTACCAAAAGGAAACAGAACAAGAATCAGAAGCAGGAACAATCTCGTATTCGTGTTTGTGTGTGTCTGCATGAGTAGTAAAGGGGCATTATCCAACTCAAAAACACATGGCACCTTTATTAAAATGCCAACTTGTGCTGTGGTGGGTCCCTTCTTTAGCAAGCTACATAACGATTCGATGACTATGATCTCTCACCGACCTACCCAGATAGAGTGTTCTGTTTGAGCAACTCTAGCATTCATTTGACAACAGTCTTCTTTGGGAAAAAACCACTCTCAAACAAACCCAACACTCCTCCACCTTCTACGCATTCCATTTATTAAAGAAACCATCTTTTCAACATAACTAGGATACCCTTTAAAGCGATGGACTTCTTGCTCTAACTCTTGCTAGGATTGAGACACAAGGACATCATCCTCAACAACAGACAACCAGTTGGAGAGTGGTTTTTCAATGGCGGTGGAATACAAGTGCTGTGAAACTCAGTTTTTCATACGGTTACTGATAATTGTGCTGCTTGTGTTGTTTGCTGGATTGATGTCAGGGCTCACTTTAGGACTCATGTCCTTGAGTCTTGTTGATCTTGAGGTTCTTGCCAAGTCTGGCACCCCTCAGGATCGCAAACATGCCGGTATTTTCTCATCATAATCAAAACATGCATCAGTTCTGAGATTTTTGTTTATTGCTTAAAAAGTTTAAACCATCTACTTGAATCAGAGTAAGAACATTTCAATTTTAGTTTTTCCCTACTGAAACAAGGTCGGTTTAATCAGCTTTCTTTAAGTGACACTTAAATATTGGGTAGGAGGAATAGTAAGCAGGGCAGAAAATTAAGTCAAGGGTGTTTGGTGATTTGTAGTTTTAATAATAATTAAGTCTTTCCCTTACTAAGCTACTCGAATACTGAGAATCATTCCTAATCTGTGAAAGCTTTATCACTGAAGAAATAGAAATGAACATTCTTATGGAGGTTATTATTGAATCCAGAGATGTTTTAACTTGTGTGTTTTGTCTTCACAGCAAAGATATTGCCTGTTGTCAGAAATCAACATTTGTTGCTTTGCACCCTTCTAATTTGCAACGCTGCAGCCATGGAGGTAGAACTAAAATCATGTGTTAGTGTGTATTTAATCAAATGGTTATGCCAAAAGATTCTGCTAATATTGGATATGGGTGTTACTTTTGTCAGGCACTTCCTATCTTTCTTGATAGTCTAGTTGTTGCATGGGGTGCTGTCCTGATTTCAGTAACATTAATTCTCCTGTTTGGTGAGGTGAGAAAGTTTTCTCCTTATATGTTACACATAACACATGCATCTGGTTGGGAAAGTCAGAAGCTCGTGTTGAATTATGATTACTTCATCAGTGGAAATAATTCAGACCAGATCATTAGAAGTAATTGATGTTTTGATCCTAGAATGCTGCATTTAATAGCACATATTCACTAACATATAACTGTCTTAAGAGTATCTTTGGACTTAGCTACTCTTCTTGCAGTGTAAAATTGTTCTGACATGTGTTGACCTGTATGTAGATTATACCACAATCAATTTGTTCTCGGTATGGATTAGCGATTGGTGCAACAGTGGCTCCATTTGTCCGTGTCCTTGTATGGATATGTTTTCCTGTTGCCTATCCAATTAGCAAGGTGACATACAATTGTTAGTACTTTTTTAGTTAGTTTTGTTCGAGTAAACATGGATCCAATTTAATTGGTTAATAATTGATTCTCTTGATCTTCTTGGCTTTCTTTTGTTCCCTTTATTTGGTTTTCCAGTTGTTGGACTATTTGCTTGGGCATCGACATGAAGCACTTTTCCGTAGAGCTGAGTTGAAAACACTTGTAAATCTGCATGGAAATGAGGTATCAGAGCCTTTTTGATGTTTTGGATTGAGCATGCGTCTATTCATTGTATTCTCTTGAAGTTGAAGGCTTGTAATTTTCTGTGCTTATCTTGTTACTTCATTAGTATGCTACAATTTACTTCCAATACTGTGAATAATACTGTGAATATTGTCAGTAAGGATTATTTATATTGAGATTGACAATTTCCACCAGTCTACAATCCATTTATTTGCTTAAAATTTCAGTTTTTTTCATGAAATGATGAAAATACTTTTTCTTCATATCATGAATCACATGTTGTATATCTTGAAATGAGGTTGTCAATGTATGATTAGTCATCTTATATTCTTTTGTGGCTATGTATTTAGACCCTTTCACTTGGACACTCATGCTTCCTTCTTTATGTTGTTGTTGTTCATGATGAATTTTATTATATTAGGCTGGAAAAGGTGGAGAACTGACACATGATGAAACAACAATCATTGCTGGAGCACTTGAACTCTCTGAGAAGACAGCCAGTGATGCCATGACTCCCATAAGAGAAATATTTTCTGTTGATATTAATTCAAAGCTTGATAGGTAAATGTGACTCAAAAAGTTATGAACTGAAAACTACCTTATGTATCTTACACAGCATTTTATCATCAAACCCAATGCTTGTTTTAAGCAGGGAATTGATGAATCTAATATTGGAGAAAGGGCATAGCAGAGTCCCTGTCTACTACGAGGAGACTGCAAACATTATTGGACTTATCTTGGTATGAATCGGGTCTCTTGTTTTTCTTCAATCCATCATTAAACAGTCATTTTCCGTTATGAGAAATTTGCACCAATTTCTGTGAGCTTCAATCTGTTAATTTTGTTTCCAAGAAGATTATTACAAACTTATTAAGATTCATTGCATGTGCTTTAACTTTGAGCATGCAAACATCTTACTTTCAGGTCAAGAATTTACTGAGAATTGACCCAGAAGAAGGGTTATCGGTGAAAAGTGTGACAATAAGGAGAATCCCAAGGTATTCTCTTTATGCTTTGCAAGTTTTAAGGAAGACACATTACAACTACCACTGAAATTACATTACATATAATAACAGGGTTCCAGAAACGATGCCACTGTATGATATTTTGAACGAGTTCCAGAAGGGCCATAGCCACATGGCTGTTGTTATCAGACACACTGACAAGACAGGTCAACACTCGTCCAACAATCATGCCAATGGTAATCACATGCTCAAATTAGGTTAAACAATTTATCTATGCACAATGAGATTACAACCAGTGATTATCTAATGCTTAATGTGAACAATTCGTTTTCATTCTGTTTCAAATTGAGAATTTCTTTCACATCATAATCAATGCTCCCTTTCTCTGTAATGCATGTGAAACGAGCTCAGTGAGAGATGTGAAGGTAGACATTGATGGGGAGAAGACCCCCCAAGAGAATAATAATATGTTGAAAAGCAAGAGATCACTCCAAAAGTGGAAGAGCTTTCCAAACTCAAATAATTCCAACAGGGGTGGCTCCAGGAGCAGAAAATGGTCAAAAAATATGTACTCAGATATTTTGGAAATAGATGGAAATACACTTCCAACGCTGCCAGAAAAAGAAGAAGCTGTTGGAATTATTACCATGGAAGATGTCATTGAAGAGCTTTTACAGGTACCAAGTTTATTAAGATCTCTCTGAACAATTTTATTTCCTTTGAATCTTTTATTAACATCAATATCTTTTTGCAGGAGGAGATCTTTGATGAGACCGATCATCAATTTGAAGATTCATGACAATGATCTTTCTACAGTCTGTCACCTTAAATTTCACATACTCATCTTAGATTCGTAGATGATTACATTAGATAATCAGAAGAACTGTTGGGGGATGAACAGTTAATGTGATTAGAACGGGACAAGCCCTCATCCATGGTAGAATCTATTTTTGTTAATACGTTTACATCAAAATTATTTTTCTTTTTCTTGATGTTATGTGTATCAACATCATCGTATTTTGTTGTAAGACAGTGGAGAATGACAACAAATGCATTGATTTGAGGTACAATAATTCAATTGTGCATACACTATTTAAAGTGTTTACTCCTATAAGATTCGGACTCTATTAAATATTGTGTTGGTGTCTGAACACATGTTTATGTTTCAGACTTTATGTTTCAGATAAGTTTATGTTTCAGATAAGTCCGTCGTAGCGAGATGTATGGATGAGGTGAATAATTCAAAAAATATTTAATTTTTTTTTTTGATAATTCTAATACAATTTAAAAAAAAAATATATTAATTTTTTTAAACTTCAAATTTAGTGTATAAAAAATAAATTTATGATTATAAAAGGAATGAATAAATTCTTTTGAATCAATCATAAAAATATTTTTTTCTTAAAAAAGAATACTAAAATATATTTATATATAAATATTTATTATTAATTTATATAATTTATAATAATTATATAATATATAAATTTGTGTTTCGTATTTTATATTTTAAAAATTATATTTATTTTTGTATTCTTATTGTATAAAAATTATATTTATTTTTGTATTCTTATTGTATTGTATTAGTGTCTGTTATATGTTATAGTGTCTGTTATATATAGATGTAATCTTGATTTGTATTTTGAAAATGAAAATGATTTAAAGTATCTTTAATTTTGACCTTTATCATGAATCTATGACATGGTATAACGTGCCTTAATCAAAATGTAAGATTGTTGAAACTTGGGTAAAACTACTATTTCTAAAATAATTATAGTATCTTAAAATTATTGAATTGCATTTGTCTTCTCCTTTTGTTTGTATTATTATTATTATTAGTACCAGGCCTCACGTTTTCCATTGCTTCTGTAATCAAAATGGATTACTAATTGTAAATATCAATGTATTGATTACAATAGTTGAATTCAATTTTTTAAAATAAAATAAATTAGAAAACATGTACCAAAGGACAATGAAACACGTCTTTAAAAATTAAAATATTAATATTAAAATAGAAGAATGTAATTTTTAAAACTAAAAGTTGAATGCAATAATTTAAAAATTTCTCAAGGAAGTCCAATTTATTAAAAAATAAAAAATATAATAAAAACTAAAAGTTGAAGTCCGAGGTATTAAAACTTAAAAAAAAATATGTTATTTATAATCATTTGATTTATTAAATTACTCTATAAAGCAAGTAATGTTAAAAACAAACAAAATAAATAAATAAGAAAAATCAAATAAAGCGCTTACAAATCTGCATATGATCCCCTTTACTCCATAGGGTTACTTATCAAGTACTTAATATTAACAAATAATTTTAATAGTATTGGAAGCCTAATAAGACCATGACTAAACCTTGAAATGTCATCAACAATTTCAATACAATGATGACATTTCAATTTTAGTCTTGATGGACTAGGGAGCTTTTTTTCCCAGGGAGTATATTGAAAAGAAATTTACTCCTCTGGTGTAAGTGCAAAAATATTTTTCTACATAGGGTAATCCACAACAAAAGTTGATATTTGTGCCATCATACACTTAAACAAGGGCCATCATTGAATCTTCTACATGTTACATAATTTCTGGTTTGACATTTTGGGAAAATTCCACGACCCATGATGGTATGGAATGAATGCCAACAATGAAGTGAGTGGTGCTGTAATTTTAAAGAGGTTGATGAAGATAATATATAATGTTTATAATGACACGGATAGGAAAATGTCCATGATATTCATGACACTGATATTGACCGGATGATGATGAAACACAAGGTGAATTGCTCCAAACAAGCTACTGAGGTCAAGACAAGCAATTGATGAAGGACTAAGAAACCTACGCCCCAAGCTGAAGTTTAAAATGTTTGATGGTTGTCTAAGTAACCTTTTCTGTGGCCAAGCTAGTTAGATTTGCATTTCATGTTACAGAAAATCATATGCGCTAAGTACAAACACGAGTTTCATCCAAATTGACTATATCCTTCGTCTGAAAACATCAAGTTACATAAGAGCCTTAGTGATGATGTTTACTTCTTTTCTCCTCCCTTTTCTTTTTCTTATGCTTAGATTTATCTTTGGACTTGCGCCTCTTAGAATGCTCCTTGTCCGAGCTCCTAGAGTGAGACCTTTTACTCTTTTTCCGCCTTTCTTCATGGAGCTCCTCCTCATAAGAAGATTCATATGATCCCAATGACAAGGGCTTCTCCGGACCAAAAATAACACGGTGATGCCTTGCATTCGGACTAGTACCAGGCTCCCCATCTGCATCAGGAGGAAGGTAAGGTCCAGTCTCATCCATCCTTGGGCCAACAGCACCTCTGCCTCGTTTGGTCCTAATACCAAAATGGAGTTTCTTTAGTTCTAAAAAAAATCAGAGATATTATACTAGAGTATGCACACACATAAAACAACAAAAGGCATAAGAGACAAATAATACCTTGAGTGCAGAAACTCTTCAAGCTCTTCATCCTTTAAACCTTCCACACCATGCTCATGCTCTCTTTCACTCGAGCATGAAGTATAGAAACTAGGGCTTTTATCCACTACAGCATCTCTTCCTGGGCTTCTTGATGAGTTATCATCCTTGTGACTTCTGTCACTGCTGCTTTTATCATTTTTATCCAGCCCATATTCTCTATTATTTGAACGTGAGGCAGAGGCTCTAGTGTTGTTATCGGCATGTCTTCCCGTGCATCTTGATGAGTTATCATCCCTATGACTTCTATCTTTGCTTTTTTTATCAATTGATTTTTCTTTAATCCGTTTATCAAGCTCCAGTTCTTTTTGCCGCAATCGCCACATCTCATTCACTTCCACTACTCGATTTGCTGGTAGAGAACACCAAAAGAAATTCAATATGATTACTAATAAACTATCAGGTCATGTACACATAATATTAGATGTAAAACATTTAGCAACAGAGGAGGAGGAGGAGGGTGATTTGTCTGTCACAAACGCTTAAAAGAAATGAAAGTAATTTCAGTATTCATCTAGGGTAAAGTAGTCATGACTCATGAGACCCAGTGTCATGCTAGTCACAACTTGAGGCATACCCTTTGATCAAGGTTATGAATGATAGATGGCAGAAGGCCATAATTCTGCCAAATAAACATTGAGGTTGTCAATGTAGCCGATGGTACCACCATTGAGGATCTCTGTTTACAAATTGCTTATGGTGGAAGGGTAAAAAAATGCTATGGCAATGCTGTAATGGTTATTTAACAACTTTGTCCAATATACGATTCACCTAAAACTTTGTTAGCCAAAACACTGCACTATTTCAACAAAGTAAGAAGAACATGTCATTAAATCTTTATCTTAAAGAACTACTAAATAAAAACTCAAAACTAAATCTTAGACACAATATGGATGGATGAAGTGTAATAAAAAAAATATGGATAGATGAGTGGTGATATACTAATTCTGTAAATGATTTTTTCTCGTTTATTTTTCATGCACCTTTTAACACCCAGCAAAGGAACAATATTGGGTATTATTGCATTCTTTTCTATTTTTCTTATTTGTTCATGCAAAGAAAAAGGAAAATATATGGAGTCAGCCAATGCTAACAATAATTTTTACATAATTTGCACGGCTCTCTTTACACTTTATATTCTAATAGTTTTGATTATCCCCAAGACATATTATTATAATGTATTAGTAAGTATGATAATGAGGCAGCTAAAGATGACATCTACAGCTCCACCATTACCTTGCCACTGTTTTTGTGACTTCTCTTATTTCTCTCGAACAATTTCTTTTCAATAAAACAATTCTCCAAAAAAACCCATACCATGTTCACTATCTTAAAAGTGTTCACCACATTCTTCTTTCTCCAATTGCATTTCCTAGTTCCAAAATGCCATGCAGTAATATTTCCTGCCGAAAATTATCTGCACTACTCACTGACCAGACAGCCTCCTAATGTCCTCCACATAATCATCCTTTAGCCTCTAAAGTTTACGCAAATCTTTCATTTTTTTTAGATTAGCAAATTAAAGAATATTTATTAGAAATAAAACATTTCCTCTCTTCCCTTTCCTTCCAAAAAATCAACTTCCACACGCACCTATCCTAATCTCTAACAAATCTGCATGTCCAATTCCCATATAAACCATGGGCATTCTTCTTAAATGGTGGTGCCATGGAAACATGGCAGATTTTTTGCCAACCGCCATAGGCAATTTGTTGCTAGTGGCAGCATAGGCTGCAATGATGTGCTTATATGAAGGAATTTAAGCCTTCCACCACAAGTCACCACTAGAAACAGTAAGTTGTTTCCCTCCATCTACTTCCTAACCACCCTCCCCCCACCCCCACCCCAAAATTAAAGTTGAATAAGAATTGTTTTGAACTCATGGGTATACACAGCACTCAAAAAAATCAATTGAAAGACAGGCTATTGATACAATCATCAAACAGTGAAACAGAAACATAAATATCATTTCCTAATTCCAACACAATCTGACAACTTTTCTCAGAAGCACAGCCATAAAACTCAAGCCAATATAGGGCAATGGTAATGAAGCTCAGTCTAAAATATATGACTAAAAATAACCTTGTTGAACTCCACGTACAGTAGCAGTGAGGAATCGCGAATTTGGCCGAGTCCGTACGTCAGGCTTTCGAAGATAAGCCAGAACACCTTCCCTTGCAGACTGCCGCCGTAATTCTGCTGCTTCCCTCATAAGGATAGCAGCTAATCTGTTTTCAGTCTCCAAATCCATTTCAGTGTCTGGCCATATTACCCAAAAACAAAACAAAAAACAAAAGAAATGAGACTTTAATTGAATACACAACCTTAAATAAAACAATGAAACAATTCCAGGATGCTGTACTGCTTTGAGTTGGGAAGGGGAAAGAGACAAAATATACAGCAAAAAGGCAAAAACAAAACTATGATTTCACATATTACAGACATCGTTAAGTTCCCAAGGCCTTCTCAATGCACAAATCAATCAAATAACCTAAAATCATGTGATCACAACCACATGCACCATTAAGTTTTTTTTTTTCAACGCTTGTACTTGTTGAGTAAAAAACCGTGCCAAAAACTTTCTGAATTTCAAATTGAATCACAAATTCCCAATCCCAGAGAAACTTTATGGCATAAAAAAGTAACGATCAAATCGTTAAATCCCTAAAACGCACAAAAAATGTAAACGATGGGATTTCAATAAAACGAAACAAGGAGCACAGTTAAATAGATGATGATGATGGATGCAGCAGAAAGTACCGATTTTTAGTTGAAAGAGGGTTAAAGTGCAGGGTGACCAATTGAAACGTTGGTGGTGGCAGTGGCGAGCTCCGTCACCGAAGTTTCTCTTCAATCAGTGACGGCGGTGCTCTCCAAGTGGGGATCCCTGTCTTGTCGAAGGCGATGAGAGAGAGAGAGAGAGGAGAAGAGAGAGAGAGGCGATGGAATTTTGTGTTGTGTTGGTGTAGCTGTCAATCACAACCAGATTCTATTCTCTATCTTCAGCTGAGTTGGGGTTAAATATATACTTTTCTTATTTAATTAAAATTAGTATTTAACTTATACACGGTACAAAATAAATAGTTAATTTTATGTGATTAAAATGTATAATAACAGATATTTTTGTATATAAATTATATTATAATTAAATTTATAATAAATAGATATAAATTATATTTTAAATATCCAGAAAAAAAACGTGATATTAAATTATTTTCTAACCATTGAACATTTTTAAAAATTAATTTAAGGATAGAGATATAAAAATGTATATTTTAAAATTATTTGTAAGAAAATGAAAATATGAATGTATACTCCCAAATTTACTATAAACTTACCAACTTTTTTTTGGTCATTTTTACAAGTAACACTTTCCTAAAATATAAAATTTAATTAAAACTCAATTTTATTCAATTAATAATACTTAGTATAATGAAATATTTATAATTTACTATTAAATAACATTGCATTAATAGGAATTTTTTAGTATGTGTAATTTTATATTTTAATTTATAATTTTACTATTGTTAAAATAATCTTATCTTTGTATTGTTTAATTAGTATAATTTTATGCTTCACCTATATTTACAAATACTTGATAAACAACAAACTGTTAGACTTAGTTGTGTCATATATTTATTTTCTGCTAAAATTTAACTAATTGTTAATGGCTATGCGTTTTATTATATTCTTAACATGACTTCCAACAAATTTATGTAAAAAAAACATGATTTTGAAGAAAAAGTGATCATACTTTAAAATTTAATATCCTTGTGTCGTGATTGATTTTTTTTAAAAAATCATTGATATTATTTCTCATCAATTAGTATATATATGTATAACTTCTATTAATAATATTATCACTTATCAATTAAAAGTTTTGGGTGGTTCGATTATATCAGAATTCGATTCCTGCACCTTCATACCTTCTTCTCTCACCTTCATAGATTTTTGTATTTTCAAAAATGCTCTTCTATAATATTCTGGATTACATAATCCGGAAGTCATTTTTCAAATTTGTAATTAGTTTATGGATTATATAATCCAAGAAGTCTTTTTTTCATATGCATGATTACTTTACGGATTACATAATCTGGAAGTCTTTTTTAACTTCCGGATTATGTAATCCAGAAGTCTTTTTTCAAATGGTTTCCAGATTACATAATCTAGAAGTTATTATATGGAGGTGGCACAAGAAGGATAAAAATATATTTTTATGTTGTGTATGGACATGCCAGAAGAAGATATGGAGGTGCAGGCAAAAACAGTCATTGGACTTGATCTTATTTGGACTTGATTTGACATTTAGTTTTTGTATGAGGTAGACACGATACGTTTAAAAATTGTATCCAGACAAAATATGCATATTGCAGACAGACAAAACCAATATATGGAGCCTTCTATACTACAATTCTCCTCTAGGCTCACTTATTTTTCCTTCTTAGTAGGTGTAATCACAGATACATAGAATGCAAACACAGGTTATATGTTCATGCATGTCTTTTCTCCAAGTGGTATATTTAATCATGCAAATTGGTAGGAGGTGTTCTGTAATATGCTGGCACAGTCACCGGGAAGAACATTTGTCTAATTCCTTCAGCCCTGATAATGGGGAAAATGATAGCAGAGGCACCCTGAAAATCTCAACAACAAAATTGATTCAAAATCACAAGTTTTTAATGTACCATATATTAAACATTCTACTGATGCAAGAATTGGTCATGATTTGGAATATGATAATGTTGCAGCAAAGATTATGGTTGACATGAGAAAGATGGTGCATGTTTAACCATTAAGAAATGCAAAAAGTACTCACGGAAATCAATCTAGCTCCAATCCACATGCGTTTTAGAGAAGGAAATGGTAGGAGTAAGCGAGCAACACCGTATATAGCCACAGCAAAGAAGTGGAGAACCAAGCTTAATGGACGAGGATTTAGGCCTGAGAGTAGAGATATTGGTCCATCTGAGAAAACACCTCCAAGGCTTAAATAATCAAAACAAGCTTGGCGCATTTCCTTTCTAGCTGGGTCAGGGGATGCACAAAACACCTTGTATAATGCCCCTGCTAATGTGTTTATTGTAGATGCCATTGGCTGCAAACATAATCCAGAAGAACCTATCACATTTTCTCAAACCAATACTACTGACAGAACATGACAAGGCTATTTGATTAAAAGAAAGTTTAACTGTTGTTATTATTCACTATGAAATAAAAGAAGCTTAATCATTTAGGTGGAAGTGTATAAGTGATAATATATATGATTAAACTCTTTTACACATTAACTAGTCAGGAATCATCATATATGAGGAGTTTGTTGACTTTAATAATAACTATTAGAGTGGTATGTATTAAAATTGATTTCTGATTTGCTGATGATGTGAAACTGTATATACATGACTACTATGCTTTGAGTAATGAATGTTAACCTTGCGTAGGGTGTAGAATGATTCAAGATATTTGCAAAGAGCATTAGCATCATGCAGATCAAGGAGGGGTCTAAGAAGGTTCCTTAGCAAAACAATGTCAGACAAAGCCACAGTCATTCCTCCTCCAGTTAAAGGGTGACGCATGTTGAAGGCATCTCCCATGAGAAGAGCACCAGGTGTGGGATATGGAGATGCAGGCATGCTTCTGTTTGGCATGCATCTTATGTTTCCTTTGTCAACTGCTGCTATAAAAGAAGCATGCAACTCTGGGGGAACCTGAAACACACAAATTGTTGTTAGTTGAAGAATATGTTCATTGATAATTTAGAATGTTATGTCAAGCCAAAGACTAGGATACTTCTTTGCACCTGTGGAGCAACTACTGTTTTCAAATAACGAGCCATGTCACCATTACCAAGGGAAGGTAATTTTTCGCCTGCAGGCACATCAACCAGACACCGAATCTCGGTGCTACTTATGGGATAAAACAAAATGGGAGAAGGATCACCCAAGATAACGTGTCCATGGTTGGCATATGGAAGATTGCAGTTCTCTAGGACCAGACCAACAAAATGAGATGCTACATCAACCTGCATAAATAAATAAACCCACTTCAGTGCAATATAAGTTAAGTAGAAAACATACTCTTAAATAATTCTAAGCCATTACTAGTGATGCAGATAAATGTTTCGCATATAAGATACAGTGTCTATCTTAGTACAATTACCTTAAAAATAACAGAATAGACACAGTGTGTACCAAGAGAAGTTCTTCGATGAAGATTGATCATTTATAAAAACTAATTAATACTTTGGTAAGTGATATGATAAAGAAAGAGAAAAACTTAGGATGTTTACCTTTGGGTTGCAGAGAGAACGTCTCAAGTTGGAAAAACAACCATCACATACTATAGTGAGGGGAGCCTTAGCTGTGAGCTCTTGTCCACTCCTGCTTTTGTAGTTTACCCCTTTGATGACTCCATTTTCTTCTACCAGAGATGTCACAGTCCCTTGTTCTAATTTTACACTGCACAGATTTCCAACAATTTGAGCATGCAAAGGAAAAAAAATCCTTTTCAGAAACATTTTCCTTAAAAGATGGTAAAAGTTTGTATACTTTGGAAGAGTTGAAGCCTTTTCACGCAGTCTCTGTATGAATCGGCCATTGTGAAAGCTTCTTCCAGAAACATCAGAGTCAAACTTTTCCAAGGGATAAGAAAGCTTGGTATTTTTCCCATCTTTGTAAAGAGCATACCCAAAGACTTGCTGAGAATCAATCTCACCCACACAATCTGCAACAACTCACAACATTCATCAGTTAATAAGAGTATTGAATTTGAACAGCAGAGGAAAATGGAGTTCTTTATACCTAAAATCGATTGATTACAACAATTCTCCACAATTTTCCATTCATCTATTCTATAAAATGTTTTAATCTCTAATTGACTCAAATCTTACAAAGATGATACTCGCTTACCTTGGAGATCCAACTCAATTAGCTTGAGATAACCTCCAGGTTGTAGCAATTCCCCCACAATCCTGTCTGGTTCAGTCAAGTCCCTTTCAATAACATGCACTCGCCTTCCTTCCTGAAACAAGGACCATATATCAACATCATTCATCCTTTTACAGCAATGACTACTTAATTCATTATGTAAAAAGCTTTTACGCCATCCTGAAAATAGCAAGAACTTAAAAGCTCAACTATAAATATCTTACGCCGAAGCTATAAACTCGTGCGTGAAAATATATATTATGTGATCTGATAACAACCTGAAAGCGAGTGGTACTATAGATCTTAAGAAATGGACTTTAAATTTAATTTAACCTCATAAAATCGATTTATAAGATGAGGTTTGAACCCATTTATGAAAAATGAAATATCCTAATATCTAGTAGATGTCTGCAAAGAATATGAATCTCATTACATATGTATTTTGTGGTGTTGTTCTAAGAACGTTCAGAGGAAGACAACTTTTCAGTTTTTGAACTTTTTTTTTTTCTGGTTGAAGGAAAAAAATGAGATATTAATCTTTAGCATAAATGTTCTATGAAACCTATATAAACATGTCTTGTAACTTCATTATTGTTATTATTATATATATATGTGTGTGAATCAAAACATATCTGCAAAAGACATTACACAGATGAAAAGAAAAGGTTTCCACTTTGTTCTACCTTGCCAAGTGTGCAAGCAAGGGCTGCACCAGCAACCCCAGCACCGACAATGATGATGTCCATGGTTGGTGAAATTTCTTGATGTCGGTTTCCATTTTCTGATGTTGTCGTTGTTATCATAGTGCCTCCATTATTTTCTGCATGTGCTAAATCTTTGGCCTCCTTCTTTGATGCAGAACTGAATAGAACAAATAGAAGCACCATAGTAGAAGCTGTAATTCCACCCAAAATGTATTCAAAATCCATCTTCAATAGATCGAACAAAGCCTGAAAAGTAAAGCAAAGATAAATGAAAAGGGTGATGATGATGATGATGATGGAACTAAGTGTGGACTTTCCAAGTGAAGTTTGACATGTTATAACTGCCCAACTTAAATGCAAACTAACCTACCTTCTTCTCTTTCCCTTTCTACTTATTACAGGTGCAATCACTTCTTCATCTCATTTTATCTTGCAAGTTCAGAAAATCTTCAAACAATTCTTAAAACAGAGAAAAAATAATGAACAGTGTAGAGCTTCATATAATCATCAACTATTTAATTTTTACACTAAATAATATCTTAGTTTTTAAGGTTAACTTTTAATGTTATTGATAGAAAATAATTGATAACATAATTTTTAATACCTTTTACATTGACAAATGGTTTTTGAATGACAAAATAATTAATAAATAGTTAAACTAATTATAATATTGAAATAATTTAAAAAAACATTGAGTTGTTTGTTTTAGAGTAAAATTAATTTAATTAATAAACCGTCTAAAAAATACACAAATCTTAAATTTCAGGTATTCTATTTATGAAAATAGTGTTTAACATTAACAACTTTACCTATTACGTGAATAATTTTTTTTACCCATTTTAGAAATTTCACCAACACATTACACCAATATGGAAAACATCCCTATTAAATTATCAGTGAAAATAAATGTGATTCTGAGTATATATATATATATATATATATATATATATATATATATATATATATAATTTATTATTTTTATAGTTTTTATTACTTTTACAAATAATTAATTTAAAAAATAATACAGTATAAAATATATGTATATAATTTTATAAAAATGGTATTAAAAACTATATACTCGTTATTTTTTAAAAAATATGTTATTTAATTATTTTAAAATAAAAAATATATTTAATTATTATTTTATTGAATAAATAAATAAATAAAATTACTAAATAAGAAAATTATTTAATTAAAAAATGAAACTGAATAAAATATTTATAAAATAATATAATTGTTAATGTAAAAAAATAACTGTCAATTATATTATTTTATTTTAATATTATAAAAAATAAGTTTAAAAAAGTTATATACACAAAAAATATCCTTTTATATATATTACTATATATAGTAAATATAAGAAGAATAATACAAATATAATATTTACACCAGAAATATAATAAAACCAATTGATAATTGAATAAGCAGTTACGAATGTTTAAAACTAATAAAAAAAATTAAATTTATAGTTACTCAAAAATGTCATATACGAATATTCATTTTTATAATTTTATTTTCATTAAATTAGTTTAACCATTTTATAATTTTAATTAATAATTTTAACTATGAACAAAATGTTAAATTTTCACTTAGTTTTATTTTTCAGAAAGAAACTTTAATTAATATAAATTTATCTTTTAATATATTTATAAAAGCTTAATTTAAATTTTGGTTGGAAAAGTGGGTTTTAATATATACTATAATAAGGTGGTGATTGGGGGGACAGATAGCCTTAAACATGGTGGTAGGTATTAGATAGATCATTAATATATTCACAACTAACTATCATATCAAAACAATTCCATAGTCAACTTATTATCTATCACAAATAATCTAAAATTGTGAAAAAACACCATTAACAATTAGTGAACTAAATTCAGTGTCTTAATTCAAAAAAAAATTAAAAAATGTACTCTTCATGAATTGAACTCTTCATTTCAAGTAAAAATAAATAAATAAAGTTAAACTAAATTTAATGCAAAATATTTCATAAACTTAATTATGTGTAAATAAAAATAAAAAGTCAAATGGTTATTTTAGGTTAATGTTTATTATCATAGGATAGTGTATAATTAGAATTTTTTTCTCTAATGAATATTTTAACTTGTTTTACAAAATCCAACTCACTCTTATTTATCCAACCCAATCCTTTTTTATTTTTAAATTCAAAATCCCATCTGAAAGATTATTATCCTCACTGCAGCTCATATTTGAACTAGGCTAGTTTTTCATTTTTTTCAAAGAAAATAAGGTTTACAATTTTTTAAAAATATATATGATTAATAAATTGTAATTTTTTATTTAAAAATTTATTTTAGTTATTTTATAAATAAAAAATTTAGTACTATATTAAAAATAAGGAATCAATATAAATATTATTATTTTTAATTTAAATAATAATTTACTCTTTAAAAGAGACAATCCTACAAGCAAAAGTTGAAACTGGTGACCAAGCAAAAGTTGAAACTGGTGAGCATGTCACCCCCATAACATCCAGATGGTTTCTATTAAAAATAATAAGATGAGTTTCCCTTACATAAACTTAAGCAAGTGTTCACTAAGAGTTCCAAATCTACCAAAAGCTTAAAGATAATTATCCTGCACCACAAAGTCCTGGTAAAAAATCTAACTATGTCACTAGGTCCCTAAGCTAACAGAAATTCACCCTGAAGCTAAAAGATTTACATGCAAGGCATAGACAGAGACAACCTAACAAGTTCAAAATTTGACTCAAAGAGAATAGAAAAAATGAACTTACTCTATCTGGGACTTTGATCGAGTAATCTTGTAGTGTTCACTATCAGGAGTTCAATGGTAGACTCCGATCGTCAAACTAATTAGTGAGGATGTCAGAATCTTAGAGAGAAGGAAGATAAAAGAAAAAATGAACAAAAATGAACTTACTCTATCAGATATTCTGATCGGTCAGTCTTCGCTGTTGCCAGGAGTCTAATGACGTACTGTGATCATGAGTCAAATTGATGAGCAAGGAGGTTAAAATCTTAGAAACAAGAGAAATAAAAGAGAAAAGAAAACTTATAAAGAAATGATGATTCTTTTAAAATGAAACCTAAATAACTGAATTTTCTATTTATATGTTTTTTTTCATTCTAATAATACAAGATTCAAGTGTCATTTAAAATTTACCACTTCTACTTATTTTCTAGATCTTATATTACTAATTTAAGTTTATGTTAATATATAAATTTAAGAAATGTAAAATATTAATCATAAATATTAATTTTAAAATTGAATTATTATTTTTATTAGTAATTTTAAGGTTTTGTTGTTATTATTAATAAATTGTATTGTTTTAAAGATATTTTCACAAGTTATATTAAATTAGTTAATTAAAATAGTCTTTTAAACCTATTTTTCTAGATGTAGAATTTATTTATTTATTTTCGTTTCATAAAGTATTATTCATGTCACTTAATATGTATACCAACTAAAGGTTTATTATTTGTAATTTATTTGCAAAATCAGACTTTGAAATATAAAAAAAAAATATATAGATGGGTTCTGAGAAATATTTGACAGCAGCTTTAGGTTGTTTTGTTTTGATATAAATTTGTGTACAATTAGAAAGTAATGTGGCAAATGCAAGGCCACTAATTTTGCATGGCATTCAATGTAGGACAGAAGATATAAATATATGGACCTTTAATATTTATTGTCATTGCTTTGCCTTTTTGTGGGGACAAAAACCTTTTCATTGTTATTATTTTACCTAAATTTGGTTTCTCTCTTAACACTTTTCTTTACCCATTCATTTTAAGACATAAATAATATTTTATTTTATATTTTTTAAAATACAAATAACATTTATTATCATGATTTATATTCTATTAGTTTCTAAATATTAAATAAACCCATTATAAATTATAGAAAATATATAATAATTAAGTACAAGTTAAAAGTTTAAAATAACTTAGTATAACTTCTATTTTTATCTCTTGACAGTAAAAGATTGAACAACTTCCACAAAGTCCAATATTCTAATATTGTTGTTCTCCTTATATACCAAAAATATAAAATCTTAATCACATAGCTTAATCATATCATCCTTCCAAACACTGGGTGAAATGAATCAAGTAACTGGATCACAATTTTTTTACAACATCTAAGATCAAAAGTATTTTCATAAAATAATCACCAACCTTTTACTTATTTTTATTTGTCCATTAGAGGGTATACTTCAATTTTAAACATAATTAATAAATACATTAAAATTAAAATTAATTTAAACTTCCTACTATAAGCATTTTTCATGTTAATGTGTTAATTTATCTTAACCATTTCATAAATAATATAACCAACACATCTAAAGAAGATGATGATAGTGATGGAAGCAGCAAAAAGTAGAGTTGAAGAAATGGTGGTGTAGAAGTTGCAGATCTTGGTGTAGGCGATGAGAGAGAGAAACAATGCAATTTTGAGTCGGTGTAAGTGTCTACAACAATGGATTTAATGGTATTTTTTTTAATTAAAAATAGTATTTAACTTATTTATAATTTGATATAAAATAATATTGCATTAATAGGATTTTTTAATACGTGTAAATTTATATTTTAATTTATTATTTTACTACTGTTAAAATAAATTTATTTTCATATTGTTTAATTAGTATACTTTAACGTTTCACCTATGTTAAGTTGTTAAAATAAATTTATAATTAGTTTTTTTATGCTAAACTTTAGTTAATTGTCAATGTGTATACATTTTATTAAGTTCACGATTTCAACAAATTTATGTAAAAACATTATTTTAAAAAGTCTAGAAAATTATCACACTTTTAAATCTAGAATTCATAAAATTTGTTTCAGAAAGTATGTTCTAGAAATATTCTAGAAAGAATAATCTAGAAGTCATTTTTAAAAGGGGAAAATTGTCTTTTCTGAATATGATAGGGTGTAGGAAGCCATTTATTGGGGTGCAGGGAGAAATACGACAAACTGGTCAAAATATTATGGGCCACAAGAACATGTGGGCTTGAGCCATGAGAACAAGTGGGCTTGGATCACGCAGAGTCCGGATCCAATCCAAGCTGAAATAAATAAGTGCAATGACTAAAGGACCCTTTATGCCGTTTCTCTCTAACCCGCTGTTGAGATCATAACGGCTAGTTACTGACAATTTTTATTTTAAAAATGTCGGCGGTTAGAAAAGCAAAGTCTTTCTTATTACATTCGGACAATATTCCCCTCCAAAGCAAAAACAAAAGCAACACGCTCCGAAGGGAAGAAGAAGAAGAAGAAGAGGTTATGGCAGAAACTAAGTGTTTACCAATCATTGAAGAAGAGGAAATAGGAGTAGACGATGACTTCTACGAGAACATCGAAGCTCCCAAGTTCGTGGACCTCACCGTACCTGATTCTCGCCCTCCCGGTGATGACCGCCACTGGTTCTGCTTACGTGTTGGTACTTTAACTTCTCACTTCTTCGCATCTTATTCCAAATCTTTTTCAGCTTCTGGATTATGAATTACGTGACTTTTTCCAACAGGGTGTGACCAAAGGCATGAACAAGAGTTGGACTCTGATGCAGTTTACAAGAGTTTTCTTCTTCGGGTTAGTCATCTTTTTCTTCTTCAACTCTGTTTCAGTCATTCTACTTACTTATGGACGTAAATATGACGATGAATAGATGAATGGATCTTGGATTTTCAGGTCATGGCAGCCAGAAGTCCCAATGTACGCCTCAGAAAAGCTTTGAATAGAAGAGAAGCAAGGTAGCCATCGTTCAACCAATAAACTAGTTTATACACTCACCTTCTGGAAATAAGCAGAGAATTAAGTACTCATGTTTAAGAGATGTAAAAGTTAGAACTTCTAGTTTCTGAAAATTACATCTAGAACATGGAAAACCACATCTCTAATGTAAAACTACACACTATCAGTTAACGAGGCTGAGAGGATCTTGGTTTGATTTGCATAAAATGCATTATTGGACAGGAACTAAGTTTTATGATGAGCTATAGTCACTGCAGTGTATTCATAAACATTTTAAAAACTGAAAAAAACGGTAAGAATTACAAATAAATATATAAATAAGCATTCAATCTCTCATTTTAGTTTAATCTAATTTCCTTTTTGAGGCTAGAAGTGAAGGTTTTAAGTTTTACTTTGTTTCCTACTGTGTGTGGCTCAATTGGTAATACACACTAAGCTTGGGGAGACATGGATTTTTACAAGAATTAAAAGCTCTTAGCCAAAAGTTATGACTACAATGATTACAAAATAATTTGTACTAAAAACTTGTAGGTTTGTTTCCATAATTGGTATTACAGGAATTCAACCACAATTATTACTGTTTACTATTTTTTAAAACCTTCAAGAACGTTTTATTTATTGTGAGTTCAATTTGGTTGTTTTCAGCTCAAATTTGAAGTGCCCCCTTACAGCTCCTGCAAAGTCAAGGGTGTCAAGGATGGACTTCATTTCCTCATTATCATACAAGATGACCGACAACAACGTTAAAGTTAAACCTCTTTCTAAGGTTGCTGCAACCCCCAATGCTAAGGTGAGGCCATCACCTTCGGTGGCCAGGGCCTTGACCACTCCAAGGAATCATCAGAAGAAGGTTGCCAATGTAGAACAGTTTAGAAGTGTTCAGAGCAAGAAAACCTTGACTGTTGGGGTGCCTAAGAGCAGAGTTGTGTCTAAGGCCCTTGTTTTTCACTCGCCTAAGAAGGTGGTAAAGATCAAGAGTTCTATAGAATTAAAAACACCATTGAGAGCACTGTGTTCAGCAATGAAAAAGCTTGAACTCAATGGAGTGAAGGAGAATGGAGAAGGAGGAACCAAATCATTGCCGGTGACTGCCTCCAAAAAGCAATTGAGGGGAAGAGAGGTTAAAAGCCGTGTGTTTGATTCCTTGAGTTCTAATAATCGTAAGGAACTAGAAACTAACTCAATGTTAAGTTTGAAGGAGAAGAAAGTGAAGAAAAGCATTCAGAAACACCAGGTTGCTAAGCCTCATCAAAATGACTCTAGTGATATGGAGATAGATGAGAAATCTAGATGTGGCTCTCTAGAAGGATGCCATGAACCAGGAACTTCAGCAAGTGGTGTTGAACTATCTCTTGGAGATGAAATTTCCCAAGAACCAACAAGAGGGGAGAGCTTAGTTTTAGTTCAAGTTTTGTCAGAAGCTTCGAAATGTGACACTAGCTCACTGTCAGATTCCAACAATAAAGAGAACATGACTACAGAAAGGAGTGAAAATGAAGAGATAAGGAGCTCGGTTTCTGCTAAGGGAAAAGTATCCGAATCCAAGAAGAGAAACGCTGAGGAAAATTCATTGGCTTCTGATGATGACAAAGAAAATGGGAGGCAGCTCACTGAGAATGATGACAAGGAAAATGCTTCAATCATTCACGAAAATATGTAAGGAATTTGATTTCTCTCAAAATGTTTGTCTCTCCGTTGTTTTCTTAAACTTGGTTAAATCAATGAATTCTTGGCGGCTGCAGGGAGATGAGTAACAATAACAACATGCCAAAAAAAAAGGCTCTTCTTGGGAGGAAGCATGAGGATTCGAGAAAAACACAAAAGGTAGTTATAGATTGATTTTACTTTCAGTCCCACCTTATTGAATGATTTGACTATGTATATAACCTTTATGGTTTTGACCTTAAAACAGAAATCTTCATCAACCACAACTGCTTCTCCAGCTGTGAAGTACAGAAAATTAAAGCCCACAAATCCTAAGCCTTTTAAGCTGAGAACTGATGTAAGTAAGGAAGGGATTATGTTCAAGAAACAATTTATTTTAATCAAATGTGATTCATGTTATTTTATATCTTGCAGGAAAGGGGAATTCTTAAAGAAGCAAACTTGGATAGAAAAATTCTCACACCTTTAAAAGAAACCACAGTTAAAGGTGGTGGGAAGAAACATCAGATTGTAAACCGAGTGAGTTCAGTTCCATTGTGAACATTCCATTATTATTGAATATACAAAATTTGACCTTTCTCTTTATTTTCTTTCAGAAAAGTGAAACTTTTTCCACAAAAAGTGAACCAGATACTGATTATTATAGCAGTTGTGATGAGAAATCAAGCTCAAAAACACAAGAAAGCCAATCTGTAAGTTCATGCACAGAAGAATATGTTTCACCTATAAATATTTCAGCATAAACAGTATTTTAGACAGTGTGATGAGACTTCCCAAAACGTTATGTAGGGTAGCATTCAAATTGACAGCTCCAACTGCAAGGTGCAACATAAATTATCTGCTACACCACCTTTTAAAAATCATCCGGGTCCTAAACTTCAGAAGTCCATTGATGTGAATGATAAATTCAAAAGAAAATCCGAAATAACGCAGCGTAAAGTTCTAAAGCCTCTGAGGTAAGTAATGGTCAGATTGTGAAACACATTGTGTTTGTATTAAGTATCTTTGATTCCAATGGAAGTGTCTTTTGCAGTGCTTTACCAAGGAAGAAAGAAAAGGTTGTCATTGCAACAAAACTTGGTGTTATTATTGAAAAGCCATCAGATATTGTGAAGCCAAAGGCAGCAAAGCCACGCAAAGTTGAAGCATCTCCTGGTCCTTGTTCTTGGGGAAGGAGGGCATTAACTGTTCCTATGGAACCAAAGTTTCACAGTCTACATGTGCCAAAGGATTGCAACACCAAGAAACGCACTTGAGAAATTATTTGTTGGGGGTTGGAGTGGCGTTGTTCAATATCATCATTGAATTTTTAGTTGAGAAAATGGATGATGAAGAAAGTGTTCTTGTAGTGTAACTTCCGAGTTTGTCTCTGTATGTGGCCTTCAGTTTTCAACTCTATTCCTTCATTATTTTGTAAATGTGGTTAACGTGGGGTGGGGACTTTAATTTGTGTTTACCACAGCACACTAAAATTTGTGTTTATTGTAAGTTGAGACACGATTCATTTGTACTATTTGCTTAAGTTTTGATCTGTGAATAACATGATTTCTTTTTGGTGCCACTTGCATTTTTATAAAACCCTTTCAACTGATTTAAATAACCCTTTAAAACAATTAGTTACATTGATTGAAAAAAATAAATTCATTGATATTTTGTTATTATTCCGATGTTACCGTTATTGTATTTTTATTCTCAAATCAGATTAGGAGGAAACTTTATTTCATTCATTTAAAATATTTATTAATTTTTAATAAATACATCAGTTAATTAAAAATAAATAATCAATGTATTATTAAACTATCAAAAGATTTTGTAAATATAGCTTTTTTTCTAAAAAGAATCTTATAAATAAATAAAAATGTATAGAGTACTTGTTACCCTTTTATTGGGTAATCAAGTAAAGTTAATAGATTTTAAAAAAATAGTGAACCTGAATAAAATAATCCCATGTGCAATTATTCCTACGTAACCATGATAATTTATTTCCCTTATTGTAAATGCACAAACAAGAAATTGGGTTAATCTGGGTGTTTTTGTTATGACAATGACAAAAGGACAACCTGAGTTTACACACGGTATGCTAGTGATTTTAAATGCATGGCCACTTGAAATAATTTTGCAGCATTTGATTAGTAGGCCTCCTTATTTGCTTTGTCTACTCACTTCACTCCCCTTTGTTCTTGATTATGTTCTTTAATTTCTCATTTGCAGCCACAAGTTCAGCAGTTATGCCTGGTTCATTGGCTGAATGCCCTGCATCTGGAACCACCTGTTTCATCGAATGATTCAGTAACTTGACCATGTTATGCACATCATTGTGTAGAAACCTTAGTTCTTAACTTCCTGTGTGAGTTTCTCGATAAGAAGAAATCAAATCTAAGAAAATATCACTTTAAGATCTCTATCCTGAAACTTTATCGATAATTAGTATAGCATGCAGAAAAAACCAACATAAAAGAGCAAATGACCAAAAGCAACATTTTAGTCTCACCCTAAAATCTGCCTCTGGCCAAGCTTTATGAAGATCCCAGGCTGACATCATAGGACAGCAAACATCATATCTTCCCTGCAAAGTTAAGAAAGAAAAACATCAAGAATCTACATTTTAGAGGGTACATTATTAAAGTTATTTTACCTGCACGATTGTGGTGTTGATATGCCTTATTTTATCAATTCTGTCCAACAGGAATGAATCCGAGGGGAAGAATCCCTTGTTCACAAAATAGTGGTTTTCAATCCTTGCAAATGCCTGATAGAAAAATATATAATCACTCATCAGTACAAGTTAAAGAATCTCAACCACAAACAACAAGAATATATGAATGTAAAGTAATGCTAAACTAAAGAGAAAAGATTGTAAACTTTTTGTTTATGATTTTCTTATATGTATATATAAAAAGTAACTCTATTTGACTAGGGATTGTCTGACTTTACAAATTTGGACAAGAGAGAAAACAAGTTTAAAGTGCCTATAAAAGGAAAAAGGGCAGTGCTCAGCAAAAACAACCTTTTGTCACTCTGTCCACTTTTTTTCCTCATTTCAGACTGCAAAATTTATTAACTATTTCACCACAAGATAAAAATGTTTTCCACAAACTAATAACGGAATTCAAGGACACCCAAAAGACCAATAGCAACATCTATATAGAACAGAGATTTGTAATGTCAGTGCACTTCAAACATTAAAAAACACAAACTATCCATATAATTGGTATATATTAGTATTTTTAAGAACTACAATTCAACTGCGTATTTGTACACAAGCAATGGCATATAATTTTCAACCATACATACAGAGAAATGATACATTTAGGGGAAGTAAGCATTACAAATTAAGTTACACAGCACAATGGGATGGGATTTGGAAAGTGATTAGCAAACATTTTCCAGACAACAACCGGGTTATTCTTAACTTGACGAACTTACCAATGAAAAGTAATCATCCTCCCCTTTTTTGATATTATCTTCATTTGGAAGAAGATGAGCAGTCACCATTTCCCATGTGGTCCACGCTCTAGCAGCTGCATACTAAAAACAAAGACATAGATAAGTAAACAAGAAAAATATTGAATTCATTCATAAATCATATTCAAACAAGTACTGTTATAGAAAGGGATTGATATCTTTTGACAGCATTTAGACAAGGGATGAGAAAAGAAAATTTTAGGGCTGTCCTTTCTACATTTAACAAAGAGACTGTGCCCCAAACCCCCTCAGTTACATAGAAAACCCCATATTAAATGACATTCAATGTTTCAATATATGCAAGAAAGTCATCTAGACAATCCAGTCAGGTAACATACTCCTAGATAAACTCATTATTCCTCATTTCATATGTGAGGATATGTTGAAAACATGATATTGTAAAGGATAGATTTCTAAACTAGTTCTAAGAGGAGCTAAGGCCGAAAAGATGGAACAGCATCTCTGAAACCAAACTAATATTTAAAGAAGTCTTGTTATGAGTATGGGAGGAAATGGTACAGAAAGGCAAGCTGAGAAAAGAAAACCACAGAGACACTAACCTGAGTTTCCATATCATTTGAGTTTAATCTCTTCTTATAGGCATCAACGAAACATCCTCTCTCACTTTCAGGAATAACATCTCTAAATGGCTCCCAAGCTGACAAAATGCACCAATATCAACCACTTAAAACTTAAAAGTCAAGATTCTAACGAGCAGAAAGCCAGAAATCACAATCAAATCAAATATGAGATTATGCAAAGCTACAATGGAAAACATCAAATTATTAAAAGAATATAGAATAGTATAAAGCTGTCACATAATTCCATATATCAAATAAGTCAAACCCCTTCAAATCATTAAAAGGAAACCTTATTATGCATGGCAAATGCTCAAACTTAATGCACCAGAAAATCAGGTGAAAAGACAGTTCTGTACCATCGGGATATATTGCAGCAGCGCCACCCTCATAAAACCAATCAATTTCTTTCTTCCTTAGGAGGAAAATTCCCCTGAGGACCATGCCAGTAACCTTGTAACAAGAGGATAATAAGGTATTTTAAAAAGCAAACAACATAGCATGGAAACAAACTCCGTAATTATACAGACTACACAATCTTGAGCAGTACTGGAAAAATAATAGTAATAATAGTAAAAGGGGACATCGTAATAACATAGTAAAAAAGAAACCAATCATAATCAAGAAGAGAGTTAAACACCTTGTCTGGGTGAGATTGGCTGTATGCAAGGGCAAGTGTGCTTCCCCACGATCCACCAAATACCTGCAAATCATATAGGGTAGAAGATCATATCTCATTACATAAGAATCTTGAATAACAAAATGTATACTGTACACAACCGATGGTGTAAAATAACCTGCCATTCTGGAATCTCCAGATGTTCTCTTAGCTTTTCAATGTCATTAACGAGATCCCATGTGGTGTTTTGCTCTAAGCAAGCATGTGGTGTGCTTTTCCCTGCACCTCGCTGATAAAGATAATAATTGTCAATTTGCCATCGCACAAAAGCTTGGGAGACCATCATTGCACTCAGAAACTAACCTGATCAAATAGAACGATTCGATAAAAGTCGGGATCAAAAAATCTTCGGTTGCTTGGGGAAGTTCCTCCTCCAGGACCTCCATGAATGAAGACAACCGGCTGTAAAAAAATGCTTAGAAAATGATTAATCAAATTTTCTTGTAACCGTTCTTTACACTTTCCCCTCAAATTAAATAAATAAAACAACCAGGTGCCAATGCGTATAATTTAGCATTCCCAAAGGATGCAAAATGCTTAGATTCATCCAACCACACATGCATGTGTAAAGATAGGTTTCAGCATTACAGTTCATACAGCTGCATTAATACTTAGAACCACTAAAAAAATTGTCCATTGCCTCCAAATATAAACATATAAACCTACTGCTTGAACAGAAAAGATAAAAATTTAAAAAACACATTCAATCCATTGCTACTCACATGGCCACTGGGGTTTCCTGATTGTTCCCAGTAGATTGTGTGAAGATCTGAAACCTTCAGAAATCCTGTACTGTAGGGTTCTATTGGTGGGTAGAGATTTCTGATAAGTTCTTGGGATTCTTTTTCTGAAGCCATCAAACTACTAGGTATTGGTTCAATTCTATGATCAATGCTTTGCATGCGAATAACTAAGCTCTTTCCGCCTGCGCATCACACCAAGAACGCAAATTTTAGTATACCCTTGTGAAGGAATAAACTTGCTCAATATAATAATGCAGAAACAGATTCAATAGTAATGAAACACGGACATTTGATGAGACAAGTGACCCACATAACTCTATCATTGTATCACATAATTAATAAACTATCTAAACAAATCTGGAAAGTGGAGAGAGAGAGAAGGAACCTGAAGAAGGAATTTGTTGGTGAGAGAATGGAAGTGAAATGGGAAATTTGAAAATTAGGGAAGGTAAGATGAAGGAGGTGGAGAGGGTGTTGGGAACAGAACCCAACTTCATTGTTTTGGATTTATTATGAACATGTCACACTGATTATCCTTATCCAATTAGCACTTGCCAACGTAAACATCGTGTGTACTTTCCCACTCACTAATTGGTGTCTTTTGTTTGTTACAATGGTTTTATTATATTTAAAATGAACCATTTAATTGGTGTTTTATGTTTTTTTTCATAAAATACTTTTATGTTATGCACCCTAAACTCTAAACCCTAAACCCTAAATTCTACATATCAGTTAGGCTGACACATAAAGTAACAACAATTATTTGCTATCACATGAAAAAAAAAATATTATTAAAAAAAATATATATTAAAAAAGAAAGAAAAAAAATACATAAAATATAGAAGATTAGACCAAAATTTATATGTTAACAAAAATGATACATAGGTAAACTATACCTATTAATAAAGAATTATAATAACAGACTAGATGGAAGTCTATTATACCAATGAAAGGATTTTTTATGAATAAATCATAAATTAACAAACTTATCAGCACACGCATCCCCTTTATGAAAAATATGAGTAACCCTAAATCTGATTTTTTCATAGTAATTAAGACAAATATTTCATAAATTACGAAACATCCAAGTAATATTGTCCTAACAGTAAACGCAACACAAACCAAGCCAGAATCACATTTCAGTTAACAAGTACTTTTTAGTCTTCTCCAAAAACATATTTGAAATGGGTTTTAATAATATATTTAACTTAGAATACATAGTAATCATTGGGGGAGTTGAAGAAAGGATAGAAGGCATTAACTGTAAAGTTGGATAAGATTTAATAAGATTCACTATCTTAAACATCATCCATCTTATATCATAAAAATAAAAATATTAAAAACATACATTTTTTAACAATCAAATAAAATATTAATGATAGTGTGAATTTTATAAGATTGTTTTATTAAAATAAAAATTACAAAAAAAAATTAAAAATAACGTGATACAGTATATATATTAATGATGATTTTTTATTATATTTTGGATTGTTTTTAGTTCAATGTCTTATATTTTCTTTAAAAACAATTATTTAAATAATTATATATGAAAAAATATTTATTTAATAGATAATAATTTGTATAATACAATATTATATTCATAATAATATTAGTTTTAAAATATGTTATAAAATATATCTTAATTTAAATTTTATTATTTAATATACATAATATTAAAATTGGTATATTACTTTAAATTAAATTGAGCAATTTTTGTTATGGATTCAAATATCAAATATTTATTGTTACACATCTTCACTTTATTTTTAGAAAATTGGACTTAGAAAACATGTAAAAGAGGGGAGAAAAATTAACAAACTTTAGCATGCATAATTATATTGTTAAATTGGTAAATATTGAGTGCATTACATTATAATTATTCAACTTAAGTAAAAATAAGAAATATAAATTAAAAATATATTTAAAATTAAAAAAACTGTACATAATTAATTCAGGTAAATAAATACAAATATAAATAGCTTAAACTGAAAAGGAGAGTAGTAAGATTTACAAAAAATTGCCACCACGAATACATCAGATTTAAGATGCAAAAATAAAATTTAATATAAAAATAATAATTAATCGGATTAGACAGAGATTTAAGGGAAAAAATCAACTTTAACATAATTTCTTAAAAGTAGTTAATGGTTTAAGATTTTATAAAAAAATACATAGATAATTGCTAAGTATACAATAGGAAATTAAGTATTGATAAGTTGAAAACCTTGCATATTATAATTTAAGAGAGAAATAATTTTTTATTAAAATAAAACAATTTTTTCTAAAAAAATTGTGTTACTTCACAATTTTAAACTAGTATATTTTCTGTGTGTAATTGTAAAAGTAATATTATTTTACGAAATTATGTGTCATAAGTGATATAATAAAGTTTGAAGGATCCTTCTGCAAAACAGAGATTTAGATTTCGTACTTAGAAGTTCATTACACACTGTGATTCAAATAGAAGTAGCAGAAAATACAATTTTATTGGAAAGAGAATTTCACTACTACTACACATATGCTACAAACCTACAACATACAACTTAATCCTCCTTTGGTTTATCACTCACACATATAACAGGAGATAATTCCATTCTAACTGCAAGACATTTTTCAGTTTATAACAGAGGTCACTGCCTCACAAAAATTTCACCTAATTGATCCCAAGACCAAGGCATATATAAGAGTATTTATCACCCCTTCTCAGCCTCAATTTTTGTGCTGCTTAGAAATGAGGAAAACTCAAAAAATGTCTATTCTTTGGAGCACCTTATTTAAGCATCAATGGTCACAGTCATTTGGTTTGGGGTGCATGGATCTGCCTCTTCCAGCATTTGAACCAACATTCTCATTGAAGGTCTTGAAGCTGGAATTTTGGAAGTGCATAGTAATGCAATTCTCAACACCTTCATGGCATCCTCTTTGAAATGCTTTGCAATAGTAGGATCCACCAATTCAAGAGCCTCTTCTTTGCTCCTATTAGTGCTGCATACCCAATGAACAATGTCATGATTCTCTCCAAACTCTGCCTCCATTGGCCTCTTCCCAGTTACTAACTCCATCAGAACTACCCCAAAGCTGTAAACATCACTCTTCTCTGTCACCTTACAAGTGTAGGCATACTCTGTCATAGCAAAAATCAACATCATCAATCTTCAAGTACAATAAGCCCACAAGTGAAAATATCCCTAACACCAAACTACAATACAAGTACTTGATCCAACTTTTGTGATTTCTCTCCTCTAAAGTCACTAAGGATAAAGTAAACATTTTCAATTGTTGACAAGAAATGAAGGATGTACTATGCATAAGTGTGTAATAGGAGTGATTGATGTTTCATAAAAAACATTAGTAAGAAAACAAGTAATATAACTATGGATGTGTTGAAATATCAACCGGTTAAATAGTTTTTCATCAATATTTTTTTTCACTTTAAGCCAAATAGTTAGAAGTTAACATGACTTTTTTTGGTAACACAAAAAGAGTAATATATTGACAACTTATGCATCAAATGATGAAAATAACCTTTCTTCATATCATCAATCACATTGAGTATATTGAAGTAGGTTGTCAAAGTATCTATTGAACACAAAATAAGGTGGTTTAAAGCTTACCAGGAGGTATGTATCCAAGTGTTCCAGCAATGACATTGGTCCAATTGCCTGCTCCTCCATTGAGAATCTTGGCAAGGCCAAAATCAGCAATCCTTGGCTTCCATTCCTCATCCAGCAAAATGTTACTGGATTTGACATCCCTATGTATAACTGGTCTATCACAGCCATGGTGCAGATACTCCAATCCTGTAGCAGCACCCAATGCAATGTCATACCTAACCTCCCACCCCATCTCAGACTTCTTATTACAGGTGTGCAACCTGTCCCACAAGCTCCCTTTTGGTAAAAACTCATAAACAAGCAAACTGCTATCTTCACTTGTGATGCTACAATAGAGCTTCACAACATTTACATGCCTTATAGAGCTAAGAGTGGCCACCTCTGCATCAAATTCTGGTGACCTTGAACTCCTCCTAAGCATAGCTGAGGTGCTCCTGCAACTTCCCCTGTCACTTAGATTTGAAGTCCATATGTGTTTCACTGCAAATTCTGCCCCACCTTTAAGCACAACCCGATAAACACTCCCGGATCCTCCCTTGCCAATCAAATTCTCAGCCTTGATCCCGTGAACGATTTCGCTCTCATTGAAGTTTAGCACATGGTACTGCTTCACATCCCAGGAAGTAGTCTTCATTGGCTTCTCAAACTTGTTCTGCCTTAGTTTTGTGTAGAGGAAAAATGCTCCAAGCAGAACCATTACAGCAGCAACCAAACAGACTAAAAGGTTTCGGACTCTGCTGGAGCGTCTAGATTGCATTGAACATGGTCTGATACCTTTCAAAGTCTGGCTGCATAAGCCAGGGTTTCCCATGAACCCGTCTTTGAAGGCTGAAATACAGAGTAATTCTGGTATGGAACCAAACAACTGATTGTTTGATAAGTCAAGAAGGCTAAGTCTCAGAGATGATAAACTGGAAGGAATTTCACCAGAAAGCCTGTTTGAGGACAAGTTCAATGAATTGAGAGTTGGAAGGGAACCGATGCTAGACGGTATAGCTCCAGAGAGAGAGTTACCAGCAAGGTTTATCTCATTCAGAGATGTACAAGAACCAATGGAATCTGGTACAACACCAGAAAGATTGTTCCCATCCAAAGTAAGAGTGGTTAGTTTCTTCAAATTGCCAATGGTTTCTGGGATGTGACCAGAAATTTGATTTGAACTTAGCTGAATTGACACCAACGAAGAAGCTTCTGAGATTTCCATTGGTAACTCACCTGCGAACTTATTGTTAGATAACAACAGTTGAGCCAGAGATTTTGCTTTGACAATATCAGATGTCACTGGACCTTCAAACTGGTTCATTGCAAGATCAAAAATAACCAAATTTGGCAAGCCCCATATGCCTGAAGGAACTACACCCGAAAGTGAGTTCCTGCTCAGACGAAAACGAACCAAAGATGTGCATTTTGCATATGTTTCTGGTATTGTTCCATTGAAGCTGTTGTTCAACAGTGCTAGTAGATTGATTTGATTGTTCTTGCACAGGAGAGGTGGTATAGGGCCAGAAAGAAAATTGTCTGAAACATCAACGTATTGAATGCCTTCCCAAGAGCCAAGATTTTGAGGAAGAGGGCCAGTGAGGTTGTTAGCATAAAGAGAAAGCTCTATGAGATTCTTGAGATCTCCAAGCTCCTTTGGAATTTCCCCTGACAACTTGTTCACAAAAAGATGAAGGGATGCAAGGTTTTTTAAGGACCTTACCTCAGAAATATCACCTTCAAGCTGATTAAAAGAAGCATCAAAGTTAACAAGACTAGTAAGGTTGCCAAATCCAACTGGGATTTTCCCACTCAGGAAGTTATCATATAACTCAAGCTGCCATAGCTTCCGAAGCTTTACTATATCAGCCGGAATCTCACCATACAAATGGTTGTCAGAAAGCTCAATATTCTGAAGCTGAGTGAGATTCCCAATCCCCAATGGAATATTCCCAGTGATGCTGCAATTTGTGAGGTAAAGCCAATACAATTTTTCAAGTTTTAACACCTCCAAAGGGAAAGGATTTTCCTTCAACAGGTTATCCCCAAGACTCAGGAACTCAAGACTAGTTAGATTTCCCAATGATTTCCATGGAAACACCCCAGAAATTCCACTGGAGTTTAAGTTCAAGAACTCCAACTTGTGCAAACTCGACAAATCAGGCATTTCTCCATTGAATGAATTCACACCCAAATCCAAATGCTTCAAGTTGGTGCACTTCCTCAACCCCTCACTGATGCTTCCACTCAAGTTGTTGGACCCCAAAGATATCTTCTCAAGCGATTGAAGCTCGCAAAGTGAATCAAAGGGAACAGCACCCTCCAGCTGTTTCTGCGGAAGATTGATTTCTGAAACAAAGCCTTTGAAATTGCATACAATCCCAGTGAATAGGCAGGGAGATTTTTCTGGTGCCCATGAACTAAAAACACTTGCATTTGAACTTTGTAGTGAGGACTTGAACTTCATGAGTGGTTGAAGTTCATCTGAGAGCGAAGAAACAACGAGGCAGAGGAATAACAGGGCAGTAGTGGGAATAATGGGAGCCGAGCCGTACCGGAAAATCCCTCCGGCGATCATACCGGCGGCGAATGGCGGTTGTTAGTGTTGAGTAAGTGTAAGAGTTGGTGGAAATGAAGTGGACAAAAAGAGTTTGGTTTGGTTTGGTTTGGTTTGGTTTGTACGTTGAATTTTGAGTTTGGTTTCACATGGAATTTTATCCACGTGCATGGAAACAACATAATTATGGGCAAATAACGAAAACGTGGCTTCAACTTTGACTATATGGGACTCTTCTTAGTTGTATACGGTTGACTCATCATTTATAATATTAACTATAAATTATTTATTACATATTTCTTATTATAATTCAATATTTTCGATTTTTTCAAAAAACTTTTAATTTCTTTAAAAATATTACTGAACAACAATATATGCAACTTAAATATTTTATAGTTTGTAACTAAATTCTAACTTTCTTTAATTTAACTGATTTCGTATAGGTGATGATATGTTAACACCTAGTAGAAAATATGAAATTAATAAAATAATATTTGAATCATATTTAATGTATTTTTTAATTTTAAATATTATTATATTATTATAATATGGTATTAAGTATATGTTTTTATTATGTGTGGTGTTAAAAAAAATTCATTCGTATATATTATTTGTATAAAGTATTTTAATCAAAGAAAATTTTATATTTTAAAAAATAAAAGTTTTAATTTTTTTAATTTAATATATTTATTTATTTCATTATATCGTATTCATTTTAAACAACGTTGTTTTTTCGTTAAACGGTATATTTTAAATAAAACTGAAGTTAAAAAAATCAAAATAACTTGCAAATTCGAAGGGATTTTAACCTCAATGAAATTTGACACATAAATTCTAGTTTTAAGTTTTTTTAACTTAAAAAAAAATACTTTTAAGACGTGAATTTTATATAAAATAAGTTTTGTATAAGAAAAGGAAGAAAAAAAAGTGTATACTTGGATTATTTATTCAAATAATTATTATATTATTATTTCGTTCATACCTAAAATTCATATTATATATCATAAATGATCTCATGAAATAAACAAACAAACATCACCACTTGATTATGGGATTTACACAATTATTGTGTTTTATTTATGCATAATCAATTGATTATCCTAAATATATAAGGAGGTACAAACAATGGCAAATGAAATAAATATGTAATATAAAGTTATATAATTTGATTTTTTCCCTGACTTACTTTAGCAATGAACAATAAAGAGAGATGGTAAATGATTTAACTTTGTGTATTGATCAATACACCAAAAAGAAAACACTACAATAAAATCATGAAATAGAAACTAATTTTTAGAGACTAAAATAATTAGTTACAATAGTAACTAAATTAGAAACCATTTTGGAAACTAAAACAAAAATTGGTTTCTAAATTAGTTTCTATTATTTTCTATTAATGTTAAATAGTTTCTAAATTGGTATCTAATTAGCAACCAAGGTTTTAGAAACTAAATTTAAAAACTAAATAATTGGTAGATAAAAACCTTTGTTACTAATTAGATACCAATTTAGAAACTATTTAACTATAATAGAAAATAATAGAAACTAATTTAGAAACCAATTTTTGTTTTAGTTTCTAAAATGGTCTCTAATTTAGTTACTATTGCAACTAATTATTTTGGTTTCTAAAAATTGGTTTCTATTTGATGATTTTCTTGTAGTGGAAAGTTATATAAAGTTATTTGTTTTTTTTTATCTCATTTAATAGTTGAATATTGATTTCTTAACCTTTGAAGTTTCTAAAAGCAAATAAAGAGAAGATAAGATATTTTAGAAATTCACATCGATAAACAACTTTTTATATAATATATAAATGATTACAATATTTATCTATTAAATACTTAAAATTTACTTTTTAATAGGATAATAACTAAAAAATCTCTTTTCATTTGATTGAATGTTAATATTGTTTCATATTTTTCCTTAAATTTATATTTTAAATTTTTATGTGTATGCTAATATAATATATGTAAATTAATAAATATATTATGCTTTATCTACTAATTTTTAGTTGAATAAAGTTAATTTAAAGTTATAATTTCTATATTTGGATTGTGAAAATAAAAATAAAAAACATGAAATTATAATTATAAGTTGAGTGTTAATATTAACAAAAGCAGTGATAACACAAGTATTAAGATATAATATGAATTGTAAATTATGTGTGAATTTTAATCAATTTATCGGTACATTATTTATTTTATTATCAATACATAGTAATTTATCAAATAAATTACAGTCACGCTTCATTTTTTTTCTTAATTATGTTTGATATTCTTTCATTAAAGTTCTGATTTATATCATTAATCATGAATAGTTATAAAATTCATTTTAAGTTTAAGAAGTATTTTCAATTAGCTTATATAATTTCTTTAAATGACTATATATAAAACAAAATCATTCAATACCTCAAATAGTATTTTATATTAATATGTCTTACTTAAAGTTATTTTCATTTTAAGCTCGATTTCATAATAAACTTTTAAGTTATATATTTTACATATATTCATTTTATAATATTTTTTATTGCATTTTTTATTTGTAATAGAATATTTGCATATTTTATGATTAGATGAAAATAGTTAGTGTAGGAAATAAATGTTTTGGAATTTGCCGCGAAAGTTGACTGAGCATGTGAACACCGACTCAATCTTGGGTCCATCTGACATTTTTTAAATTATTTTATAAAATTAAATTAAACTTATTAATATAGATTTTTTTTCTGCATATTCAATAATTTCATAGCACGTAGAAGTATTATTAAAATTAAAACTATTTAAATATATTTTTATGTTTTAAACATTTTTAAAGAAAAAGATTGTAAAAGCAAAGAATATTTCAAATATATTACGCTAAATAATTTATCTAAATTATTGGAAGTATATAACCTTCTCTATCATATTTCTTAGTTCTTATCTATCTTTCATATTAGTAATTTTATCATATTATTGAATTAAGCTTCTCTTTTACTTACTATTTCTTATTGCATTCAATATAGTTTATCACTTATATATTTATATCAAATTTATATTATCTGTTAATCTTTTATTTTATTTTTTTACTGAATTTTTAAAATACATTGATTTTAATATTTTAAAATATTTAAAAAATAATATAAAATTAATATATTTTGAAAGTACAATAAAAATAGTAGAAAAACCAATAGAAAGTCTCTATTTACTTATATAGACTATTCAAATGAAAAATATAAGAAAGTTCAACCAATATTTTAGAACCATTGGTATATAATATTTACTTATATTTTTATTATTTTAAAGAAAGATTAATTAAAAAGCAGGATGATAAGATAATTCTTTTATTTCTTTCTCTCCTTCTCCACCTCACTATTACCACGATTGCATTGACATTACTTTTATAAATATCATTAATATCATCATTACATTATTGTTGTAATTTTTATTATAACAGTTTATATTATTATTAACCATTAATATTTGTATATTCATTTCCAATATCATTACAGTTATTATATTCATGTTATTACTTCACTATCATTCTCCTATCAGTACAACTATCACCATCATTATAAATATTAAATTTTATGATCATCAAAGAAAGAGTTATATATAGCACTAATCCTATAACTCTATCATAAAGCTATCAAATCAAATCAATACTTTTTTATGAATATAATTTGAATTTACTGGTATTCACTAAATTTTATGAAAAAAATAAATTGTTATATGTGAAGTTAACCTGAGAGACAAAAAGAATTGAGGACCACTTTTCATTAATTTGGTGAACCTGTTGGACTATAGGTGGAATGCAACATCATCCTTTTTTTAAGAAATTATATTACATGTATAAAATATTAAATTAACCATATAATATAAATTATATTTGAGAAAAATATGATATTTGGTTGAAAATGAGAAAAGATCCAAATAGAATAGTCAGTGAAATTCTTATCTTATACAGTGGTGTTAGAATAATGAAATGATTGAAGAAGAATAAGGTAAGCAATGAAAGATACGTTTATCTAATTCAAACTATTCATTCACTAATTATTCTACTGTTTATATATGTTTCACTGTGTAAGTGTGTGACTGAGAACACACTACCCATGATTCTAACTTTCAAACATTAGAAACTTCTGTCTATATTTATTGGATCAAAGAAAAAAGAATTACCAAATAAATATATATATATATATATATATATATGTCTCAAAATAATCATTACTTTTGAATTTGAATATACAATTATATTAAATACAATATTTTGTGTCATTTATAATAATTTTATCAACTAAAAGAATAATAAGAAGGTGCTAGAAAAGTTACAATGGACACAGAAAATGGTAATTGAAATGATCTTCTAGATCTTTCCACCATCAAATATATAAGATCCACACAAATATATATATATATATATATATATATATATATATATATAAATTCACAATATGCCTGTCATCTTTGAATTGTAGACTTCTGTGGTGTCATCTTTTTAAAAGTATTAAGATGTTGAAGTGACATATTCACACTTTGTCCCACTCATTCAATTTTTCACAGTTTCTACATTCATCAGTTGAAAGATAAAATCTTAAACAGTTTTTAATTTGTTTATCTTTTTTTTTCTTTTTTACAATTGAGAAGGATTAAGTTTATGTTGTCCAATACAACTTGTTTTGAATTTTAAGAAAATATTTTTTTTTAATATGAATATAAGAAATTAATCTCAATAAATAAAAGTTTAAGGAATTATAAATAATTAATATTTAAACGTGTTTGAGCAAACTAAATATTTCTTAGAACTGAAATTTAAGATGGAAGCAGAATTCAACCAACACGAAGCTGAATTCAACCGACGCAGCATACCTTTGATACTGACAGGTGCATGCATCTAAAAAGAGTGAGATTGCAATTATTCATTTTTACAAAATTCTTTAATCAAATTAATAAAACCGTGATTTGATATGTGATATTAAATTAAATTTTATATAGTATTTATTTAGATAAAATTTATTATATCATTATTATTATATAAAATATTTATTTTTATATTTAAAATATAAAATCAATCAAAATTAAATAATAATATATAAATAGAAACCACCAAACTTCTTACAAACATTAAATAATATCACTTATTTTTCTTTATATATATCTTACCGTCTCACTCACTTCTTATTCTTTTTATATTTGGGTCTTCCAGATAATGAGAACAGCAGGTTTTTTAATGCACATATTTTAAATCTCATGCATTTACTTGCAATTCTATAAAAATTTTATTTTTATTTTAAACACAGACTCAAAATACTTTTTACCCTAGTTATAAAATTTGATTAAAATAGTATCATTCACTAAAAAAATTCAAATTAATCTCTATATCTTACTAAAATACCATTAACTTGGAGAAAAATATTCAATACTGTTACTTAAATAAATATTATTACTTTAGGAATAATAAAATTATATGAAATTAGTAATTTACTCAATTTTGTTTTCTATCATATCCATTGTCATGTGAACGCTTAGAAATTAGTCTAATCTCACAGAACTTGTAGGACCATCTCTACAGCAAGGTCTCTGCCTCAGTACTTGTCTAAGAAGTCTGTTTTTTTTTTTTTTGGATTGTTTTAGATTTTAGAGGAGACAATTTCCTCAAATTTGTGAGTTTTCTAAAGAAAAAACAGAAAATCTTTTCAGAGATCTTAATTCATAATAATAAATTTAATCATGGAGTTCCTGAACGAGTTTTAGTCAAAATATGAAACAAAAAAGTTGCAATATACTAAATAAGAGATATGAAATTTGTGCTGATCCTAATCTGTCACTGAATTAATGATAGTTGTTTTTCTACTAAAATTAGTCTAATTTTCCTTAAACTAACAAAATAGCTAAACAAAACATTTTATTATATTATTTTCTTTTAATTCGATGATGTATTATATAATATGATCTTCACCAAGCTAAACTTTCAATAACATTAAAACTGGAAATTATCCAAGAACATAAACATTAAAACTTGATATCAGAGTCCTTCCATTAGGAAGGTACCCTTCAAAAATATATGTATGCCATACAAGTTATGAATACACGGTATTCTTTAGTAAAAGGCGAAAGAATAGTTCGCAATGTAGTCACAACATGGCTCAATGCTGTGATCGTAATATGTTTAGTAATATATATTACAAGAAGATTTGGAGGTTGCTTTCATTAATCAATGTGGGACTCAGAGTGCTTTCAGTGATAAGCATCAAATCTCCATCCTTCAGTTTCTTCTCTGCTTAATCTATCTTTCACAAACTTCTAAGCAAAAACATTTTTCTTCAACCATTCGGAGTAAAACAAAATATTTTGTTATTTATTTAAACAGACTTTAACTATATCTTATATGACATTATGATTATTGATTTGTTATGACTTCATAAAGGAAATTGTATTTTTTTATTTAAATAGACACATAATTATATCTTATATGACATTATGATTATTGTTTTTATGAATTGATATACGAAAAACTTAGCAGTATATAGTAGATAGTTGTTAATCCAAGTTCTAAGTTGAAATTTCTATTTTAGGGTTTAGGAAAGATCTCAGGATACACTCAGAAATTGATTGCACATAAATTGAAGCCAAAAATCTGGCTAACTAGATCAGATAACAGTTCTGTCACCTTTCCAATTTCAGAATAGAAACCAGATAATGGATGCCTGGAGTTTAGTCATGTACATTGCAGCAAGATTTGACATTTTTTTATTAATAATGTGGGATCACCATGCCAGAGCACAGTGGTAATTTTTCTTCATGGCAGCAATTAACTCTGTTTTATAGGTTTCTTAAAGTAGAATTGTTGTTTTAAAAAATGATTGATTATCAACTAATATTTACAATTTAGCTCAAACTCTTTGATATTGATCTTTTTTTCCTATAATATTAAGTCATTGTTTTAAGTAGTTACAACAGTAGTACATATGATCCAAAGTGAGAACTGAGTGTTGCATTCCTTGGATATTATTACCAGGAAAAACACTTTAATTTGCTCACTGTGTCGGTGGCCAATGTTTTTCATATAGTAGGTTTTTGCATGTGCCAGCAGAAATATTTTGTCTGCCTTCACTTACAGAAATATATTTTGTCTGCCTTCACTTACAGAAATGATTCTGTTTTTATGAATTTTGTTTTGGGCTAGTTATGGTACCTACACAGCATAAATGCTCCTACAGTTTTGCTCCACTGATATTGAAAACCACTTGAGTTGTACTCCAGCCATAGGTAAAAAAAAAAACAAATAATATCCAACATTTCTATCTTGTGCAACATTTCTGAGAAGTCAATGCAGAAACAAAATTCAGTTTTGGAAAACAAAGATCCAAATCTCTTTTCTTCAGCTTCTTCTCTGCCTGAATTTATGTTCACAAACTTCTAAGCTAAAACATCTCTTATAGACCTTTGTATACCCACTACAAAATGTAGCAGTTTCAAAAAGTTCAACAAGTTGACAATGTAAGTGGAAGTAAGAAAAACTTGCAAGAGCAATTAGGTTAGAAAGTGCAACATCAGTTTGGTTAGAAAGGCACTATCTCTATCTTATGAAACTTCTATGAGTTTCTTCTTCTTCTAAGGGTAGATCTAATACAAGGTTATGAGGCACAAAGCAGAGACATTTCTCTTTATATGTATACGATTAGAAAAACTAGATGTTTCAGTATAGATATTTTTCTCCTATTTCTTTTACATGATTAAAAGTGTCTACACATGATTAGAGAGTAAACATGATTTCAGAGATCTCCTGCATTTCTTTATATTTCTCTGGATTCTGTGTAAATTTTCTCCTATTTTTTTTCCCTTTTATCTAAGAATTGCAATTACCCACTGAGCGACTAATGAATAAAAGAAATAGAAGGACAAATATGTGAAACATGTAGATTCTCCAGTAATTAAATTATTTGAAACCCAGAGATCAAGTATGCTCCCAAGATGATCAAATTCATTTTGATAAGTGGAGCATTTCAAATACTTCAAGTTAATCGTTCTAAATCCATTTTAATCTGCATGTTCACTCTATAAGTGTCTTCAAACCAAATGCATTTCGTAAGCATAAAGAAGGAAAACATGTTATTCGACGTGAAAATCAATTTGATACCTTAATTTTTATTTTATATTATTATTTTATTCAATATGGCTTAAAATAATTTAAGTTGGTCTTTTTTTAAAATGGTTTTTCACGTCATTAAGTACGTGATGACTTGAGAAATAGAGTTGAACACATGAAATTATACTTGAAACATTGTTGGACTGATATTTTCCCCTTTTATATAGTTTCCTGGTTATCTTCTTCCCGTGTTTTGATTCTGTTATTCATCTTCCTGTTGTAATGGATGACGTTGCAAAGTCAAAATATTAAATCTCTATAGTTAATGATGTTAATGAGGTTGTGAGATTCATCAAGTGTTCCTTTTTATACTTAAATATTCATAAGTCTCTTAATTAAAAAAAGAAAAAGTCAAGAGGACTACATTTAGGAATTTGAAACTCAAAATACTGTTAAAATTTTAAAACAAAGCAAACACAAACACAAACAAATGATGAAAATTAGAAATTTGAGTTCTGTTTGATAAGTTTGTAACAGGCCTTTAACTTTCCCCCGACAAAAACACGTGTGAATAACGTAAAACACCACACAATTCAATTTTGTAATTAACAGGGTCTTTTTACTTCCCCTAAAAAAACACTTGTGAAATCACAGACAGAAACAAAGCAAAAAAGAAGAGACAAAAAGAACATAATCAGCATGCTTGAATAAAATGTATTTTTTTTTCAAATTGAAGTCAAAGAACCAAAGGACGTGAGAAAGATAATGCTTTATACACAAAAAATGAGGGATGGAGCTTGAAATGAGATTTCTCTGATTCAAATTCCTGAACGTAAGTTGCAATCTGCCGCTAAAACTATGAAGAAGTAGACCAACACCAACACCAGAGTAACAAACCGCGTATAAATGCTAACTTAATAAAAGAGAATATAAGGAATGAGCAGAAGCAAAATAGTAAGAGAAAGACATCATCAAGTCAAAGAATGTCTAAGATAGCAGGAGGGAACTCACCAACAAGAGGATTTTGCTCCAAGAAAAGAAGATGAAATCATAAAAAAAATTGAGTCAGAAAAGCATGTTAAAAATAAATATAATAAATGCATTAACACTATTAATTCTGAAAAGCCTGCTGAATTTAATCGTAGTAAATTTGCTGTTGCTAAAAAGAAATCAATGACCACAGATTGAACTATTTGGACAGAAAGGTGAATACACGAGACTTGAGAGACCATGGAGAAGTGAATTTTATGTTCAAACGGTCTTTGGCTTATAATGGAATTTCTTGCCGAACTACAGTGCAAAATTAAAACATGCAGAAGCAAACTAACATACAAACATGCGATTAAATAGATTGAGTAAAATAGTTGATTTGAAAAGTGTCAGAAGCGAATGTTAAGATTGCCAAATAAAACAAATTTCTCTTTACTTACAATTTACATGTGTGTTAACTGTTGTACATACCAAAATCAAAAGTGAAGCAAGACGTTGCATCTTTCTCTCTATTATAATTTCTCAGTAGAGTATACAAAATCAACCAATCCCTTCTCCTTTCCACAATTTACAATTGAAAGGGGTTGGGTGGAGGGTGAACGTCTTGAATCTTCGACATAGATACGTTCCCATTGAGCAAATTGGGCGCCACATTATCCTCCGGAACAACAGGTTTCAACTGCATAACTTTCTCCGGCACCACTTTCTCCCCTTCCACCTTAGCCAGAACCTCAAAATGTGTCGTCAACGTTTCAGGCTTGGTTCTCCACGCAGGGTAACCCTCCAACTCCCCTTCACTCACCTTCTTCTCCGCTTTGAAACCAATCTTCACGTAAGTCTGAGCAGAAACATCAGCCTTCAACAACCTAAAGGAACCTTTCTTGTCAGCTTTGGGCCCTAACACAGAATGTAACAGTTTCTCAAACCCCAACAAGTTCGGATTCGACCCATTAATCGAAGAAAGAGGCCACAAAGTTGAAAACTGAGTGGGTGTAAGAAACGTGGGCACTTCACCCTCGATATTAACTCTCGAAAATGACTCCACCTCTTTGTTCTTCAAGGGCGAAGACAATTCCACGAGACCAGGTGCAAGACGTTTGAGCTTCAACGAGGTTGATGTCGTTGAGTCGGACGGCGCTGCTGCGATCGACGTGGGACCAACAATTCTAAGCGACAGAATCGGAGAAGCCTGGGTTCTAGAAGCATGGCGAAGATGTTCAGCGAGAGTTAAAAGACCGTTAGCGAAACCATTCTCCGTCCGGTTTAACGGAAGAGGAAAATCAAGCGGTTGCCGGAGACTAACGGATCTTGCACCTTTAACGGTAACCGCCGCTCCGTCCGCCAAAACCACTTTCTTCAACACACCAGCCTCCACGTCATGCTACACAGCCAAATAATCGTTTTACCAATCCACAACTACAAACTACAATTATCAATCAACGGAAAAATTAGGTTGAGTTGAAATTAGGGCTTACAGGAAGAGAGAGTCTCATGTTATTGGCGTCGTGAATCCAGAGTTCCATGGGCCCAGCAAGGATGAAGGGAGCAAGAACGGGAAGCGCGCCAGCCGAGGCCCGTTTCTGGACCAAGCCCGTATGGGCCTGGGTCTGGGCTCGGAAAATGGGAAGATCGACGTAATCCCAGCGTTTAACGTCTTCCAGAAGCTTGAAGGGAATAACCTGATGATCGATTTCTAAGTCGAATCGGTACTCTACGGAATGCCCCACTTCAGCTTCCCGAGGATCGAAACCCGTAATCTTCACTTCATCCTCAGCCGTAATCCCTAATCCTTTCACAATTGAATCCCTCAAATCCTGCACAAACAAAACAAACGCCAAACATCAGATTCAGAACCTACGATAATAATCTTTCTTTATTAAAAAAAAGGATTGAATCAGTGGAACATACAGAAATGGCCTTGGGGTAGGGGATTTCAGAGGCGAGGCAGGAATGAAACAGGAGGAACGCCATTCCGAAGCAGAGAAGCGATTTCATGGTGCGAATCGAAAGTGGTTCGACGATGATGAAAGTGTTTTCTCGTTTGGGTTGGTTGGGGAAAAGAAATGGTGAATGAATGCGTGTATATATAGTTGTTTGGTTTTTGGATAGAAGGTTATGGGGGTGATGACGTGGACCAATGAGGATGGAGAAACTTATTTTTGGAGAAATGTGATTGGTGGCTATTCGTGGCGGATACAATTTTCCTAATTTTTTTCCATTAACCATAGATTTCCCCAATTACGCGGCTTTCAGTGCGGTGACGAAATTGAAGCCCCAAACGACGACGTTTTACATGATTATGAGATGTTTCAAAAAACAAAAATCATTTGGCGTCGCCCGGACTCGAACCGGAGACCTTCAGTGTGTTAGACTGACGTGATAACCAACTACACCACGACACCTTGATGTCTTCTTGGTTATACAAAATATATATATTATGTTTTAATAGTCTTGCATGAACAAAAGTTAATCAAATCACATTTGTCCTGTAAAAGTTAGGTTTTGTCTTCTATTTCTATAAAGCATATCTTTAGAATAGATTAAAGTAATAATTGGTTTCAAAATATATGTAGATTTTGATCCCAAAATTTATGATATTATTTGAACTTCAAAATGATTTCGTTTTGAGAGGGCCCGATTAAGTAATGTTTAATGAACAATTAATTTGTTGAGAACACAAGTCCTAAGTATTCTATTTACTGCCTTAAGTAAATTGATTATTTGCGATAATTTTTTTTAGTGAATATAATTACTGAACATATAATACTAATGCTTTTTACATTACATCAGTAAAGGTATTGGTTTTCATTTAAACTACATTAAAATAATTAATTGCTATATTAATTAAATTATATATTATTTTAGTAACTACAAAATTATTAATATTTAAAATAATTTTTATTATTAATAAATATTTTTTTAAATAATATATAATTACCTATCAATATTAATATTTAAAGTTATTAGTAACTAAAATATAATTTTTAAAGTAGGAACTATAAATCTTGTGAAAAAATCATTCCTATCATATAGAAAATGATTCCATGATCCTTAATCGATCTTACCTGAGATGGAGAATTTCCAATTTGTCTATAAAAATCAAAGCTAATTATATTAGTGTATATGATAATTTTTTTTAATACTAATTAATAGGACCTCGTTGTTAAGTGCTACAACATCTCACATTTGAACTCATCTTTGTGGACCAACACGTATTAGTATGGAACATTTTCTTTTTTAAGTAAAGTCTTCATCTAAAGTAGTTGGTAACTAAATATGTGATAGTTAATTATTTTATAAAAATAATTTTATTGATAATAAAAATTATTTTAGATATTAATAATTTTTTTAAGCCTCTAAGATATTATCTAATTTAATTAATGCAGTAATTAATTTTTTATTTTATTTTTAAAAATTGTTTTTATTTAATGATTGGATTGTAAGGTTGAAATGTGAGTTATGAGAGGAATTTTATCTGGAACTATTAGGTCGATGGTAAAAATATAAAGAGTTGCTCACCAGCCATTAATTGTAGTTTTGGCCTAAGGATTTCAACAATAAATTACTTTATCATTTTAATCTATTTTTGATCACCCTCTTCCTCTACACGAACAAGAACAAATTAGGTCGATGATAAAAATATGTGAGTCAAATATAAATAAAGTCATCATAAGATTTCAATATTTTATGGGACTATAATTATAAAGAAATCCCAACATCGATAGAACTTACATTGTTAAAACAAAATACATAGATAGCAATCTTATGAAGACAAAACTCTTCAAGTGTTCTGGCTTGTCTGGATCAAGTTGTAATTAATTTTATAGCCTCTTGACCCGGTTGTGTATAATTGTCAAGTGACATAAGTGTCCAATGCCAACTTCTCTTCATTTAAAAAAAAAAACATTATAAGCCCTGTCTAATTGCAAACATGTATATAAAATTTATTCAGAACTTATTTTATATTCACACCTACAAAAAAATTACATTATGTTGATGATCTCTCTATATCCATATCTATATGTAGAAATATTTAAACATAAGTACAATTAACAGACGACCTAGCCGTACGCATAAAACAAAAGTAATGACGTGCAATTCGAAATGCTTATTAATTAAGATGAAAAGCAACATTCTAATTAATAATTAGCACTTTAAAAAATATTCTATCTTAAAATAGGCAATTTAATTTTGTATTTAAAGATAGTCATTCAATATGTGATCGTGATTGAAATCTATAAAGTTTAAATACGTCTCTTAAAGGATGTGTTTATGTAGGACACGTATATCGGACTCCAACACACTCGTAAAATACATATCTATGCACATAAAATTTTATTGTCAATTTATATAATTCATCCTCATATTTATATTGGTATCCGTATCTATACTACATAACTTGAAATTGAAGTCATTATATTAAACGAGACATTCATATTTATTTAAAATTGAAGGAGCCATATTAAAACAAAACTTCATATTTATTTAAAGTGGGAAATTTCGAACTTGTTTACTTACTCTAACTTGTAATTTTCATATCTACACAACATACAACATGATGTTCAAATCTTGCAACATCTAATGTGTAAAAAATACCATATTTGTTTATAAAAAGTAACTGAATAACAGTTCTGAAAAGAAAACATAACAATCACCCAACAAAGGCCCTAAGAAATAGATATTGAAACAGGTACATTTGATCTTCTCAACTTCCTGCAAAAAAAAATCATAAAAAGCTCTACATTCACTCATGAAACAGGAGGGTGACAATAACACTGTCAACAAGTTGATCATGCAAAAACCCTCCTGCAAAATGAACCTCAGAGCAATGGTGAAGGTGGCAGACATTGCGGGCCTTGAAAACAGAATTATTATCGAAGAACATAAACTTGATAATAGTTTGCATGAACTGCTATATATTTTGGTTGCACTCCTCGTGAACCTTTCGAGAATGATGGAATATGCATAAAGTGGTCATGATTTAGATATGAAACTTGTTCATACTAATATGAAAAAGCTGAGCGTAAACTTCTCACGAGATCCTTCACTGTCATGCAAAATTCCATATCCATCTGCAATTTTCAGAAACGGTTTCCTTACTGAAAGAAAATTATATCTTAATGGAACAAATTAATGAAAAACAGCAAATGATGCGTACCAATTGAGCATTTTGTATTAGACATGAACAGTTGTTTTTTAATTATTTGAAGCAGGTGTTATTGGTACATTGAAACTTAGTTTAGCCAATGGAATAAGTGCAGAATTTACCTGAGCAATAATGGTTATATCAAGAATGAAACTCCCAAATGACAACGCACTGCTATTGGTAACTTTCAAATGGAGTTTCTCAATTTCGCTGATCGTTTTCTCTATGATTCCTTTATTCTTCTCACAGTGTATTCTTATGAGAACATTTCTTTCACAAATTCTTGCTTCAATTTCAGGTAGTACCTCGTCCAATGTACCACCAGTTTCTGAACTGGAAGAGTCTTCAGCATCACTCGATAGCTGATATTTCTTCACAGTTACCACAGATTCCACAGTTCTCTTTCTGTTCTGTTCCTCCTCAAGAGTACTCACTTTCTCTTGCAATTGTTTCATGTACTTGATTGATTCTCCAAGAACAGAAGCTTTGTCCATCTGTTAATAGGGAATTGAAAGAAAAAAAAAAAAAGCAAAAAGAGACTTTAAGGAAGTGGGTGATAAAATTCAAATAGTAACAACTTCCACAGCACAAAAACTATTCCTATTTACTATCTATAATGCTAGATATTTAATTCTAATAGCTTTCTTTTTGTCTTACCTCTTAGAAAATTTCATAATATATAACTGGACAAATCTCACCTCTTAATATATAACTGGACAAACCTTTTATGAGATTGAGTCAGACTTAAAATCCACTTCTTAATACATTCAAAGATTTCACATAAATATCCTAATCGAATGAAATACCACTGTATGTTCAATAATCAACACATTATCTTTATGAAATACATAAGCATTAAACTCAAAAGCACAATGAAAAAATTAAAAGGCATTAACAACATTATTGGGCACCTTCTTTAGACCAGGAACGAGAGCAGATAGAGCAATGAACCGTTGGTTGAGCTTCTCTCTCCGCTTCCTTTCAGCAATTATGTGGTCCTGAGGTTGAGAAAGTTTGGGACGTGTTTCAATCTTTTTGGCCTCTTGGCTGGCCTTGAAGTGGTAGTTTTGATTCCCCAAGGTTCCTTGAGAGATCAACATCTCTGCAAGATTACTGTTATCAATTTCAGGACACACCATCTCCACCTTAGGTTTCCCTAGTCCCAATTCATTTGAGTAATTCGAATTAACAAATGAAAGAAGATTTGAGCATGAAGCATATTGTGTGTCTGGTGTCTGTTGTTGACTTTTGTTGCTATTCCAGCTGTTGTTTCTGAGCTGTTTTGTTGGTCTTTCATTTCCATTTGGTGATGTTTCCATGGTTGTTTTGAGGTTGAAGTTTGAGTTACCAGAGAATGAGAGCTTTTGCAAACTCTCACCAAAAGCAGCACCTGTTAAGCTAGTTGTATCAGCAGGGTTTAACTGCCACTGATGAAGAAAGTTAGGATCCTCCATTATCCCCTGAAAAATCATTATACTCATTAGACAGAAAGAACAAAGTGTATCCATAGTGTAAACTTATTTACCTTAATTCCAATTAAGAATCACTATATGCATGAGATATGCATCTTACCAGTTGAGGTAACCCTCTGATTGATGAAATCTCCATATTAAAACTCCTCATTCAATGAAAAACGGCTGAAGAAAATATCCTGGAACAGAAGTCAGAAGAAGTTTATTAGTTTGGTACTTAAATTTCATGTAGCTAACAGTAATGGTTGCTTAATGGCCATTCATGGAAGAAAGAAAGCCACATACTCAGACTACAACATCCCATGTACATGCATAACAATCAATTATGTCTCAATTGAAGTGAGTATAATTCTTCAGAACTTGCTTTCATATTCATATATACATATATAAACTACAAAGATCTTAAAAATAATGCTGTAAGATGCAGAAGAAGCTTAATAATGAATAGATTGAATCATGTTGGTCAGTGCAGAGCAGCAATTGTTGTTTTGTTTACTCTACCTTCACTGTATTCCAACATATAACACAGTTGCATTGTGATGGTCACAGGTTGTTGATGTGAATGGGGTTATACACAACCATGGAAGCCTATTGTCAACCAAGGATAATAGACAACACTCATCCTATTTTATATTTTAGAGCCCCCTTCATGCTGACAAATAAATACCTCCACCGTTTGTTATTTTGTGGACTTTGGCAGTGTTCTTCACCAACTAGACATTGAAATTTTGATGATAGCTTTGCAAATCCAAGGATGGTTCCTCAGCATGTGGTCCCTCACAACGTCTCAAACCTCAAATTTTCATAACTCACTTTCACCCCTTTGTTCATTTTTCCCAAGTATTAAGAAAAGAAGTGTAATTTATTAACTCTAACTCAACCTCGTAAAACCAATTTATGAGGTGAGGTCTATACCCATTTATATACTATGAAATGATTCAATCTCTAGTCGATGATGTGGATGTGGGATCTCCAACACATTCCCCTCACGTCTAGAGTAACAACTCGTACAGTTGATAACATTTATGGATGATCCGATAACGGTCAAATAACAGATAGTCTGATAAGCCCAACAAACTTTTACTATGATTATGATACTATATTATGAATGAAATATAAAATGTTGTAATATTTAATCGATGCTAAATAGCTGTTTTAGGTCCCTCTTCATCAATTAATCATTCTCCGGGTCAAATATCATTTGAAATTAACAAAATTGTGCAAGCACGAGTGGGATATGTGGTAAGTGGATGCTTGCAATCAATTACCAGTTGGTAAGTTGTCATTTTCCAAATATGAATGAAAAAGGTTGGTTAATTATGAACAACATTTCTAAGTTTTCATTTTTTGTTGAAACGCAACAAAATTTCCATTGACTAAAGAAAAATGTAGCCAATTGGCAAAGGGCATGTGTGGAAGAGAAAAGTGATGGGTAAGTGATAGTGTGGGCCTGAGAACCGGCATATTAAAGAGTCCACACAATAATTAAAAGGATATTAAAAATTGTAGAGATGATAGTTTTGTCGTATGCTAAGGAGTGTGAATACAAGTTAAGCAATAATTAGAGAAAAAAAATAGTATTAGTGTTATGATCAAAGGGTATAAAATAATAGTGGTGTGAAAGTTTTCAAATAATTCTCCAACTTAGTTGACGCCAATCCTACAAACTCGGAGGTTGAGTCCAGTTTTGGACATATTGGCTTAGAAATAAGGTAATGATATATATAAACCATATTTTTTTATACAATTAAATTATAACTTTTAATATTATTATTTCAATATTTTTTTCATATCATTTAATTTTTTATTATATATATTTATTATTAAATTTATTACATTGTATAAATTTTAAGATTGTGAAAATATTATTTTCCTAGAAAGAAATGGGCATGCCACGGTAGTGTTCTAGAAATGTTGCATTATAAACGTGGATTTGTTACTCTCACTTGGCGGTTCCCACCTCTTCAAAACCAAAAGTAAATTGAAAATGATAGCTTCTTAATTTCAAAGTAATAATTAAAAAGACTAAACCATGCAAATTTATTTCATATTTAGACTAATCTAATTAACATTCTGGGTTTAATCATGAATTGAGTTCAAATTCAATATTAGAAGTTGTACTGTAGGAACCTCCCAACGTAATTAGTTCTAACTCGATACCTGAAAAAAACACATGTTTAATCATTAAACTTAACTTAACGTACTTAATTAACCAACATGTAAAACTAATATTAAGATTCAATAAAATTATGTTAAACTTATTAGATCAAGTTAAGTAAATCTTTTGTATAAATAATTACTTCAGTACAAGAAATATTAAAATATTTTATTTATTTATTCAATCTTATTGCTGATAAAAAAAATATTTTATTTACAATAAAGTACGAAGAATAGATTTAGTACAAAATTTGAATTTCGTTAGTTTTATTTGAACTTCTGTAATTTGAATATTTAAAGAAGTGATAATTATGATAAAATTAGAGAAGTTGAATTGAGAAATGAGGAAAATTGACAGCATAACTAATGGCATGGAATAAAATCCTGGTTCCAGCGCATGCAAAACGACAAAACGTATATATGCCTTCCGAGTTTGCACCATATCTTAACCACCGTTATCCCTATTCGTTAATCAAACCCTAACTTTTACAAATTAATAATGGGAAATGTTTTCGCATACCACTTCAATGTGCTAATCCACTTGCATGCATTATAGCCATTATTTTATCAAATATTTGGGCTCTGTTTAGGCCCATTTTCTTCATCTGTGGTCTTGCCTTTTTGGGCTTGCCTTGTTTTATAGGCCCATGCCTTTTTTTCTCTTTTCTAGTTCTTTTGATAAATTTTTTCTTCACCTGCGTACCTTCTTCATGCACCTCGTGAAAAATCGGTTTTGACATTTTTTAAAAATTTAAATAAATATAAATAAAACATAATTTCATTTTTTTAAAATAAATTCAATTGCACACTCCACCTTATACTTTTCTCGCATCTTTTTCATTCTTCTCCGACCAAGAGATTGAGAGAGCAGTTTCATCATTGTATGTGTCAGAGAGTTAATAAGAAGATTCGTTGTATCCAACATTTTTTACTACGAAAATAAATTTTTGTTGAGTTTTGTATTCCATTAGTTTTTTTTTTGGTTTTGTAACTTATGAAGAATGACTAAATTTATTTTAAAATAAAATATTGTTATGCTCAAACTAATAATAAAGGTAAATATATTTCTAATTTTTTTTAAATTAATTTAATTTTTTTATTATTAAAAGATAAATAATTTAATTATTGTTAATTTATATTTTTATGAGATAAATTAGCTCAAACATCTGTATGCTCTTATTTAGTTTTATTTAACATTTAAAAATAAATAACATCAAACTATTTTTTGAAAATTTTAAAAAATAATTTAAACGTAATATTTTTCAGTTAAAAATATATAATATATTATTGTTTATTATTATTATTATTTTGTATAAGTACGACATCTAGACTTAATTTGTTATCAACAATGTCTACATATCTTAATAGCTGGCATGACGAATTCATATTTTTCACATTGGAGTAATCTTATCTGAAATTAGTAAAATCATTATAAATGATAAAATTATATTTTAAATACAGAACAAATCTCTTAAGTATTAAATTGATTTCCATAATCAGAATTAAAGTTTAAGATCATATATTAAATTGAATTAAAGCAAAGTAGTACAAATCAATCCACAGTAACCAATGGTAACAAAGAAACCCCTTTTGTTTCTTTGTATGCATAACAACTAAAGGATATTAACTTATTGAGGTTTATAAGATAATAACACTATTGGAGTAAAATTAAAAAGCAAAAAGGTTTCATAAATAAAGTGACCTAAAAAATATAGAAGCTAAATTAGATGTATTGTATAATTTTTTCTTGTTCTTGTTTAAGCAGAAAAACTATACACAGTTTAGATTTAGGAAAAAAAAAATTAACAAAATAAAGCATAAGTAGTTAGATTTGAGACGAGAAAACTCAGTGTAATCTTTTTTAAGTAATTACATTTTATAGTTATTAATTTGTAAAGAACTAATATAAAACTTAGCATAAAAATTATAAAACAATTCATAATTTTTATAAAAATATAAAATGCGTTAAATAAAGATGAATACACCTGTTTCAAAATTAAATGAATATTGATAGATGTTTCCTCTTACAAAGTATGCTTAAATGTATTATGCTAGATTTATAATTATCATAAATTCCTATATACATTTTTATGGGAATGAGATAATGTGTCTATTAATTGTTATTAAAGTGATATTAATTCCAATATGTTAAATATCAATAAATATTTAAAGTGACTTTATAATTTATTAGTTATGGAAAATAAACCTCAAACAACCTTTGGAGAAGTAGATTAAGACTTTTTTTTCTTAAATTTACAAGAATTAAATATACTAATTTAAAAAATTGAAAAATAAAATATTATATATGAAAGTAAAATTAAAAAAAATAAAAATGGTTCTCAACACATCGCATCATTATCATTATTATTAAAAAGCTAAAATTTAATTTGATTCACATGTCTCGTAACATTAATCTAGCAGTGAAATTGGACATAATATTATGATTAGTTTTTAATTTTATTTTAAAGACACATTTTTTTTAATTTAAAGCATGAGTATCTATACATTAAAGTCTGGGATTAATTTTGCTTAATAATAATTTGTTAAGAGTAGAAATTATTGAGTTTGATTTGTGTCACTGATTAGAGGATCATTCATATTAAAAAGAAAAAGTCATATTCTAACTTTCATATGCATATGGCAGTGTTCCTCACGCGCGGTTGAAGCCAATGGTGGTGTTGAGCAAATTGTAAATGGACACCCAATAACCAAATTTGAACCAGAAAAAAAAAAATTTAATAATAAAAACCCAACACACTCAACACTACAGAGACACTGCCACAAAGGGCAAGAGGCCTATCAGCAGCGAAAGTTTGTACCTTTAGAGTGTGTGAAGAAGGAAGAGCATCATCCATGGCGGCTACTAGAGCAATAACCATTGCGAGCAATTCCACCTGCACTCTACTTAGCAAGAAACCCTTTGTGGGTGGCACTGCTCTTTCCCTCGGCAACCTCAAATTTTGTCGGACTAGGAGGTCTTACACCTGCAGGGCCATCTACAATCCCCAGATTGTCGTCAAGGAAGAAGGCCAACCCGAAACCCTCGACTATAGAGTTTTCTTTGTTGACAAATCTGGCAAGAAGGTACCTTTTTTATTGGGTCAGTTTGGTTTTTATATTTTGTTATCAAATGGGAATTGAAATTTTTGTTTTTTCTTTGTGGGCTTTGCATTCGACCAGAATAATCAGATGTTGGGTGTTAAAAGTTTCTTGCTGTTTGTATCGTTGTTGTGGAATGACATGTTGTGTTGTGTGGTCTGTATCTGATTAGTGGAAACGTGAAATTGAAATGCAATGTTTTCAGTTTCTCTGCGTTTGTCTGTTATTTGTGTGATGGAAGTGTTAGAGGTAAATTGGGGACTGTCTGGTTTAATATTTGTGTTTTCTTTTATGGATCAATAGCTTGCTAAGTTATTAAGGATAGTGTTTGTTTGGGCTGATGTTAAATAATTTTGAATATTTCTTAGACTTCACTAGCTAATTGAGATACTCTGTTTCATGCATGTGTATGTGTTTCCTTATTGTTATACATTTCCTCTGCTTTTATGAAGGGAATGTAGAGCAGGTGCCAAATTACAATGTTTTTTGGGGATTCATCATGATTTATACTTGCTTAATACTTCTGGGAAGCTAATTACCGTGTAGATATGTAATAAGAATGATTATATAATGAGATGCTGCGGTTTTCAACTAGGAAATGGAAGTAACGTTCAATGAATGTAATTTGTAAGTCTATGATCTTACTTGTACCTAAAGTGTAATTTGTAAAATATTTAGGTTTCTCCTTGGCATGATATTCCATTGCGATCGGGTGATGATATCTTCAACTTCATTGTTGAGATTCCTAAAAAATCCAGTGCAAAGATGGAGGTTGCCACCGATGAGGCTTTCACTCCCATAAAACAGGATACAAAAAAGGGAAAGCTCCGATATTATCCGTGAGATACAATTTCTAAGCTCATACTGTTCCTTTCTTATTCTAAATTACATTATTTGTCTTTGGAAGTTCACTTTTAACGTAAATCTATTCTTTACATTATTTTATTGATTTGTTGACGATATAAAAGTGGTGTGGTATATTGCTGGCCTTTGATAATTACCCTTCCTTCTAAAATGCCATCTTCATGTTATTTTTTACCTTAACAGTTGAAGCATTTTTCATCTCTCATTCATCACTTCTTTGGCTTTTCTGTGTTTGGTTGATCTAGCTAGTTTGATTTGGTCACATACTTAGCCTATTCTGAAACACATCTTATACGTGTTCTCCAGCTATAATATACATTGGAATTATGGCTTACTTCCACAAACATGGGAAGATCCATCTTTTGCAAACGCTGAAGTCGATGGAGCATTTGGAGATAACGATCCAGGTATTCCATTAATAATGATTGTAGACTCACGTCTTTGTCATGGTGTTATATTATGAATACAACAGATATGTCTTAAATCATTGTAACTCTGCAGTTGATGTTGTTGAGATTGGTGAAAGACAGAGGAAAATAGGCGAGGTTCTCAAAGTCAAACCCTTGGGTGCATTGGCCATGATTGATGAAGGAGAACTTGACTGGAAAATAGTTGCAATCTCATTAGATGATCCAAAGGCGTCATTGGTGAATGATGTCAATGACGTTGAGAAGCATTTTCCTGTAATATCTCTATCACCTAACTAGCTGATAACTTATTTCATAAGTCTGTTCTTGATTTATTAGTTTATGATTATATTGAGCAGGTAGGCTATTTTTTACTGTTTGATCCAAACTGCAGTCAGCTTATTTACTATTACTGCATATTGACTAAGAATACTGCCGAGTCAAACATAAATAGTACTGGTTGTACTTGTACAGTAGATATTAGGGATTTTCAGCTTAAGTGCTTATTATATAAGATGAATCCAAATAGTTTCCTGAAAGTTCTTCTGAAAAAGCTGGTTTCATTAAGATGCTAATTTTGTGCCAGATGCTCAATTGGTGTCATAGTGAGCAACTTTTGTTTGTTATATAATATTTGGTTGTCTTCAGGGAACTCTAACTGCAATCAGGGACTGGTTCAGAGACTACAAGATACCTGATGGAAAGCCTGCTAATAAATTTGGGCTCGGCAACCAGGCAGCTAATAAGGTATTTTTACTGTATGAATCTCTTGAATAAAGTATTACAGGGAGTTCCTTACTCTGTACTTCATGAAAGAGTTTAGCACTTTACCTGTTCTTTGAAATGGTCTGTTAGTTGTTGTTATGTTTATTGATACAGTTTTCTGGAAGAAGTTGGTTGCCTTGAACTGTATAAGAGGGTGTTTTACGAAACAAGTGATATAATGTATTCCTCTGTGTATGAGTACCACAATAGATTCTTGAACTTAACATAAAGTAACACTAAAAATGCTAAAAGCAAAGGAGTTAATCTTCTGCAGTGTGTTATCATTATTGGTGTTAATGTGAATGTGTGCTGGTCATGGTCTCAAATTTGTCTCAACTGATTCTTAACACTCTAAACCTATATTTGGTGAACAGGAATATGCGCTTAAGGTTATCACAGAGACCAACGAGTCCTGGAACAAACTTATTAAGAGATCAATTCCTGCAGGAGAGTTGTCTCTTGCGTAGAGATGCATTTGGGGAGGGTTGTTGTTCATGCCATTGCTTGCATTTGTACCATTCTATTTATGAAGTACCAATTTCTTCTGTTGAGCTTATCGGTTATATATCTTCGACTATGTTCATTTGGTCAGGCGTTAGTTCAATAAATCCAGCTTGGTTGTGTATTCTACATTTTATTGTCTTTCTTTTTCATATCTCTTTCCAGAATTCAAACGGCAATAAAAACTATTGGCATCTTTGGTCATTAAAAAAAGTTTACAAGGGGCGCTATGCACAAGATGATGGATCATAAATCTAAACTATACTATTGATACATATTTTTCATTAACCAATATCAAATACATAGTTAATAAATGTACTAAAAACTATTGCTATTTACATCATAGTGGCTACCATTGTGCTTGGACAGGCATGAGAAAATCAATGTTCTTGGGACAGAGAAGGAGACGCTGATGTTGCTCCAGTCTTCCCTAGAAGCAACGGCATGGTGGTTGACCTTTCAACGTTTGATACTTGATTTTCACTGTCTTCATCAAACTCATCCACACTATGCAAAAATATCCCTAAACACATTCAAATACCTTTAGAAATTGAGAATTGGACATTTAAGAACTAATAATTGTAGATATTTCAATAGTTCATCTTGACTTATAGATAACAGACAAGTTAATTTTCACGTGGCCAAGTAACATCCATAGCAGGTCTAATTTAAAAGGTTGTAATATGCTTTTATTTAAATCTAAGTTGGGTTGGACATGATTGCAAGGGTGAATTATTAGTGCCGTAAATATTGAACATCCTAGCTCTGACAACAAGTATATGTAATAGAAAATCACAAACAAGGAACGAGAAATTTCCATGGACTTACCAATAAACCATATTCCAGCTGCTGGAAACAATATTGATGTTAGAATCAATGCTGTCGTTCTCCAGTTGTTAATGCTATCCTGGATTATCATTATGTATGAACAACCATTAGAATCTTATATATCACAACGCAATACATTCTGTGACCTGTAAATTTCTCCCTCCCTTTGGTAAGTAATTTGAATGAGAACAGTGGAACTTTGGGGATAAATTTTAAGCCATGTTAATCCATGCATGACATGGACTAAAAATAAAGTAGTTTTGACTTTTTCAGTTTCCATGTACATGCATTATTTCTTATTATAAACATTTGGCTTAAAAGCTGAGCATTTTTTTTCTTCTTTTGATAACAAGCAAAATTTTATGCACCCCATTATGTGGGGAAAGTCCCAATTTCCACCAAAACACTAACAACTTAAAAGTAAAGTGTTAGCAAAGGAATAACCTGGAGAACTCCAACAAGAGGTGAGGAAGGTACATCTCCAAAGATATGAATGGCAACAGTAGACATAGCCATAGACAGAGGCCTCAAACTTGGTTTAACACAACGTAGACATACGTAATTCACAGGACCCTGAAAAGAAATTTGCAAGCAAACCTTTAGGCTAAACTTCCAACATTTGATCTGGTTACAAAAATGGTTTCTAATGAACAATGATTTAGAATAGTTCTAATGATCACATTTCTTCTCAACTCATATAGTGCAGAAGTCAGGAATTTTCTATGCTAGGTTAAAATTAAGATAAATTGATCCAAAGAAGCAGGGATATATATTCCGGATGCTAATAGATATGAGAAAGGGATAAAAAAAACATTGTACCCTGAAACAAGCATAAAATTCAAATGACAACCAACCACATGATGTCTCCTTGTTTTTCTTGAGAGCAAGTTTGCATGTAATTTCCCAAATGTACAAGTAATTTTACTTAAAAACACATAATTATTCATCAAGAATTTAACCTGGCAACATCAAGATAACAAAAAAACAAAAAAATCATTTCTTAAAATACTCATGGATGGTAATTGAGAAGCATGTAAAAAGGATATTGTTTCAACATAAAGAGAGATTCCTTGCATAGAAGGAAAGTACCTGAGTGGCAAAAACAAGAAGTTCACCAATAGAGAAAAGAGCAAGGAAACCATACATGCTTCTGAATAAGAAAGCACCAAAACAAAAAGCTGCGCCAATAAATGTAGTCGTTGAGAGAAGCTGCAAAAGGATTGTGTTTAGTACGAGAGAACACGGAGAAATCGAGTAAGTTACATTCACCCTTACATTATTCAATAACTTTTAATTTGACAACTTTATCCTAAAACCTACCATTAGATTAAAGTTCCTTTTATACAGATCACGTTAACAAAAAATTATATTAATCTTCTGATACCCAATTCATGTACCTCAAGATTAGCATAATGTTTACTTTAAAATATATAAAAATATGACCCATCTGATTATCTTTTTCTTGTTATTCAATTTTGAGAATTATGAATAAATTAGACACAAGCAGCAACCTAGGTGATATTAGTTATTAATCAATGGTTAGATTGATAAAACCACATTGTATATGGAGCAATTCAATCAATTTATGTCTAGTTGGCTACACTTTTAATCTATTCAGCTTAATAGGGCCAATCCAGAATATTAGTATTACACAGCCCTTTTTTCCAACCCTGTCATGTACACTTTAAGAATCTCAAAACTGCAACCATGATGCTCAAAACTTGTTGTTACATATGCCTCACGTAAGAGGGTGGTCAATACCCAAGTACCTGGTGAAGCAATTTAAACATAGCATCCTTGACAATAAAGGATTAATATTTCAAGTGCATGTGACTGACCAAGAAGGCCATTTTATTGTAAGATTACATGTTATTGTAAGGAAGAAACACTGAAGTAAAATAGTTTGCAGGAAAGAAATAATGAATATAAATACCAACCTTAAATGCATTTGATAAGGTGTTATTCATATAATCCAGAATAAAGCCTCCAGCTAAAGTGCCCACTGTTCCACATACAATTGTAATTCCTCCAAATATCAAATCTGCATCAGCCTACCAAAGCAATCCAACTTTAATATTACAAGAATACAAACATACTATATCTTACATGGAAACTGTATTTTCTGTCTATAAGGTGTGATTGGATGAAGCAAATTCTCACCATGTGATATATATTATAGCCAGCTTTGGGTCCCCAATACGAGTAAGCACCAATGACAAAGTTGTACGCTATGTAACCTACAAATACACATTCAAGTTATGGAACTAAATAGACAAAGTAAAACAATATGACTGCTAAAATAAGATACATATAGGATATTAATATATGAAAGTTCACGATGATGTAAGCTATCCACATAGCAGTCTCTGACTTGAATCTCCCAATAAGATGTGGTAAATATTACAAAACACAGTTAATGGATAGAGTAGTAAGTGGAAGAAGAGTTACCTAAAACATTGACAACATAGACCTTATCAAGCAAAAGTGCTTTCATATCTTTCAAAAATCTTGAAAACTTTTCATTTATTTGGGTTGCAGATTTTGACCTAAGAGAAGAATCAATCAATCAGATAGAATTTTTAATATTTCAGCCACTAAATGATAGATGCCTAACAGTAAAAGATACAATAAATCAATAATGGAAAAAAAAAAACAACTATTTAAGAAGGTAAGTGTTCTCACTTGAAATTATGGTCTGAGCTTTTATCTCTAAGCTCTGCTTTTAAGGACAGTGGCTCATCTTTACCACTGGAAGCCTCCGTAACTTTGAACCACACAAGTGAATTTTATTAATATTTAATTATATAAAATTAAATATTCTAAATACTTAGAATTTATTTGTACTTAAAATGTGAGTAGTTCCTAAGTGGGAGTCTTTTCCCTCTCTATAGTTTCTTTTCTGTTCTCTTCTTTTTGTTCAACCATGCTTTTTTATATTGATATTCTTGTGAAATTTTAACTTAAAAATATTATCCAGAATAAACAAAAATTGTATACCAAATGAAGATATTTCCATTATAGAGTTATACATATATTATAATCTATAGATTATAGATAAGCTTTACCTCTCCTCACATTCCTTTACAATATTTCTCTTTCTTCCATAATATTTACCAAATTTCCTATCTATTTGGGTCTTTGAAAAAGAAGTGTGTTTAGATAATGCATAATTCTTAGATACCTTGAACTACTGACACAACTGCTTCGGGTGTGAGTTCCTTTTCAGAATCAGCAGGAACAAAACCTGGATCCAGGAGTAGTTTAGAGATGAAAAATTGAAGTAGGGTTCACAAGAGCAAGACAAAAGTGAACCTCTCAACTGCAGAGGCTTCATAAAGAATCCTGAAATAGCAAATGGAAGCATCAACAAAGACTCTACCCAGAATGCATAACGCCAGCCAAAATGACTTCCAACCTGATAACAAACACAAAAAGGAATATTTATTTAAAGGTCAGTATTTTGTTTCTGTAATCACTACAAGAAAATCACTAAATAGAAATCAATTTAAGAGATTAAAAAAATTATTAGTAACTAGAGCAGTTTCTATTATTAATAAATAGTTTCTAAATTGGTATCTAATTAGCTATCAAAGTTTAGTTACTATAAACTATTCATTAATAATATAAACTACTTTAGATTTAATAATTTTTTTAATCTTTACTATAGTATCTAATTTAGTCAATTTAGTGATTAATTATTTTTGTCTCTTAAATTAGTTTCTATGTAATGATTTTCTTGTAATTTGTAATGTAGTGAATAAATGAATGAAAGGGAAGGAGGACATTGCTATTCCAAAATAATTATAATCCATCTCCTACTTATAAGAAAATATCTTTTCAAACTGCTTAATCACTTACAGTTTTAACTTTCGTTTTTAAAATTTAGAAAGATAACTGTGCTGCCATCCTATATTCAAATTACAGGAAATAAGTCTGTATAAATAAAAATTGGAATAATGAAACTTGTATATTTCCACTAACCACAGGTGTTACAATTAGTATTATTCAATAGTGGTACAAAAAGCAGATAACCACTTACAAAACCACCGTAGACATAGCCAAGTGCATATCCTGATGGTATACACATGTAAAATATTGCAAGCCACGCTGTTTTCTGATTCATACACCCAATATGAGAAAGAGTTCTTCACCAGGGAAAGAAGAAAGCAATCAATCATAATGACAGATGAAATTCCAACTACCACAATTTGGACAGATCATGTGACTACTCTGATTCGAGCTGATATTCTTTATGAATGATTACTAGCACTAAGTATCACTAAAACTCTGTTTAGTATATATACAGTACTAACTTTAAGGTTCTTGATCACAACTGAATGAAGCAAACAACAATCTACTACACATGATAATTATTTATGATCCCCCAGACCAGTAGATAGCATATGTTAACATCAAATCATACTTGCAGATTGATCTTCAACCCACCCAAACTTCCACAAATCCATTGGTTTACTGTTTAATAACAAAAGACATCTGAGAGCATTCTTCAAACATGAAAGCAGGAGCCGCTTCCAAGGGAAAGAAACAAACCTGAGTAACAGGGGCATTGTCATCAATAAAAGGTGCTGCAAGACTTATAAATGAAGCCTCACCAACACCAACTAGCCTATAAAGAATATTGAAAACATCAGAAAAAAGACTAGCATTACTGTTTAACTACTCAACCAAAATTGCATAACTCGAAAAACAAAGGAATTAGACGACTTACATGCGACAGACTGAAATGGACCAGAAATTAAAAGAAAAACCACAACATAGGGTTGCAAGACTCCAAACTGATAATCCAATTCCTATAAGTCTAAATGGATTTACACTGCAAAATATAAAAGTTGTGTTAGGGTTAATATTCAATCCAGTAATAGTAATTATAAATCACAACAACCATGTGGTACATGTACAAGGCAATAATAGGCTAGAAATTGTCGTTTTGAAATAGTAATGTTAGACAAATATAAGAACTTCACTTTAGCGGACTAATGGGTGAATAAATTGATAATCCAAATTCAATGATAGTTTATGCTGCAAATTATTTTAGACACGATCTCATTTGAAAGTCATAGCCATGATGATTGTCCTGGCTACATATTAAATTGTACATAAAGAAAGATAATTTGAAATTTAATGCAGCGGATCTATGGTGGTTCAAAAGCTGGTTCAACTTTCAGAATTTGTCATTTACAATTCTTCTTCTGAAGCATTAATGGGTTGAATATTTAAGGTTGGTAAAATACAGCAGTAAGAGTATTCAACTAATTGCAAGACAAGCAGTTTTTACCTCTTTGCTAGAGAGGCAAATATTGGAGAAGCCACAAGAAGTCCAACCATAAAAGCAGATGATAAAACTCCATCTTCAAAATTGTTCAAGTTAAAATCCCCTCTGCACAAAAGGAGAAAAATATATAGACAAAAACTACCATATAGCTGAAAATTACTTCAACAATGGCTACGGGTACACTTTCAAAATATAATCAATAATTGTGTTATTTTGAACAGCAATTCAGATTTCCTTTTATGTGATAACTGTCTTTTAGTATATATGGTAGAATCTATCTTTGGAATTTCATATGTCGCGAGTAATTTGATGGTTCATTTTTATGATTCATTGAATTAATAAGAATCTTCCAACTTCAAATACCAAAGAAAAAGGTGACAAAAGGAATGCTTTTTCCATCTGCCAAACCTCCTCCTTCACAACCCCATTTTTGGTTTCGCTTCTCCCTCCCCTTTTCAATTATCATTTCTACTCTACCCTATGAGAACCTTTAGCTTTGAAATGGAAAACATCAACAAACCCACTCCTAAAAATTGGAATAAAGTCAAGAATTTGAAACCAGTGTATGGAAAGTTAAATGCCAAGAAGCTAGAGAAATGATCTTGAATATATCTTACTGTATTCCAGAACCAGAAGAGCAGGTACCACCCTCAGTGCACGTTCCCCTACTTCCATTAACACCATTGCTTGCTATGGCTCCTCGATCCACATAGTTTAACAAGTTAATCACACAAAATATGGCAAGTAGCCTACAAAACAAGATAAAAGAGAACACAACACATTTCATAAGAACAAAGATTTGCTCTCCACCACCACCAAAGAAAAGATGAAAAATAAAAAAGACCCAGAATTGCTTAATCTTTTCTTCCCATGCCCACATAACCAAAACTGAGAAAGGCTGAATTTTTCTGACCTTTACTAGCACGGATCTTAGAGGGGGAAAGGAAGCAGAAAAGGAGCATTACATTTACCTTTTGGGTGTAAACCATGAGCTTGTGGGAATCATGGAGGAGATTTGAGGGTCCATAGGCTGATGGGAAGGCTCTGGTTTCACTTGAGAGTGGTAATCTTGAGGCATACCAATATTGTAGTACTTTGACACACAACAGTTGTACTAAAATTTAATAGCGCTGAATGGTAGTTAACCTGTCCGAATTTCAGAGGTCTTTTATCTTTCCTTCTTCTTGAGCTATGTCAGTTTTTTCAAAAACTATTTTTTTATTCATTATCATTCTCCCTTTCTTTTAGTTTTTCCGTTAGACAACGCGGTAAGCACAAAAGAATCCGGGATCATTGCCTCGTCTAAACCTTTTCTTTTGACTTTTTTCGGAAATAATTGTGCTCTGTGTAGATTATTTCTGCCACTTTTTCTTTTAATTTATTAATGTTTTTCATTTCTTAATAATTATTAACTTTCAATATATTTTATTATTAGGATGTCAATGCGGGACGGATATCATTAATCTAACTCGCTAATCCGTTTAGGTCCATCTCGCATAATCTGCAGAGAAGGATGGTTTTATTTTTCCATAAAAAATCATACCTCATTCATTTATTATAGTAGTATAATTTGTATTTTATTTTTAAAAAAATTAAATTTAATGTAATAAAAAAAGAATATTTTATTTTAATCATTTAGAGAAGTTAATATTTAGAGAAGTTAATATTAATTATGACGGTAAATTTAGTTTTAAATAAATTCTTATATTTAAAATTTATTAATAAAAAACTAATATAAAGAAAAGATTTTAATAAGATAGTTAAAAAATTAGTCATCTTTATTAAAATATTTGGTACCAAAAACTTTGATGAAATAGTCTTATATATTTGCATACATATGTAAAACAAAACTAAAATTTTGAAGAGATACTCTTATATATTTGCATACATATATGTAAAACAAAACTTTAACTATTTCTAATCAAGTCTTCTAACAATTCTAGAACTTTAAGTTATATTTTAATCTTAACTGAATGAACATAAAGAGAGATAAAATTTAATTTTTTCACCCGTAAGAATAATTTTTTTTATAATTAATGAAATTTTAATTTTTGAAAAAAAATATTTTTCTTATACGGACTGAAACACGAACCTGTGTGGGGTGACTAACCCGCATTGTCATTCCTATATATTTTATTATTTGGACTTCAATAATTTTCTTTTGAAAAAGATTAATAGTTAAAAATAGCTATTTATTATAACCTAAAATAAAATTTATATATTTAAAAATATTATTTATTATATAAAATAATACTTCCATTGTATAATACACCCACAAACAAAAATATAGGTTAATAAAAAAAGATTGTCAGGTGTGCTAAGATATTATAAAGCATAAAATCCAATATTAAATTCAATTTAATCTTGCCCAAATTTATTTGTGGCCAAATTGAGGCTTCGATATTTTTTGTGGACATTCAAACTGACTTCAAGTGATGGTCCACGCATCTTCATATATTCTTCTGGTACCTATTCATGTATGAATCTAATGACCTAAAATCTATATAGTTTTCTTTTTGGAATATATTATTTTTTTAAAATATATATTGGAACGAATATTCTGTTATACATCTCTGGTATTACAATGTGTCAAGTACATTATACTTTATTTTTATGCGAAATAACTATAACTATAACTTAAAATAATTAATTTGTTTATTAATATATTTGTACATATCCAAACTAATGTCCTTTTTTCGACCCAAAGAAAGCATTATTCAATTTAAAATTCATTGTCATCGTATAATCTTTAATAAACAGTTTCTCAGAGATATTGAAAGCAGCCAATGTTGTACCTTAACTAAATAATAATAATAATAATAATAATAATAATAATAATAAACACATCTTTATCTAACCCAATGGTTTCTCAGTGCATCAATTCTCAAATAATAAATAGTTGCTTACTAACAAAATGTGAGTTAGGCTCGTTATTATAATCTTAAGGCCTGGTGTATCACCAAAGGGTAACAATTCCAAAATATAAAAATAAACATCATTATCTGCATACCTTATAATAGGCTAAAAACCTTTCCAACATATCAAATACAAACCAAGCACAAATTGACATGTTAGAATGTTGCAGCAAGGGAGGAATAAAGGTACACATCATCAAATCACTGTTTAATTACGTGACATTGTTATTTAGTCATCATTTTCATGAACTTCATTCGTAATATAAGCACATTACACATTTTTTTTACTGATATTAAATACTTAAGCAGTCATGTCTAAACAGCAGACTCAATTTTACCGAGAATTGGCTGGTACAAATTTCAGTGAAATGCTATTGACACAGTGGCGTTCGTCAGTGGGTGTTGGAAATCCTTCACCTTTAAAAACGTGACCTAGATGTCCCCCACAAACAGCACAGGTTATTTCTATTCTCATCCCATCAGGGTCAGGCTGATACAATTTAAGATGAGTGCCATCAGATAAGGATTCAAAATAAAGTTAATGTTTTGAATAAAGACTAAAGCTTTTCCAGCAATAAAGCACAAAAATATAGATGTAGTTCCATAGGTACTAATTCCAGTGAGAATTGAAGTTTTACCTCAATAATACAGATAATAATTTGTATTAAAAGTAAGCATATGTTGCCAAAATGAAACCCAAATGTTGATAGGTTATAAAAATACTTCAGATATTGTATATAAGTTTTGCCTTGTATCAAATCCTACTTTTTATTTTCTTCATTTCCTAACAAGTGTTCTTAACTAGACACTAGTTAAAAAGGCTGTTAAGATAAAACTATACTAACTCACATTGCGATTTATGGCCCCGGGAAGACCCTCGTAGAAGGCTGGCCAGCCACAACCAGAATTGAATTTTGTAATGGACTTGTAGAGAGGAGTTCCACAACCAGCACAGTTGTAAACTCCCTCACCAAAGAACTTGTCATACTCTCCAGTTCCAGGGAACCTGCATCATATCAAAACATTTTCTTACAATAGAAACACAAATTCCCATCTTGAATGGGACTAGTTACCATCTTCAAACTAACTCTGTTGCCATGGACTTTGTTGGTAAGAAAATTAAGAACCACCGAAAATTCAGTGCAGACTCAAAATTACTCAGACTTGTCAACTCCACTCTTTATTCTCTCCCCTCAGGTTTTCTCTGTGCATCTCTAAGCATTCACTCAGAGTGCCGGAATCACATATGGGAAATTAATCATGGTACATATTGTGAGCGTGTTATCACAGCACAGGACCATAAGCATATAGACAACACACAGCTTGTCTCTACTGCAAGCACACATACTAATGAACGCATCTAAGAGGAGATTACATAGTAGACTTCTCGGCCTAGCTGGCGCAATGGCCGAGTTATTGCAGGTTTTCGTTTGTCACCTTGATCATATTGCAGGTTTTCGTTTCTGTCACCTCGATCATGTCGCAAACTGATCATCCATATAAATTACCGAAGGAGCAAACCTTCAATTAACTCTTAATTAAAGGCATTAATCAGGGATTATCTCACTAATAAACTGCAAAATGTGGATCAGTAGGAAGATTGGGCCTAAACAAGTTCCATGACAGTAAAAGTCCATCATTAAATTGTATAAATAGGTTGCCATGGGACATGTAAAGGTGAGGTTGAATAACATTATAACTCAAATACTCTCATGCTGACTTGAACTCGGATGTGTCCCGAGAAGTGATGGGAGACCTTGAGGAACTGTGGTTTACTTAAACTCATCCGGGCCTTGTAAGAACAAGTTAGTTAACTAGAGTTTTGTCAGATTTACCAGTATAGAAAGACCAAACATTGTATCATGAAATCAGTAATGCAGTCTCAATCTCTCTCCGCTCAACATTCTCTTTCAAGATATACTCCAATTAGCTAGGACAAACCATTACAAATCCCTCTAACTACTGTGATCATAAAACTAAGTAGAAAGACTACAATCATGGTTTTAAACAACTGTCCGCAACCACAGCACAAGCCATATGTGTCCACAATCTTCCATTATAACAAACATCTAGACTGCAGCTTAAAATCTTCTCACACTTACAATGGATTAACCTATATCACGCGCAATAACTCAGAACATACCTTGCATGATCCAGCAGTAAGCGAACTTGTGAAATCAAACCCTCCCAATTTTTAGACTTATTTGGATACACTTTTCTATAAGCACTTATACGAGTATAAAATAAGAAAGTAAAATGCATTTGACTTCACTATAAAGCTAAAATCAACTTACACACTTCAATTTTTGGTGGAGTTAAGAGAAGATATCTTCACACAAAGTAAGTAAAGTTGATTAGATATAACGCCGAAAACTCAAATTTATTTTACTTTCCTTTTTCTTATCCTACCCGTTTTAGAGAGAAGTTTATCCAAACAGCTTCTAATTAAAAAAAAAAAAAACTGTGTTTTCATGACTTGACTCCATTCTTGAATATTGGCATACAGGGAAAGTCGAGAATCGAAGAAACTTGACATACCCATTAATTTTTTGACGCGATTCCAACGTTTGAGAAGCTTAATTGATAAAAGAGAGAGAGAGAGAGAAGAAATAATGGTTCTTACTCGGTGCCCTTTTGCCTGAGAATGCGAAACTGATCAGGGGAGAGAATTGCCTGCCACTCTTCCTCGGATTTGTTGAGTGAGCCAGGTGCGGCCATGGCGACAATCCCACCTCGAAAACGACGTTTGGGTTGGAGAGAGGGTGTGGCCGAGATGGACAGAGTGGGGGGAGCAATGGGGTTTGCGTGGGAGAAAGATGTGGGAGGTGAAGAAAGGAGAATGGTTGAGAAAATGGGTTTGGAACAGATTGGAGTGGAAGTGGTTCTGAGAATGGTGAAGCTCATGGCTATGCTACTGTGTTCAGAGGTCACCTTCACCGACTACATTATCGCTATTTATTCGCCTTTTTCCTTGTCTACTCTGCTTTCATCATTTCCAATGAAAATCTGCCTCCTAAAATCATCAAACACCTTATCTACAAAAACAAAACAAGTATCTACTTATTTGGAAAACATTATTACAACCTAAGTATCAACTATATTAAGATTATATATGAACTATTTTTAAAAAAAATGTTATTTTAATAATTACACATTAAGAATTATCAGTTTACATTTGTAATTATGAAATTAGAAAATACAATTTTAAAAGGTTTTGTTTATTTATTTTCTCGTATAATCTTTGTACTTCAAATAATACTTTATTCTCTCTTTTGTGTTATGTGTTTTCCTTTCCACAATAATACTTATTTAAAAGTGTCTTCTAGTGAGTTCACAAACTAGACTATGTCTGATCTAGTTAAATACATTTGACGTTATGTCTATCGCATATCTTGTAAAAGTGTCTTCTAGTGTGTTCACAAACCAGATTGTGTCTAATCTAGCTAAATACATTCGACACCATGTTGTTTTCATGTCTATCACATATCTGGTACACATCGAAAACGTGAAAGCGAAGATCGTGAAGAATGTTTGAGCTTCCTAGATTACATATTTTTTTCAACCTAATTAATTATTTTATTAAGTATTCATTCTTTATCATTTGATTTTTTCTATTAAAAAAAATTCAATCAAATTCCTGAACTTTAAGAATGCAAAAATGTATAGTTTTTTAATTTTGAAATTCAATAGTTGAAGTTGATTTGTTAGTTACATAAATTTTGACTATAACTTGGCTAGCTTTATTATATATTAAGACAAAATGGAAAAAAATTATTGCTAAAAAGTAACCCTTAAAACACAACATTTTAATATAATTATTCTAACTATATATACATGGATAATATTTTTAGTTTTATGAAAAATCGAATAATAACACACATGGTTATTTTAAAACATTTCATTTCTTTTCTGATGATTATTCTATTTTTTTTGGTAAATATTGAATACATGTATTGTTCTTACCATCTGAGACCGAATGTCTTCTACTGATTGTCTTTCGTTTTTTCTTCTTTCTCTCACAGTTAAGTATGTTCGAGGGATGAGATACTGTAAAAGTGTTTAGTGAATTTAGAACTGAAAAAGTCATTGCCTTCTACCATGAAAGTCTTGTCCTATTTATAGCTTTCTATTGAATCCTCTATCTTAACCTAAAAATTCTTAATGATATTTAATTATTCATTAATCTCAAATTAATCTAATTAATTATAAGTTGGACCGCTACCTTTATACTCTAGAATTGGATACGAAATGTATATTTAAAACCATTGAATGTATAAACTCTTTCCTTTAATACTCTCAATCAAATAACAAAAGAATTCCTTAAAAGATCAATTAAAAAACCAATGGATATGAATTTAATTTCTTTAAATTTTGAACTATACACCCATATATATGATTTATGAAAGGAAAAAGAGAATTTATTGTTGAGTGTCTGAGTTTCCAAGGGCCAGGTGTAGTAGGTGTTTGCCATTAATCTGCACAAATGAGCCACGTGGCAGGCTGCTTCTTCCTGCACCTCCATACCTTCTTGTGCCACCCCATAAATTTTTCTTATTCCAAAAATACCCTTTTCAATATTCCGGATTACATAATCCGGAAGTCTTTTTCCAGATTCAGAATTAGCTTCCGCATTATGTAATCCGGAAGTCTTTTGTGATTAGCTTCCGGATTACATAATCCAGAAGTCTTTTCTATACATAAGATTAGCTTCCGAATTATATAATCCGGAAGTCTTTTTTCCAGATGTGTTATTAGCTTCCGGATTACATAATCCGGAAGTCTTTTCTAAATATGAAATTGACTTCTGGATTATGTAATCCGGAATTTATCCGGATTACTTAATCCATAGGCTTATTATTTCAAATTCAAGGGGTGAAAAAAAAGGATAAAATGGTATTTTCATATTTAATATGGGGATGGCACAAGAAGGTATGGAGGTGTAGGAAGAAAGAGTCCACGTGGCATCATGCGACTTACACTTTAGGCCCATTGTTAAGTCTCAAAGACAAAACCTGAATGAACTCTGAACAAACAGATCAATTATTATTATGTACATGGATTCACCCATCAAAAATCCAAAGGGCTTAAAAGTAAATTCGCAGAAGAGTAGGGGTAAATTCCGTCCAGAAGAGGATTTTTTGTTTTCGCACGTGTGTCTGGTGGTCACCCCGTTTTAGTCGCACGCCTGGTTCCTTTCTTCGTTTCGTCTCCCTCACATCGCACACGCTTTCGCTGTCTCCCTCTCACTCTTTCTCAGGTAACACAAATCCCTTCAAACCTTCTTCTTTTGTTTGCAAGAACGCGCGCTCTCATTCGAATTCTTTATTTTCTTTTTCCGTAACTTTATTTCGACGATTCGTAGTTACTCCGAGAAAGACGATGACAAATAACCGAGAAATTCGTTTTCGTTCGTTAGTTTATGCGACTTTTGATTTCTCTTTATTGCTTCCGCCTTTCCTGAGATGAGATGTTTATAGTTTTGATTCAAAGTACATAATAAGTAGAATCTTGAATAGAAATTGTTTTCTCCCTATAATTTTTTTTATAAAATTTGTTCGGAAACAGGATTTGTGATCGAAAATAAATAGTTTGTTATGCTGTACTGTTTACTGCTTGCACCTTTCGATTTTGTTCTGTGGATTTTGATAGCTGCCGTTAAGTAGCTGTGTTGTGCTTTTCTTTTGACAATGGAGTGTCTCATACTCTTAGGTCTTTTGTAACTGTGTTGACTTTTGTAATGTTACAGTCACTTCAAACACTGGAATCACCGTTTACCATTTTGATATAATCCCTTGGTGAAATTGATTCTTTATGATTGGATTTTTGCATTAAGCTCGTCTAATAAAATGTAGATTTGAGTATTGTGTTTTATAGCCGATGCTTGGAAATTTTGCTGTTTTAAATATTGCAATCTACCTTCTTCTCTTTTCTGTCTTGTAGCAAAGATTAGCCATACTCTGTATACGTGCTATTTAGCTTGCACAGCAAATTGTAGATTTGAGAATTTTGTTGTGCAATGCTGGCTTTGCAAGTTTCAGTTTCAGTCAGTTATCATGAACACTGTAATGTACATATGATGTTGAATTAGAAAGATTGATTCCATCTAAAACATATGTTTGTTTGCATTTAGATTGTCTAGTAGTTTGTGGAGTCATTGTAGGCAAATAGCTTAGTTGCTTTGTTTTCATTGAATGTTGAAAATAAACCAATGGGTATTAATTACTGTTACTATTAGTTTGTTAAGATGATGGATTTGGAATTATGGTTTAGAATTGTAATTTTAACTCCAATTCTGACAATTGGAATTGGTTTAGAATTATAGATTTCTTGCATGGTCATGCACAGAGTTTGACATGGAATTAGGACTTAAGTGAAATTTCAATTCAATTGTGTGATTATAAGGTCTAAAGTTTGCTAATAACTGTGATAATAGGGGCAGAGGTTGCAGGGTGGTGGAAGTAAGGATCATAGTAGTGGTTTATAATGGTGGCTGGTAGCCATGTAGGAAGGTACCTGCAGTGGTGGTGGCAATAGAAAGAGGAAGAGCAGTTGCACAGTGTTGGGGTGAGGAATTGACAACTTTAGGGTGTTATTTAGGAATTGGAAAGGACTTGAGCTTGTTATTTTGTAATTCCCTTGACTGCTCTTGGAATTTACGATTTGACTTCCAGAAGGACATCTAAATATAAAAATTAGAATCAGTTAATAGGCGCAATTCCAGTTTCAAGTTTCAATTCCATGCTCAACTCCAAAACACCAAATCGACACTTGTAGATATTTGCTGTCACATAATTAATTATTAATCTAAATGGATGGACCATTGTCATTGTTAGATGATTGAATATATCAGTCTATTTGTTTGAGGTTTCAGATTTCTTTGATTAACTTGTATAAGGATCCTAATTCTCCTTTCTTACAAATTTTATCACTCAATTACATTTATGATGTAGGAACACACATAATGACGTGATTTGGGTTTCGGGTTGTAATCTTTGTATAACTGAGAATTCATATATGTCAAAAAGAAAGTACCCTTTAATTTTCAAATTATGGACATGAGGTAATGTCTATAAAGAAGAAAAGAGATAAAATATTATCAAGGAAACCAGCTCTCATTGGTACACTTTATCGATGATCTTTTAGGCTTGTATTTGGTCTTGAAACTTACCTATTACATTATTCCATTATCTTTTGCAGACATTTGGCCATACAATTAACACCATGAATCTTATTTCCTTTGGTTAAACTATTCATTTGGCTTTTTAATTGTCCGTATTTTAAGTTTTAGTTCTGACTGGAGAAACCTATAAGTTTAGTCTGTACGTATTTATAAAATTCAAGTTCTGGTCCCTATTAGTAACGTGGGAGAAAACTATGGTGATATAAAACTTCTGCAAAAACCCTTTGACAATGATACACCTCCACAAACTGATGATGTTTTTAGGTATTGAGATCCTCTTTTGTTCACAATAAACAGGAGAATCCTGTTTTTAATAAAAATAAAAACCAATTAAAACAACAACAAAAATAATGGAAAACATAAACCTCTAATCTAGTGGGATAATGGGTTGGTTATATTTCAACTGTGTATATTGAGTAAAAAACACAATAAATGGTTAAATCTATTTAACAGAACTTCTCATATTTATTGTAAACAAGAGGGTCCAAATCCATTATTGAGAATGTGTCACGTAACCCTTAGATGGTTAGTTAGGTGTTTAATAAGTCAGCCAAGTGGGTGATGATATATATTAATAGGAAGAGGGGAGTTGTTCATTGTGTTAAATGGAAGTGTGGAAAGGTCTAAGGTACTCTCGAATTAACCTAAAGAAGTATATCCAATTGTTCTATATGCGTAACTGAGCAGTGATGATAAAATTTCTTTTGTGCCATGCCTTGAGTGTTCTTCGTTTTTCTCCCTTGTTGTTTATTCTACTTGTTGTGAGACTTCTATCAACACTCCAAAAATAGTGGAATTTAACTTTTAACTCTTTTCCTATCCTACTGTGGTTTATCATTTAAATAACTCCCCCGTTGATGTTTTTTTCAATATGAATGAAATCTCTGTTTTCTGAGTTGTAAGAGGAAGATTTAGCTAAAGAAACAGCTATTAAAAGCTATCCGTGTGTTTCTAATAATGATTGTACAACATTTAGCCTAGAGTCTTTCTCATTCAAGATTATAAAGAAAGTTGGCGGATCATCTTAGTGTATTTCAGCTTACCCATAGTTTAAGTGGCCATTTTACATAAGAAAAAAACATATCCCGTTTAAGATTCTCTGATATTGTTATTTTGAGACTTAGGTGAGAACAAACTCTATGCATGGTATTGAGCTTATTGGGGCTTTGGCATTTTTGTAGGTCACTTCTGCGTATTTTCTTTGTATTGATGTTTTATAACCAGCTTTAACATATTGTTCCCTTCAAATATCAATTGGAATAAGGTGAGTGTATTTTAAGTTCTGGCAGAGAAACCAGCTAATATGCAAATAGTTTCGACTTCTTGAGTTGAATGTGCTGTAGCTCTAAAAATGTCTGGTAACAGCATGTTTGGACACTCGTTTGAAGGAAATTTCACTTTCCAATGCACCTAAACTGAATTTTACAAAAAAGCTAGTTATGTTTAACGGAACTTTGTTCCAAACATGCACCGACAATTGTTAATGGGGGACTATAACGGTTGTTAGTGTATGGTTCTGTGATGGTGTAGTGCCTCTTGTGTAATGCTAGATTCTTAGCTTTTACATTAGAAAAACTATGTCTTTTTCAACAGGATTAATTGTTCTTTATAACATTTTTTGTAGGAGTTTGTGATCTGAGTATAAAGATGGATCTGAGTAGCATCAAAGATGCATTTGATCGTGTAGCCAAGAAGCAAAAATTATCCTCTTCCAAGTCTCAGGAAGTTGTTGACCAGGTGGGGCGTGAAATTGAGCAGGCGTTGGCAACAATTCATTCACCCCATGACCTCTCTTCTCCTGTTGACCAGAAATCCGTTCTCACAGAACTTAAGTTCAAGATTAATGCTATTGGACCACTTCAACAGCTGGAAGGTTCAAATAAGGAATTGAACGCAAGTCTCAGCAAGTATCAAAAACTCCTTGAAAAAGTGTTAAACCCTGACATATCTAAGGCATACAGAAATGTGGACTTTGATACTCGTATTATCAATCAGATCATTGCAAACCACTTTTACCGTCAAGGTTTATTTGATCTTGGAGATAGCATTGTAAATGAGGCTGGAGAGCCTGATGCAACTGCCCTTAGATCTCAATTTTTGGAAATGCATCAGATTATTGGAGCTATGAGAGAGAGAAACCTTCAGCCTGCTCTGACATGGGTCTCTGCTAATCGAGAGAAACTTCTTCAGATTGGTTCTAATCTTGAGCTTAAGATTCACAGACTGCAGTTTGTAGAGGTCCTGCAAAATGGGACACGAGCTGATGCCTTAATATACGCCCGAACTTATCTTACTCCTTTTGCTTCCGTCAACAAGGACGAGTTCCCAAAGCTCATGGGTTGCCTCTTGTATGCAGGAAGGCTTGAGAGCTCCCCTTATTCTGAGTTGATGTCCCCGATTCATTGGGAGATGACAACTGAAGAGCTCGCACGGCAGTTCTGCACTCTCTTGGGGCAGTCCTATGAGAACCCACTGAGTGTAGCAGTTGCTGCAGGAGTTGAGGGGTTGCCGACCCTGTTAAAGCTGGCAAATGTAATGGCAGCAAAGAAGCAGGAGTGGCTGGAAATGAAACAGTTGCCGGTGCCTGTAGAATTGGGCAAGGAATTTCAGTTTCACTCGATTTTTGTTTGCCCTGTGAGTAGGGATCAAGCAAGTGAAGAGAATCCTCCAATGCTGTTGCCATGCTTACACGTCCTTTGCAAGCAATCAATTATGAAGTTGTCAAAAAACAGCACCCGAACATTCAAGTGTCCATATTGTCCTGCCGAAGCTACAGTTTCACACTGCAGACAACTGCATTTCTGATTGATGTTTGTGTTCCGTACATTTCATTTGTGCAATACATCATTACAACTTTCTGGATGTATATAAAATTTCAAAATATCTTTTAGTTTCGACAAGACCAACGAGTGAATAAAAATTGAAAGAACCTGTCTATACAGCCGGGAGCTCTGTCTATTCTACCATTCTCGTTCATGGTCTTACTGCTAAAACTACAGACTTGTATAATGCGATAGCATACAGCTATGTATATGTACTATATGATTGCGCTGCATATTTTGCTTACTTATCTTTGGGTAATTGGATTTTACAGCAGCCACTTCTTTAACTATACTCAGCATGGATTTTGTGACGTATACCACCTGTATCTATGCTGATTAATAACTATTGTGCTCTAAATGAATTTAGATCGATATGTCCTAACCATTTTGCGGGTTTTACATGTTTCTTTTTAGCGTATTACGAGAAAATATTAAAAAATGTGTACATTTCTTCAATAACCGCATGCAACCCCATGCCCCTTTTATTTATTTATTTCGGAAAAGAAAATGAAAATTACAAGGAACAAAATTGAAGTATGAAGTCCAACTAAATGAAGTAACTTATCTACGGAAAACCAATAATCTTGCTGAGTCCCGAGAAGAAGGAGGGAGAACTAGGAGGCTTGGGAGGTGCCTTCCGCTGACACAGATATTCCTCCAACATCTCTTTGGTGGACCTCGCGGACAAGGGATGAAAATGCGAACCCCACTCTTTAAGAAAACCTTTCACCAAAACCAATTTCTCCTCTTCATCCATGCTGCTCCATTTATCTTGGGCCTGTTCTTCGTTCAGGCCCATATACTCGCACATCTCTCCGAAGAGGAGCTTTCTGCTCTGGCTCATGGCCTCCTCCGCCTTCACCGAATGCGCGTTCATTCTCGCAACCCTAACCGCAAGTTCGGACGCCAGTGCAGCGTCGCTGATGCCGCCGTCACCAGCGGCGGAGCACGAGATTCGTGTGGCGAGCTTGTGGGTGGAGAGAGTGATGGACGAGACTGAGTAGGAGAAAGGGAAGGTGAGCTGAATTTTCAAAGCCATTTGAATGGATGAATTGAATTGATATGTTGTTGTTTCGGAGTGGAGAAATTGGAGGTCTATGTAGCAAGGTAAGTTTCCTTTTTGTGGATTTAAGAATTGCTTTATGCTATTTACAAAACTCAATTATATAATTTAAAAATATATTTTTATATTATGCAATCTAAATTTAATATTTTAAATACATATTTTAACTATATCATTCAAGTTTCCACACGTTCTGTTGTTATTTAAAATATATGTATTTTAGATTTTTCCAATAGTCCATGAAATTACATAAAGAAATTTTGAAAATGAAGAAAGAATAAAGCCTTGTTATACCAAAAAATAATTACACATTGTTTTAATGAAATACACTGGTGCAACATGAAAATTTTAAAATTTAAAATTCTAAGTGTTGAATAAGACTGTCATCTTAAGAATAAAAAAAAGCTTTTCAATCTTAATTTAATATTTTCAGTTGTATGAAATTGTAGTATTCGGTTAGATCAATAACGGATAGAAAATTGATATGAGATAATTGAAAAAATGGTTGTTATGTTTTAGTAAAATATCGTAGATTAACTTTTTAGTTACATAAAAATAGGTAATAACTAATAAGATATTGATTGATAAATATTTTTTATTCAAATGATTTTTATTTATTTCTTATGAATTTGTATACTATTGTTATTATTTAAATTTATTGTTATATTATTCTGAAAATAAAGATGTTATCGTTATTATTTAAATTTATTGTAATATTATTATGAAGAAAAAAAATATATGATTGAAAAATATATAATTGACATTATTTAATCTGGTTTGATATTATCATGAATACAAAAGATAAGAATATTATTATTTAAAATTATTATAATATTCTTATGATGATAAACTCTATAAATAAGATGTGACTCTTCAAAAAATCAAGGGAAGTAGTATTCTGTGCAAAAACATACTGCTCTTGTTGATTTGATATATAATTACAAAAGGATTATCTCGAAACCACTTTCAAACTTTTGACATTGAGAACATAAATTATTATAATTAATAATTATTTAAAATATAATATAATCAGACTTTTAATAATTAGGTATAATTAAAGTTTATAAAATGAATCAATACAACACTATAACTTTGAGATATCATCTTAAATTTGTTATTATTTTTAACTATAGTTTATTTCTTAATTTTATATCAAAGTAAACTTATAAATTTTTAAGTTTTCTTAAACTACACACTGATTTTCTATCACTCCGTTTATAGTTTTGTTTTGAAAACATAAAATATATTCTCAATATTTGTACATTATATTTTAAAAAGTTTATTTTAATTTGAAATATGTTAAGTCGTAAATTTAATTTCAGTACTGAAAATCGTTTTGTCATCTTTGAATCTCTAACATTTTCTTAATATTTGTTTTCAGTCTGCATTATTAAGTTTAGTTACTCCAGTATTTATATAATTAAAAAGTTAAAAATATCAATTAAGATAATAAAATAGTTTAAATAAAAATAACAAATTATTTTTAAACATGCAATTTAACTAAGTAATATATTTATTATTTTCTATAAATAAATAATTGTACACAATTTATTTTTTATTTTTTAATAAATTATTAATAATTTTTTTTACTTTAGTATTTGTTAACGATTCACTAATCTAATTTTAATATATTTTCCTCTTTAAAATGTTATTTTTACAAATAGTTATGGAATTATTAAGTAAAACATGTTTATAACGCCGGTAACAACCATCACGAGAAAAGAAACGAAATTAAACTAAAATTTAGAAGGCCGTTCTAGTCAGCGGCAAGAACATGAGCATGAGCACTGTAAATTGCAGCATCTCAACGTTACAGCCATCTTTTGCTTCTTCTTCACGCTTTCATCGCCGCTTATCTCCATTTATTTCTCCTCATTCTGCTCTCTGCTTCTCCGGTGTGTTACCTCCTCACTCACATCGCTTTTCCTTTTTCTTCTCTTCCAATGGCCACGCAAATTCCGCTTTCCGTAGTTTGCGCTTGTGTAAGAGAAGCACATTTAGGTTATATTTGTTGTGAGAACAGAAGATCTACCGAAGCAGGATTCAAAGAATTAGGAAACAAATAGTTGAATATTGCAACCTATTGATTTGATTCAACTGTAACAATCTACTGATAATTGTTGAATTGCATGTTGATTTAGATTTCCTGCAATAGCTCGCTCTCGATGCGATTTCATGTGCATAACTCATTGTTTAGTGAATTACTAGTTCGGAACACTTATGATTACGGTTTTTGTTTTTATTTTGATGTTATCGTTTTGACTCTCGCTTGGATTCTGACTGATGCTATATATGTTTCTTTTGTTTCCCTTTCTGTTGTGTTGTGTGAATGTTTTTTAGGCTTGTCAGAGACTATGGATTGTGGTGGTGGCGGGGTCCATGTGTGTTTCCATTGCACCGTTGCAAAACCATTCACCTGGTTCGTATTGAAATTAAACTCACTTTCAGTCAACACACTGTTTCCGGTGTGAACTTGAAGCTGACATGTTATATATTTCATTATCAAGTACATTTTAAGATTGAACTATGCAAATCAAGATATTACCAACTTATAAAACGCATATGTCCAGGTTAGGCACGGACAGGGGATCCACAATGTGGAGGGAGATAAGGACTACGATGCATACATGAAGTCTGAATATTTTGATGCGCATATTACGCCATTAGGCTGGCAAGAGGTAAAGCACCACAAACTTATTGTGTGAAACATGCTCAGAAAGGAGAAGCTTATATGTCATGATGTAGTTTAGAGAAGATTCTTTAGTGTTATGAATGTGTAATATTTTTTACTGCTGACAGGTTGACAATTTGCGAAAACATGTCTGTGATTCTGGGACTATGAAGAGGATTGATCTTGTCATAGTATCTCCTTTATTGAGGTATCAACATGCGTTTGCTTCTTTAGTGTGCGACTTAAATGCTTTTGTATGGATTGAGAAACTGTGCCTCTTTATTCTTGAAAGAGTACTTAATTTCTAAACTATTGTACCAAAACAAACTGCTGAAGATCAGGAAATTATTCATTTTTCATTTTCACAAATTTCCCATGTCATGTGAGGTTGGCATGCTATTTCTTTCTTTTGATTTTTTTTTTTTGGCTTAGACCTCCTGTGTTTTTTGGGAACTTTTTTTCATATGGAAACACTGCACTATTTTGCAGTGTAAACTGCTCTGTTTTTATATTTGTCGTATCTGCATTGTGCAGCATGATCAGCTTTTATTGATTGATGAATGTGATGGACTGTGGTTGTGTCTAACTACTATGAAACAACATCAGATAGTTTATGCGGGGAATATGAGTTCCTTTAATATCAAATAGAAATCATGCTTAATTAAGTTACAAGTACATCACATTTGAATATTTTCAATTGAGTTCCTATTAAAATTATTTGTTTTATTGTCCAAATTCTTTTTATTTTTATCCAAATACTTTACTCTGTCAATGGGATAGTGTGACCGTCACTTCCCACTTCCCTCTTCCTCTCTCCAGCTTATCAATCAACTCCTCATTTTCCTTTCCAATCTCCTCCAGCTTTCCAGTCAACTCACTCTTGGCAAGTTGGAGGAGATTGAAGAAGAAAGGAATGAGTCGGGAGGATGAAAGTAATGGTCACATCATTTCGTTGATGATACAATGAAACGACTGGGTACTTAAGTAAAATTAAAAAAATATTTTGGACATTCAATAGAACAAAATGTTTTAGTAGGAACTGAAATGAAAATATATAAATTTATGAGATACTTAAAAACTTAGTTAACCCTAAAAATTATTATGCTAACTTGTTCCTGTTATGGAGTGTCTTCCTGAATGAGGTTGTATTAGTTGAATAAAGCTGTGCTCTAGGTTCATGTACTTCGTATTGGAATGTTCGTTCTTATGAATTGTCTGAAATGCCATAATATGTAAGGTTTTAGGACACTACAAACTGCTGTTGGAGTGTTTGGAGGTGAGGGTTACACAAATAGAACAGATGTGGTACCTCTTATGGTGGAAAATGCAGGAAACAGCAGTCGTGCTGCAATTTCGAGTCTGAATTGCCCTCCCATTGTTGCTGTTGAACTTTGTCGGGAACGTTTGGTATGTCAATTTACAATCTAACCTTTTCTCTCTATTGACACTAAGACATTCTTCTAGGAGACAGTTACATATCGTATTGATACATGCATGTACTACAGGGAATTTTCATTCTCTTTCTCGGCTTGGGCAAGTCACAAAAAATGGATATCTTGTAACTAAAACGGGGTGAGGAGAATTCAAAATGTTATTACTTCCCAGTCAATAGACCTATTCTCGCATTGCATGTTAGGCACTGAGATTGAAGGATGGAGCAAGAGGAATATTTAAATTCAGGTTTTTGTGCATTGAAAATAAGTCCAGACTGCCATTAGATGTTGAACTTTAGACACAATAGACAGACAGCCAACATTGAGGCTGGTTTCATGCATGCATGTATCAAATACTATATCTGTTATTGCTGTGGTTGTTATTGAGATCTCACATTGATTATAGATGAATGGCGAAAGTAAAGCTTATAAAGGCTTAGGCAATCCTCACATGATGAACTGCTTTTGGGCTTAAGTTAGGCATAGCTCAAATTCTAGATGGTATCAAAGTCTGTCATTGATCACAACCCTTAACTACCAAAATGCGACTTTCCTAGTGCCATACATCTTTGCGTTCCAAATGTTGAAGTTTAGATGCACTGAACTTTAGACGGCCAACAACATTGAGGCTGATTTCACATGTGTCTAATACTATATCTTTTATTATCATTATAAAATAATGTTTCTCTCTATTAGTTCCATGCAACGATTACCATAATAGAAATTGTTTTCTATCCCAATTGTTAGCTTCTTTCATAAGCTAGGTAACAATTAATCTACCACTTAACTCTGTTTTTTTTAACAGATGTATAAATCTACACAAGTCCACTTTGTTTTCAGTTTTAAGAAATGAATTTCAAATTATTCAAATCCTTTTCTTTTTGCTTATAATTCCCTTCAAAAAATGATAATTCTAACTATATTTTCTTTTGTACTCTGATGGTGTGTTTGATGAGATTTAATCTATCTAGGCCACAATTCAAAGGCATACTGCTGCATGATGGAAAAGCTTGGCAAACTTTAGTCATAGCAGGTGTTGCTAGTTGGCGTTTACAGAAATCGAATAAAATGATTTTGATTTTTTATTTCTAATAAAGACTTGAATGAAAAAAAATGTGAAATATCCTGTTCAACAAACTTTGATATTTTTCTATAAAAGTTTTAGATTATTACAAGGTCATTGGATAATTGATGTATAAAAATATGAATCACAAATTAAATTTAAATTTGGGTTGCATATAAAATCACTAATAAGGTTAAAGGTTGCTTCTTCATTTACTTTTCCCCCCTAAATATTGTCAGAAGTTGTATTTTATGTTTATACACAATATTAGTACATCTTTTAGTTTTTATGTAAGCTTCTTTAAGCTTGTTATTGAGGTCATCATATGAACCTCTACAGATTTCTGCATATGTTTTCTCATGCAGGGGGTTCATCCCTGCGACAAAAGAAGAAGCATCAGCGAGTATCGTTCTCTTTTTCCTGCAATTGATTTTTCACAGGCAAGTACCTATAATTTTTCACGTAACCAAATTCTGGCAAATTATAATTTGTTCTCTTAGGGTTTTGCCCAGTCACTTTTATTTTCTTTTCAGATCGACAGTAATGAGGATACTTGGTGGAAGACCGATGTTAGAGAGACCGAAGAAGAACTTGCAGCTAGAGGGCTGAAGTTCATGAACTGGTACGATTCAGTTACTGGGAATTTTTATGTTATACTTTTTGTTCCCCCAGGGCTTTACTTATCCTGACCAACTCCTTCAACCCCACCAATTGCTAGATTAAACATGACTACAAGAACACTATATCCAACCTGCAGAACATAATGCTATTCACATTTAACATTTCCAAATGACAAAGATTATAGCCAGGTGAATCTAATTAAAAAAAAAACTTTATCTCCCTTATTGTGCATAATAACCACGACCGAGAAGCGGGAGAGAGCACCCTATTTGTGTGATCACTTAGTAGTAGGAGCCGTGCATTGGAGGAACACATCCAAGTCTTAGAGGTATCTGAGGACCACCTTTTCAGACATCGGTCTTTGAGACCTTGTGTGAGAACAACTTGCATAAAGAGTCATGCGTAGTAGATGTGAATCATGAGATTACTCCATGCGTTTTTCGAAAAGTAAGCTGGCCTTATCTTCCTATTGTGAACTATATCAGTTGGTAAAATATTAATGTCCAATTTGCTGCATGACCTTCTGATACTGTATTACCCTATACTGATATTTTAGCAAGGACCTAACCTCCTCCCCGTTACCTAAATAAAAAATTACTACTCAGCTATAGAATTTGGGAATTACACTAGAATAGTACAATTGAACTTATATGTTTTACAAAGTCAATACTTGGCTTTGTAGTCGTTAATACACTAGAATAGTATATTTCTCTGTGATAGAAAGATAAGATCAAGTTGCCTTTCCTGAATTCATGTTGCCATCACGTCTAGTATTTTTAGTTGGTACTGGGAACTGCTGAGTATTGTGTGAATCTTCTCTAAGGGGCTGTCACGGGAATCGTTAGTGTCTATTACATTTTTGTGAAAAATTACTACTCAGCTATAGAATTTGGGAATTACACTAGAATAGTACAATTGAACTTATATGTTTTACAAAGTCAATACTTGGCTTTGTAGTCGTTAATACACTAGAATAGTATATTTCTCTGTGATAGAAAGATAAGATCAAGTTGCCTTTCCTGAATTCATGTTGCCATCACGTCTAGTATTTTTAGTTGGTACTGGGAACTGCTGAGTATTGTGTGAATCTTCTCTAAGGGGCTGTCACGGGAATCGTTAGTGTCTATTACATTTTTGTGAAAAATAAATAGATAACTTCTTGCTGACTGTTTTATGTTATTGGAACAGATGTATTTTAGCTATATTAATTCATATATCTAGTGATTATTGGTACTTCAAGATTTATGCAATTTTTGTTTAGAAAAGCACAAAAAAAAAAAAAAATCTTTTTTCCTGTAACTTTGCATTCCTCGTGTTTGTAACTAGAATTTGCTATCAAATACCTTTTTTTCACACATTCCACCAAATACGAAGTTGTATATCTTTTAATTATCGATAGTTATCTTTATGTAATTTTTCCTTTAGAAAAAACAATGTTTTTTTTGCCTTATAACTTCTATATCTTTTAATTATCGATAGTTATCTTTATGTAATTTTTCCTTTAGAAAAAACAATGTTTTTTTTCCTTATAACTTCGATGATTTTTATCTAGCTGGAAATTTCCATCCAATATGTTGGGTTCATATGTGTGACTCCAACTTTACTTGTCACTTCATCACAGGTTGGGGACAAGAAAAGAGAAGGAGATAGCAATTGTGACGCATAGATCATTCTTGTTTCATACTCTATGTGCTTTTGGAAATTACAGCCATCACTTGGAGAAGAAAGAATTATCAAAGCCGTAAGTTCACCGATGCCTTGCATTGCATGTGGTTATTTGTTATTCACATCCTCTGGAGCTAACTGAGTTCGTTGTTTTGATTCTTTTTAAATGAAAACATATTGTTTAGTCATGGATTACTCTACAATTTAGTTCCCACCGGTTTTGTTTGCATCAGTTCAAAAAGTACTATTCCCGTTGTTTCATGTGGTGCCTTAAATTTTTAGACATGGGGTGACGTTCAAGTAACTGGCGCTTCTATGTACTCTTCGTTTTTGTACAGTAGGGAATAATTGTCTGGTTTCAACAATTCTTTGCAGCTTTGCCAACTGTGAGCTTCGCTCCATGGTCATTGTTGATCGGTATGAATACATACTAAATAATTTTAAGAGCCTCCTTTCACCAGTCAGGATTTTTTTTTTATTTATTTCTTACCTTGTAGTGTGACAGAATAGGATGACCACACAAATTCAGGCAAGATACCTGCAGGATGCTTAAAGAGGTTCTGCAGAAACTTTCATTTGACTCAGAAAATGCACCATACGGTATTTCATATTTCCCAAATTATGCTTAAAGTTGCTTCTGAGGTACTTGTCCAACCAACTCATTTTAAATCTACTCAGTATTGGCTCATCATCATAAGTAGACAAGTTGAAAATGCTTGATTATATAAATATTTTCTAAATTTTTAATTGGTTAATCAATGTTTTTAACTGATAAATTTAAATAAATGATTATCTATTTCTAATAAAGTTATCTATTGTAATTAAAACATAAATTATAAATATTAATGATTTAAATTACAATTTTATCGTTTATTTGTATATTTCAAATAATATAATATAATATATTAATTTTAAATAAATAGAAAAACAGGTCGTGGAACTAGACTTTTAGCTCGTCAGAATGGTGGACTGATTAGTTTAAAAATATCGATCCATCTTATAATAGATGTTTCTTTCCGCACTCCCAACAAATTTACCAACAACCCAATTATTTGGAAAAGACTATTTTTTCCTTTTTAAAAATGGCATCTACATTAGTTTTTCCAGAATATTTTCAAGTATGTTATCCAAAATTCAGGAAATATATTTCTGGTTTTTCATAATAAAACTTTTCAGAACGTATTTATAAACTTTTAGGATGTTTTTTTTAAAATAAATTTTCCATAATATATTTTTGAAGGAGTTTTCCAAAATAATAACGAATTAAATAAGACTTTCTTTTTTTTATCTAATTGATGAACTGCAGAAAGAAATCCCCAACCCCCCTTATTATATCAGTGGTAGGCTGATGGACCCCCCGAATCACTTTGTTATTTGCCATTTCTAACTAATGCTTAACAGTGTGGTAAATATGAAATACAATGGGCATATTACTTTTCACTTGTGATTTTTTAAATGATGTTTGATTTTGTTTTTAAATTATTACTACCCTTCTCTGCATAAATTATTTCCTAAAAACTTATCAAATCATAAATTGTTCAGATAAATGGGATGCCCGGAATATGAAAGCACAGAGCATTTGCTCATAAATCTAAAAACTTATCAAATCATAAATTGTTCGGAGAAATGGGATGCCCGGAATATGAAAGCACAATGCATTTGGTATATGGATGCCAATTCCCAAAAAATAAATCCAGCCTTCAGAATATCTTCGCTTCAGTTGGCCTTCAGAACATCATAATATGACGCGGGCTTTTTCTTTGTCTCGCCGCAGAGTTTCTGAATAAGTTAGGAAGAACTTAAACAACAAAAAAACATAATAACAAAACATGTAAAATGACAAAATAAGTGGGGAGGCCTTATTAAAATATACGAACCTCAACTTCAGAGGCTACCCGCAGAATAGTAGCTTCCGCCCATGGTCCACCCATTATTTGCAAACCTATTGGAAGTCCCTCTTTATCGTAACCAACCTGCACACAAAACATTTTAGTCCAATAAATAAACTGCATATATATGATAAGTATTCACTTTATTTAGATTAACTTCTAGTTTATCGAAACTTCTCAATTGAAACAAATATTAATTTCCAAGTTACAACACTCCTTGTAAAATATTATGGAGAAGACAAAAGTTCAGCATTGATTCAATTAAGTTGATTTTAACAAATGTAAGGAGCAAAATTATTGGAGATCCCATATTAACTAGAGATTAAGATATTTCATTTTTTATAAGTCAATTTTATAAAGTTGAGTTAAGCTTAAAGTTCGGTTTTTAACATGGTATTAGAGTCATTTAAAGTTTATCCTAACAATAATTTTTTAGACAACTCACCTTATAGGTCAAGTTTTATAAGGTTGAGTTGGGCTTAAAGTTTATTTTTTAACAAAAATTCATTTTACTTCATGATTTATTTTATTTTCTTCTCTTATAAACCTTTGGTGAGAAATTTATCCAAACTGACTAAATATTGTTCAAAATTAGCTATAATAATGGCATTTACTTTCATAACGAAATAACAAACATTATTCATCACTGATTGATTTCACTCTCACTCACCGGGACAGAAATGGCAGGCAGTCCCAGAAGATTTGCAGGAACAACGAACTGCATAAGGTTAGCTGAAAAAAAAAACTGAGTTAACATATGTAAAGAGACAAGTTATTATAATAAGCAGAGTAGTCGCATGACATTTTACTTCGACCGGTCAAGAATGATTTTGTTCTAATAAGGAAAAATGAATCAAGATATCATTGTCTCATTACAAACCCAATCCGAAAATTTAAAAGATGTTTTGTACTTAAGCCTGCTCGAATGGAGTCACACAATGTTCAGTGTAAATAATTGCCACCAACATTCAACTTGAGATTCTTCTACTCATGATAAAATAGTTTATGGATTCAAAGTCTTACGGCTATAGTTGGTGACACTTTTATTTTGTTAACCTACAAGTCCAAAGATCATTAACTCATGTTCTATCAACGGACAAGTTTACTTCGGGCAATACTTACATAAATTCCTCATATTCTTATTACTAAGCTCTCAAATTAAATAATAACGAATAAATTTACCTTTTTAATTCTAGGTCATTGTTAAGGCTATGTAATGTGAGAAAACCATCCACATGTCATCGTTTGATTTAAAAACTTAACAAGGATTATAACAAAAATAAGTGCAAGTTTAGACACTTCAGATACAGTTTTCCAATAAAAAATAAAGTCTTATCTCGTAACCCATTTAATTAAGGTTGACATTTAAGGTTTTCATTAGTTACCGGAGAAACATTAATTTTAATTAGAGAAGACCGAAAATGCTTACAAAATTGTACTTTGTCCTTTATATTATTAGACTGCAACAGTGTATGATATCGGATATAAAATTAATTACAATGCTGCAATGGAAATCATTTCAGAAGAAAAATATCATGAAGCTGTGACTTAAAAAGGTGACGCTAATTGATTACCTGTAGTCTGCATATCTGTTTCACCACTTTTAAGAGCACTAGGAGGTATTCTGGGTGCTGTCATGCTGTTATAAACAAAAGACAGTTCAGGTGCAGTTCCTCCATATCTAGTATTCCAGCCAAAACACCAAAACCTTACATCCAAAATAAGATGTTGAATTTTTATTTTTTTTTGTGTCAATGATCTTTGTTTTTCAGTCCCATCCTCCCCAAAATTATCCATAAATACAACCCACTAGAGCTGCCACTAATATAACAGACCTGAGACGATCATATCTGATAGGACCGTTTGTCTTTCAATCTTTTTATTTCTTGGATGGAAGAAACATGACTTGAGGGTAAAAATAGAAAAGAAGAACAAATGAGTCGTGGGTTCAGGTGTCTTTCCATTTAACAAAATTAACATATTAACAATTAATATTCATCTATAAAAAAATAAGTATATTTTTTATACTATCGTGAAAATATAGCTATTTTCATACCAATAATGCCATCAAACATATATACCGTTATCCATACTGTCAAAAACTAATTTCCAAGCCATTCAAAGAATTATAGAAAAAAAGCAAATCCGCTTAAATGAACTGAATAATTGCAGGGGTCCTTTACACTAAGGAGTACTCTACCATGTTATACATACCCAGTGGTCGGAGTTACTATGACATCCACTTTCTTGAAAATCTCCATGTGGTAATACATATTCCTTCGTCTGAAACATTTACCATAAATTTTAGAATCTACATACACAATTTCTAGTATGGTTTACATTAGTCAGTCTGTTCTGACGGTTATTAATTTAAAAGATTGAAAAATTATATTTTGACACCCTTTATAAAATACAATTACTTGACATCTTTATTATAATGGTATGATAATATAATACTTAAAAATTATCTTGTTAATTTAAACATTCATATTATTATATTATTATAACAAGTTTTTAAGTACTTGTATACAAAACAAAGGGTGTCAAGATATCATTACAATTGTAATATATCATTTTCCAAGGTCATGAGTAAGTACAGGAACATATGTTTGTCATGTTTATTATAAAGTCTTCTCTCACCTGATACATTGGGCTGCAACATAATCTGCTGCTGTAAATGACCGAAAAAGAGCCAAACTTGTCCGAGTATCATATGCCAATTTTACACCTTTCCTACGGAAGCAAAGAAATAGAGGAAGCCACGATAAACTTCTATAGGCACGGCCTAATATTAACGACTTTTAATAACAGACTAGAAGGTGTCTTTTAACAATTTGGACTACAAAATGAAATTACCAGGCTTCAGTATATACTCAAACATACCCGTCTTCACAATCAGGATTCAGCGAACATAAGCATTCAGAGCCAATAGAAACGACATGCGCAGTTCGCATCTCAAGAAGCTCTGGTATAACAATTTCTATAATCTTCAAATAAATATACACTACTTAGCGCTGTTTAAATCTATCATGCTAGTGTATTAAATGATAGAATGATGAACTTACTTCACAACCATGCTCCTTTGACAGTAGATTAAGTGCATCCTCGCATTTATCGGATATTTCAGTTGAATGCACGTCATTAAACCACTTCACAAGAATAAATATATTATTTAGAAAAAGTATGTCACATAAAACTGCACAAAATCTATTTTGAAAGGATAAGGTAATTACCGGAGTGTACTTTCCTATTCTTAAAAATCCCAAGGCATTTGAATGGTCATTGGATGACAGAGTTGGCAAACAAGGTGGTGACTACAATAAACACAAAAATATATGCATCAAACTTACTCACTAATAGCTAAGTTTTGTATAGAGAATAAAGTATAGAAAAACACACTCGAGTTGGTTTAGTACTTCGTATGTCATATACACATCCATAACATAGAATTATAGGTCTAAAAAATATTATTTAGAAAGAGTAGCAGTACAAGGGAAGCGTAAAATGTTATTATAGGTACAGGTTTACTTGGTTATGGCTGGGACACAGAAATTGTCAACGTCACGGTAATCTACTCTCCTAGGTTTGATACATCTCCTTTTCAGTTAGTGCTTTTAAATGACTGGGGTCAATGTTCCAAAGTTGGACCCTAGTTTTTCTTGTCACTAATTTTGTTATGAAAAAACGATTTGGCTTTATTTAATGAAAAATTACTTGAAGAGACTAACTCAATCCACAAAATTAGCTATGTAGTTCCTTCTTGAATTTAGGCTTGTGACCTAATTCAACACAATTAAACCAGTTTTTGAGATGAGAATTGTCCAAGCCTTATAAGAATTACCTTGGTCACATCTTTAGGCAATTAATGTACTCGAGGTTGCAGTTCAGGCAGCTCAAAGAGGCCATAATAAGGCAGGCTTAGGGTGACTAATTAAGGCAATTTTCCAACAACAACAACAAAACTTACCGGTCTTAAACTGATTCTATTTGCAGGCGACGCTCCCAACATTGCCGCATACCTGAATCATTAGGACCAAAAGATCTGTTATATATCTTTAAGAAATCAAGCCATAGTTATAAGGGTTTTATACTTGATATCAACAACTGAATTTCTAAACCAAACAGCTTGAAGTCCACATGCACGTGTAAAGTTGAGAGCAGTCAAGTAAAATGAAAGAGTTAGTCTGAAAAAGGTAGCATAAAAGAGAAAGTGAGAAGTATGCATTGCATACACTAGCATGACGTCCTCCACTGATGAAGCAATAGGACCAATAATTTCCACAGTCCCAGAATCGCATAATGACCTGTAAATAAAACCAAAACAGGTGAATGCTCAATACATAACAACTTTAGCTAGCCAAACACTACAATGTTTTCTAATACAACTAAATATTTAGTTTCCATATCCTTTTTAATTCTAACCAATTGAATAGAGAACACCAATGCCATCTGATGGTATATTGAATAAGAAGCTAAAAGATGAAAACAGAGGCATTTTCAATGTAATAGATTAAATTGTTGATTTTCCCCCTCATAGTCATGAGGTATTTGGCTCATATATTTTAAGTCTAATACAACAAACTTTCTTCAATTAGCCATAAAGGAGTTTCTTCAACATCTTGTTAACTATGTTTTCAACCATGGTTTTCTTCTTCCTTGACCAAACTTCTCAGGGTTGTCTTTGATATGAATGCCCAGGGAGAAAATAGTAATTTCATTTCACAGTCAGAATAGAAAATGGTCAAAATCCTGACCCCAACTAATAGGAATAGGATCACAAATCATAATTGTTGCTACAATGTGGTACAAAATACAAAAAAAAAAACTTTTTTGAAGAGCAAATACTAGACATAAAGAGCTAGTAATGATTGATCCATCGCATAGTACAAGAAATTACCCCTCCATGCTTGTCCGCCCATATGTCGTCTTCAATCCCACCACACCACAAAGGGAAGAAGGAATACGGATTGAACCTGCCGTTTTCCAAAAATTTTAAAAATATATTGCATAAAAAATTTGCCAAAAAATTAGTTTAATACATTAGATTTGTACAACCTCCACCATCAGTTCCCAATGCAGCAGAACATATTCCAGAAGCAACAATTGCAGCTGGACCTGAAGAAGATCCACCAGTATACCGATCAGGTGCATGAGGATTTCTTGCAGTTCTGCAACTCAAGAAAAATCAGTTGAGTAATCAACGGAGGTAGATTCTGATGAACACTAAAAAATACAAGCAAACCAAAACAGTTTTCAATGTTATGTAAGATTCACGGAAATTACTGGTGTGGAAAACTATCCTTTAATTCCTAGAGGCCTTTGACACGTGTCCTTGTGATAGAAACTTCTTCTCAGTTCACATAACTAGGGAATCAGGCCCAGTAATTGCATAAAACTGAGAAAGAAATAACAGAAAACAAAGAAGAAAAGACAATGCAGGTCATTTGACAGACCTTTAACCTCACATCCAATTCCGCACTCAACTCCTGTTTACCACCCCAACCTCACTCCCTTCCTTCCTTTTAGTCCCTTCAACAGATTCCTTACTGCCCCTAACTGTCACATTGGCAGATTCCCTTACACATGCTCTCTTCATTTTAAACGAGGGTGCAATCCCCTGCTACTCTTCTACTTCTTTATATAATAATTGACACAACTTCGTTATGAGACAGAGTCTATTATGTTGCCATATCACATTTTGTACCTTTCAATAATGTTTCTTATGTTTCAAACAAAAAAGATGAAAAACAAGTGAAGTGAATGACAACACAAAGACATTTGTTAACATATTAGATAAATATATGGAAAGAAGGAAGAATGGGCTAAATTTAAAACCTGTAAATATATTAGGAAAAGCAAGAAAAAATCATTATGCAGATAGTGACATCAAGATTTAAATTAACATATTATAAACTTACCCATAATTAGGATTATTTCCTGTTGTACCCATTCCTAACTCATGCATATTTGCTTTCCCTACGAATATGACACCGCAGCTTCGCAGTCTTGAAACACAGACTGCATCCTTCTTTACAGTACGTACCTCATGCATCCATGTCGATGCTCCTGTCATCATCAGAAGAAAATTCAAAGGCTTTTTTCAATTACTTGGACAAAATATGATGCCAAGATATACATGAACTTAGACGGGATATACTTACCCTTAGATGGATGAGGATAACAATCGATGTCATCTTTGATGGCCATAAAAATTCCATCCAATATCGACAATGGATTTCCTACATGATCAAAGTCCAAGAATATAACTTGCGTAACTGTGTGTCTGTTCCCACCATGTCTCAACATAATCATGTGTGAAAGATTTAGGTAAGCATCAGAATCATACAAGATTACCTGCTTCAAACCTCTGAGTAGATGCTGCCGCCTGCTCTCGGACTTCCTCAGCTACAAAGGATATCAATAGTGGTATAGGAGGTTTATTTCCTCCATTCTCCTCTATAATGGAGATTATGTGCTCGGCAACCTATAAATTCCAAGCGAAATTGTTTCATTTTACAATTTAATTTGAATAAAGAGAAGACAAAACTGTACTCAGTTGATGGCAACAAAATGTGACATACCAAGGATGGGGTTACTTTTCTAGATCGATAAGCATGAGCATAGTCGCGTATTTTCCAGTACCGAAAGGATGCATGTGAATTTTCCAAAAATTCAGCAGCATCATAATGTGGAAGACACTTCAAGGCAGACACAACTCGATCTTCAGGTCTCCCATCTTCTTCAAGGACAACAACACCAGGTTCCGTTTCTAAAGTAACATTACAAACATCAAGGAGGGTTATATAATAAGCAAGCATCCTCGAATGTAAGGCAAATAATTTGACACAATTACTAATATCCATTATTATCTAAGGGAAATTTGTTCCTCCTATCCCATTCTAATTGTCTTAAAGAACTTCAAATTTAAGTAAATCCAACATATAAACCCACCAACAATTTAAGCATACAATTATACTATTAAGACTGCAATATTGAAAAGAAACAATTCATTCACAGATGAGGAGAGGGAGCCACCTTGAGGTGGATATTCAGGCTTAAACATGGGTTCCTCAGGTATCACAGTGTGCTGCAATATCTGTCATAATAAGAAAGAAAAATAAACGGACAACATATAGTCAATTTGCAATGCTACTGTCGAGCACACGCAACTGAAGTATTGTTCATAAACAACAATGACAAACTGAAACAAAACACCTTTAACCATGAGACATAAGAATAAGACATTAGTCACTAATTTCAGCTACAAAACACACACCTTGTCAATTTTATTTTGCTTCTTCAAAACATTAATGATCATAGGGCCGATCAGCGGAAGTTCAAGTATCCTCACAAATAATCTAAACACAAATCCAGTCAAATGCGGAGCTGCAAGAAATAAATAAACAAACAAAAGAAAGAAAGAAAGAAAATGGAATCAGATGTTAGTATCAGAAACTGCAAAATCAGCATGATTGCAGAATAAGCCAGTTAAATTACCTTGAACCACTTCACGTTCGTACTTAATTGAGGACAAGTCAACGTCCTTAGCCGGCAACATTACACGTTTTTTCCCCATCTTCAGAGATTTCGAAACACCGACGATCCTCTTCTTTCAACTTCGTAACTGAATTCAAACCTTGAAAAATAAAACGAAACAAGTAAATTGGAATCGGCGGGAGAAGAAACGACGAAAGCGAAAAAGGAAGTAGGAAATTGCAATTGCAGAGCGAAACCTATTAAATTGTGATTTGAGCGATGAAGTAAAGAAAGTGATCGTAACCTTTTTCATTTGTAGGGAAGCGTCGATGGTTCTGTGAGTTCGGCCATGTCACTGTCTTGTGGATGTTGTTTCATAAATGCTCTTATCACAAAAACCACGTTTCCATATTCAAATCTTTCTTACGGTTGGTGAAACCAACTAATCTATTAAAGTCGTGTACCTTGGCTTTGAGTGTTGTAAATTCTACATAACATAAAGACCTGTAATCTGTATAATATAAACATCTATATATTATATAATTATATAAATTAATAAAAATGTCTTTTCATAGTTAATTCAAAAAAAAATATTATTTATTTTCATAATTATAATAAAATTTTATATAATAAATTTAAAATTTTAAAAAAATTAATGTAATTTTTCTTTTTTAAAACTATATTACAATAATTTGAATTATAAAAATCTAACAAATATTTTTAAATTAAAATTTTACCTTCTAGTTATCTATGAGTGTAGTATTCAATACGTATAATTTAAAAGATGTGTTTATAAAATTAAAACTTTATCTTCTACCGTATTGTATGAGAGTATTATATGAGTATAGTATTGAATACGTATAATTTAAAATACGTGTTAAAAACTTATAGATTATAAATATGAGATTAAATTCTTAGTTATTTTATAATTACCTCAAATATATTTTTTAATCCCCATAAAATAATTGTGTTTTGATTTTGGTAGTGCAGTATTTAACCAGAAGTTAATTCAGTATTTCAAATATAATATCAGTAAAAAGTTATATATTAGGAAAAAAAAATTTCAGCAGGATAAGTAATACGAACCAAAATTTTAAATTTTAAAATTTTTAAAAAATCATAAATCAAAATTCATAATTCATAATTCATAATTTTAGAAAAACTAAAAACAATGTCAAATTTGACCTAATAAAAGAATAGAAACTAAAATTTTGAAGTAATATAAACATGAGTAAGACTTTATAATTATACTTAATATTCATATTCGTGTATCTGTCTTCAAATATTTTTTAAACTAGTATTTAGTGAACTTAACTAATTTAGCCGCAAATATAATGTTTTCTTAAAAATACATTGGTTAATATAATAAATTTATGTTAATTATTGTCAACATCAGAAGTGTCTGTATATGGTTAATTGTCGTGTTCCATGTTTGTTATCCATATGCTGCATGATATCGACCTTCTCCCTAAAATGCAAGGAACTTATATTCAATAATAAGAATAAAATATATTTTTGTCCATAAGATTCTGAAACACTAATTAAGTTTTACATAATGGTTGATTTTTTAGATCTAATATCCATTAAATAAATAATTTTCTAGATATATAAGTAAGTATAAAATTTATTTTATAAATATATTTTATAAGATTAAATTAGGTTAAAGTTTATTTAAAGATAGTATTAAAATTATTTAAAATCATTTTTAAAGAAAAATAATTAGACGTATTATGTGGTCATTTGTCATCAACTTTTATTATCAGATTATCTATGATAAAAAATCCCAACCCAAAACTCGATCTTATAAAATTAAATTAAATTTAAAATAACTTCTTAATTATTATTTTTCTTAATCTATAATAAAAACTTTTAGCAACCGAAATTTGAAGTTAAATGAAACACATACAATTTTAAAATGAAATGAAAGTATCGATAAAATAATTAATAAAATGTAACAATTTGAGAGAATAGTATCAAGATTTTTTACGAAAACACTCACAAGTCATAAATACTTAAAAGACTCAATATAAAAAAAATGTCTATTTTTTTTTTACACTCATGTTATAATTCTCAATTTTATTATTTTAATTATTTTTTATATTATTTAATTATAAATTTACTCCTAACTGATGGAGTTTCTAAAGTATAATTTTTCAAAAAAAGTTTTGACCACCCTGTTTTAATGTATACTTCTGTTTTCATTTTTTTTTTCATTTTATCTATTAACAAATATGATGATTTCCTTTTACAAGAATACAATAATCCGTGGGAAATTTATATTACTGGAATTCAAAGTGGAAAAAAGACATACTATTTATACTGGTGGAAATACACATGTTTATGTATATCCACTTTAGTTTTAAAAAATATATTATTATTTTATAATTATTAAAAAAATATTATTAAGTTATAAAAAATTGATAAAAATTAATTGTAAAAATAAATAAATTTATGAGTATTTTTTATTATGTAAATAAAATATTGTAGATAATTATTTAAATTTGAAAAACAGTTACTTAAAAAAAAATCGTAAGTATATAAAAAAATAGTTATAAGAGATAATCTATTTATTAATGTTATAGATTAGTCTGACACATTTATTTGTAATTATGTAATAGGTTTTGTAATATACATTACGTCTCTTGAAACTTAAATAACCATTTAAAGCACCAGAATAACATACTTAAAAGTGTAGTGAATGTTTGTCTAATATAATAATTAAATTTGTTATTTCTATTAATCGGATTCCACTATTATAAGAATTCATATAATCCTATAAATACACCGTACAAGTAATCGGATTAAAATAAAATAAAGATACATATTTAATAATATTTATCACATTTATTAAAGTATGAACAATTACTTTTTTTTAATCTTTTAATATACGTAATAAACACTTCCATTATTTCTTTTTTTTTTCTTATACCTTATTTTGTTTTTTTATGTTTTCTCTTTTATTTTTTATATCAATATTATAGTAAATCATGTATTGTTACTTTAAAAAAATATTAAAAATAAAAAACAATTTATATACATAAAGAAATCTTATATATATTTTTTCCCTACATTAAGAGCAATAGTTTATTTTGTCGAGTAGTTTTGAAAAAAAATCAATTTTCATCAGATAATGAAGATGAGGTGACAGGCAAAGTGTTGTTTTTATACACATATGGACTTTATAAGTTAGTATATGTGAACTTTTTCATGAGTTCTTAGGCAATTGCTTTTTGCACCCTTACAAATTTAAATATTGTGGGTTTTCAAATTTAGAGGTAATGTGCCAAATCATCAATAATTAATGTTGTTGATGAAAATTTAATATAAAAAAAATAAATTACATATTTTTTAATCTTGAAACAATTTTTTTAAAAAATCTCTAAATGAATTTGACTATTGAAATTTAAGAAGAAGATAATTATTCAAATTGCATTTTATTGGTGATGAATTTAGTATATCCATAACATTTTTTCAAAAAATTAATCTAAATTAATAATTTTATCGCTACACATTATTCTGTTAAAAAAGTATTTATATCAAAAACAAATATTACATGACTCTAGGGTTTTTAGTGGTGTTCTCTCTTTAAGATAAATTAATTTTAATATTTGAAAATTATTAAAATGAGTTTATTTGAAGAAGATAACATAGGGATGACATGTGGATCCAAATTGTTATTATATTATATGATTAAGACTTTAGTCAAAACCTAACCCTTTATTTTTCAATCAGCAAGAAATCATTTTTTTCAATTGTTTCGTTAAAATGGGATCCACCAGACATTGATAACAACTTTGACTTCTTTGAGGATAGAGAGTGCAAGTTAGATTATTGAATTGAATTAGTGTGCCCTACCTCCATTCTAGATAATGCCAACACCAAGAAGACTTCCCTCTGCAAAGGGAAACACACCAACAAATTGTCTACAAATATTATTTTTTTATTTTAGATTGATGTTATATATTTATATTAAAATATAATAATTTAATTCTTGAATGTTATTAAAACACAATCTAATTCATGTGTTATAAATTAAATTGTATTTGGATTATAACAATATGATCAAATATGCTTCTATCTTTTTTAATGTATCTTTAGAGATATTTATGAATAGTATACCGATCGAGATCGTAGGAAGTTCGGCATCCCGTTAAGGTCGACTGATATAACTGAAATCATTATATCCAAACAGATGATTAACAATAAGCATCATGTAATTCACTTATAATCATTATCCAAAATCTTAATCCGACCAAATAACGAATAATTCATGATAATCATATAAATAGTCACAGATTCTAAGAATCAGGTATATCATCATTCAGTACTAATACCACCGAGTGTCGAACATCGAAGTCTTACTTGAGTATCGAAGTATCTTTTGCAAGTACTATCCGAACTCGAAATTCATAGAGACAAAAAGTAGATAAGAAAGAGGAATACGACGAGATCATTCGAGTGTAAGAGAGAAAAAGTAAACTGACCAAGAAGAAAACAATCGTTATTTTAATTCTAACTACGTTTGAGAATAAATAGTTTTAAGAAATTAACTTACAAATTAGACATATTACAAAGAAAAAAGTTATGCCATATCTTAAAACATAATTTCTTAAAAAATAATAGAGACGTGTTTTGAAACATAGTTTTAAGATTACATTTAAAAAAGTTAGAAAACAAAGTGATGCTTTAAAATACAACTTTTTATTTTAAAAAAACTATTTTAAAACACGATTTACCAATATTTCATATAATTTTTAAATCTATCTATTTTGTAATGGTTTTTAAAAATAGCTCTGAAAGGTAAAAAAAGCCAAATGTTTAGTTATCTTTAAATGTACTTTACATATTCATATTTAGATATACTATACAAATTTAAATTTATCAACGAAAACATTTTAAATCAGAAAAATATGTAAAAGAAATAACAAATACTATTTTTTGACGTATAGAAATTAAACCCATATAGAAAATTTTACAACATTATCTTGCTCAACCAATAACCGTTAACGTTGAACTGCACTAATTGAGTTTTGTGACTGAGTCACTATTAAATAATTTGAGAAGATATTTAGAGGAATTTATTAAATACTTGACAGTGATAAATATGAGTCTAAGTGGACCAACACATTTAATTATGCTTCTCACTGCAGTGTTGTCGTGTAGGGTTAGCCAACCTATCTATTTGTATTTATCAGAAAACAAAACAAAACAAAAAAGTCCCTAACTTCTTAAAAATTAATTTAAGTTTTTTTTATGTATATTAAAAAATTATTCAATATTAGTATTTCATTAAGGATTCAAATATCAGTCTATTTAAATTTTTAAAAGATTAAAACTACAATTATTTTGAATAGTATGATTTATATAATTATAAAATTGAAGATTGTTATTATTTACACACAATTTTAAGGTTTAAAATGACATAAAATTCACATTGTTTAATAAAATGGAGTATAAGTTGATTTTGTGAAATAAGTTAAACTTTTTATCAATTTGTTGATCGTGTTACTTGTTTTTAGATCACTCACAAATATTTTATCTTCTACAATATTCATCATCTTGAAAGAGATATTGCTATATAGTCCTGAAAAATTTGGTATTACATGGATATATAATGTTGGATAAATGAATTTGGGTTAAATAAATAATAATGATTGAGTTTGAAAATAATATTACAATTTAGTTTTTTACTCAATCTAAAAGGGATGTTTTAATATTTATACTTCCAATTATTTATGGTCTGATAATTTTTTTTGTTAAAATTTAATAGCAAACTATATTATAAAAAATTATTAAAATTATACATGTGTTTTTTACTAAAGATTTGATATGTCTTGTTAAGAAACCCTGGGTTAATTATTATTTTCATCATCTAATTTGTAATAAAAAATTAAATTCATATGGGAATGTATAAAAACCTAAAAATACTACTATTTTAAAAATTGCTTAAAAAATAAGTAAAGGAAAATACTCGAGTATGTTGGTATGAAAAGCACTTGTTATGATTTGTTGTATCATATAACTTTAGAAAATTTCAATAACGAAAGATATCCTAATAATTGAGATAAATCAAATATTGAATCTTTCTCTTTTGTAGAAGCCCTTTATTTTTTAAAATATTTTAAAAAATAAAAAAGTATTTTAAGTAAATAAAAAAACAAAGACACAATTCATTATTTATTTTTGTCTTTCCCGCTAACATAGCAACACTGAAGCAAATACTAGCACTGATAATAGTTTTAAATAAGTTCAAATATTTTTTTTTAAAGCAATTTTCATTTTTTACATTCATATTTTATTTACTATTAAAATGTAATTAAGTTTCTGTGTGTTATTACTGAATATAATTTATTTATGATATAAATAATAATAATAATAATATGTAGAGAGTTATTTAAAATGAGAAATAAATATAAAATATGGAAGAAAATATAATTATTTGTTTTTTTATTAACATTTATAAACTAACTAAAAACTATACACTTTCCAGAAGAGAAAGTATCATTCCTTCTTTAAACAATAGTAAACACATTTAAAAAAATGATATTAACATGCAATTTTATACTTAGGTTTAGATAGAGGGGAGTTATTTCTCCAGCTTAGGTGTATGTCTAGTAAATTCAGTAGGTTTCACCTAACATGGACATTCATCATCCACACACTATTACCTCGTCATTATTATGTTAATCTACCTATATTAAAAGTATTTAGTATATAAAACTTACTACTATATTCGGATAAAAAATACTTTCATCTAATATTCTTTGTCTTTTTTTATGTTTTAAAAAAAAATCATTATATAATATAAATAATAATTTATACTTAATTTTGTTGTTGTTCTATAATAATGACGTTAAGATTGAGAGAACAATTAACTTTCTCTTCAGTCGGTCTCTCCTTCTACCTCTTTTCTTCACTGAACAACTTTACAACTCTCCTTTCGTTGTTCTCCTCCTCTCCCTTGTAAATTTCAAGTTCAGATAGTACTTGTAAAAGACACGTTCAAGTGAGATCTTAGTATTCGGTGCAATTAATGTGTGACGATGACGAATCTTTTTCTCAAAATCTGACTGTTTATATGATTAATGGACCATTTGTTATTAGATAAAATTTAATTCGGGTTTTAAATCATAATTAAGAGTGTATTATCTAATATTTAATCACTGTTTGATCTTGTTAATCTTTTGTTAGGCTTAATGAATCTGGTTGTATCGATTAGTTCTAATCGCATACTGATTAATTGTTCGGATCCGACCGGTACAATTATATATAATTCCATTTATTGTAAAATAAGGAAAAGAAGATAGAATTGCATGAGAGAATATAACTAATAAATTATACAATAATATTACGAAATATAACGTATTCATATTTTTAAAGTTTCTGCACCAAAATTATAAATGTTAAACAATACCTACTAGTATTTTTTTTTACTAGTCAACAATGACTACTATAGTAATACTAAATAAAAGTATAATTGAGATTAAATAATCAGAGTTCGAAATGTTAAAAAATAGTAATCATATTAATTAGGATAGAGAGAGAAGACTAAAACATTAATTAGTATGAAACTTAGAATTTATAATAATAGAGTTTTGGCGGAGAAGATAGATGTAATTTGACTAATAAGATGCCAGCTTTACAAGGCACACAACTCTAATTATAAACAATCCAGTGAGTAATAATAACAATATAATCTAACTTGGAATTGGAGTTAACTTATCTTTAATTAAACTCCCCTTTTATATCGCACTTCGATATTAATTTCTCTATCACCACACTTCTTTCAACATAATATTGAGCTTATGAATAGATATTAAACACGTAATTAATGTCTTAAATCTTATAAAGAATATCACCTAATGCTTTAATGTATTTCATTTCTCTCACTACTCGAAGAGTATTAGTTAAAGATAATCTAAGAAAAAAATATAAATAGAATTGATCATATAATATAATAATAAAATTGCAATATACAAAACAAAATATATCTATCTAAAATACTTTGTCGACGTTAAAATTACAGTGGTTTAATTTTTTTTTAGATATTTTAAGAATTAAAATTGCTGATATAATGTGTACTAGTGGTCGAATGATTAAATAGAAGTTAATATTCGACTAGGCTGATCGACATCATCATATTAAAAACATATTTTTAATTACCGTCCATATCTTTAATCCAGGTAATAAATAATTCATGATAATCATTTTATACTAAACACACAAGTATCAAATACAAAAATCTTAGTTAAGCGTTGAATTATCTTTTGTATGTACAATCAAAACTTGGAGTTTACAGAAATGAAAAATAAAGAGATAAAAAAAGTATGAGAAGTCCATACGAAAATAGAAAAGTTAGACCGATGGAACCGAATAAGAAAGATAATCGGTAGTATCAATAATACGATAATATGAATAATATGATAAAAAGGAAATACATTAGTATCAATGATTAAACGTATTAAAAAAAGTGTATTTAGATATTTGAAATGAAAAAGGATATATTATATTATGAGGATAAATTTAGTTGAATGATCTCTCATAGGTATGAAAGGTGTCTCTGCCAAGATCCTGTCTCTCTCAACACAAAACAAGCCATAATGGAAGCTTAACAAGGATCGCACTCTCACAGAGAATTCTAAAGAAGAAGAAGAAAAAGAAGATAAAGATGGAGAATTATTCATACCAATCATACCCTGAGTCTGGCGACTCCTCTCCACGCTCCAGAGAGATCGACTTTGACAACCCTCCTGCTCCATGGGACGAACAACAACAACAAAATTACAAGGTAAAGTTCATGTGCAGCTACGCCGGGAAGATCCACCCACGCTCCCACGACAACCAACTCTCATACGTCGGCGGCGAGACCAAGATCCTTGCCGTCGACCGCTCCATAAAGTTTTCCGTCCTGCTGGCCAAGCTCTCCGCCCTCTGCGAGCTGCCGCCACAAGAAAGCAACGGCAGCAGCCTCACCTTCAAGTACCAGCTCCCGGGCGAAGACCTCGACGCTCTCATCTCCGTCACCAACGACGACGACCTCGACCACATGATGCACGAGTACGATCGCCTCTACCGCGCTTCCGCTAGACCCGCCCGCATGCGATTATTCCTCTTTGTCGCCGATACTCTTCCTACTCCGCTTCCTGCTTCCGCACCGCTCCAACCTGTGCTTAAACCAAATAATGTCGATTTCCTCTTCGATCTCGAGAAGGGCGCCGGTGTCGCCGTCGCGCCTCCGCCGTCTCAGATTCCGCCTGCGGCTGTCAAATTTCATGATCCGGTGCCGGAGCCCGTCGCTCCGCCGCCGGAGTACCAGTCGCGGCTGAATATGAACCTTGTCGATAGAGTTTCGGCTTCTGATCCGAGCGCGATTCGGCGCCAGCTGCAGCAATTGCAAATTGCGGAGAGCGAGCAATATCGGAGGAAGAGCGAGGATAATTACCCCGCGGGTGATTATTACGTTCAGAAGCTGCCTGAGAAGTTTCCTCCGGCGAATTTGCCCGCCACCGCCCCGGGTTACTGGCCGGAAAAACATGTTTCCGGCGAATCCTATCCGCCGGCTGCCTCCGGTGGAGGAGATGCGCCGGTTTACATGATTTCGGCGCCGGGGACGTACTATCACGCGCCTGTGGTGCGGCCTCAAGCCACCCAGGGGTACTACGCGGTGCAGCGAATGGCTTCAGATGGCTACCGTGAAGCGGCGGTGTACGGCGGCGTGACGCCGCAGCCTAACTTGGCGCCAGGGCAGCCACCGGTTAAGGCTCCCGCGTATACGGAAGGATTCGGTGTGGTGCGGCCAAGTGGGATAGTGGATAATACGGGTGCTCCGTACGCACAGGTAGCGTACGATAGTGCAAGTGGGAGACAAGTTTATTATACTGCACAGGGTGGCGTAGTGCACGCTCCTCCGTACCAAGGCGTTTTTCCACCGGTCACTTCTGAGATGAGACAAACTGCGGTGACGTTGGGTCAAGATGTTAAAGTGATGAACAAAGTTACTCAAGGTTCTCTCTGATTATCCAAAAATAACGGTTCAGTGTGATTACCGATTAAGATTCTACTTACTTATCGCTGAATATGTTATTTCTTCACTATCTTTTCTTTCAAATCCTATTTATGTAATAGGAATAATATTATTAGCTTTTATTTTTCGCCTTCTATTTTTGTACACTATGTCGATCATGCTTATATATCATATTGCTATGTACTATTAATTTGTCTCTTCATTTTATGGTCTTTTTCTTTCTGTTAACAATTTTATCATTTAATTCTTTTAACGTTTTACTTTGAATTTGTTCTCACAATATTTCATTATCATAAGATCAGAATGGTTGTTAGTTGTTGAGGAACAAAACTTAAGAGACAGTATAAAAACATTGTAAGTTCTTAATGTACTATTAACACAAGTAAATTTTCTCTTTTTCTTTAGAAAAGGTTACTACCATTTTGAATTTCTTTCTATTTGGCATCGATCTCTCAAGGCAAATTATAAACGCTTTTAGCATATTAAAACATAGGAGGGTGTATACATGTTGTTTCATTGAAGAGTCCAAAAAAGGTTGTCCCTCAAAGTCAATGCTTTATTTTAGTTTAATAAGATATTTATCTACCATCAGTAACCAGTAAACTTGTCTCCTTGATATTTTTGTATGAACTTATGCAGATATGATAGAACTCATATTAAAAAAGAATGCAGGTAACGAGGTTTTTTAAATCCAATTGGTGCAACTTTATAATTTTATTTTTTTATACATATAGACAAATTTTTTAAAAAATAGTTTATATGGATAAGTTGTGTGTACAGAGAAAATAATACCACGACTTGAGTTTAATACCAAAAGAAATAAAATTATAATATGTTGAGGTGACTTCATTTAAAATAAAATGAAAACAAACATGAACACGACTTTACTTTTCCCATATCTAAACTCGTGTCATGCATTATTATTCATAATATAGTCATATTATGTTGACACAATTTGAATACATTTTTCAAAATCGTCTCATTTTCATAATTTTTTTTATAAAATTGCAGAGTGAAAGAAGCGATAATGAGAAGTTATAGTTAGATAATAGGGTGAAATTAAAGATTGAAAGTTGAATAATGAAAAGGGTAGTTGAGAACGGGAGAAAATAAAAAAATGATGTTGGTCTTGGTCCACCTTCTATCATAGACTTTGAGTGTGCATGAAAGGCTAGAACTGCAGAAGGAACAAAAGGTTGCAATCACAGCACAGAAGATATTATGGGCAATTAGGATAGAAGCTTTTAATTTCCCACAGCACCGTTTTGACGTGTGCGCAGGGTTTAGTTAAACGCTCCCATCCAAAACAAAATCATAATTATTTTCCCCCTTTTTTTTCAAAATCAAAATTGACTCGGAGATACTTAAGTGAGAATCGTATTTTTTAAACGAGTTTCACTTGGTCTTTAAAAATAGAGGAAGATTCGTCTAGAAAAGATATTTGATAGAAACACTACTATAAAATTATTAAATAAAAAACAATTTTAGAGACTAAAATTAATTCATTGTTATATTCGTTAAATTAGATACTATTTTAGAAACTAAAAAAAATTGTTATCGATAAATAGTTTCTAAATTGATATCTAATTAATTATCTAGATTTTAACTACTAATTATTTAGATTATAAATTTAGTAGCAAAAATTTTTGTAGCTAATTAGATATCAATTTAAAAACTATTCATAATAATAAAAATTAATTTAAAAGTTAATAATTTTTTAATTACTAAAATAGTATTTAATTTAATCAATATAATAATTAATTATTTTATTATATAAAATTAGTTTTTATTTAGTGATGATGATGAAAAAAAAAATACATGATTGGCCCCATCACATCTTCTTCTTCCCTTTTAATTTTTTTATTTTCTTGAAACTCCATTATGCCTTCACACCGCAACTCGCTCTTTTCATCACCTCTTTCCGCCAATCTCTTTTTGAAAGCTGGAGGGAGTTGTTACTATAAATTCATTGTTTTATAAATAAATAACAACAACAAAAAAAACTCAAAGTGACGGATATGTTATTCAATATTAAATAACTCTGCAACATGGAAATAAAAACTTCTATAACAGAGTTACTTAAAAAAACTCAATAAATATCTATGTGTTGCTATTTTCTAAAATAGGTCTCAACTCTTGATTCGAATGTTTATATCTATGAAAAGTTTTTTTATGTTAAGTCATTTTTATTTTAGGATAATTAATAAATACTTTATATTTATATGATGTTTCGTCACCTATTATAAAAATATGTTGAAATAATTTATTTATACAAATAAGTTGATCCTTTACACTTCATTTTATACGTATTTATTAACACTCTTTTGTATTTAATGTTTTAATATTATATATAATTTTGTTTCTAATCTTCCTTTAATCTTTTCCTATTATAATATTAGAATGAGATTTAATCGATAATTATTCGTGACAAAGAGTACCCATGTGTTACAGTTATATATATATATATATACACTTGTTTTTATCCTTATTATAAAATATCTTTTAGAAGAAATTTATATTTTTATATGTTAAGATAAATTCATATATATTAATAACAAACCCATAAAAGTTGTGTGTAATCTTAAACATATGGTAATAAATTAACGTGAGATTAAGAATAAGATATTACGTAAATAGAATATAAAATAGTAAAAACATATCTTAATTATCACTAAAAAAACAATATCTTCTTCATAATACATTTTATTTAATATATTGTCTAAAAAATCGAAACAAAAATAGAATAGTTAATCGGATCCAAAGGTTGGGTTGGTCTGTGAAAGGAAATGTGGGTCATATATATATTTACTTTTTTCACCTTATCTTTTCTTCCCACACCTCTATGGGTATTGAAATGACAAAAATGGTCGTTAGGCTGTGGAATTCAAAAATACATTTTGAATTACACAATATGAAGTATATTTTTAAATCTAAAAACATATTTTGAATTGTATAAATTTTATGTAATCTCGTATTTTTGAATTTTTAGATTACGTAATTGAGAAATCTATTCTCGATTAGATATTTTATAATATAATTATGGATTTTTTAATTTTGTAATATAGAAATATATTTTAAATTATATAATTTAGAAAATATATTTTGAATTTCTAAGTTATACAATAATTTGAAAATATATTTTGAATTGTATAATATAAAATACATTTTCAAATTACACAATCTATAAACGTATTTTATATTGTATAATTTATAATACATTTTGAATTATGTAATATAAAATGTATTTTATATTTAAAAACGTATTCCGAGTTTTATACAATCCATAGTATATTTATGAATTGTGGAATCTAAGACACATTTTTTAGTTATGCAATTTAGAATCCCAACTCATGAATAATTTGGACATTTCCCATATCCACGAAGATGAAAAAATAAAATGCAAAGCTAATAAGTGATTACATGTTGTGGTTGTTTTGTGAACCTCTTTATTTTCACTTTTGCTCCAAATAGATGTTTTTTTTTTCCAACATGGTAACAATAAAGAAAAAAAAATTATGTTTTTGTTAAGAGATTTATACTTTAGAATGTCCTTTAAAATGTAAATTACTATGTGAACAAAAAAAATACTTTCAATTTTGTGAGTAAAATCATTAAATATTGTTTGTGAGTAAACCATTTAAGCAACTATAGAAGACAAAAATATTTGAAGCCCATTTAATAAATTTTTTGAATTCATAAATATGTTTATGCATTAGTTCAAGGTGAGAATCACTTGAAGTCAAATTTCTCATCTTTCTAATTCTAAATGTAAAGCTAGTTGGGGCACCTTATAGCCATGAGCCCAAAATGCAAAAAAGTGCTATAAATAATGAACAAGGACAAACTTATAAATACTAATGAATATGTTAAGTAAGAGATTGGTGTAGAAAGATTGAATAAATGAAGAGGTAGATAGCGTTGTTAGATTCTTAAATAATTACTCAAGTTATGGTTATCTTAATTAAAGCTTCCATAAAGCACTTATGGGACGCGGTAATAGCGTGTACAACTATAGAAGGAATATATTCGAGTTTAAAGCTTCTACTAACCCAAAACGCTAAGATAGGTACCATTCTCACTTCACATGTGACTGCTTTTTGCACCCAAACTTTCAATTCACATGCTACACAACACCAATCCAACCCTTTTCTCAACTTTTTATTTATTACAACCCAAACAAGCTTTTCAGAAACCTCTCAAGAATAACCTAAAAAAAATATATATATGTTTTTTACTTAATATTTCTGTATCGTTAATATAGTCTCACAACATTGTTTAGGAGTCGAGATAAAGATCGTGTATGTATTCTTTCTTCCTCCAACCTACCAAAGTGTTTTTTAAGAACAAAATCGTGATGAGAAAAAAAGAATATAAGAAATGTTGTAATTGATCTTAACGATGCTATCTTTCATATTTGAAATTAGAACACGTAATAATTAAGTTTTGCATGGATAAAATTTTACTTATAAAAAAATAGTATTTATGGCTTATATTTAAATTTTGTTGTTAGATTAAAGAGTGACCTTCCTATGGAATCCATAGCTAAAAAAGCAGAAGTTGTTTTATTCTTCTAAGATGGTGGCTGTGGCTGGTGGATAACTTTTGCAAAGTAAGGTATAAAGAAAAATGTAATAGCATCAAATAGTGGCTCTGAAGTTACATGTCAACATTCAATTAGTGTGAAATGAAATGAAATGCCATTTCTGGATCTTTCTTCTTAATTCTCTCCACCAATTATACTCTCCCTGCCTTCTTCTCCACATATATATATATATACACTATACACACACATCAAACTTTGTATTGTTCCAACCCTAGAACAAGTCCTCTCTTCCAAGAAATATTTTGGGTCTACCTGGTTTTTGCAAAGGGTTCTTACTCTTGGTGAGATGAATGAGATCAAATATGACTATCCCTACCCAGCTCAAGGTAAGTTTATATACATGCATATGTAGTGTATATATATTAGTCTCTTCCCACTGTTTTTGTTGTATTTCGCCTTGTTATTGGCCTTCTTCTATAAAAAATACTCTTTTTTTACTCACGTTAATTGTGCGGATTCCCACAATTTATGTTGATGGAGGAAAAATCTTTTAAGACGAAATTGACAAATGATCATTCAACACACTACATCGAATTCGGCCTAATACTCTATAATCACCTAACCTCAGACATAAGTGAATGAGACTAAGAAATTTTGATGATCTGAACAATTTCTTAACGACCATTAGCTTATCACATGGGACTGAGCCCAATACTCACCCTACCTATAGAGATTTACACTTAAATTATCATGTTGAACTCTTACTTTGAATTTCATTAATTCTCTCTTTTGTATGGCAATAAAGAAAGTTGTTGTTTAGTTGTCACTTGATCAAGTTTTTGTCCAATGCATATGTAATGGCCTGAATTTAAAACTTTTCAATTTATATTTTTGTCAATTATTACTGAGTAGTTGTTGTTATGTCCACGCAGGTCCTTACCAGGGGCCACCTCCGGTGGCGGCGCCACCGCAGTACTATGCTGCTCCACCGCCCAGAAGAGAACCGGGTTTCCTTGAGGGATGGTAAGATTATATACTGCAACATCTTCAATTAAGCAAAACTAACATTAAGTTTTCACTTTGGATGCTTTTTCTCTCTAAATTTGAGCTTACTATTAAAATTAAAAAAAAAACTACTATACCAGTTTCTAATTTTTTTTTAAATGTAAATATTTATTGATTCTGTTAATAAAATTAGAATTTCTCTTTAATGGCATGGCTTCAAAACTTGTATCAATAATTTGTTGATAAAACAACTTTTTTATAATTAAAAATTTGTCAGAGTATTTATAATTTAAAAGATAAGATAAATGTGGTAAATATGTAGAAAAGTAACCAAAAACAAAATTATTCCAAAATTGAATAACTTTGTTTATTTTTTGTCCTATGCAGCCTTGCGGCTCTGTGTTGCTGTTGCCTCTTGGATGAGTGTTGCTGTGACCCAACTATTATTTTCGCTAGCTAATGCTTGTGCTGTCACTCTGATATACAAAGAAACACACTTGTTGTAGTATTAATATATTTTTATATAACACTTTCTGTTCTTCAGTGGATCCCATCAAATTATTATGTATGAATTAGTAGTTATCAATATATTTCTTTTGCTGTTCTATAATTACATACTTCAAATACTTTGCTCCTTCTTGTTCTTACAATATAACAATATAAGAGATGAATATCTTCAATCCTATGTTCTATTATTATAATACTCCATCAAGTGTAAAGATGGAGTAAATGCAAATACTTTAATGTTCAAGTCGATATTAAGGTCACAGAAAAGTCAATACCTTTTAATATGAAATTTTCTCTTATTTATAATTTTCTATTGGGTATTCATTGTTAATTGTTAATAACGTTGGTCCAGATTCAATAAATCATTAATGATATTTTATAGTTCTTAATTTAGATCAACTTACTTATTCGACGAGATTTTTACTTTATTACTTTTGACTGAAAAGTTGAATGATTTTTTTGTCTTATCAACCATTCAACCTAACATTCAAATAGAATATTTCTAATAATATAATAGGGTGTTTATTTAACATTAAAAAAAAAATCATACATAATTCATAATGTAATAGAAATTTGTTTTTATAATTATTGGGATGAAAGGTTTGGAGATAAATTTTTAATGGACAAGTATTCATAAAACCATTTTCTGAGGCATCTAAACCTACCTAATTCACTAAAGGTACCTCATAAATTTTGTTTCGTTATTGCATTTTTGCATGGGACTAACTTTTTAGTTGGAATGATACATAAAATTTTCTTCAGAGTACTTATTTCCATGTTTAAAATGTATATGTGTGTGTTCCATATCAATAGTGAGTAAATTCTCAAGGACTAAAGATTGTTAAAATAAATTGCAAAAACACAAACTTTGATTATTTTTTCTGCTTTAAAAAAGATGAAAAAATACTATTTCCCTCAATAAAATGGAATTCTCTTATGTCTTTATATATATATATATATTCTCATTTTAATAACAATGTGGTTAAAAAAAATAAAAAATAAACATGATAGTTCTTGCATCCATGTGATTACAAATAAAATGTTTAATTGTAGGAAGAAACTAATAAAAAATTATAGTTATCTATTGGGACTTAAATGATAAATTAAGCAATTAAAAGGATATAAAAAGTGTATAGGTGTTAAAATTAGAGAAAAAAATAAAAAGGACAGGAAGACTATTGCCTGTTAAATATTTGATAAGATTAAAATATAACTAATTTAATCATGCATTTATTAAAGCTAATTCTAATGTAAGATAACTACTTCAAACATCTAAAACTAGTTTAACTCTTAAAGTTATAAGTTCATTATATATTTCTCAAATTTCAACTTTGATTAAAATTTCATCTCAATTCTAAAGGAAAATTAAAATAAGTTGAAGTTAAAAGATTTTAAATATTCAAAATAATTTTAAATTTTGTATTTAAATAATCTTTAGTAAATAGAAAATCAATTTAAATTCCATTTATATATAATATTAGATAATGTTACATTAATAATGAAATTATAGTTTTAAAAATAAGTTAATATTGACTGGTAAAAAATAAAATGTATTAATATAATACTATTGTTTTATCTTTTTCCATAATATATAAAGATAGAGTAAAATGAATAATTAAAGAGGCAAATTTTTTGTTTTTCTTTATTGAAGAATATCAAAATGTTACAAGTATGTTCAATCTTGCATTTTTTTACATAATCTATTCCATTTTCTATTATTTATATATTTAGAAAACTACAATTTGCACCACTATAACATTTAAAAATTTACATTGTATAGAGTATCAAATATTTTACAAATTGAAGTTTCTATTTGAATAGCAAAAAGTATATACTAAATAAAATTTACTAAGTAATACAATAACTACAAAAAATTCAATATTTATCTGTATTTGTTCATTTACCATGTATCAATATTACATATTAATTTTATAGACACTAATTCAAATATTATTAAAAAAATTAGTAAAAGTTAAATAATTAAAATATTTGTAAAACTTAATTTCTTTATATTTTTCACTAGGTTAATCTATTTGATTACTTATTCATTTTATACCTAATACTTATTTTATTCTAAATTTAATAATTAAAAATTTATATAATTTAAGTTTCTTTACAAATTTGAATATGTAAATGTAATTGGATTGTTTTAACAAGCCTGATCCCTTTTAAGATTTTTAAATGGAGAATAACTTTTTTCCAGGTTAAATTTATACAGATGGTTTATAAAATAAAATTGTATATATTAAACTTTAACTAAAAGTAAACATAAAAATTATATTTGAGAAGAATTAGATGATATTTTTATAAGGTATATTATACTTTTTATATGATAATTTTTTTTTTATTTCTACTAAATATTATGAGTATCCCTTTTTTATTAATGAATCATAAAATAAAAGTAAATGAAAATTATTAGGTTCGTAATATTTTTAAAAAAAAAACCTGATTTGATTAGCTTGCATTGATGGTTGTGACTCTTTCGAAAGTGTAGAACTATGTAAAATTAAATGTTAATTAAAATGATTTAATATTTATTAGTTTATTAGTAAATATAATGGATAAATGCTTATCCAAACAATACTGTTAATTTATTTCCAAAATACATACTATAAATCATCCCAAATTCACAACACATTCATCCCAAATGCAGGAGAAACTCAAATCCAAATCAAAGCACCACCTTCTCCATGAACCAGATATGAGAACGCCACGTGGTGGAATTAGGAAATCACAACCGTTGGTTCTAGATCTACGGTCAGTTTTCGGCACAGCTGGGAAATCGCCTTCATCCATTGGATCACAGTTAAACTGAGAATCAACAACAGAGGAAGCTTCCCGGGGTACCCGCGGGCAGATCTAATCGCCTTTAAGAATCGGCCCTAGCACTCTCGCATTCCTCGCTCAGATTAGGGTAACCCGCACTTCCTAACCCTAAACGCTAAGCTTATAACTTTTTCCGGTTTTCTCTTCCAAATCGGTGCTTTCGCCAGCGGCACGTGAGCATCTTCAACTGCGCTTCGGTGTTTTCTTCGCGCGTGTGACTCTTAGTACAGCTGACTCATGCTTTGTTTCACCGGCATTGGAAAGCTCGTGCCGGAGCGGCGACAGAATCTCACCAGACGGCTGTGATATTGCACTTCTATGGCTTCCGCCGTCTTAGCTAACCGGAACGAACCTAATTGGCCGCAGCATAGAGTCGGTGGAGCTGGATTCATGGGAAAAGCACCCTTCGCTAACCCTAACCCTAATTCTAATCCTAAATTAGCAAATAGCAAAAGGAACCAATCGGCTTCGGACGATGCTTCCTCTATCAACAGGCGATCCAACGAAGTAGTAACTCACTCCCAATACGTGTCCTTCAACATCGGATCCTTATCGAAGAAGGAACTCGGCGACATCAAGAATAGGCTTGTGTCGGAGCTCGAACAGGTTCAGAAATTCAGAACTCGAATCGAGTCAGGGGAGTTGCAACCTGGGCAGAGTTTCAATGGCGGCCACCCGAAGAAATCATCGAGCAAAAAGGTTTCCGGTAACAAACGACCCCTGCCGTTGAATTCCGCGAAGGATTTTAAACGGTCGCTTCCGGAAGTTGGGAACTTGATGAAGGGCTGCTCGCAGGTTTTGCAGAAGCTGATGAAACACAAACATGGGTGGATCTTCAATGTACCAGTTGACGCTGTCGGAATGGGTCTCCATGATTACTACGATATAATTAAACAGCCTATGGATCTCGGAACGGTGAAGTCCAATCTCTCCAAAAACAAGTACTCGGCCCCTTCGGATTTCGCCTCTGATGTGAGGTTAACTTTCAAGAATGCACTGACTTATAACCCTAAGGGTCACGATGTGTACACCATGGCGGAGCAGCTTTTGACGAGGTTTGAGGAGCTTTATCGCCCGATGCATGAGAAATTCGAAGATTTGGTTGGACATGATCGTGATTTCGAGGAGGAATTGCAGGCCAGTTCGTGGAGCCACGTTGAGCCAGAGAGAGTGAAGAAGAAGGAGAATCTGATCCCTCATGCGAAATTTCAACAAGAGCCTCCTCAGCCTCCTGCAAGTTCTTCTAACCCTCCTTTGCTGCAGTTCCCCGTGCGCACACCTTCTCCCATGCGAGCCCCACCCGTTAAGCCTTTGAAGCAACCTAAGCCGAAGGCTAAGGATCCCAACAAGAGGGAGATGAGTCTTGAAGAGAAACACAAGCTTGGGTTAGGACTGCAGAGTTTGCCAGCAGAGAAAATGGAACAGGTGGTGCAGATCATAAGGAGGAGGAACGGGCATTTGAAGCAGGATGGGGATGAGATCGAGCTTGATATTGAGGCTGTTGACACAGAGACCCTTTGGGAACTTGATCGGTTGGTGACTAATTATAAGAAGATGGTTAGCAAGATTAAGAGGCAGGCATTGATGGGCAACAACAATGTGGCTCCACACAAAGCCAATATGGTATATCTTCTACCAGTTTGATCACTTTATTTTTGGGCTCGAATTCTTACTTAGCATTGACAGTAATGTCGTTACCAGTAACTAATTTTTGGTGCTTTATTTGACAGGAATTGCCTGCCGGTGAGAAGGCTGATGGGATGCCAACTGAGTTGAAGAAGCCAAAGAAAGTGGAAGCAGGAGATGAGGATGTTGACATTGGGGATGAGATGCCAATGAGTATGTTCCCGCCTGTGGAGATTGAGAAAGATAAAGATGTTGCTGGTGGCCATGCAACCAGTAGTTCTAGTAGCTCTAGCGGTTCAAGCAGTGATTCCTCATCGTCAAGTGGTATTCCCCTGCCTTAGTGTAGGCTTTGGTTTGTGGTTGAAACTATTTTTCTGAGGAAAAAACTTAAAAAAAAGTTTTATTGCCATTGCAGATTCGGATTCCGGGAGTTCCTCAGGAAGTGACTCTGAAGCAGACAATGGGCATTCGTAGCAGTGAGGGATATTTGTTACTAGTGGTCAAACATGATCATGCGGGTGGGTGGATGAAGAAATGCATGCTTCATTGGCTTCCTTTGAGGGTGAGGATTGAAAACATGGACAAGGTATGCCCATGTCATTTTGTATATTATTCTTTTGGTGCAGTGAGATTTTTCAGAGATGGAATGATTGGCTGGCTAAATTTGCGATTATCTTTCATTTCAGGGATTGTGATAGTTGTTTGTTTTGTGAGTTGGTTTCGGGAGTGGCGGTTTGGATTGTGGAGCTGGACACCTGCTCGAGGATTTGGGTGTGTTATAAATCTGTACAAATATATTCGGAACCTAAAGTTATCACCAAAACGATTTGTAGGCCAGAACGTTGACTGAAATGTGAAAATCCTAGGATAGACTCGTTGAAGATTTAGGAATAGAATGCAGAGAATTAATATTTGAGTTTTACCTTGTACACATTAGCAACGGTATATAGATTGAACTTCTCTCTTTCAAATCCATTTTGTGGATCTGTGCATTGGATTTTTTGAATCGTTAATCAGTCTAATGACCGAGGTACGAAAAAGCTACGAAGATGAATCAATTGATTTAAGGTCGTCCAATCAGACAGGGTCGTGGTTATACCTCTAGTTACGGATTATTCCTGTGTGAAGATTTGCTAGATGCCACGTGTGGTCCCCGAAGAATCAAAACATTCCTTCGGTGGTTCATGGCTACAGAATTCAGCCTTTTTAAAGAGAGGCATAACTGAGGCGTTTATACGTGGAAGGGGTTTGAAGTGCTTGAGATGCCTCGGGACTGTTATCAGTTTACTGGTTGTGGAGTTTTGGTACTTGTCTACTAAAAAATAATCAACTTCAGAGTGGGATAGGATTTAACATTGGATGGAATATATAATACCTATTGCCTACTAGACGGGGAAGACACAAGATTCATCCTTCTCCAATGGGCTATTTTCTTCTTTGTGGCCAATTTTTACTTAGGATAATTTTTTAGAATGTGTATGATTTTTTGTGCCTTCACTTATTGCCCATCATATGGAGAATACTATGAAACATAACATGGATGGATCGGTCTATCAAGGCTCACTCAGGTAGTGCTTATGTCTGGGGCTCTCATTGTGACATTGGCATTTGTTCGACAACAGTTAAAGCTGTACGTTGGCATTTGTTCGACAGTAAAGGCTGAGCTGCGGGGTCTGTGGCACGGTTTATAATGCTCTTTTAATCCTTAAATGTCACCAACGATTTTGTTGAAATGGATTCTCAAGTAGCTTTGTACTTGATCTGGTGCGGATATGAATTTTTCTCTGTTGTTTTTCTTCTTGTCATGAGCAACCGGGAGCTGGTTGGCACATTACTTTCTTGTTAACTATGGTAATTCTGTAAACTTCTTTGTTCAGGTTTTCCTGCCATCGAACTCCCTTCCCTGGTATGATTGTGTAATCTGTTCTGTTGGGCATTGCGGCTTATTTCAATTACGAAAAGAATGAAAACCTGTTTCCTCATGAATATATTACTATTTGACATTGTTTTTTTATTGTCGGGGGGAGACCACATTAAGATTTATTCATAATAAACTAAGCTTATACCAAAAAGGTTGAAAATCATACCCATTTAAAGTTTAATAAAGTTGATTTTGAAGTGATAAATGTGGTAGAATGTTTGTTTAAATAAAGGATGGAGAATTGATCTTTAGATGATATGATAGAAACAGACAGCAATCCGTCATCCATTCCTCTATCAGAATTCAGAAGCTGCAGAATGGGCATGAGCAGTCTGTGTCAACCCATTACTAATATTTCATTCTCATTCATTAAGTCTTGGTCATCACTTTCTGCATTCCATGTCTTTAATTTTCCCTAATGACCCATTTTGCCCTCTGCAAATGCTGTTTCTGTTTTCATTTAACCTTTTTAATCTTATTTCTTTCCTTATGCGTTGGTAGTAGTATTATAAAAATGGAGGATAAACCTTCTAAAACATACAAGACCAATTCATCTCATGAAGTAAGAAACTTGGTAATCCAATTTGAGTTTATCTAACAACAGTGATGATAAAATTATTCTTTTAACGTTTTATCCCCATGCTCATCCTCATCCTCGTAGTCTTACCCTTGAAGTAGAGAAACACATTGTCCAATCTCACTTTTGTTTTGTACCAAGTGAACAAACACATTTACTAAATATTATACGTATTTGAAGTTTCGTAAATAATTATTTATTCTGTAATATCTTTGGTTTATCTTTGAATTCAAACATAAATCAAATAGTGTAAAAGAAATCTAAAACCAATTATATACTAATATATTCAAAATATTAAATTAGGAATTTATAATAATTATATATTCTATTATTATATGTTCAGATCACATTAATTTTAAACGTAAAAGGTTTCATAAAAACATGTGTAAAGTAACTAAATTTTGAATTTGATTTATAATGAAATATATTTTTTATTGAACGTAAATCAATAGTTTCTAAGAGATGGTCTCAACTTGAGACTTGAATTGATAACACGAGTTTCATTTAAACGGATTGGTTTAGATTGAAATCGAACACAAAGAATAGCAGTAAATACATGTTTAAGCTCTAATATAAAAATGATAAAAAAAAGTTAAAAATATTGAAAGTAATACTTGACTTTATTATACATAAAAAAAAATACTTACCCGCAAAGATTAATGTATTTTAATTATGTATAAATAAATACTTTTTAACTCATTTCACACGCACACAAATAATAATAATAATAATAATAATATGAAATAGTAACAATAATAATAGTTAAGAGACAGTGGCAGTAGATGGTAGTGCATTAATATCTATCTGTCATACATACATGTATTTAGAGGATGGAAAGATGAATTAATGACATTAATTATATGTATTTGTAGTTTTAAATGCTAAGCTTAATTCATATTAAAAATGTATTACACTTATTTTCACCTCTAAATAGAAAAGTAGAAACCATGGCACCAAAATAATTAAGGGTTGAATTGAATTATGTATTTTAATTTTTAGCAGCCGCCAGAACCTGAGACAGTTTATGTTGTTTTTAAATTAAGTTTTGAGCTTAAAAAGGAAGTGCTCATTACACATCTTCAATCCGTCAAATCCCACCCCGTTTATTCTTCCTTTGCTCATCATCGTAGCCGTTTTAATTTGGAACAAAAGTTTATTAAAACTGTGAAACTATATGTGTTTCATTATTATTAAATTATATGATAAGAGTTAAAAAAATGTTAATATTAATTTTGTTTTTTTATAATTTTTAGCTAGAGGTGTATAATTTTTATTTTGTTTATTTTAATTCTAATATTTATTAATTGACTCTTGTTTCTTTATTTTTTTTTCATACATTACTTATCTATATTCAGATTATTTATTTTGATTTTAATTTAAAAAAATAAATTATTATCATATTTTTATTTTTTATTTATCTCTATTCTAATTTAAAAATAATTATGTGATTCCATGACATCACAGGGGAATTGTGTTTAACCATTTTTGTCTTGAGATTCATCCATAGATTCAGGGCGTTATTGATGGAAGCATACAAAAACTGTGGTTATCGCGTAATTGCAACATTATCATGCTACTTTAATCGCTAATCATCTCATCCTCATACTTCTAAACTAACATGCTAAATGTAATTATCAACTCAGAAATATCTTACTATAAACAATACTATTAGAAAATACTTTTTAATCCGTCTTACTATTTCGCAATTTCTATTTCTTTTGCTTAATTTTTTAATTACTCTCATGTTATATTTACATCATTCTTTTGGTTTAAAATTACAATACGTTTTAAAAATATAGTACAAGAAACACTTTAATGTAATATTTATGCTAAAAGGAATTAACATTTCTTAAATTTAACTTAAAATAAATATATAATTTATATTCCATGGCGATACCAATAGACAGAAGATCAAATATGAAATAAAAAAAAATCACTAAATGACTAAAAAAAACCTATTTTATTTAAAATTTAAATAAGAAAAACAGTCACACACATTTTGAGATCAATGAGAAAATGATAACCATAAATGGTAAATAAAGAAAATGTTGATCACGCATTCGAAATGACCAGACAAAAGTAAACGACGCAAAGAGTAAAACAAAATTGGCACAAAAGGAAGCAAAAAAAAAGTGTAGCAACCTCAATGTTGTAAAGGGAGTGAAAGACAAGTCCAAGTACTCATACAAAATAGTTTAATTCAAAATTTAAATGTGAAATATTACTAATTTATCTGCTAACACTCAACTCAAATAAAATTTATTTTTTAGTGAAAAATAATTCCCAATGGCAATACTAATTTTTAACAGCACTTAAAGAAGTCTATATGTGGAAGTTAAATGATAATAGGTAAATGAACACTACAAAACTAACTATTTCTTCTATAAAATCGCTGAATATTAATTAATATGATACTAAATTATTTAACAATTAGTAAGTTATATGTGTAGGTGAACTAATCTTAAATTTAACTACTATTATTATTATTATTATTATACAAAATAATAAATGTGTGTTTCTATAGTGTTAAAATTTAGTTAAACGTTTATCCTAAATCAATATTTTTACATCATATCTTATAAATATTAATCATATCTTACAAAACAAATGTTATATATGTTGTTATAAGGGTAAAATAGTCAATTAATAGTTATGAGATATTAGGATCAATTGATGGATAAGGACAAAATAGAGTAAAATTGTTAGTCAAATGACACATAGAGTCGAGAACATGAAAATTAATCTCAACCAACAAAAATGACAATAAAAAGTTGATCAATCAAACTTCAAGAAGCATAAGGATGACAAATCATTTATAATTATCTCTCTCCTTCACTCTTAGGGGATTATTTTCTTTAATATGTGTACTAACATTCACTAAGTTAGTGAATATTTTTCTCTCTTGTAAGAAACTTTTGTGACACGAAATATTGTTTCTTTCACCCTCTCTTTTCCACCTTGTATGTGAGTATAACACATGTGTATTTATAAATATAATGATAAATAAATGTTTATTCTAGATCAACATGTTTGTCATTCCCTACCATATTGTCCTTCTACTAATAATTTTAAATTAATTTGTTTGTTACGAAATCCTCCTTTACTAATGATTTTAAATAAGTGCTTATGAAGTATGATACGAGCTTACACATTTTTCTAGTGGATAGTTTATATAGATTTTTTTATTAATTTAAGTTTCTTTTAAAAATTAAAATTTGGTTATAATACTTTTTTACAAAGGTATGATTAGTCCTTTAAATATGATGAAAATTCATAGGATTCTTTTCATATTCTTTTACAAATTTTGTTTTTTATAAACAAATAAAATGACTTTAAGTCTAATTCAACTTTATAAAACGTATAAGGTGAGGTTTGTGCCTACTTATAAATTATGAAATGTTTTAATCTCTAGTTTATGTGGAATTTCCAACATATATTTAGAGTATCAACTCGTGCGTGAGACTGGGTCGGATAACGGGTGACATGATAAACCCAACAAACTCTTGTTATGATAGACTTTGAGATGACTCTGATACCATATTAAAGAGTGAATTTTTAAGTTTAACTCAACCTCATAAAATTGGCTTATAAGGTGAGGTTTGCACTTACTTATATACTATAAAATGTCATAATCTCTAGTTAATGTGAAATCTTCAACAAATAAAATTTATATTTTTTATTCAATACGAGACGGAGATAAAAAAATCACACACATATATATATATAATCCAAAATACTCATTTAATTTATCTCTAAAATTATATAATAAATATAATGTTTTGCCACTCTTAACTACGTCTCTCCAAGTTTGCTTACTCACCACTGTTTTTAAATGGACCATAGTCTGTATTTCTTTTTTTGCATCGTAACTGTTTAAAATTATAATTTTATAACTAGATTTATTTGTGTATTCTTTTATTAAAAAAAAGTAACATACATACATGTATGTTTTTAAAAATATTATATTTTTTTCTTTAATATTTTTGTCTTTCTAAAATCTGAACATATTTTTAGATCCTACTAAAATGTAAATATATATAAAAAAAATCTTAATATACTATTAATTATACATTTAAATAAAATAACTGTAAAATTCAAATATTAAAGTCGTGATCAATATTAGTTTTCTGTCTATTATTACTACTAATAACAAAAAATATTTAAACTTTAAAGAAACAGAGTAATATGTATTTTTAAGAAATCTATTTAAAATTTAACAAGTATATAAATACATTTTACCCAAAAATAAATAGCATTGTAACTTATTGTTATTTTAAAGTGTGAAATTTAAAAATAAATCTTGAAATTTATGAACTTTGGAAAGAATTGCTACGTTTTCTTTACAGTTGCCAATGACTATGTGATTTTTTTTAATTGTTTACATTCTTATGGGCAAAATATTTTTTTCCATCTCTATAATTCCAATAACATTATTATCATCTTCTATATAATATACTATTAATACTTACAATGGTTTTTAAATAATTTTTTTATAAATTTGTTATATGAAAAAAGAAATAGAAGCAAAATAAATAAATAAAAAACTGTATAATTATTTTATCAAAATAATATATTTTAGTATGTTGATTGATTCTTACGAAAATATAGAAAACATAAAAAATGAGAGAAGAGAAAGTAATTAACACAAAATCATTCAAAGATGGGTAAAATTGAATGTGGTGACTGTATAAAAAAAATGATAAGAGGCATGCATGTGGCTTCCAACTACAAATCTCAACAATATTGGGATTTCAAAACCCTCTTTTAAATGCATCACAAAGCATTCAATGCTATAAATATTTTGGATACCTGTATTTTTTTTAAAATATAAAAGATAACACCAAAGAGTTAATATGCATGGATGAATATCCAAAAAATATATAAAATATATACATTGATATTGTTTATGTGCTTCAATAACCACTTATCCTTTTACGATATTTATGTGAATATGATTTATTGTAAATTTAAAATTAGGACTATAAATGTTTAAAGATCTCACCGAAATAGGAATGTTAATTTATAGTATATAAATGGGATAACTCTTATCTTATAAGATGTTGATTTTGTAATAATGAGTTAGAATTAACCATATGTCCTAATATGATATCAGAGTTAATCATGTTTTGTTACACTACTTATTATAACTTATTTATTACAAATAATTTATAATTTCTACCTTAATTTTTTAGAATTATTGGTACTAATCATAAAAATTACTTTTTACAAAATTTATAAAAGTGTGTATATTACATGTGGTTAGTTTTCTTTATCTTTTTCAAGTCACTTACTTTGTAAATTTGAAATAAAAAAAAAATGTATTCAATTTATAAGGTAACTTTTCTTTGTTGTGGTTGAGAGGATTCATACAAAATTTTATTTCTCCATATATAACATGGACATACTTGTTTTGCTTTAAATACTATGATAAGGTGGTTCAACTTCTCTTGATACTACCTTAATCCATTTTCAAGCAAATTATTGCATGTAAAATAAGTGAAAATAAAAATTTAATTTTTTTAAGACAATTAATTTATTTTATTATTAAACTAATGCCAATATATCATAAAGTAACAAGAAGAAGTATCTTCAATCCAAACATTTCCACCCAATTTAAAAACTAACTTAAAAAATTGATAGGTCGAAAGATCGAATGACTTATTAAATTGTGCTTAATGTATTTCTTAAAGTAGTGACACATAAATATAGCAAAAAAAAATATTAATTATTAACTAAAGTCAAAATTATAAAATAAAACTTAATTAGTGGACCTATTCTAAAGTGAAAAAAAGGTAATAGATCCATCAAGTCTATTATTGATTAGTATAAATAACAATGCATTTAATTCAATAGTTAGATAATTAATAAATATTTAAGAACCAAAACCGACTTAAACATAAGTAAATTCCTATAGGTATCTCCACCCTTTGAATCATCATACCAAGAGGTTGATAACACACACCCTATTGTTGTAAAAAAAGAATACGAAGTTGCTGAAAAAGAAGATCAAGTAACTGAAATTATTAATTAAAAAACATATGAGATTTAGTTGAATATACTCTCCACACATATTTTATATTTTATAAGAATAATTACCATTAAAGTTACATATTTAGAAATTCACGCAAAACTCAATTCACATTTATTTTCTTGTTCTTTATCCAAAATGTGGGTATTATAATTAGAACAATTGTATTAGCAGTTGAATTGAATGAGTTTAATTTTTTAAGTAATCTAATTTGGTAATGTCATAAATTTCTAAAAGTAATGAACTTATATTGCCTATTTTACAATTAACAAAGCTGTATAATTTGGCAAGACAACATATTTCTAAAACTATTAATCTTCTTATTTATTGGCCTATTAGAGAATTTTCCATCTCTACTTTAACATTTATTAGCTTTGGTCACATATGCAGTATCTATAAAAGCATATATTTGTAGATTTTGTTGCTGTAAGGAGACATTTATTACAAAATTAATGTATATTACTTTTGATATATTTTTGAAAAAAAGGAAAAATAAATTTTATTAGAACTAAATTATTGGTAAAACGTCCATAACTTCCACCAATGTCTCATTATGTCTTTTACATGACACCAGCAAAACAATTAGCCAAATACAATAAAAAATAAAATACACATTCTAGAGCAATTATTCCAAACATAAAATAAATTGGATTTATCACTAATAGAAGTATTGTTCTCTTTGACCTTTAATTTTAGACAACTCCATGATTTATGAATTGCTTTTCATTCAGAAATTTCTATAGTTAAATATTTTTTGTGGATAAATTTATACAACAAAACTATCTAAAAAGGGTTATTTCAGATAAAATCCATTTTTCACAATAACTATGTTTAATTGGTTAATAGATAAGTTAAGTCATATTAAAAAAACATCAAAACTAGCAATTGTATAGGTAGTTTGATTATGTACTACACATAGTCTAATTGGTCAATGAGAAAAAAAGAGTAGCAATTACACTTAGTTCCTTATTTTTATGCAAAACTAGACAAATATTGTATTATATAGTTTTGGTCTAATTAAAAGACTTTGAGTGATATGAATGAAATTTAAAAAATTAACCTTATTATTGGCATTGTATTAAAATGTGATAACTGATAAAGAAAAGATAAGGTTTGTTATTTAAATTGTAAAATAAGTTTATTAAAATTACAGGATGATATGTAACATAAATATTATTTTATTTACTTGTTAAATAATTTATTTTTTAGTTTTTATATAAACTTTTAATCCGAATACATCTCTTTGTTTTTTTCAATTACACATTCTTATTTTTTTGTTCTTTTTGTTTTATCATTTAAATGTACATTTCATCACACCCCTATCAACCTAAGGCATAAACATTTCCTTCTCAATCATCTCAAATTATTATTATTATTATCTATAGTATTCATACTTGCACTTTGTCTCTAAATTGATTTTCAATATTTTTTAGAGAAAACCATAGTCAATTAACCATAACAATTTAAATTATTCATTTCAAATATACTTTATATACTTAAATAATTATTTATATAGATTGTAATACAATCTATATGTTAAAATATTTGTTTAAGACAACTTTAGTTATATAAAATGTTAAAATTCTCCTACAGATCTTAAAACCAAGAAAAAAAAGTGGCACCTGAATTTTAATATCACTGGAACAAAAAATCCTTTTTTCAGTCTCTTATAATGAGAGGTTGCTACACCATCTCTATAATTAATTAAAATAATTGATAATAATATTTTTTAATGATTAAATTGAGAATTTAGTTTTTTGACACCTTGATTTTGAAGGTAGTTTTTAAAATTGAAATAGTATGAAATGTTTGAATATTTTCTTAAATAAATAAATGAGATAGTAAAATTGAGTATGCATTTTTTGAGATTTGACAGGTTCTAAATTGATAAGTGAGTTAGATTATTTTTTATTTTTGTGTGAGAAAGAAAAATGATAGTCCAAAAAATAATAAAAAGTAGCAATGTGGGTGATATTATAATTAGGTGAAAACATAAGAATCAAAGAACAAGTCTTCTTCCAAATGAAACATGATTTCCTATAATACCCTTCACACTGACACGCGTTTTCCTGGTAACCACGCGCTGCGCGTAACTTCCCTCCCACACGCTGGAAACGCCATTTTGGCCTCTATCCACGTCACCAATGTGGGCCCAATCCACTGTCAAACCCTAAATGCACAACACATTCACTCTAAATGCATTTCAAACTCAAATCCAAATAAAAAACGGACCTCCTCCATCTACCGGTCCAGAATGCAACACGTGGAAGAATAAAGAAATCACCACCCTCTGTGCCAGATCTTGCGGTCAGCTTTTGGGACAGCTGAGAAAAAAATTTGATCCGTCAGATGATGAATCAAGAACGAATGAACGGTGGATAGAGCTTCCCGGAGCACCCACGGGCAGATCTCATTGCCTTTAAGAAGCGGCTCTTGCCCCTTTCATTCCTCGCACAGATTAGGGTAACCCGAGCTACAAACCCTGAACGCTACGTCTAAACTTTCCGGTTTTCTCTTTCAAATTAGTGTCTCTGCCGGCGGTGCGTGAGGGTTTCCGACAGCGCGTGAAGGTACTGGTCGCGCGTGATTCCCAGTTCACCGCTGACCTATGCGTTGTTCGACCCACATTGGAGAGTTCACGCCGGAGAGACGGTGGAATCTCACCGGACGGCCGTGATTTCGCACTTCTATGGCTTCCGCCGTCCTTGCTAACCGGAACGAACCTAATTGGCCACAGCATAGAGGCGGTGGGGCTGGATTCATGGGAAAAGTACCTTTCTCTAACCCTAACCCTAATTCTAATCCTAAATTAGCAAATAGCAAAAGGACCCAATCGGCGTCCGACGATGCTTCTTCTATCAACCGGCGATCGAACGACGCGGGCGTAAGTCACTCTCAATACGTGTGCTTCAGCATCTCTTCGTGCACAAAGAAGGAGCTCAACGACATAAAAAATCGCCTCGTATCGGAGCTTGAACAGGTTCGCAAGTGCAGGAATCGAATCGAATCTGGCAAGTTACAGCCTGGGCAGAGCTCCAACGGCCACATGAAGAAACCGTCAAGCAAGAAGGTTTCCGGCAACAAGCGACCCTTACCGTTGAATTCCGTGAAGGAAATGAAACGGTCACATTCGGAAGTTGGGAACACGATGAAGAGTTGTTCGCAGATTTTGCAGAAGCTGATGAAACACAAACATGGGTGGATCTTCAATGTTCCTGTCGATGTTGTCGGAATGGGTCTCCACGATTACTATGATATAATTAAGCAACCTATGGATCTGGGTACTGTGAAGTCGAATCTCTCTAAGAGCGTGTACTCCACGCCTTCGGATTTCGCTGCTGATGTGAGGTTAACTTTCAAGAATGCTCTGACTTATAACCCTAAGGGTCATGACGTATACACCATGGCGGAGCAGCTTCTGATGAGGTTTGAGGAGCTGTATCGGCCGATGCGTGACAAATCTGATGGTTGGATCAGACAAGATCAAGATTACGATGAGGAATTGCAGGCCAGTTCTTGGAGCCACGTTGAGCCGCCGGAGAGGGTGAAGAAGAAGGAGAATCCGATCCCTCCTGCGAAATTGCAACAAGAGCCTCCGCAGCCCCCTGCAAGTTCATCAAACCCACCATTGCTGCAGTCTCCGGTGCGCACGCCATCTCCAATGCGAGCCCCTCCTGTGAAGCCTTTGAAACAACCGAAGCCGAAGGCTAAGGACCCCAACAAGAGGGAGATGAGTCTTGAAGAGAAACACAAGCTTGGATTAGGACTGCAGAGTTTGCCAGCAGAGAAAATGGAACAGGTGGTGCAGATCATAAGGAGGAGGAACGGGCATTTGAAGCAGGATGGGGATGAGATCGAGCTTGATATTGAGGCTGTTGACACAGAGACCCTTTGGGAACTTGATCGGTTGGTGACTAATTATAAGAAGATGGTTAGCAAGATTAAGAGGCAGGCATTGATGGGCAATATGAACAACAACAATGAGCAGTCTAGCAGAGGGAATGGGGTAAATTATCTACCTCACTTTTTTTGTTCAATGACTTGCATAATTTGCCTAGACATTGACATTTGGGTTGAATGGGATATTAACTCTGTTGATTTTTTTGTACCATTCAATTGACAGGAATTGGCTGCTAGCGAGAAGATTGATGGGAGTGCAGTTGAGATGAAGAAGTCAAAGGAAGTAGAAGCAGGGGAAGAGGATATTGACATTGGAGACGAGATGCCAATGAGTATGTTCCCCCCTGTGGAGATTGAGAAAGATAAAGATGTTGGTGGAGGGCGTGCCAGTAGTAGTTCTAGTAGCTCAGGCAGTTCAAGCAGTGACTCCTCATCGTCGAGTGGTATTCACTTGCTCTCAGTATAGCCTTTTGGTTTGTGCATGTGAAGCCATGTTTTCCGGTGAAAGAAATGCTAATGTTTAATCGCAATTGCAGATTCGGATTCAGGTAGTTCCTCGGGGAGCGATTCTGAAGCAGACAATGGGCATTTGTAGCAGTCCACCCTTTGTGATTTTGGAACATGATGATCAACTGATCATGTGGGGTAGGCTAATAAAGAAAGTGGCTGCTTTATTTGCTTCCTTTGAGGGCGCTTGATTACATGCACGAGGTATGCTCAACACAAGGCTTTATTCCATTTTGTGTTAGTGTTTGTGACGTTATGGTATGTTAGACTAAATTTGTGATTATGTTTATTTTCAGGGATTGTGGCCGTTGTTTGTTGGTTCGTTTTGGTAGTAGTAACAGTTGGATTGTGGCGTTGACCACTTGCTCCAGGATTTGGTGGCATAGTTGTACAAATGATTTCGAAACTGAAGTAATTGTCAAAACAATCTGTAGGCCAGAAAGTAGGCTTAAATGTGGTGAAAATTCTAGGATAGAATCGTTAAAGATTAGGAATAGATCCGAGAGAATTAGTGTTTTTTGAGTTTACCTTGTACACATTACAAAAGTAAATAGAATGGAACAACAACCTAACCTCCTTTGAAAAAGGCTTTTTTGTTCATTGTGCATTTCAAGTTTTGGGTTTGTTAAATTAGTCAAAAGGACCATTAATTTCTCATTTTTATGTACTCATTTTTCATATCTGAATGTACCGAGCAAGCACAGGCTTGAATATTAAAAACATTATATCACAACAAGTAATAATGGACATGGTAGTACTGTCTGTGTTTTGCCCAGAGAATATGTAGCACCCCCGGCAATGGATGCCAAATTCTTAACTGAATGAAAAATTGTGGAGTATATATATATATATATATATATATATATATATCAACAAAAATGCAAAACAAGAAGCCTTTGAATGAGTATCGCTCGCGGGAGATTATCGAGACAATAAAATTTAAAACCATAAACTCTTTCACCACTCGTAAATAAATAAGTTTACAAAATCCATAGCACGTCCAAAAGACAAACAAAAATAACAACTATTAAACAATTATAAAAGTTTAACCAAAATTTCTTACTGCAAACACCTTAAGGGTGTTCGTAGCACCGTTTTCACCATACAAGTGGCGCAGAATGAATTCTCAGGAATTGCTTTTCATAACGGCGCTGTATTTTCCAACTTGTTTTTTCATCTGTGGAGTGTGGTAATACAGCAAAAGACTTGAGTCGGGCTGTGGAGGCAATTCTAAATGGTGAATGTTTACTTTTCCAGCTTCTTCAAAGTAATGAACTGGTCACCAAGTTGAGCCTCAAGCGCAGCTTCGGTATCAGGTGCCAAAGCTTTAAGAAAATGTTTGGTGAGGTTATGCTTAGACAACATCTCCAAAGCCTTTACATAAAACTTGTGTACCTCTGTCCTTCTTGTCGCTTTACTTGGCACATTAGTCGCTAATTCTTTCATTAGACGCGATAGTTTATCCAAACTGCTCTTAAGAATCTTCTTCGATGCATTCTGTTCATCACTGTTGCCTGATGTCAGCGACTTCATTATTTCCATTACCAAATCAAGAGCCTCCACTCGTCGAAAATCTGACTTTGCACTTCCACACCTCTCCAAAATAAAGCCAAATACACCATGTCCAATCCATGGTCGTCTTCGAAATATTTCTTTCAAAAATCCAGATTTGATTTGAGATTTCTTACTTTCAAAATACCCCACAAGTACGTCGCGGAAAATTTGAATAATCCTCTCCAATTCAGACTGAGAGAAATTCCTTGAATCAATAATTTTCAAAATCCAGAAGGTCGAGGTTTGGGCAAGAGACGAAACCATCTTTTGTCTGTTCGAGGCAGCTGATTGCTTTGATGCAGACTTCTGTCTTTTAAATGGTTTTGAAGCCAGTTTCAGACTTTTTTCTAACAGAGATTCAAGAGTGGACAAATGGACTCCATCACCTTTAGGATAATCCTTTGCTTTAAATATTTGCTTTTGTAATATTCCCCATATACGCTGTCCAAGCTGCTCACTAACTTCAGCTGTGTGAGGGTTAACAAAAGCCTGAGCCAGATTTGAGTAGACCAAAAGAACCTGAGGCTTGCCTGTAGAGTAGCAAAACACCATGACAAATTGAGCAATACACTAGAAGAAGGAAACTTTAAAAGCTTGTCAGAAACTATTGAACCCCTCCAAAAAGCCTGTCTGATGATCAATAATGCTCTTCATTCTTTTGACTCCCAATTTACATATTTAAGAATGCATGGCAATTTAAAACTGTTTACAGCAAAATGTAAATTAGCACTTTTTATTTTTTAGCTTTTCTTACTATATATATGTATATACAACAGGAGAATAGTAGTGCTCTGAGAATAAAGTTAACCCAAGAAGTGAAAAATAATATAAGCAATGTATTCTTACCTGGATTTTCATGAAGGAAAATTTCCAACAATGAAAGGATTCGAAGTTTGAACAACACAAGCTGGGAATGGGCGGTTTCTCCTCCAGCTTGATTTTTCTTTTCTTTAAACATCTGGGCAAGATATGTATCAATCCTGAACATAGCATCATCATCCATCCCACTATCAGAATCATCATCAGAAGCTTCAGAATGGTCATGGTCAGCCTCCTCCACCTCAACTACTGACTCAGAGTCATCTGTCTGCCCATCACTCTCACCTGTTTCACCTGTCTCAGCTTGATCAATTTCCTCTTCAATATTGATGAAGTCATCATCATCCTCATCATCATCTGCACTTGCTGTATCTGGGTGTCTAGCAGGCTTTAACTGTTTCTTAATGACCCGCAACATTTGCATCAGTCCATCATCAGTGATATCACCACAAAAATATTTAAATACCTACACATAGAGCCATGTTAGATAAATAGAAAGCCAGTAGATAAGACATGATATCTAGGTCAAATTAAAATTACAAGTCCAGCCAAAGACAACTATGCCTTCTTAAAGGACATTATCTTCCAACAAATCTCCTAAGCACAATAGTCAATCCATCTCAAACAAATCTACATCACAAGTTCGAAACCCATACCCAACTAAGATTGAATTCATTATACCGATTAGCATGTCCATATCATCCATTCAAGATTTCATTCAAGACAAGCAAATACCAAGCAGGTAAAGCTATTTGAAGTGGGGATATAATACTGGAACAATGGCCTCAATCAACAATAGACAGTTCAAGAATCATAACTGGCATCAACAAGGTGAAAAAATTCATCAAGACTTGCAAATGCTGCTTTTAGATTTTATGGTTACTGCATGACTAAGAAAAACAGAAATCTAGAGGAAGCTGCATTAGGTGTTTAAATTGGGGAGAAGTTTGACCACATACTTTCCATTTTTAATTGAATACCTGAACATCAAGAATCACTATCCCCAAACATGAAATTTACACTTTCCATACATGGTCCTAGGTAAAGGTTTATGTGGTCCTCTTAGCACAATGTTAAGATGCATAGTATGCGTATGCACTGAGGTAATACAATGTGTTATTCTAATCTACTTGATGTACAACTGTGAAGTTGTAAAATATATTTTTCATCATAACCTCTTCAATGAAAGTTGTAAATGATAAACACCACATTTTTCATCATAACCAATTCAATGAAAGTTGTTAAAGATAAACACCCATTTTTCATCATAACCTGTTCTATGGAAGATCGCATAGGAGGTGATGATTGTGGAAGCAGAGAGAGTAATGTATCCACAAGAACGTCCATCAATTCAGGAGCATCATCAGACTCCACATCTTCTCCAGAGGATTCAGGAAGATCAGAACCAGAAAAGGCCTTCTTACAACAAATAATAAGTTCAGATGCAGCTTCCGAGTACTCCCCTGGAGAAAGAAGTACTAGCAGAAGCAGCTGGATGAGCAAGTATCTCAGTGCATGCAATCTATTAGCATTGATGCTACAATCAAGGCTCCTTTCCTGACCACAAAATATAAAAGAGAAGAATATTTAATTTTAAATATATATATTTAATAAATTAAATTATTTCATGGTACAAATACAGAAACACATAGACAGTAAAACACGCTTATAAGAAATTACGTATGCAAATTTCACATAAAAATAACCAGTATCTAAGGTGTACCATCATCCAGTTATTTTTCCTATTTCTGTTTTTGTTTATCAGATTCAACAACTTTTGTATTCTCACCATGTAAATTGCAAGGAACGTATTGGTGTTTCTATCTTTCATATTCCTAACTTTTCATGTAAAGCATGACTAACAATAAACACAAACCGACCCGACTTTTAGCTAGTCTGCTCAGAGACACTAAGAAGCAAAATATACCAGATCTTGGGAAACAATCATATAAGTATAAAAAAGTCTAAAACAAGAAAAGCACAAAATACAGGGAGCGTAGGAAGCCTTACATAAGGCAAGACAACTAACAACAAAACACCATCCTATTCAACTTGAAGATTTCGTGGATTCTCACACATACAACAATATTCATTAGCACATGGAATTACCAAGCTTTCATCATAGTGAGAAAAAAATTAGGAACACATTATCTTTTGTCTAAGCATCAATAGTCGGTCACAGGCATCATTACCTCTTTTGATAATCTTGCTTCCACTGCCTGCAAATTTTTTACTGCCTTTTGGTCCACATCATCTAAAGACCGGAAGAGGGAAACTGAAGGAATGTTGCAAAAGGTGCCAAAGAACTTCATGAAGTATGAACCAAGATCATTTGGCTCGGTGCTATTAGCGACGGGACGAGGGCCCTCCCCTTTCTGAGCATTTGCCAATAACAATTGCAGCTGGTCTATACACATCTTGCAAAGAGAATTCGATGTGGGGGATTTTGGCCACCTGAATTTCTCCTGTAACTCAAACGAAGTTACCTCAGAGCCAAGAGAAGCAGTGAATAGACCCTGAACAGCCAGAAACTTCAAGATTTCTTTCTGTACTCGGAACTTCTCTTCATCATCTAGCTTCAAGAATTTTAAAATACTGGGAAGGGATTCTATTACCCAACTCTTCAAAGAGTCAGAATTCCCATTGGTCCTAGGAGAATCCTTATCCTCAATAGATCCTATTTCAGAATTTTCATCTGTGGTTTGACTCTGATCTGAAGGTTCCTCCACAGCATTACCTTCATCCACAAACAGGTTAATTAAGTTCTGAACAAAAAGCATGCAACCAGGTTCAGTTTTGAACTGTGACATAAAATCTTTAACATGTTTTGTTCGTGTTACGCGATCAAATTTTCCATTGCTGTGCTTCTGAATAGCCACTATAACAGCAACTCTTCTGACATCGTCATCCCCCACCCAATCTGACAACTGTTTAAGAAAGTGCTGAGCTACTTTATACAGCCACGTGTTTTTTGCTGATAGTACATCTACCATGCACTGAACAACTTTATTTGACAGAACAACTGGAAGTAAAGATGCAGGCAGCTTTTGGAGAAGAAGAAACAGAATATCAAAAGCTAAGTGCTTCCGGTCATGAGATGAGAAGAGAAGGGATCCTTCAATAATAATTTCACAAAAAGACTGAAGATTCCTAGCAATCTCTTCATCAGAAGAGCTGGATTTTCGACTCTTTTTGTGTTTCTTTAATGAATTTGAAGCTGATGCTGCATCTTCTAATTGCAAAATAGTATTAGGTAATAGAATATTTATCAAAACTGGCCAAACACTATGAACCCGAGGTTGACAAAATGTTGATTCCTGCCAAATTCAAAAAATACGTGAGAAATTCTTTTAATTACTTTATCCAAAAGAATATTGACCACACATTCATGAATGTATATAATCTACCTTCAAGCAATTACTTAGGGAGGACAAGTGATCGGCAGAGAAAAGCTGGCTAGAGCTGAATGGATTTGGCAGTAACTTTCCAAATATGGAGCTGTCAATAGAAATCTTCTCTCTAAGTTTTAAAGCAAGGAACAAAGCATCAGGATTTCCTACTTCAATAGCAGCTTCAAACCACTCCTGTAGCCCTGGAGCTTCAAGAACATGATTCACCACTGCTTCAACGGGCAACTACAATAATAAAATATGTAATAAGCAATAGCCTTGAAATAATAAGGCCTAAGAGATTAAACATATAGCCTGTAGCAGTGTAAAGTGAGTTTCAGAATAACAAGCAAGTACGGTGACAATTAGTCAAATAACACACTGTATAACAAATGACCAATGACAGAATTTCAAGGTTCGGCGGATGACCCTATCAGAAAATGATATACTTGTATCCTAGACACTTCCAACAATGCAAGTGGCTGTTTGCAAGTGCCTATGAGGACCTATGCACTTGCATGTACGTATACCATGCCAAGGGTAGAAATGTTTGTGAATCATTAAATAGCAGCAAAAGGAGAATAACAAAAGCCTGAGACACAGAAGAAATTGCACAAGCACAAGCAATTTAGTCCTAGAAATAACCAAAATATCCCATAAAAAGGCTCCTTTCACAATATTACAGCTATATTTACTAGGAAACACAGCTATATTTACTAGCACAATATAGAAAATCCCCCCCCCCCACAAAGTTTACACATGTATATGGGTGGATGCAAAAATCCTTTTGCGGAATGTAAATAAAGAATGATCATGTCATGACTAATTGAAACCCAAACCAATCAAAACATACTCATTTTATAGGCAAAATTCTCAAAATTATTGAAACCTTTTCAACTCTAATTGATATACAAACCTTTTCAACCAAGTCCAATATTATTGAAACAGCAGGCTCTTGCAAGTACCGCTTTTTATTTGCAAGGGAGATAAGTACAGTGATAAATTCTCTTATGTAAGGAGTGTTTTTATCTATATTCCACTCCTTTGTAAGTCTTCCTGATCGAGCCAGAGCACCATAAGCAAATAAGCGCCCCAATAGACAATCTTTTGCTTCCTGCAGTTTCACAAGAGTATGCAATATAACACTTATCATGCTAAATGTTCCAAAACAAAATAACCATGAAACTGATGTCTTACCTGGCCCTTCATTGATGAAGTTACTTCCAGCAAATTGACTACAAGTTTAAGGAATGAGTCAATCTTAATGTTAGGAGTGCCAGCTAAAACAGTTAAACCTAAAGCGAAGCCTTGTCGCGCACACTGAAAAGGAAATAAAAAAAAGTGTTATTTAAGCAACAAATCAGCAAGCAAACTTCCAGCGTCAACGAGCAGATTTTACTAATTCCAGAAAAAACCTATACAATCAACATAAAGATAAAAAATTAAACATGATCAGCAATATTTTCCTGACACAGTTCGGAGAGAGAAACGATAATCAAATATCGTGAGATCTCTTTCTAAATAAAAGTTGCAACAAAATGCCTTATATATAATCCATGCTACCTCTAAACAGCGTTTCAAATACAGTAGCCTGAACATTCATCCATGCTTCTTTCATTTAAAAGCTTAAAACATAGCCTTCAAACAATTTAACAGAACGCTTATTATCTAAACGGAAGAAAACACGACACAATGGGGTACCAAAAAAATCATGAAAACGTAAAGCACCCATTCGTATATTTAAAATAAAACACAAAGCTAGTTCCAACACTCCAATGCCCAAAAAAGAACTACATTACACAATACCACAAACCTCTCTGGACGACGAAACACCGCGAATGAGCCTACGAACAGCGTATCTCACAGACGGAGCACAATTATCCAATCCATCGTCTTTATCCGCTTCCAACTTGAATCCTCCCTCGTCATTCTCCTTCTCCTCACGCGCATCATAGGCGTCCTGAACCGCCTTCAACTCCGTCACCATTTGTTTCGCAGCGGCTTGCCTCGCCGCCTCGGATGCCCCCGCCAGGTCCTTGAACACACCAATGTGGAACTCCGGGAGAGCGCCGCCGGCAGTACTAGGAACTGGTTTGGATTCGGAAGCTACAGGCTCGGGTTGCGGGTGTGATGACGTAAGACGGCGCCCTTTGTCCAAGGCTTTGCGCTTCTTCTTCCTCTCCATTGGCTTGACTGAAGGCTCCTGCTGGCCATCACCGGAGGCGGCAGTGTTCTTAGATTTCTTGTTGAGCGGTTTGGGAGAATCGTCGGTGGCGAGGGTTTGCTCCTCCGCGACGGAGCTCCTCTTCTTACTGCTACTACCCATTGGTTTTGCGGCGAAAGACGGCGTCGTTGTGGGGTTTAGGTTAGGGTTAGGGTCCGTTTCGATTCTTAAACCTCTCACTCTCGCTTCTCTCCCAACAACGCTAATGATATTCAAGTCTATGCTTTCTGCCATGTCGGACTCTTTTTATTTATTTCTTTATTTCGAAATACTCCTTTTATTTTTATGAAAAATCTTTTGCATAAAATAACAATAAATAAATATAAGAGACTTTTTTTTTCTAGTTACAGGAATAATATGTGAAATTACAACTAATTGATATAAAATAAATATTATGTGTGTTAATTGAGAGTGCAATAAAAATAAAATATTACTTTTTAAGTCGCGTTTTCTAATTTTAAAAAAATAAATATTTATAAAAATTATATACACAATAATAATTATAAATTGTAAAAGAATTAATTTTTTTTCTCTATACTGAGAGCTTAAAAAAAGCATATATATATATATATAAATATATTAGCATAACATTATAATTCCTATTTTCATTATTTTCCTTTTCTTTTAAAACAAACGCAAATACATTTATATTTTCTATTTTTTTACTATTTATTTGAAACAAACAACTTCGATTTTTTTTATATTTGTTTTTTTTTCCACAACCAAACAGAAGCTTTGAAAACCTTTATCTCACATTATTATCCACCACTAGAAACTTAACACGTGGATTTAAAGAAAAATACTCAACCAATAGGTTCAGTAACCATGATACACAGTCACGTCATGATTATTATTTTACATATTAATATATATATATATATAATTTTATTTAATTTTAAAATCTTATTTCAGAATTTTAAATTTAAAATCTTATTTAAGAATTTTAAATTTAAAATCAGAGATATTTTATGTCTGCGTTAAATGAAGAAAAATTGAAATATAAAATGAAGAGAAACTATGAAAAAAATTAAAGGTAAAGAGTATGAGAAATCAATTTCTAATAGTTATATAGAAATAAAAATGATTACGAAATATGGGTTCATACTCTCTACTTTAACATTCCTCAGAACTTGTTTAAAAAAAAGCAGAAAAAAATACTTTTTTTCTTATTGGGAAATTAAGTTTTCTGTTTTTTTTCCTTCAGACTGTGCTTTTTTTCACAGGCAATTTTTCAACATTAACAAACATACTCATTATATTACACCAATTAGTTTTTTTTTTCAACAGTAAATTCAAAACCAACTACTTAATTAAAAATAAATGAAATATTTGTCTTTAACGTGTAAATATTACTTTAATCCGATGACACTGAGAGAAACTAAAATATATAATAAAAGTTAATTATTTTACCAAACACAAATAAAATTGAATAAATAGATTAATACAACATTTTGTTTCCCTGTTTTTTTTTTCAACCACAGAATATGGAAAAAGACACGACGTTTTGGAGCTAATTATTCAATAATTACTTATTTTTTATTTAATCAAACTTTAATTTGTTTATAATATTTTTTAGAGAAAGAACACACTTTGAATGTATGTTTGCTTTTTGGAGGTGATGAAAATTGAGGGTGGGGTGAATAGATATCACCCTGGTTTGCTTTTATAAGAGTATGAAATTGAGAATGAAATTATAAAAAGTTAAGAGTATTTACATCCTCTTATAATTAAAAAATTAAAAAAAAAAGAATAAAATGAGATAAAAAGACCATGATATCCTTCGTATAATAATATTAATAATAAAAATTATTATTAATAATAATATATATAACATAATATAATTTAAAAAATCATAAATAATATCAAAATTATTTAAATAAATTAATTTAAGTAATAAAATTAATTTAAATTAATAAAATAATAAATTATACTTATATTTAATTACTTATTTAATTTTTATATTTTTTCTTTTATTTATAGATGAAATTTTAAATTATTTTAATTAATAAAAGTATGCACAAAATTAATAAAAACATTTTATATATAAGGATAAACTTATAATCTTACAATTTATTGTATTTAAAATAATTAAAATTTTACAACTATCATATTATCTCAATAAACTTTCTTCAAACATTCACTTTAACATATCCTAACCCAAACACATTCACTTTTTTAACATATCCTAATCCAAACACATTCATTTTTTTCTCATATTTTAATTCAACTTTCCACTCACCAATTCAAAAATTCTAAAAGTATTTGAGTAAAATACTTTACTAAAAGAATAGTTTCATATCTATGATACATTTTTTAAAATAAAATTTTAAAAATTTATCAAACTTTGATAGATCAATACTCACCACGGTTTTTCTCAATGCAGTTTTATTTTTTCTCAAAATAGTGTAATTGGTTTTGATATTTCTTCTGAAAAAAATATTCTATTTCCAGAATAGGTATTTAAGTCGTGCTTATAATACTACAAAAATCGGTTTTTGTAGAGAATTTGTGAAACTTGATAACGACTTCTCTTGTGTTATCTATTATGGGAAACTTATCTATTATGAAAATATTTTTTTCAGAAAATACCAAAACGAATTGTACCATTTAGGAAATAAATCCACGAATGCAAATCGAGCCAATTTTGATTGTGAATGCGTACTTTTTATTTATTAAAAGCTAATTACATATTTAACCTAAATTAATTTTGGTCAATACGAATACGAGTTTCAATTTCTACTAGAAAACGTCTGACATAGTTTGAAGATATATTATATTGAACTAAAAAATTTAATCCTGGAAAAACTAAATGCATTATTGAATTTTTATAAGGACGAAACTTGATCAAAAGAATCTAATCCTGTAAGTAACAGAAGCAAACTATTGACAGTTTCAGCTTATTATGAATCATGGTCATGAACAGAAGCCAAAACTTCGAATATCGTCATTCAAATAGCATAATACTACTACATATTGGAAAGGCCTCAAGGTAAAAAAATGAACTCCAACCTTTAGTACAAAAATAAGTAACCTTATATCATATGCTAAATGAAAAAAAAAAGATGATTGATCTCTCTAATTTATGATCTAGACAATACATCAGAAGAATAAGTGGGATGCAAACCCTTACTCGCCTCACTTCTTGACCTCCTCATATTCTGCCTCTGGAGCCTGGTCACCACCACCCTGTGAACCACCGGCTGAGGAACCACCACTAGAACCACCCGACATGTGCTCCCCAATTTTGGATACAGCTTTGTTTGCAGCGTCAAGCTTTGATTTAATTTCATCAACATTATCCCCTGACATCGCCTTTCTCAAATCCGAAACTGCATCCTCAATTTCTTTGGCCGTTTCACTGGGAATCTTCTCTCTGTATTCACCTAAACTCTTTTCGATGCTATAAGTAGTTGTGTCAGCACTATTTCTAATGTCAATGAGAGTTTTTCTCTCTTGGTCTTTCTGGGCATGCAACTCTGCTTCTTTCACCATCTTTTCAATCTCATCTTCCGAGAGTCCGCCAGATGACCGAATGGTGATTTGTTGTTCTTTCCCAGTAGACTTATCTTTGGCAGAGACGGTAACAATTCCATTGGCATCAATGTCAAACGTGACCTCAATCTGAGGAAGACCTCTGGGAGCAGGAGGGATACCAACAAGGTCAAATTCTCCAAGCATTTTGTTGTCTGAAGCCATTTCCCGCTCACCTTGTAGCACCTTGATACCTACCTGAGTTTGATTGTCAGCTGCAGTTGAAAAGACCTGAAACAATGATACAAGTCAGAAAAGATTCAACAACATAGCCATGTACTAAGTTAAAAAGCCTGTATATTTAAACCTTGACTGTCTATATATTACGGTAGATGCACTATTCTTCACGGGGGCCTTTAATTAAACAACATTTCATCAACCTCGTGTATATTGACTGTATATGTGTGATTTCCATGTTAAATTAGAAAGAAATTTCTTAAGAAAACGCTAGTAGAATTAAGGATTACCTGACTCTTCTTAGTGGGAATAGTAGTGTTGCGGTTGATCAACCTAGTAAAGATACCACCCAAAGTCTCAATACCCAGAGAAAGCGGTGTTACATCCAGGAGTAGTAGCTCTTTAACATCTCCACGAAGGATACCACCTTGGATTGCCGCCCCCATGGCAACTGCCTCATCAGGGTTTACTCCTTTACTGGGAGATTTTCCAAAGATATTTAAAACCACCTCTTGGACTTTAGGTACCCTAGTCATCCCTCCAACAAGAAGAACCTCATCAACATCCTTGATAGAGACGTTAGCATCCTTCAAGCAGCTTTTGCAGGGTGCCTTGGTCCTTTCGATCAAGTGATTTACCAAAGCCTCAAACTTAGATCTAGTCAATGTTATGTTCAGATGCTTAGCACCAGAAGCATCAGCAGTAATGAAAGGCAGGTTGATCTCAGTTTGAGATGTTGAAGACAGCTCTATCTTAGCTTTCTCAGCAGCTTCACGAAGCCTCTGAAGTGCAAGCCTGTCCTTTGAAAGGTCAATACTCTCGGTTCTTTTAAATTCGTTCACCAGAAAATCCAACAAGGCATTGTCAAAATCCTCTCCTCCCAAGAAAGTGTCACCATTTGTTGCTTTCACCTTAATATGAAGATGTTGTCAGTACAATTTTGTCCTATTATTCATTTTGACAGGTTAAGAAGGAATGGAAGACGTAGAAGAAATAAATCAGCATACCTCAAACACACCATTCGAAATTTCTAAGATGGATACATCAAATGTTCCACCTCCAAGGTCAAAAACAGCAATGAGACCCTCCTTGTTGTTCATCCCGTAAGAAAGTGCAGCAGCAGTGGGTTCATTGATTATTCGCTGCACATCAAGACCTGCAATTCTACCAGCATCTTTTGTTGCCTGCCTCTGAGCATCATTGAAGTAGGCCGGTACAGTAATTACCGCCTTCGAAACTGACTTTCCAAGATAAGCTTCAGCAGTTTCCTTCATCTTGGTGAGAACAAAGGCACCAATTTGGCTAGGAGAATACTGTTGTCCATTAGCCTCAACCCACGCATCACCATTTGGAGCCTTAACAATCTTGAACGGAACCATTTTCATCTCTTTTTGTGTTTGAGGATCATCAAAGCGTCTACCTATTAGACGCTTGGTACCAAAGACAGTGTTTGTCGGGTTAGTTACGGCTTGACGTTTGGCTGGGGTACCAACAAGCAGCTCCCCTTTCTGGTTAAAAGCAACCACAGATGGTGTTGTTCTAGCACCCTCCGAATTCTCGATAACTTTGGGGTTCTGAAAAGATATATCTTGAGTCAGCACAACTAACATATATACACGAACGAACAATCCAAAAGTGAAAACGCATTACTGTTACCTTTCCTTCCATGACGGAAACACATGAATTGGTTGTACCTAAATCAATACCAATGACATCATTTCCAGCAGGTCTCGAACTGCGGTGAAGATGAAATCACAGTGAGTAATTTTGATAAACACCAAATGAGTAGGATTATTACAAAACCATTACAACAAATCACACCTGAATGGTCGAGCCAAACAAGACCACTTTTGAGCTACATATGCTGGCTTAGTGCTTCCCGTCAACTGCATAACAATGCGAAAGTAAAATAAAAATCTTCTTCCAAAACTATAGTTGCCACACATTATTCAGAACAGAACTCAATGGACAACGACAACAACCCGAGTACTTCTTGGAGTACCCAGAAGTCCAAGAAAATTTAAAAGAAAGGACAACGAGGTTTAAGGTTAGATGTAGAATAAAACAATTAAAGAATTGCTAGAAAAGTAGGCCATGATTCATGAAAAACACAGGTTATAATTTATAAAAGCAGTATCATTGAGCAGCTACGAAGTCCACAAAACACGGAAGATTTTGAAAAATCTCGAGCCAGTACAATAACTGCTTATGTAACCCGTATAAAACTTTTGCATAAAAATCACATTCATAACGCAGCTTCTAAAGAAGCAAATTCAAGGATCTAGAGCATATGTTCTTCCTTAACCATAAGTTTCTTCACAGCGACACATCGATATCCCACAACCAGGAAAACACTAGATAAAGAATTTCAATATTTCAATAACGAACAAATAGAAATCTAAAATTCTAAACAATTAGAGCAAAACCTGATCAAAATGAAGAAATAAATAGCTCAAAACAAAACATAAGGAACAGAAATAGATAAGGCCTGGAGTAATCAAATCGGAAAAGGTAACATGGAGCAGCCATCAAAACAAGTAATCATATAAATAATGAAAAGAAGAAGGCATGGAAGAGGCGAAGGTGCTACCGAGCGGTAAGCAGAGAAGGTGGCGGAGGCGACATCGCGGCGGCGGAGAGAGCGGAGCACGGCAGCCATAGCCGGGAGGGAAGATTGATCAGAAGGGAAATGAAGAGACGAGAAGGTGGTGAGATGGGTTTTTATATCTCTGAGAAGAGAAGGGTTTAGGGTTTTGGTCCTTGTAATGGCAAAAGAAAAAGAAAACGATGTCGGTTCTAGAGGAAGGTGGCAGATTATTCTAGTTCTTCTACTTTGAATGAGAGAGAAACTCAGAGAACGAAGGTTCTAGATGATCTCCCCCAAACGGTGTCGTGTCAGGGTGTTTGGTTGGGTTATGTGACACGTAGAACTACCCACACAACTCCTTCATTGGTTGTTTTGACATTGTCATAATTCTATAATTAGGCAAAATGTGATGGAGTACATGTTTATGACACACTAAATACTACTGAATACTATATTTCAAGAAATTATATGTTGCCAATTTTAAGTAGAGAATTTTTTTTTTCTTTCCATTTTCATATTTAGGAGTAAAAGTGAACTTACTGAAGAAGTAAAAGAAAAATTACCATCCAAGTTTTGAGAAATCCAAAATAAATATAATTTAAAATTTTTTTAAAATGTAAGATACATATACACAAATTTATATATTATATAGTTATGAATTATATAAACTGATAGTAAAGATTTGTATAGATTTGTATACATAATTATGTTTCAGTTTTGTAAAAAAAGATATTTATACGTAATAAATATTTTTTGAATTAGACATGTATGTCAGGTCAACATCCGATACGTATATCCGACACGAAAACATCTTAAATGACGTGTCCGACCTCATAGGTCACAAGACAAATTAAACAATTAATCTTTTTTCTTGAAGTTCGAGTTATTGTATTTTTCACTTCAAGAAACATCAAGTATTTATCAGCTAAATTCTACAGACAAAACAAGAAAAGGGGAATTAAAATTTCCCATTGATTAAAGAAAATCGATACCAATTGTTTGACTGTTTCTCGTGAGAAAAATAGAAATTTATTGTGCAGAAGAATAGTAATTACAATCCCAGGGAAGCAACTTGGCATGGTTATCCATGATCTATTGACAATATTAGAAACTAAAACCAAAAAAGAAAATTACACTGTACAAGTTTGAAATGAGGCATAACAGAAAGTAATAGATCCACGTCTCCTCTTCTAAACGTGGGGGAGGGGGACAATGAAAGAATAAGCAACATAGCTTAGCTTTATCACAATCTCCATCTAACTCTATCTGAGAAGGGTGCTTCATGAGAATTTCATTTAGATTTCAGATGATTGTTTTGCTGACAACAATTGTCAGTTTATTAAGTTTGTTATGTATGTGTCCTTGAAAAGCAGCTGATAAAATTGCTTTCAAGCGAGTTTAATGTTGTTCATTCGAAGATGGAATAGGCAATGATGACATGAACCATTAAATCCGAAGATAGCCCCCTCTGTCCTGATCTCCCATTCTAAGTGATCTCCTCAGCAATGACTTCCTGTTCAGTGACCAGGTTCTGCTCAGAGCTCTCTTATTTCGCCATGCAGCAGCTACACGGGTATAAATGGCCGGGAAAATGAAGCAGAGTAGTACAAGAAATAACATTGCAACGCAGAGTAAGATGACATTGCGGAAACCATCTTTTAGATCTGGGGCATTTTGACCTGTCCATGGAACTCCTCCAACATTCATGCCAAAGACTGCAATAAGAGTTCAAAAATAAGAAAAAATCAAACCAGTATGAATAGCCAGTAGATATTGATAACAAAAAGTTCATAACAAATATAAACTGATTAAGCATCGGTGGTTAATAAGAGTTGACCGTTGGAGGGAGTGCTTGTGAAGTTTCAGTGACACCAGGTAAATATCGGTGCAAAAGGTTTCATGTTTACAGGCAAAACAAATTCACATCCAAACTAATAAATTAGCTTTTAAGTCAAAGGCAAAATGGAAGCGGGTTTTTATTAAGACTAAGATGAATCCAAACATGCAATTTGTTGTGGATCATGATTGTGTACTTCTATAAACAAGTAAAAATTAGTGATGTCACACCCCCGTTATGTTTTCCGTTATAACTCTATAAAGGACTTCTGGAGTCTGGAATATGATCCGTTATTTGATATCGATAACACTGGTGATGGTGATGTGTAATTGTAAAGGAGAAAAGTTGCTTAAAATGTCGGATTAAGATGTCACGTTGGGGAGAAGAGTTTGTTGAGAGGTGAAAAATAAAACTGAGTTGTGCATGATGGTGGCACCAACTTAAAACGTATCCTTAAAAAGTAAGTCTAAGTCAAACTGAATTCATAAAACCTGCTGCGAAAAATTATCTCCACTCGTATACTTTTTGGCAAATGGCATTATTTGCCGTCAATGTAAGATTTGAATTTTGGATAACATGCTGAGTGACCCTTTTAATAGATCTAGAGAAGACCCTTGCAATGTTTTAAGTTTAACAGTCTGTAAATCAAGGATTTGTGTTTATCTGAACACATGTAAAAAAGACAAGAAAAAGAAATGTATTGGGTTGAGATGCTCTAACCTCCTGTAATGATTGACAGAGGAAGGAATATTATTGAAAGGAAAGAGAGATAATACAGCTTCCTGTTTATTTGCTCCGACTGCCAGCTGTCTAGACTGGCCTGAATTGCTGTGACACGATTTACTATAAACCCTACATTCTCCTTCATCCTCCTTAACCTCCCAATTAGTTCTTCAAGGGAAACAAGGTCATCACTGGCAAACCATTTTTTTGAAGAGCATTTTTCTTTGACTCGGAGATATACTTGCTCCCCATGGGCAATCACCTGAATAGAAATTTAATTAATACAAAACCAAAAGGAAATTTAGTCCATACAATTAAATTTTGATTTGATAAATATGAGAACATATCATATAGAAACAGTCATGTCATTCCAATCATGGTGAGGGTTCTCATTGACACTCTGTTCTTTCCTTGTTCATTTTCCCCTCTAATACAATAAAGCAGAGAATCATTGTCCAGTAACAATTATGTTTACATAAAGCCTAGCTATTTTTTCTTTGAAAGTAAATTTGAGTAAGCTGTTAGAATTGTGACAAAAGGAAAATGGACACCCTATTTTCCTGCATGCAGAATGAAGCACGTAACTATCCTTCTAAACCCTCTCTCTCCCAGATCTGTCTGCATTTATGAATTCAAAAGACACCCTTATTCAATCTTGATGCCATTGAATATACTATGATGATGAAATTACAATCCTTATGCCTTGATCACAAAACTAAGATGTTTAATTATTCATGATCACTAATAGAATGAGCTTAAATAAGATTTATTTAAATTACAGCTTGATGCTTTTTTATCAGAGGCAGTGAACAGATGATCGATATAACCTGCAAGAGACGCTGCAAATTAATATGCAGTTTGGGGAATCTTCTGTCATCTAGCATTTGTTTCTTCAGAGCATAACCACCTACATTAAGCAGAACAATTGTTCCTTACTCCATCCTATAAAACCATTACAAAATATCGCACATCGAGGAAGTAGCCCAGAAGAAACTTGAACAAAACATGTTGGAAGCAGAAAATTCAGTTTTCTTTAAGATAAATCAGAGCTATGCAAGGAATTACTCCCCTATTTTGACTTTTTGGCTAGGGACTGCGGTGTAAACAATAAACAACTTCGTGTGCATCCAAAACAGTCACTTTTTGCAAACAGTATGCTCTAAAAGGTATTCACGTGGCCTCCTCATTGCATAATAATGGACAAAACATTTAAAGGTACGAATAACTTGCCAAGCATATGATGACCTCGAACACTACACTTAACAAAGAAAGGACGCACAATGATGCATGTGCAAGGATATCAATGCCTTATTTTGGTGTCAAAATATATTACGTGGGCCTTGAAATGTATGGACATATATATAGGCTTTCACAAAATCAATAATCATATTACCATTAAGTAAATGTATGCCTAACTAAGAAAAAATATGAAGCAAATCTTTTGGACATCACACAAAATTTGGTGAAATACATGGATTTCACCCAAAACAAAAAGTGTGTTATTTATTTACATTTCTCTTTTCCCGATAAATAGTTAGTAATTTGTTCCATCAGATTAATAATCCATTGAGATACACATACACCCCCATTCCATACCTCGTGGATACTGGTACTGCATGGATTTCACCCAAAATAAAAAGTGAGTTGTTTACATTTCCCTTTTACTGATAACTAGTTAGTAATTTGTTCCATTAGATTAATAGTCCACTGAGATAAATGCAAGAATAAACAAGCCAACAATGAAAAAACTAGTAGTGCACCATATAACATCTTTCCAAGGACAAACGTCATTAAGATACTAGATAAAGAAATCATTTAATTCAGTTAACAGGCATGAAAGAAACCATCAGAAAGAGGCTTTGGGGTAACGCTTTTAGTTGCAACTTGGTCTCTTTCATCTCTTCTCATGCACAAAAGATAACAACTTAAATTTGTGTTGTCATTTTCAATGTCTACAAACTAACACAGACTGTTGGATTATATTCACTTAATGTCATCAACAAATTTCGTTGAATAAAATCAGAGGTAGAAATATCAAACAAATTAATCATCAAAAACTTCAAAATGGCATCTGATAGACAATCAAGCCTTGGAGTATGTCTAAATTCACATCAGTATTCTTTTTAAGTCAGTTTATAGAAAGTTAAAAACTGAGGCATTCTTTCAGGAATCAAGAATAGCATGAATTTGTAACTGGAACTCTGACGAGTACTGAAAGTTCAGAACAAATAGAGGGGGCGAGGATTGAGGAAGAGTATCATGGAAATTACCTTTATCCAAGTCCAGCTCCACAGAGTCCAACTCCATCTCAAGCTTAGTCACAAAATCTTGAAGCTGATCTACATGAGTGTCAATTATGTGGACTACAAGATTTGAGACAGATCTGGGAACAGGGTTGTCAGCTTCCTCAGAGTGATTCATAGTCAATAAAAATTCAAGAACATGCTCCTTGATCACTATCCCCCTTCTTTCCTCCTGCTGACCTCTTATAGAAGAGGAACTTTCAAGAGTAGGAATCTCTGAAAGAAGAGATTCACCCACGCGTGAGAAGCCTAACCTGGGCACACGTCCCAAGGACACGGTAATTACAGAATGTTCAGTAACTCTAGCAGCAATCCTAAATGTGAAGTCACTGGAGGGAGGACCCGGAGAATTAACACGGAAGACAAGCGCCCCATCTACATGAGCACAAAAGGGCCCGTTGCTAACAAGTGCAAGAATGTCTTGGAGTTTCAAAGGGGGGCAGAAAACACCAATCAGGGTTTCTGCAGATTGTGCCAACTTCTGATTTCCTTTCGGTAATTCCAAATGGTACCAAGAAAACTCCTTCCCTCGGCCTTCCCCTAACCCCAGTTCCTTCTCTTCTTTCTGAAAAAGGTCTGCCAGATCCCAATCCTTAAGAAAAAAGTTCCCTGAGCCATCAAATATATAAGCTCTCTTCCTCACCAAGCCTGCAGGATTACCAGGGTAGACACGGCGATCCCTGAGGGGAAGCCGTCCAGAAGTTTCACCATTCATCTCCTCACCAACCCCATTCTCCATAACTCTATGCTGAGCTAGTTCCATAAACCTCCCGCAGCAACCCCGAATACCCTCCCAACTAATGAACAAAAAATGATAGGTAATAAACAACAAGATCCAAAAACCCCAACTCAGAGACTAAATTTTCCTATCTCATAAACTTGACAATTCAAATCTCACGTCCTTTAGAACAACCAACAACCAATGAATGCGATATTATTCGCAATCTCAAAACCAAAGTCAACAAATCCAACGCAATCCAATTAATTGATCCAAATCTAAATTGGTTGAAATTAAGGCACACCTAGAATTCTACCCAAACATCTAACAACCCCCAATAGGTAGGTTTACACTAATCTTCTAACAAAAGCCACCAAGCTCACTACGAACCAAACCCTGAACCAAAGTTGCAGTCTTTCAGATTCTATTCAACTCAGCCAAATCAAAACAAACAAAAAAAGCACTCAAGAAGAAATGCATTACCTCGTTGAATGCCCAGATTGTGAAACTGACGAATGAATTTCCAAAAACCTCAAACGTTGAACCCGGCTAAAGCGAAAGCAACTGGGTATTGACAAGTTCAAAAGGGTAAGAGGATTATTCGTCCCTTTTTGTTGGCAATAACAGAGGGGATTTGAAGATGAAAAACTAATTAACTAGTACCAGAATATGAATTGTAATGTACAATAGTTGAGGTTCTTGGAAACTTCCCCTTGCTATAAAAATTCAATTCTTATCTTTCCCCGGTAGCAGTTATGAACTCCCAGATTTGCATTTCTCTATAACATTGAAAATTTGTTCTGACGCAAAATTACTATTTTATAGTTTATGCCTTATTATAGTATAATATCAAACATTAATCATTCCAAATTCGCCTAGAGACACAAGTCATTGTCTCATCTCTTATTTACAATCTCTTTTACTTTTTGACGTCAAGATAAATTTTTAAATTAAATGTATTATTCCATAATTAATATATAATTAACGCTTTATTAAACTTTGATGTTAATATCTTAGGTTAAAAAGTGATTAACGCGTATGTAATGTAACTCAAGGATACTTATTATTATTATTTTACCTTAGGTAGTGATTGACACGACTACAACGGATAGACATGTCATCTTTTCTGTAACAATTAGAAAATATAGTAATAGATCCAATAATTTTGAAAAATTAAAGAATTAAATATATAGTTAAACTTTTTACATAGACTAAAGTTATACATTTGAAAAATTATAGAGATAAAAAGAATTTATATTTTTTATTAATTTAGTTATATGTTATGTATTTTTTAATTACTATTAAAATATGTTTAGTCGGTCAAAGAAATTCAAACTCAATAATATTTCAATTTTTAAAAACTACCCAGATACCATGTAAGATTTTTAAAATTTGGAAAATATCATTTACCAAACACTTAAAAATTAATTTAATTTAATTTATTCATGTAATTTTCCCTTATAATCTGTTAAACAATAAAGATAAAGATAATAAAATTAATATATTCAAAATTGTAAACACTATTGTTGCCGAAATGCCGAATTGGTGGGTTAATGCAAGCCTCAACCAATAATTGGGCTAATAGTGAAAAGGAGTAGGAAGTTTCTTCCTGCACCCCTACATTTTTCTTCCTGCACCCCCACAAGGTTGTATAAAGACAAAATTGTCTCTATATAAAATTGTACATTTATTTTTTTTGTATTCTATATTATGAAATCCGGTAAATTTTCGGATTGGCGCGTCCAGTATTCTCCTGAATTGGTACTTCCAGTAGTACATGAATGACAGTGTTAATCAAAAATAAAAAAAAATGCAAAACATCTATAATTGAAAAAACTATTCCGGATCCACCAATCTGTAATTCAAAATATGCATTTTAGATTTAGAAATCTATAATTGAAAAAATCATTCCGAATCCACCAATCTATAATAGAAATTAAACTTTCGGATTCAACAATCCAAAAATCAACAATTTATACAAATTTTTCTTCCGGAACACTCCTTCATCCCGAAAGCAACATGATTCACTTCTAGATTGATGAATCCATAACACACTCCTAGATCCCAAATTCAAATAACAGGTAGAAGTCAGTTTCGGAATTTACAAAATTATGGAGTGAAGGAAGAAAAATGTAGGGGTGCAGGAAGAAACTGCCAAAGGAGTATTGAGACTATTTGGGCCTTGAACTTTGGAATAGGCAAAACTTTTCCTCCACCTCCATGTTTTCTTCCTGAACCCCCTATTTCAGAAAATACCAAAATTACCATTTTAAAAAATATATATATAGAATTTAAAGACTTTGTGGATTACAAAATTAAAAAGTTAACCTGTGTGGATTCCGAATTCTACAACACAAAATACAAATTTTATATTTTAGATTACATAATTTAAAATATAAAAGATTATACTCTTAAGTTAATCAACTCGTCCAAGTATATTTTTATTAAGATTCAATGGAAAAGCTTAAGTTCACCAACAAAATTCTTAACAATGACTATGCTATTGTGCTAATGAAACAACAATGTTAAGATGTCAAATTATTTGTAAAGATGAACAACGATTTTAAAAAATATTTTATCTTTCACAGTGTACTACCAAAATCTTTAATTCTTACGATTTGTGGAAGATTTTTCTAAATGTATTTAAAGATGTGTGGAAGGTTTTCTCAAATGTATGGTTTAGGGTTTAGGGTTTAGGGTTTAATATTCTAATAATAAGATGTGTGCATGAGAAGATGAAGAAAAATATTATAAGGTTTATTTTTTATCATTGAAAATGACAATTTCTTGTTTAAAATGTTTAATCTTCATTTTCTTATGAATTTTGAAAAACTATTGTTAATTTATTAAATAAGTTCGATATTTCGTGTAATGAATTTTTCGAAATATAAGTAAATGTGGATTGCACAATTATAAATATCTGATTAACTGTAATTTTCACTAATACAAACAAAAAAACTTTAACATTTATTTTTTTCAATAACTTACATAGATTCCCAAACAGATGATAAATTAATAAATATAAAAATTAAGTATTTTCATAATCAAAATTTAATGTAAAAGACAGTTTCTTCATGACGCACTTAATATGTAAATTCAAATAATCATCCAGTAGAAAATTATCACCTTTTATTAACTATTATAATAAAATTTTAAAATTCTTACCAACAATAATATATAACTAACAGTACTAAAAAACCACTGTGCACATGAGAATACAATTAAATTTTATAAAGAAAATAAAGACCTGTGACAAAATAGACAAGAAACAATAATATTGAATCTTCTGCTGACTTCAAAAATTGACTATACTGATAGTGATGAATTTATGAGGGAGCTTAGAATTTTTTGTGTCTATTTATACTTTATTTACTGTTTTACTTTAATATTTTTTGGGTGTATTTTTCTTATTTACTTATAGTAATTAAAACAGTATTAATATTTGCTTTTTCTTTGTCTTTTTAATATCATTTCGCTTGTATTAATAATTATTTTTCAAGTGAAATCTAAATTTGGACTAGAAAAGTTGTTAATTTTTGTTTCAATGTGTAATATGTAATTTTTTATTTTTGTTTTTCTTTTAGTAGTTTTTACTATTACGTAATCTTTATTTTTTTAAATTGTTTTTAACACTATTAAAATTAATTAAAAAACACAATAAACTATTTGGAAGTAGTTTTCATGATGTACCAGTCGGTCCGTAAGACACTTGAAGATCCGTCACCTGATCAAAGTCAACCGACACAATTGAAACCATGATATCGAAATAGAAGATTAGCAAACTAATAAATAATGAAAGATTAGGTAATATATTATTAATTATGATTAAAACATTTAATATAATCTTATAACAAAAAATCTATAATAATTATATAAATAGAGAATAAGTACATCATTGTCCAGTATTAATACCACCAAATATTAAACACCACCAAATATTAAACACCGAATAAAAATTATCGTTCTCATATTTCTAATCCTTATCCTTTGAGAAGAAATAGAAAAGAAATAAAATCCACTCCCAAATTGGTTGTAATAGTTGAATGAGTTGATTATAAATAATGGAAAAGCATATTCAATAATGGAAAAGCATATCATAAATAATTTTCCTTTCACGCATCAAATAAAATTCCACTAAAAGGACATTATTGAAAATGATATCAATCAAAATTCAGCCCTGAAAATCTAACCACAAATCACGACGTGCTTAAATATTTTCACCAATGATTCTATGAATATGTCACATTTTTATTTTTTTTATACAAATTACGATAAGACTATTAAAGTCACCTTAAAATTGGTCAAAGTCTTATTCAATCATAGTGGAAAAATATACATTTTTAATTAAAAATTCTTTTAAATAATCAAATAAAGTGAAAATATGACTAATGTCGTATTGTTTGGGAAAGAGTAAAGATATATTGAGAACTGTTTTCCAGTATACAACTTATAATAAGTAATGATATAAAGAAAAATCATTTTCGTTATTTTAAGTAAAAATTGAAATTTTTAAAAAATATATATTATCAACTTAATGTTAGTATATAATCTCTTACTAATAATAGAAGAAAGAGTATTTTTATCATAAAAAATAAAAATTTTAGGCAGAAAAATAAAAATTTAAGTTATAGGCAAATATTCAACTTGAGATACATGAAAATGTATATTTTCATTATTTTTCCCCCCTCACTAACTGAAAAATAAAATACATGAAATATAATAAAGAATAATATTTTTTTACTATTAAATAAGATAAATATTTTTTTATATTGGTCACTTTCCAATCTGTTCTTTTAAAACCAACTATCACTGTTAATAACTTTGATAAATATGGTAAAAAATACTATATTTATTTTTTTATATTTATTACTTAGTTGATACTGATAACTCTTTTAATACAAATTCTTATTTTGTACGTTTCTATATGCCAAGATAAAAAAAAAAAAGTTTTTGTTCTACCTGTGCATTCCAATTTAAAGGGTGTATTTATTTTCCACTACAGATTTCCACGAACAAATATAGATAGGAAAATACGAATATCAATAATTGAAAAATCAATTAAAAATAAAAAAACGAGATAAAAGAATTTCGTCGTTTCGTATAGTTGCAAAGATTTATGAAAAAAAAAACACTGTTGTAAAGGTATATATAATAAAATATAATTATGAACATATTTTATTATATATACATTTATAACTATTATATTATTATTAATTTATTAATATTGATATTATACTAAAATGAATATAATTAACTATATAATATAAATTAAAATAAGAAAAAATATTAATAAACATATACAAAATGATAATTAAAATAAAAATAATTAATTAATTTATGAAATAATTTTTTTAATAATAAGTAAAATTAAATAATAACACTAATAATAATATATTTTTTAATTAATTATAATAATTATTTTTTATTGGTTAAAATTAATTTATAGTAATATAAATAAAAAATTATTATATATATTATTTTATAATTTTTAAAATTATTATATTTATCAAATTACTTATAATTTTTCTTTTCATAAAGTTTATTATTAGGCAAAACAAATTTATTCACAATTTCTTTATTTTTTACTTTATTTATATTGATCAAAACAATTTCACTATTCTCATATTTTCTCTTCGATTTCACTCCATAATTTAAACAAATCATAACGGAAGTTTTTTAGGTTCTATGATATTTAAAAAAAAAATATTTTACAGATTTTAAGAGCTTTTCTAAAGAACTATCTTTTAGGGTTGGTATCTTAATTTTTCTTTTATGAAGTTTGAATTAATTTTTTAATAAAGTGATTTATGTATGTAGTTTTCAACCCAATATCCATATTTTATAGTCTTATTACTCAGTGTCTTAAAATTATTCACTAAGAAATTAATCGTTTAATTATAAATGAATTAACAACTAAAAAAAAAAAACTCTTTTTGTTTTCTTAATCAGTCGCTAGCATTTGTAAATGTTTTCTTTAGTCTAATTAGTGATAGAAAAAGTTGGTCTTGATGGCACAAACTTTTATTCATCGCGGATTATTATCGTTAGATATTACTTCTACGCTAATCAAGTGCTACTTTGACATGAACTACTTTTATATAAATATGAAGTCTAAATTGGTGTCTCTATTTTTTTAATATTTTAAAATTCAATATTTAATAAATGTATAAATCTCTTTATGATATTATTTCCATCTCTTTGAATTAATAATGTCCATATATATATTTTTATAATATTTTATCTTATCATATGTTAAAATTTTACATTAAATCAATATCAAAAATTTTCATGGCGTAAATATCATTTTATGAATCAATTCGGTAAGATTAAGTTAAACTTTAAAAGTTTATTTTCTATTTATAATCTATTTTAACTATAATTTATTGATTTTGTCAGATCTTTTACTGTTATACCACTCAAAATATATAGTCTCACACATATTTAACAAATTTTAACTTAAAAAAATTGTGTTAAAGATTCCAATTCATAATATTATATTATAAATATCACATACGGATGATGATGATGATAACTTAAGAGCTTAATATAATAACTAAATCGCAACGAGTTTAGTATTATCAATGTCAAGTTGAACCAATTTTATGAATATAAAAAATTATTTAACAGTGATAAATTTCAACTTGGAAGAATTTAAAAATAAAAAAACCCGTGATGTTTTATTTTGTGTATCATGAAAAGGCAAGTTGGGTAAGAAACTTTTGGAGTAATAGTGTAAAGGAATCATGCGTATACATGTGCCGACCGCGTATCTGCATAAGCCACTTGCCACAATTATACCCAAAAAAAATGACCTATTTCACTCATAAAGGTGAGAAACAAGTAACACAATCTCCCAAAATACTAAATGAATTGGACTACCTTTATACATTATTACATCAATATCTTAATAACTAAAACTATATCTTAATTTTTATAATTGACATACATCTTATCTAGTCTGACATTTCAATAAACAACAATCATAACATACATCTTATCTAGACTGACATTTCAATAAACAACAATCATATGTAATCGTATGAAAAAAATATTATTAAAAAAAAAAGAAATACAAAAAAAATATGAGAACTAAATCAAAACTCATATATTAACAAAAACGATACATAGATAATTTATATCTCTTAATAAATAACTCTAAAAAAATATTAGATGGAAACCTATTATACCAATGAAAATACCCTTTATGAATAAAACCGAAGTTAACAAATTTATCGGCACATGCATTTCGTTCACACAAAATGTGAGAAATCCTAAATATGATTTTTTCCACAGTAGTTAAGACAAGTGTTCTACCTATTACAAACAATTTAAAGAACATTAGTCATGGCAATAAATACAACATAAACAAGACAAAATCACATTCAAACTATAAACTAATAATAATAATTTTTTGAATTTGTTCAATAGTATTTATTGTTTCATAAAATTCAACAACCAAAGTCGTTTGAACATCAAGAAAACACAGAGAAACCACACAAAAATTATCTTATACTCCTGTGATAAATACCACCACAAGTACTAACCAGAAGAACCCTAACAACACCATTAATATTTATTTTGTCGAAATCTAGAAAAGAAAACTTTCATCACACAAAAAAGAGATTACACCTTTTAAACTATTCCATTTTATTAAATTACAAACACTTCACCTCACCTGTTATTTTATTATAATTTTTTGTGATATAATATATAAGACTATTATTTATTAGTTTTTGGAAAAAGTGTGCAGCATATTGATTGGCATAGAATGAGCAATGGAGTGAAGAATGTGACCTCATCCAAAGTGTGAAACCAATGAGGACTAGACCACTCTAGTGATTGGAAAAAGAGGAGCAAACCCCACACAAGGACTTGGAACGTGCAAATCCAAATCCTTTTATCTTTATATCTTTCAAATCCAACGTAACAAAAAAACACCAACACTTTTTCACACCCATCTAAATCCCGTTCTCTCTAACCATGACCTCCGTTTCTGACCCAGAGAAGCCGGTCACATCCCAAGAAGACGACGACGACGACGTTTCTCCAATCGAAGAGGTCCGTCTCACGGTCGCCAACACCGACGACCCGACCCGACCCGTATGGACCTTCCGGATGTGGCTCCTGGGTCTCCTCTCCTGCTCCCTCCTCTCCTTCCTCAACCAGTTCTTCGCCTACCGCACGGAGCCTCTCATCATCACTCAAATCACCATTCAAGTCGCCACACTCCCTATCGGCCACTTCATGGCCGCGGTTCTACCCGAAACCAAGTTCACTCTTCCCGGGTTCGGGTCCAAGTCATTCTCCCTCAACCCGGGCCCGTTTAACATGAAGGAGCACGTCCTCATTACCATATTCGCCAACGCCGGAAGCGCTTTCGGATCCGGGTCGCCCTACGCCGTTGGCATCGTTAACATTATCAAAGCCTTTTACGGACGCAGCATCTCCTTTTTTGCTTCTTGGCTTCTCATCATTACTACACAGGTTAGTGCCAACCACCACTTTATTCACCCACTAATTATTTTTAATTATTCTTAAATTACTATAAAATCATATATTAATTATCTAAGCTTTCCTTTTCATAATCGCGTAATGATTTGCCGTTTTCATATTATTATTTTACTCAAACCTTTTCTAAATTTTATTCCAAATATATTTTTTTTTCCTCTCCAATTGACCCTGTTGAATCATTTGGATTCAGAGTTTAGATTTTGTAAATAAATAAAGTATTATTCTGTAGAAAAAACTACACTTAAAATATGGAGATAAATTTCTCATATAATCTTCTCTATTTAAGTTTTTTTTGTTCTACATTTTTTTAATCAAAGGTGCAATTTATAGTCGTTCAAATTGATGATAACGAGAATAATTATTTTACTTTTTTTAAAAATGGAATAATTATGTTTTTATAATTATCATGTTGTGTATAGTTTTCTAATGTGGAGTTTATTATAATTTTCTAATTACTGAAGTGCTGTACAACAAGTAAAACTCATTGAATACACAGTTTAATTAATTTTTAATGACTATGTTATCACTACTACAAAGTATTGTATCGATTTTTGCAGATGACTAAAATTGTGAGCAATTTCTTTCTGCATGTATCAATTTTAACTTCCATTCTATTATTTTATTTTTTAAAAATTTCAAACTAAATAAATACAATTCAAAACTAAAAAAAATAGTTTCTGGAAAAAAAGTCTGAAACACAAAATTAGAAATTCATTCTAAAATTTCCAAAATTCAAAAAAATGTGTTATGAAAATCTAAAGTCAAAATATTTTTGGATAAAGAATTTTGAAAATAATTTTTATCTATACCCTCCATTTATTTAAAGTTATTTTTGTCATTTAATAGCAAATTTAGAGAGAATTTGACAAATTGTGACGGGCCTTTAATTGACGGCGTGTGTGCAGGTGTTAGGATATGGATGGGCCGGATTACTGAGGAAATATGTGGTGGAACCGGCCCATATGTGGTGGCCCAGCACTCTCGTCCAAGTTTCACTTTTCCGGTATGTCAATTTTTTCCTTATTTCATTTTTTCTATCAAACTTTTTGATAATTTTTTATAAGCATTCTTCTTTTCATATAATTACATTTCTGTTTCATCTCATAATACGTCTCCTATATTATTTTTTGTCAAATCAGTAACTTTTTTAATCAACAGAGGTTTATTTTTTTCTTAATTATTAAGAGTTTAATAAATATATTCTGTCAATCTATTTTTTTGTAAAATTACCATTTGTGCAACTATTATTAAAATTAATAATGCATTGGTTTGTGATGAGATGATGATGTAAAATTACAGTTTGTTTTCTCTTATTTGAATTGACGCTTACATCTTCTCTAGGTATATTAATTATTAATTTAAAATTTAATAATTTTTTTAAAATATATGTACTTTTTGTATTTATATTTTTTAAGAAAATGATTTTTTGACAACCAATTTTTCTGCTAGAATACAATTTTTTTAAGTGTTTGGATTACTTATGAGGTTGAGATATTTTTGTAAAATAGTAAAACATGGAAAAGATGTAATTTGAGTAAATATTTATATAGCGTGATATATGAAGTTCGCTCTTAGATGGTACATGTATCCGACGTATCGATTAAATGTCTAATTCAAAAAATATTTATTGGATTTCTGACAATTCTAACACGGATCTAACACAACTTTAAAAAAGAGAAATACATTAATTTTCTAAAAATTCAAACTTACTGTATAAATTTTTATTATGGTTATAAAAATAATGAAAAAATCATTTTGAACCAAAAATCATCTTTCTGCTAAAAAAAATGAAACATACTTAGTGCACATAAATATTTATTATCAATTTATATAATTTATAATTATATAATATATAGATCCGTATCTCCGCGTTATACATTTTAGAGATTATACGTATTTTTGTATTCGTGAGTGTCTGCATAAGTGTGATGGATTTAAACAAAAGAAAAAGTTTATTAATACCTCTCTAATGGAAGGTTACCCCATGCATGAATCTGACTTGAATTTAGATCAAGTGCACTCACAGTAGTGCTATTTGAATGAGGATAACGTAGAAGAGGGTTTCATTATTTGTGTATAGAAATAGTTTAGCCAAATCTTCATTAATTTTCCTAGAAAGAGAAAGACATAAAGAAGACTTTGTATTTTGTTCAAATAAAGACATTGAGCTGGCCCAGCTGGGTTCCAAGATTCTAGTCTAGCTGTAGCACAGCTGACTTTGGGACCACCTCACAGTTGACTACTACAACGTTAATATCAAGCATTTAATCTCACTTTTCCATTGCTTAAACATGTGGTCCTGAATTGACCTCACAATTAAGCATGAACAACTATTAGGAAACGACTTACGAACTATGAATGAGAGATGGAGAAAATGGCCACAGCAGCACGTGACCCATCATGCTAATTTCAATCAATTTTGAGTTTATCATTTTAAAAAGTATGCTATATTTGACACATTAATGTTTACAAGATTTTTTATCATCTTTATTTTACTTGACTTAGATTCTGATATGGACTACCGATACAAGATTTTCTATCATCATTATTTTACTTGACTTGGATTCCGATATATTGACAATGACAACCCACACATGGGAAAAATCATTGAGTTTTGACCAAATGCTAATACCGTGCAATCAAAACTTGTTAACTCTTAAACGTGTCAAATGATGTTTCGCCAGAACCACCTAGTCTTCAACCATAACGTTAATTTCTCTTTATGTGGATGTTTAGGATGGTCTCTTACACCTTACAGTAGCTTTAGGAGCTGTGTAGTTGTGAGGTAACAACATTAAAATGAACACCGAGAAATCAAGTATGTAACAAGGGAAACATGTGCGAAGCAATAAAAGTTTCACATGCAATCACATAGTATGCAGACTCTGTATTGATGTACTTATGAACTACTCTATACTTACATAAATGGTTTTTTTTTTGTATCCAGAGCATTGCATGAGAAAGATGACCAACGACTTTCACGGGCGAAGTTTTTCTTTATTGCACTATTGTGCAGTTTTGTGTGGTACGTGATCCCTGGATACTTGTTCACAACGCTCACAAACATCTCATGGGTGTGTTGGATATTCTCCAAGTCAGTCACAGCTCAGCAGATAGGGTCAGGCATGAGGGGCCTTGGAGTTGGAGCCCTCACACTTGATTGGGCTGCTGTGGCATCATTCTTGTTCAGCCCTCTTATCTCACCCTTCTTTGCCATTGTCAATATTTTTGTGGGCTACGCATTAATAGTCTATGCTGTTATTCCTATAGCTTATTGGGGCCTCAATGTCTACAATGCCAAGAGGTTTCCCATTTTCTCCTCACACTTATTTACAGCACAAGGTCAAAGGTACAACATACCTGCTATTGTAGACGACCATTTCGAGTTAAGTGTTGCAGAGTATGAAAAGCAAGGGAGAATTCATCTCAGTGTGTTTTTCGCCCTCACTTATGGCTTCGGATTTGCCACCATAGCATCCACCCTCACACATGTGTTCTGCTTCTATGGAAGGTAATGCCACTCAAATTATTTTGTGGTGATGCTTAATTTCTTACTATATTAACTTAGTAATAAGATGATAATAAAGAAGACTGATGTTACTGCCTTTGGAATTCTGGAATAAACATGGAGTAGAATGTTCTAAATTCTATATTGCTCTGGTTGCAAATTTTTTTAATGTAATACTCTCTTTACATTGCATGTTAAACCAGTAAATGTCTTACATTTGAGAAAATATTCTCAGAACACTAGATTAGGCAATGTACTACCTTCAGTATGTCAGGTTAGAACAATATGATTCTTTCCACAATTTTCTTAAGGTTCATATGCAATGTCTTAACTGTAAGGCCATGAAACATTACGACAAAAAATTATATTTTTTTAGATTATCAGCTATATCATTAAACAAAAGATCATATGTTGATGTATTACCAAACATGCAGGGAGATTATGGAGCGCTATCGTGCTTCTTCCAAAGGGAAAGAAGATATTCACACAAAATTGATGAAAAGATACAAAGACATACCTTCCTGGTGGTTTTATTTATTGCTGGTTGTGACTCTTGTGGTTTCTCTCGCACTATGCATCTTTCTAAATGACCAGGTTCAAATGCCCTGGTGGGGACTTCTCTTTGCGGGAGCCCTAGCTTTCGGATTTACCCTCCCCATTAGCATCATCACTGCCACCACAAACCAGGTTAGAGACTGCAACTTCTGCTCTCCGTTATATGATAGTACATGCATATTTGTGCAGAAATTTAACTTGATTTGAAATTATAGTATTGTTTCAAATACTAACTATGCTAAAAACTTGAGCTTTTCGATGCGCATATATGATGTATTTTATTTCTAACAATTACCCACAAAACGATATGAATATATACACATTTCAATTTTATATAGATAAAAAATCCGGTTTGAATTGACATGAAGTTAGAAACTTGACACAAAACTAGATACAGTAATGCCTAAAATGCTTTTCAATGGTTACTTCGGAATTTAAGAACAATGTTAGATAAGATGTTGATAGAGCGTTTGCAACTTGTATTTAATCTTAGTTCGAAAGCTCTCTTGTCGTTTTAAACAATAAGTATGTTAGAATCTAAATTTTTACTTTTGCCCTTTTTTGCTGTGTGTTCAGACACCAGGGTTGAATATCATCACTGAGTATGTCTTTGGTCTCATTTACCCGGGAAGACCAATTGCAAATGTCTGCTTCAAAACCTATGGTTACATTAGCATGGCCCAGGCTGTCTCTTTCCTCAGTGATTTCAAACTTGGGCACTACATGAAAATCCCTCCAAGATCAATGTTCTTGGTTCAGGTACATTCTTAATAAAGCGCACACACAAAAACAACTCACCTTGTATATATGCTTACAAAGATATTTTCTTTTATTCAGTAGTTTATGTGTGTGCTATCAATGTATTCACACATGTATGTATGCATGGACAGTTCATAGGTACAATGCTCGCTGGAACCATCAACATTGGGGTAGCATGGTGGTTGCTGAACTCCATCAAGAACATATGTCATGATGATCTCCTTCCTGCAGACAGTCCCTGGACATGCCCTGGTGACCGTGTATTCTTTGATGCATCAGTTATTTGGGGCCTTGTGGGGCCAAAGCGAATCTTTGGTTCTCAAGGAAACTACAGTGCAATGAATTGGTTTTTCCTTGGAGGGGCTTTAGGACCCGTAATTGTTTGGCTATTGCACAAAGCATTTCCAAAACAGTCATGGATTCCACTGATCAACCTCCCAATTCTCCTGGGAGCAACTGGAATGATGCCACCAGCAACACCATTGAACTACAATGCATGGATTTTGGTGGGGACAATTTTCAACTTCTTTATCTTCCGTTACAGAAAGAAATGGTGGCAGAGGTACAACTATGTTCTGTCAGCGGCACTTGACAGTGGGGTTGCTTTCATGACTGTCTTACTCTACTTCACATTGGGCTTGGAAAACAGGAGTCTAAATTGGTGGGGAAATGACGGTGAACATTGTCCACTCGCAGCTTGCCCAACTGCAAAAGGCATAATCGTTGATGGTTGCCCTGCAAACTAGTCATAGGTTTTGTGCCTCTTAATGGTTTCATTACAATACCACGCATAAAAAAACACTTATTTGTAACACATGCAAAATGTAGAAAATGAAAGACCAGTATTTTCAAGTAAATAGCTATTGTTACATGGTTTATAGCACTTGTGATTGAATATTGATGTGGTTTCTTACTGTGATGTATTACTAATGGCAGAAATGGTTAGTGATTTTGAGTATTACAAAAGTGACAATAGTCCCACTTTCTCTAATTTATTCTCTTTCAAAGATTTACATTTTTTTCCCAAAAGGTGTACAAACTGACTTTTTGTATTTTTAATATGTAGCTAGACAGTACAAAAAGACAAAAGACCTAGACTTCCCCACTCAACATCATAAACAGAACTTCTTAAACGCGTCAAATATGACATTTTGTTTTATTATAAGATATGAAAATGTCTCGACTTCTACCTTTTTATTTCTCCATTTCTTTTTAAAAAAATGAAGTCAATGACTTTTTATTTTTGTTATTCGGAAAAACGAAGTCAGTGATACTTAGCATTTTTAATTTAATTTAAGCTTTTAAAAATACATTAATATAATCTCTTTTCTTAAATGATGATCCTTTCATTTATGTTCATGTCATATGCTTTTATTTAAAAATAAATTAAATTTAAAACGTTCAAAATCATAGAATGGTTTTTTTTTAAAATATTATAATAAAAATGGTGGACATGCTTGAAAGTTTAGTTGAGGTATGCATTTTTTAAATTTTTTTTTTAATCATATGTGATTCGTTTAGGAAATATATATATGTCTATGTAATTTTAGTTTTGTCTTGACTCTTGGTTGTCATGACCTTTTCTTAATTTGATAATTAAGAGTGTGTTTAATAAGAATTTCATTGTATAAAAATTGGTTTGAAGTAGAAAAAGGAAATAGTTTATTTAAACGAAAAGAAACAAAACATTTGTAAAAAAAAAAAAAATTATTCACAAAAACTTTGTAACACATACATTATAATTTCTAAAATGTTTTTAGCTGCTTCAAAATAATTTGTCTCTTATTTTTATAATTATATTCAAAATTTATACAATAAATTTAAATTTTTTAAAAAATAATATATATTTTTATTTAAAATTATGTTAAAATTTTATTAAAATTATTAAAAATTTAACAAATATTTTTTAAATTAAATACTTCACAAATATTTATTCTACACATATAGTTTCAATATGAACACACAAACGAGGGTGAAAAGCCTTATAGAAAAAAACACATATCAGTCTTCTTAGAAATTTATGCATGGAAAGATCTTCCTTGCTGCGAGGAAAAACTAGTTTTCCTCATTACGACTTCCAAATATAATAGAATAAAAACAACACTCTCAAAGTTTTCAAAAATGAGAAGGTGATATATTTACATCATCAATAATAAATGTGTACACCAAACATTTTAAATTAATATTTTTATTATTTTTATTTTATTTTGTAATTAAAAATATTATATTATTATGAGAAGTATCAAGTGTATCTTTTTATCTATTAGGTGATGATAATTTGAATAAAAAAATAAAAAGATGTTTTTAATAAAAATATAGATAAAATGAAAAATGTAAAAATAATTTGTAAAATTAAAAAAGTTAAAAAATTAATATTTAGTGTAAAGTGTGGCGTGTAAAAAATCATTTTCCTTTACTATTTGAAGTCTGAAACAAAAGTTTTCCATTTTTGTCTCTGACAGCACAGCACAGCACAGCATGTGGTTCGACACAGAGAACCCAAACACAAGCGAAGTGGACGAAGACGAGGTGTCTCCCATTGAGGAAGTTCGTCTCACAGTATCCAACTCCGACGACCCGACCCAACCAATATGGACCTTCCGTGTGTGGTTCCTGGGTCTTCTCTTCTGCTGCCTCCTCTCCTTCATCAACCAGTCCTTCGCCTACCGCACCGAGCCTCTTATCATGGTTCAGACCTCCATTCAGGTGGCTGTTCTTCCCGTGGCGCACTTCATGGCCGTGGTTCTACCCAAGACCAAGTTCACAATCCCCGGGTTCGGTCCCAGGAGCTTCTCCTTCAACCCGGGTCCGTTTAACGTGAAGGAGCACGTGCTGATTACCATGTTCGCCAATGCCGGAAGCGCTTTCGGGTCCGGGTCTCCATACGCTGTTGGCATCGTTAACATTATTAAAGCCTTTTACGGACGCGGCATCTCCTTTTTCGCCTCTTGGCTTCTCATAGTTACTACACAGGTTCCAACACACATATTTTGTACATCAACACTCAAATACCAGTAAAATATGGGATTGAAAAACTATTTATTGAATTTTTAATAATTTTAATATATATATATATATATATTAATTTTCTAAAATCTATGATGCATGTGCAGGTGCTAGGATACGGGTGGGCTGGGTTACTGAGGAAATACGTTGTTGAACCACCACATATGTGGTGGCCAGGCTCCCTTGTCCAAGCTTCAGTTTTCCGGTAGGTCAATCAAAATTATTTAAGGCTATTATTTTTTATTTTTCCAAATTATTTTAAGACTTTAATTAATGTCACTATATACAATTTTTACACTCTAAAAAGATCAAAAAATTACTATTGACTTTTGTATAAAATATAACAGTCGAATTTTTAAATATATTTTTGAATTAATAATATGTAAACTACTTTCTATTACTACTGCTTTTATCAAAAGACTGAACAATTTAAAATACATAATTTATTAATTGTTATTAAGTAAAAAACAAACAAGTCTCCAATGAAAAGAGAAAATATTTAAAATAAATAAATAAATTCTAAAAGGAATTTTTATAAAAAAAAAAATAACCTGGCCGTCAAGAATTAACATAACAATTGAGTTTGACCAACGAGGTATTTTCAATTTTTTTTATTACCACTCGATAATCAAAATATTGATATTTTAATTATATAATTTTGTTAACTTGCTAAGTATATTTTTTTAGCCACCAAAATGGAAACGACTTACTAAGCCTGAAGGAAGTCAATGAATATGGGCGCCACGCTAATAGACAGCATATGGCCCACTGGGCTAATAAACAGCATATGGCCCACTGGGCTAGTTTTGTAATCAAGGATGTTTCTTCTTGCACCTTCATATCTTCTTCTGCCACCTCCATACACAACATGAAAATACATTTTTATCCTTCTTGTGTCATCCCATAGAATAACTTTCGGATTATGTAATTCTTAAACGCATTTGAAAAAAGACTTCCAGATTATGTAATCTGAAAAGTAATCATGCATCTGAAAAAAAACTTCCGGATTATATAATCCAGAAGCTAATTACAAATTTAAAAAATGACTTCCAAATTATGTAATCCAAAATATTATAGAGGAGCATTTTTAAAAATACGAAAATCTATGGAGGTGAGAGAAGAAGGTATGGAGTTGCACAATGTGGGGCTAACTCATCCTGCAACTCCGTAATTTCAACCTCTATCACGCTTATTTTTAGATTTGGATTGTCTTTTTTTTTAATTATAAGTTTAAAATATGAAATATCAATATTTTTAATATAAAATGTATGATTTAAAAAAAATTATATTTTTGAAATATAAAATACATTATGAATTGTGTAGAGTATGTTTTTAAATCTACAAATCCATTTCAAAATATATATTTAGATTTCGAAATATATTTCGTAATACATAATTTAATTTGAATTGTAAAATTTAAAATATATTTCATAAATTTGAAGTAGGACACTTTTATCTTTTCATCACCTTATGTGGGTGCACCTTCAAAGGGAGGTGCAAAATGCATTGACTTCGATTTGGACTTACTTTTGTTTCCTAAGAAGTCAATGCCCATTTTTATGTTAATAATCATTATGAAATTAATTATAAAACCAATAAAATTATGTTTGATATTTATTTTAATAGTATTCAGCATTGTATTCAAATGAATAATGAATTATTATATTAGACTTACAAAATAAATAAAAAACCTACTCTTAGGTGATACAAAAATTAGAGATGAAAATATTAGTTATTAATTTGATGTGTTATCTATAACCATTTTTTATGAGAATTATGTTATTTAGTGATATATTTTTTTAACACTGTAATTATTTCATCTACACATTTAATTTCTAATGTCTTCTACATAAAATAAAAAAGATAAATTAAAATATATTTGAAATATTTATATATTTCAATTTATATATAACAATATATAATTTTGATTTTCTTAAAAAATTATTTTAGGTATAATTATTTTCTTATCATATACGTCATATAGTAGTTAATTTTATTGTAATAGTTTGAATCAACTTTTATTTTTCATCAAATAAATAAAAAATTCAAATTAAAACACATTTAAAAGAAGTTGTATATTTATAACATTTTAATTATATTATAAAATATTTACTCAAATTAGTTTTTCAAATTTTCAAAAATACAAACCCGTATTTATCTGCGCTATAGAGTGAATAATTACTCGTGTATGTCATTCGGTATACTATTAACGAATGACTAAATTTACAAAATGCACTAAATATTCATACGTAACTCATTTGAACATGTACCAAATTCGATAGAAGATAGATTGAGTTTGATTTTCATATAAACATGATTTTTTAGTACCTTAATCTTTTTAAATTTTCTTTTTTACTCTCTCAATAAAAATTTCACTATCTTAACTTTAATATGTAATGATTTTAGTACATATAGTTAGAAATCTATATTTATACTTTTTTTCAAGTGGATTATAAATCTTATAAGATAAATATATCTATTTTTTGTGTGGATAAATTTGTATTTTTTTGTTTCGGATAAATTTTTATTTGACCATTTTACTTTTTTAACAATTTTTTTACCACCTTTAGTTCCTCAGTTTTTTTAGTCACCACTTTAGTTCCTCTCAATGTGATTGTGTATTATTAAAACAAAACATTTTTTTTTTTTACTTTAAAACAGTGCAATTTTTTATAGTATAAAAATGTTTAAAACTTCTTCGTGAAATCAGACATAAAAATAAAATAAAAAATGCAACTTACAAATTTCCAACTTCCAACTTATTAACTATTAAAAATCCTATTTTACGTTCTTTAAAAAATATAGTTTAGTTTAACCTATTGTAGACTAATGAGTCAATAGTCTTTTTAATTATCTTTTTAAGAATATAATTTACTTTTGAAAAATTATTTTTTTTATAAGTAATGATACATTTACAATCCACATTTTTTTATATAATCATATTACAATTCTTAATATTATTATTTTAATATTTTTTGATATAATTTAATTAAAAATTTATTTTTTATTATATATATTTTATTTTTAAACTCATCACATCAACCTGTGTTCTATACAACTGGGTTATCAAAACATCATTTTCCTATTAGTCTCATAAAAGGTGAAGGTGGAGTAAGTGTCATTTGAGTTCGACTTTGGTGTCGATGTTGTTATTTTAAAGAAGGATCATGATACATTCATACTCTATAAAGTAAAAACACACTCTTAACAAACAAATAAATTAATATTTTAACTATTTTAATTTTAATTTTTAATTTAAAATAAAATAATATTATTATAAAGGGTTGTGGAGTAGTTTTATTTACTATTTTCTGGTGTTAACAAAACTTTTTTCCTTTATGATGATACAATTTGACACCCTTTAAATATTGATACCGACACTTAAATAATAATATTTTTTAATTTAAAATTTTAATATACATTATTATTATATTATGAAAGTGCTGTTAAGTGATTTTTTTTTGGAAAAGTATCAACAAAACTTTTTTCATTTAATAATTCATCATATTCTAGACACTTGACAACACATTAAAATATTATTTGATTGATCTGTGAAGTATATGTTTGTTACTATTTTTGGTGTAAACATATCAACACCCTTCACCATATCACTTCGTTTGATTAACCAAACCACCGACTTTTTTTGGATAGAAGAAAAATCAGTAACCCATCCATTCAACAACTGACTCAAAATCTTGATTGAGTCAATATGCATTCATGACATACTTATAGACATTGTGGCCATGCAGAGCAATGCATGAGACGGATAACAACAGAGCAAGAACAAAGTTTTTCTTTTATGCACTATTGTGCAGTATGGCGTGGTACGTGATCCCTGGATACTTGTTCACAACGCTCACAAACATCTCATGGGTGTGTTGGATATTCTCCAAGTCAGTCACAGCTCAGCAGATAGGTTCAGGCATGAGGGGCCTTGGAGTTGGAGCCCTCACACTTGATTGGGTTGCTGTGACATCATTCTTGTTCAGCCCTCTTATCTCACCCTTCTTTGCCATTGTCAATATTTTTGTGGGCTACACATTAATAGTCTATGTTGTTACTCCTATAGCTTACTGGGGCCTCAATGTGTACAATGCCAAGAGGTTTCCCATTTTCTCTTCACACTTATTTACAGTACAAGGTCAAAGGTACAACATACCTGCTATTGTAGACGACCATTTCAAGTTAAATGTTGCAGAGTATGAAAAGCAAGGGAGAATTCATCTCAGTGTGTTTTTCGCCCTCAGTTATGGCTTCGGATTTGCCACCATAGCATCCACCCTCACACATGTGTTCTGCTTCTATGGAAGGTAATGCCACTCAAATTATTTTGTCTTAATTTCTTACTATATTAACTTAGTAATAAGATGATAGTAAAGAAGACTGATGTTACTGCCTTTGAAATTCTGGAATAAACACGGAGTACAATGTTCTAAATTCTATATTGTCCTGGTTGCAAATTTTGTAATGTAATACACACTTTACAGTTGCATGCCGTGCAAACCGATAAATGTCTTACATTTGAGAAAATATTCTCGGAACACTAGATTATTAGGTTAGGTAATGTACTCAGGACCTTCAGTATGTCAGTCTAGAAGAATATGACTCTTTCCACAATTTTCTCAAGGTTCACATGCAATGTCTTAACATGTAAGGCACACAAATTTATATTTTTTTAGACTATCAGCTATATCATTAAACAAAAGATCATATGTTGACGTATTACCAAACATGCAGGGAGATTATGGAGCGCTATCGTGCTTCTTTCAACGTGACAGAAGATATTCACACAAAATTGATGAAAAGATACAAAGACATACCTTCGTGGTGGTTTTATTTATTGCTGGTTGTGACCCTTGTGGTTTCTCTCGCACTATGCATCTTTCTAAAGGACCAGGTTCAAATGCCCTGGTGGGGACTTCTCTTTGCGGTAGCCCTAGCTTTTGGATTTACCCTCCCCGTTAGCATCATTACTGCCACCACAAACCAGGTTAGAGACTGCAACTTTTGCACCCTGTTATATGATATAACACATGCATATTTTTGCAGAAATTTAACTCAATTTGAAAGACCACTTATGGTATAGGTCGAGCTACAAGCGAATCGTCATAGGAATTCTAATATTGTTTCAAATACTAGCTATACTAAAAGCTTGTGCTTTTCGATCAACATATATGATGTATTTTATTTATAACATTTACCCACAAAATGATATGAATATATACACATTTCAATTTGATATATAAAAAAAAATCATGTCTGAATTGGCATGAATGTCTCGTCACAACACTAGGTACAGTAATACCTAAAATGATTTCTCAATGGTTACTTCAGAACAATGTAAGATAAGATGTTGATAGAGTGTTTGCATCTTGTATTTAATTTTAGCTCGAAAGCTTTCCTGTCGTTTTAAACAATAGGTACGTTGTTCACGGAACCACATAATCTAAATTTTTACTTTTGCCCTTTTTTGTTGTGTGTTCAGACACCAGGTTTGAATGTCATCGCTGAGTATGTCTTTGGTCTCATTTACCCGGGAAGACCAATTGCAAATGTCTGCTTCAAAACCTATGGTTACATTAGCATGGCCCAGTCTGTCTCTTTCCTCAGTGATTTCAAACTTGGGCACTACATGAAAATCCCTCCAAGATCAATGTTCTTGGTTCAGGTACATTATTAATAAAGCGCACACACAAAAATAGCTCACCTTGTATATATGCTGACAAAGATATTGCATTTTATTCTGTAGTTTCTGTGTGTGTACTCAATTTATTCACACATGTGTGTATGCATGCACAGTTCATTGGTACAATGCTGGCTGGAACCATCAACATTGGGGTAGCATGGTGGTTGCTGAACTCCATCAAGAACATATGTCATGATGATCTCCTTCCTGCAGACAGTCCATGGACATGCCCTGGTGACCGTGTATTCTTTGATGCATCAGTTATTTGGGGCCTTGTGGGGCCAAAGCGAATCTTTGGTTCTCAAGGAAACTACAGTGCAATGAATTGGTTTTTCCTTGGTGGGGCTTTAGGACCCGTAATTGTTTGGCTATTGCACAAAGCATTTCCGAAACAGTCATGGATTCCACTGATCAACCTCCCAGTTCTCCTGGGAGCAACTGGAATGATGCCACCAGCAACACCATTGAACTACAATGCATGGATCTTGGTGGGGACAATTTTTAACTTCTTTATCTTCCGTTACAGAAAGAAATGGTGGCAGAGGTACAACTATGTTCTGTCAGCGGCACTTGACAGTGGGGTTGCTTTTATGACTGTTTTACTCTACTTCACATTGGGCTTGGAAAACAGGAGTCTAAATTGGTGGGGAAATGATGGTGAACATTGTCCACTGGCAGCTTGCCCAACTGCAAAAGGCGTAATCGTTGATGGTTGCCCTGCAAACTAGTCATAGGTTTTGTGCCTCTTAATGGTTTCATTACAATACCACGCATAAAAAAACACTTATTTGTAACACATGCAAAATGTAGAAAATGAAAGACCTATATTTTCAAGTAAATAGCTATTGTTACATGGTTTAGCACTTGTCATTGAATATGGATCTTACTGTGATGCATAGCTAATGGCAGAAATGGTTAGTAATTTTGAGTATTACAAAAGCGACAATAGTCCCACTTTCTCTAATTTATTCTCTTTCAAAGATTTACATTTTTTTCCCAAAAAGGTTTACAAACTGAAACTTTTTATATTTTTAATTTGTAGCTAGACCGGTCAGTTTGACTTAATCTACCAGGAGTATTTCTTCTTGCACCTATACATTTTTCTATGCAATACCAGAATTATCCTTGATAATTTTGGATAATTCTGGAATAAGGATTCCATAAACAAAAGGTATTTCTGGAATAGTAGTTCTATAAGCAAAATGTGTTTCCAGAATTTATAAAATGTGTTCTGAAAAGTATGATCTAGAAATATTTCAGAAAGAGTAATCTGAAAGTCATTTTTAAAAGGAATAAAATAATCTTTTATAAAAATGATGGTGCAGGAAGTCATTTGTTGGGGGTGCAGGGAGAAACAGCCATCCACAAAATTTGGTCCTGGCATACATGGGCCAAGAAAGCCCACATGACCAATTATAGGCTGCTTCTTCCTGCACCTCCATACCTTCTTCTCTCACTTCCATAGATTTTCGTATTTCCAAAAATGCTCCTCTGTAATATTCCGGATTACATAATCTGGAAGTCATTTTTCAAATTTGTAATTAGCTTCCGGATTATATAATCTGGAAGTCTTTTTTCAGATGCATGATTACTTTATGGATTACATAATCCGGAAGTCTTTTTTAACTTTCGAATTATGTAATCCGGAAGTCTTTTTTCAAATGGGTTTCTGGATTACATAATCCGGAAGTTATTCTATGGAGGTGGCACAAGAAGGATAAAAATGTATTTTCATGTTATGTATGGAAGTGCCAGAAGAAGATATGGAGGTGCAAGAAGAAACAGTCCCAATTATAAACATGTTTCATATTGGGCTGCTGCACCGGTGTAAGAAGAAAGAGTCTTGATATTGATATTCACATTTCCTCTCATTTTTGGGTATTCTCCTCCATAACTTATTTGAGACTCCGTAGGTTAAGCAAAAGACCATTCTATCCTCAAAAAATACATTATAGATTCTACAATTTAAAAATGTAATTTTTATTTGTTTACATTTCTCATATTGATAATCTAGAAGGTATTTTTAATCATAAAATTACATTTCATATTATAAAATTAGAAAGATATTTCTAAATTTAAAAATACTTCCTGAATTCTTGTAATACGAAAATACCTTCAAATTCTGTTATCGCATATTTTCTATTGAAAATCTCATATCACTAAATATAAAAATATAAAAAAATATAAACTTTATCTTAGAAACTAATTTTATAAAATTAAATATCATATCAGAATTATTTAAAATTAAAATTGGTGGGAAATATCACAGTGAACATTCTCCACTCGCGCAGCTTGCCAAAGGCGTAACGGTTAATGGTTGCCCAACAAATTAGTGATACATTTTAGGTCTCTTTAGCGGTTTCATTAAACTGCATTAATCTTAAGTTTTATACCCTTTTTTTTTTTCATTTTTATTATAAATTGTCACCTTGATATAAAATATTAGAATCAAACATTTCTACAAATAATTTTATAGTTAATTATACTTAAGGTGTCCTAAAAAATAGATGTTATTCTTTTTCCTATCGAAATATTTCTTTATTTACATTTTTACTTAGTTACTGAAAAATAAATATGTATGTTTTTTTATTAACAAACTATATTATAATAACAAATCAATAAATATTTTTCAAAAAAAGCATTAAATATTATAAATTATTTTTGTGTGAAAAAAATTTCTCTTTTGTAAAACAATTTAAAATTTATCACCTAAACATTGAATAATTTAGTAGAGAACAAAATTCATCGAATAATTTAAATATAATATTTGAACCATTTTTTTGTCAATATTTATAAAAAAAAGAACTTTAGAATTTTATCAAAAATATGCAAAGAAACATGAATTTTCTGTTGAAATGGTTCGATTTAATGAAAACAAAAAAATGGAAAAGTTTGGAAGCATTATTTCTTTACTCATTTCACAACCACACAACTACTCAAATTATTTATCCATCAAAATTCCAATATCGACAAGTTCTACCAGCAAGAAATAAAACTAATTAATCTAAATTTTATTAAAAAATAATTATGAAGTTATATAAATTTTCTAAATGTATTGAAGAGAAAAAGTAGGGTTGAAAATTATAATAAAAGTATATAAAATTAGAATTAATACTTTTTAATTATAGCTTACTCTCTCCCCTAAAAATACTAAAAACTTACATTAAAAAAAAAAACTTTTTAACTGTTAAGATGTGTTCATGCATTAGAATAGGCATTAAAGTAAATAGCTAGTATTACTTGGTTTATTACCCTTCTTCATCATAAATAATTATCTCATTTAAGTTAATTTCAATTAATAACATGTTTGAATTTCGTAAACATTTATAAAGAAAATAAGAAAAATAAATAAATTATAAGAAATTTTGTTCAAAATTATTTAATTTAAAAGTATTTATTTATGAAGAAATTTTTCTTATTTTTTTCTTTCGAATATCAAAAAGAGTCATATACTTGACCTAAGAATAAAAATGTGTTAATCCAATGAAGCTCTCTACTATTCAACATGAATTAAAATATATTATCTAATTTTCATACATGTTTTATTTAATTAATACGTCCAAAATTAATCTAATTTACCGAATACATTCAGCTACAACTTATATATTTTTATTATATAAAGCATATATATTATTTGTGGAACTAGCCACTAGGAAATATTAAACTTGAGTCCACCTTAAAACTATTCCCGAAGAAGCTGCAACTAAAGTCCAGTCAAATTTAGGTCACAGAGATGAATATTAAAATCCAGCTTTTAAGCTTTTTACTACTACTTGTTCTAATAAACTATTCCAAATTAAACTACCATTTGCAAACAAACAAACACCCCACTTGCTCCATTGCAAACATTAAATTATGAATCACCTCTTAAAACATAGTCAACTTGACCCAATTTTATACAACAACTTACACTTCCTATTAAACTAACTGTTACACAATGCCTTTTCAATTTTTTTTTTCATTAAATAAATGGTATTGTAACACTGTTTTAGATAACATTTAATTCAAACAAATTGAGTAAATCACATAAATATTTTATGACATTTTCTTAAATCGTATTACAAAATCCTTTTATTTTTAAATGTAGTTTTTTAAGAAAACGTTACACAAAAATCTAATCAAATTAATTAATTATTACAGAACTTTACTATTAGTTATCAATGGAAAAAAATATTTATACTTATAAAGGTGATATTTTTATTTCAAATTGATATATATTTACTTCATTATTTTAATATGTATTTTTTATTTCATATCAATTTTGTGAAAGTGCTAAAGCATTTTTGGTACTGAAAGTAACTTTAAAGTTAATTATATATATATATATATATATATATATATATATATATATAAATCATCATTACATACTAAAAAATTATCATAAAAATAGTAAATTTTTTATAGGGTTTAGTTTTAATTAAATGATAATAATTTATTATTTACTTTTTATAAAACAAATGATAATATCTTTTCTGTCAAACACATCCAATAACGTTAGACTAGTAATGTTTATATAAAGATTCAATGTAATAAAAACATACAACTATAAATGAATAGATTTCATCAATATTTATTTTATATTAAAATAATATTTTTTCTAAACTGTATATTTTTATATTATAAAATAACTTATAATCTAGTGTCAGTATAAATTTTATGATATTATTAAATACTTATATATTTTATAAAAAATCTTTACTTTTACATTCTAAATTTAATTTTTTTATTTACAACTAATATAATATTTTAAAATTACCACTTTATTGAAATACGAGGGGATGTTATCTGTTAAAAACCCAAGAGTATGAACATTATTTATTAAGAATGATAATCAAAAGCTAATATAAGTGTCATTATACTAAAAGAAACATGAAGAAAGGTGATTTAGAATAAGGTCTGAAAAAGTTAAATACAATCTGTGATGTTTAATATAATTTAGAAAGACTTGTATATTAGCACATTTATATAATTGATGTTCCTTATCAACATGTTGATTGTTATGTAGTGAAAAGATAAGTGGAAGGTGGAGCATGAAAAGGAACATTTGTGTTCTTAAATGCATAAATATTAATAATTTTTAAGCATTTGATGTTGCCAAAGCTATAGGAATCATGCTCAACTTGCCCACTACTTCCTCTCTTCTCGTCCACATTCATTGTCTTTCTATCAAACACTTTCCCTACACAACTTTTTATTTTATTTTTCTTCACACTACCTTTTTCTAAAGCTCAATCCTCCTCACTAGGTTGCTTAGATGTTTTTAGCTTCATCCCTAGAAACCAAACAAGCTTAGCACAAAACTTCACAATCTATACATTTATATAAACATTTTTTTAAAATTAGAGAATACGGTTTAGACTTTGGGGTTTATGATTTATGATTTAGGGTTTGATATGAAATAATTGTTTTTAAATTATGTCTTCAATTAATCTAAATTCTTCTAAGTCTTATAGATAACGATGAACCAAAAATACCGAAAAAAATAGTGAGTAAATAATACTTAATAATTGTCATTAATCATTTGTAAATTCACATAATTTGAACATATCTTAGAAAACTGGCTTCGATTATCGTGTAAATTGTCTTTATATTCCATAACAGATATTAATTATGTGAATATTTTGACAGACTCAAAAGAATATAAATATAACTTCAAAGAGTATTTATTTTAACGAAATATCTCTTACTCACTTATAATTATTTCTAAGTTCTTACTAACTTAAGTGTCGAAAATCATTTACAGATAAGTCTCTACTCGATCCTCATTAACTAAGATAAATAATCCTTAAATAAAATATTAATAAAATATTTATCTTAAATGATTCGAGTTCATTTCCAATAAAAATTAGACTTATTATGATATTAATAATGAGAATAGAAGAAAATGGAATTGAAGATATTATGTATTATGGAGTTATTTTTACATGTTTACATGTAGAGATAACTTATGTGGTTGTAAAATAGCTGAAAGATGTGTTCAGGAAAATTAATTATATTATATGTGGTGTGTTAAGTTTTATGTAAGTTGATTTAATTTAGGGTTTAGGATTTATGGTTTAGTATTTAATGTTAATTTTAGAAAAACTGTATGTGTTTAAGAGTGTTGTAACAAAATTGTCCTCAAAACAAAAACTCAATTTAGATTTATAAATTAAAAATGAAAAACAATAATTGCGAGTTTAAAAATAGTTAAGAAAAGTTAACAAATAAAAAGTGAAAAATAGCATTGGTATATTATGAACTGAAATTTAAATTTTTGACATTTCTTAAGTCCTTTTTTAATCCTTATTGTTTTCTTCAATAATTTAAGATTAAAAAATATTAATTAGTATAATCAATACAACAAAAAAATATTTTAAGTTAAAAATAGTTATATTTTTTAAACACATAATTTAATTGAGTAAAATATTTATTATTTAATATGAATATGTTAATTATTACTTTCATCCTTATCAATTTACTTTTAATATTTTTTTAAAATAATTATATTTTACACAAAAGTTATAATTTATTTTAAAATTATTACAAAATAATTTTTAAAATATTATAAACATGAATTTTATCTATAGACGAAGGATATGTTTTGTATTTTCAGAATTAATAATTGTAATATATGAAAACTGTATGTAATATAGAAAATAATTATCACTCTTTTCCTATTCTTTTTCTATTTTTATATAATGTAAAACTAATATAAAATAATCGACTCAAATATAGTTTAAATCCTTATGAATATTATTGGTCTGGGTTCACTCTCCATATTTTTTTTGTTACTTTTAATTTTTAAGCGTATAATCAAATTAAGTAATATATTTAAATTAAGTGCATGGAATTTTTATTTTAAAAATATTATGCATAATAAATTTTATATTATTTGTATTAAAAAATATCACTAAAATAAAATTATTATATATAATTTTATTTTCTGTTTAAATTTATTATTTTTGTATATAATGAATAATCAGTGACAAAATATGTTAATACACTATGAATTAAATATAAATTTAGTATATTTTAATTAATAATAATAACTCTTAAAAATATAAATATTAGTAATTAAAAAGTTACATATATATCTCTCAGGAGCGCTATGAACCTCAGACAGGCGTGTCGGTGTCAGATATTCGTATCGGACATCGATACTCGTATGACACTTGTAAGGCACGTGTCCGTGAAGTGTCAAATTCAAAAAGTATTTGTTAGATTTGGACAATTTTAATACGGTTTTAATATAATTTTATAAAAGAAAAATATATTAATTTTTTTAAAATTCAATCTTACTGTATAAATTTTTATTATGATTATAAAAATAAGAAACAAATATTTTTGAATCAGTCATGAAAAATATCATTTTACTCTAAAAAATAATTTAAAACATACTTATGTACATAAATCTTTATTATTAATTTATATAATTCATAATTATATAATATATAAATCTGTGTCCTCATATTCTATATTTTAAAAATTATACGTATCTTCCTGTCGTTGTGTTGTGTGTCTGCTGCGGTGAGGAGAGGAGAGGAGGAGTAGATATTGAAATTTGCATTGATTTAAAATATATTTAAACCTTATTAAATTAAGAGTGAAGTGAGTAATAGCTGTGCAGATCACCATTACCTCTGCCGCAGAGGATTATACCTCTCCAATAATTAATTATTAATTTAATGCCTCTTAACGAAGATATTTTCTTCTCTCTCTACCACGTTGCCGTTGTAATAGTACCCATGCCCTTCTTCAAACCAGACTCATCTCGTGAGAAAGCTGATTAGTGATTCCTCTTTAATCTCTGAATCATTCACAATGAAAAACCATTCGTTCCTTCTCTTCGCCGATCGCGCTCGTGCTTCGCTTCTCGTCGCCAATCACACGGTTCTTTCTTTCTCCATTTCGTTTTCGCCGCCGTTTTTAACTCACCTTACGCTTTTGCTTATTGTGAACAGTTTTATGCTTAGTTCTGTGACCTAACGTGGAGAACGAGGAAGCTATAGAATACAAACGGATCTGCCAAGGTACGGTTCAAATTCATCTTCATACATACGTATGCATTTATTAGCCTTCTTTTAACGTATATATGATTGTGCGAGTGATTCATTGTTTTTGCCCCCATTTGTTTTGAAGTTTTGATGTATATTTTCATGTTTCTGGCTTTTTCTCTTCTTTTTGCGACTTGTGAGAGATCGATATGGATTCTGTGGTAATGAGAATCCGCTGATTCGTGGTTTTTTCCTCCCCCGCTCTATGCCAATTGCAAGTAGCAAATGGTGCAACATTGTGTTTGTGTTTGTTGCTTTACCTTTTTTAGCGTTAATTGTTTTTTAATTTATTTAGCTTACATATGTTAATGGTAATGTTTTGGATAAATAGATAATTAAGATAGCTTATCTATCGAGGTTGGTAATGGTTCCGTATCGCTTACCATTAATAATTTTTATATAATTACAATCATGAATCCTTGGGAATAACCATCAATTTTGTCATTTGAACAGTACTCTCTTTCATTCTTTAGTAAAGGTTTAGAAGTATCCTTGAATATTCTTTAGTAACAAACTCTTTTTAAAAAATAAATCATATTTATGATATTCATATCAAAATATTACTTGATAAGAAACTCATGTGTGTGAGATTTATAAGTAATATCTATAATATTGAATATTCGTTAAAATAGTTCCTTAGTAGTATTTTACTAATATTGAAGGACTATTTTTAATATTTAAAAAAACTATTCAGTATGATTTCTAGTAATTTATATGGAACGCATACATAATTCTGGAGGGAGAGAGGGTCATACTTTGGAGATGAAACTGATGACTGATTCCGATTTCGGAGATAGCTTTTATTGTGGCAAAACCTATAAAGTATACATGTGAGGGCGTACACATTGATCATTCAAACTAAATGAGTGTTCAGTGTAAGTTACTTTGAGGAGTGAGAGAGCTTTCGAAAAATAAGGAAATATTATTACTGGTAAAGAAAGTTGATCCTAGAATGTCTAGAAGAACTTAGTTTACCTTTATGTAAAGGGCGATATAATTTTTAGGGATGATTTCAATATTTAATTATACTTGTTTCGAACTCAATTTGCATTGCTAAATTTGAGATATTGTTTGTTTTTAGTTTTGTATAGATCTTTTATGGTTTTGTCTTAAAAGTGTCTCAATTTATTAATGAATTAAAGAAGATGTTTATAAACTGTTATTTCTTTCAAAAGACCTTTTCTAATATATGGAACAATATATAATCAATTATTTTATAGTTGATTATGCTATTATGTTTTATTTTTAGATGGGTAATGTAGAGAATAGTTTGGAAGGATTTATTTTTATTTGATTGTCTTAAAGCAAACAAAAATTTTATTACATTTTTTTTATAGAAGTAGCATGAAGATATCTCTTATAACTATTTTTGTATTTAAATTTTTTAGTTATTGAGAATAAAGTGAGGAAACAAATATTAGCTGAAAAATAACTTGCTAACTTTTAATCATAATTTTAAAGATTGTTTATTATAATTTTTATTTTTAATATTTTAACCTTGGATTATACTCTAAATAATCAAACATATTTAAAAGTAACATTAGTAATTTTTTTTTTCATTCTGAATGTAAGATTGGGATTTGGATATTCTTATATTAAGCAATGTTTATATAATATAATTATTGGTTGCGAAAATTAATCATGTTGGATCTCTATTTAATAAATAATGTATCTTTTTTCTTCAATACGATATCATGTTACCTGATAAAACATGAAAGGATCCAAAATCATAATCTTGAAAATAAACACATCCTAAAGGATTTCTCATTTTAGAGGAGCCTAATTATACAATTTGATCATATTTGGATTTTGGAGTGACGCGTTGGATTGAATTATATTTTTGGATTATAATTATATAGCCTCTTTTAATATAAAAATATCTGTTTATAATCTTATTCTCTCGTATTAATTATGTTCTTGAAAATTATATTATAATTAGCATTTTAATCCTTGTAAATTTATCAAATAGTAACTATAACCGCATTATTATATTATTTTATTCTATATAATTAGTTTCTATATTATTTTAAAATGCGAAAGACAGTTAAATTAATTTAAATTCGAGGATAATTGTATAATTACAAGAATAATATTTTAAAAAAACGGGACTTGTTCGGACTTAAAATATAATAAATATAATTGGCAATTTTATATAAAAATGACTTCATTTTTTTCCTACAACAATTTTATTGTTTTCAATAATCCAAATGAAACATCTTAAACGCACTTTTAACATAGCATGTCCTAAATAAAATTTGTTTCATATAATTGATTATAACAATGACAATTATTTCAATAAATTATTTCTTTAAATATTATAAACAATCCAATCAAAATACATTATTTATATGTGAACAAAAATGAACTCATTGAAAGAAAATACATTGTGTTATAGTTTTATAAGCTTAATGATAGGATGAGACTTAGTTAGTTTTACTGTTAGATGTCGTTATTTACATTGTGATTGCTATCTACCTTTTGTTTTTGTAATAATACAATTATTTGGCCTTGAAAAAAGAGAGCAAAAGCGTCTAATATTCATAGTTTCCAGCTATAACTAGTGCGGTATCAAATGACAATTACTCCTATAGCTTTTAGCTAGTGTGAGCCCAAAATGTACTTATGCCCTTTGTATTCTTTCAATTATCTATGCATTTCACCGATTCAATGCAAATTCCCTCATTCCCTATCATACTAAAATTTGGTAGTTTTCATTTCCTGAATAGGGTTGAGTCTTGGATTTGACGATAAACTTAAAGTGTTTGGTACAAATGTTTTCTAATAATAATTATTGTTATTAATATTATTGCGTGAACACTATAAACACAACATTCAAATTTAAACTGTATGGGTGTCAAAATGATTGTAGAGTACGTGTTCCGAACTTTCGTTGATATACATCATTAAGGTCAATCATTACATTTGATATACATCATTATGGTTTTGCTCATGAAAGGTGTCTCAGAAGATTAAGGAAGGAATGTGTACTTAAATTGTTTTGACTTCAACTCCTAAGAGATGTGAGACTATTAAATGTATTTAAACAAACTTCCCAGTCGATGTCTACAGGGAATGCGGGTTCGTCTTTAGAACCGCTTTTCCATTGTCCCTAAGTTTAGAGCTAAGAGAACGAGAGTTCGTCCTTGAAACCACTTTTTCATTCTCACAGATGTGTCAATATTTTGACCTCAAGTTGATTGAGATAGCATTGCGAGAGTCAATCACCACATTCAAGGTATTGTCTACTTTGAAGTTTAGAGCTTAAGAGCCATGTCAGTTTTGTCCTTAAAAACCGTCTTAGAGGGTTAAGGGAGGAAACTGTATTTAGATTGCCTTAAATCTAAGGGGAACATGGGTTTATCTTTACAAGCATTTTTCCATTTCTCCTCATTTGGCGCCCATTGTGAAGCCTGTGTAAAACTATTCCCCGATCACAAGTCTTGTGGTCTTTACTAGAAGCAGAACTATTGCATCATCGTCGTCAAACCTTGACATGAACCCATTGATTGTCAGAGCCCTAAAATCAAATGTGGAGACTCTTCTTCCAAAAAATGAGAATTTCCAAAATGCAATAGCTAGCATGCATGCCAAATTTGACAAGGATTTGGAGCTTATTCATAACTAACATTAGCGCAAGTTGAACCAGCATCGGGTTGAGTTGCAAGCTATCCATGAGCAATTCGCAATACTCAACCAGGACCAGAATGCATACTGGTTGAAGAAGAACTTGCAATTCAGAACTCAACGCACCGAGCAGGTTGCTGAATCTCATCCAATCCTATCAGAAAAGCAACCTACTGAGGATGGAAGACAACTAGTTCACTTTGTCCGAGACGTGAATTCAACAATTTTAGACTGACATCCAATCCCGAGCTTCGGATCTATCCAATGATGGACAGGTGTGTGATGGACAACAATCTTTTAAGGTTGTTCTAATGCCTCCATTAAATGAGGTGATGAAGGCTCAACTTCCCGAAAAGTGGAAGTGGCATTCCATTGAAAAGTATGATGGATTGTTGGACCCAAAGACACACATCAAGGCATACCTGACCAAGGCGGACACCTTCTATGAGAACTTCGAAGTACATTGCAGACTTTTCCCATCTACTTTCAAGGGACTAGCCCTGGAATGGTACTATTCCTTCCCCAAAAATTCTATAGATTCATTCGATGCTTTTTGTGCAAGATTATCAGCTCGGTGTAACCTCGACGTCCCTGCATAATATACAATATCCCAATTGATAAAATTTGCACGACAAAATTTTTAAGAACAATGAAAAACAAATATATAAAGTAATAAAACAATTTTATAAAAATCTTCATCCTTAAATTCTTAGATAAATGTTATCCCTATTTGCTTGTTTTTTGCAGATGAAACAGTTTTAATTGAGGAATCAAGGAAATCAGTTAACATCAAACTTGAACTTTGAGACAACTAGGGAAACAAAGTTTTTTTTTCTTAAGCAGGGATAAGACAATATGCATTGGAATTTTTTGCAAGAGACGAGGAATATGTCTTGGAATTAAAGATAGGAACAAATGTCATACTACACGTTTCTAAGTTCTAATATCTACGATTAATAATACAAAATGATAGAGAAACTAAGGGGGATGTCACCCATAGGGTTCAAGTGGGATGACTAAAATGGAGAATGATATCGAGTTATTTGTGATTGCAAATTACATACTAAACTGGAAGGCAAGTTTTATTGTACTGCTATAGGTTCCGCTTACTATATATTATATAATAATGAAGGGACTTTAAGGGGACAACATGAGAGAAAATTGAGAGTATTAGAAAGGAGAAAAAGGACAGGATGTTTGACCTATCATGAATGTCACTAAGTACATTGGTTACTCAACTATAATAACCAACTAATGATAAGATGGATGTCTGGCTTATCTTAAATTTATTTGCTTTTCCTATAGAGAAATAAACTTTAGTGGTCATTGAAATGTCTAGTATTGGCTAACTTTGTCTCACAAGTAGTCAAATAATATAATGACTTTATTGAAGTACCTAATGGTGGTTAGTGTTAATCATATTGATAATTATATACAATCATGTTCATTTACTATTGGGCACTTTTGAAATAATAGACTATATTTATACACATTAATGACCATGTTCTCTGGGTGGCCGCTGGATGGGAAAACCCAGCTATACATTAATAAGTACTCGAAAGTTAATCCCTTAATATAGTTATGAACAATCTGTGCATTTGCATCAACTGTCAATGTTAGTGTCAATCTGTCAACTGTCACATGGCTGACACAAATCAATAGTTTATTTCTGTTATCTTGTATGAGATGTCAAGTTAGGTCACAAAAGTAATTTTAAATAAAAAAATTATGACTTTGAGGATTGCGATTTGACAATCTTGTTTGGTGACGCAGATTGGTTTTTAAAAGGATGGGTTTTACTCATGTTATAAGCTTCCTTTTGTTAAGTCTTTTATTTGTCCTTAATGTCTGCTCCTGCTTTTACTGGCCTTAACTTGTTCTAATCCATGGCTAATTCTTTATAATATGTACCTGAATTTTAATATCTCTTCAGATTGTTCTATTGCATGATTGAAGCATCTGCAAGAAAAAGCTTCCTTTATTGTTATTCTTGTCAATTTGATACTGATTTTATGTGTGAATAATTCACAAAAATTGTTAGTGCTGTAGCATGCCTTGCCATTGCTCTTTTCACTTGCATTATGCACTATGATTATTTTTACCTTTGATATTGCATGATTGAAGCATCTGCAAGAAAAAGCTCCCTTTATTGTTATTCTTGGCAATTTGATACTGATTTTATGTGCGAATAATTCACAAAAATTGTAAGTGCTGTAGCATGCCCTGCCATTGCTCTTTTCAGTTGCATTATGCACTATGATTATTTTTACCTTTGATATGATATGATATTCTATTCTATATAGTAACCCTTCTGAGTCCAGAAGATTAATGTCTTCAATTCCCGGTCTATATTGTTTGCTCTAGTGGCACTTGACTGGGATGAAAGGGAGATACAGTCTAGTCCCACTTGACATGTGGATATGTGACTAACATTATATGCAGAATCTTATGATATTGCAAGTACAAAGATGTGAATTTGTTAGATTGTGAAAATTAGAATAATGTACTATCAGCCATAAGGAAAGTCTAGTAGTATGAATCAGCAATGATGATTTAACTATTTAAATATAAATTTAGGTGTGTTTGTCTGAAGATGAATATTTTTCCTATTATCGGTTGATAAGTTTCTGTTTCTGCTTCATGTGTAAGCTATGCATGAAGCAGGCCCATGTTATTGCAGAATATATTGGTTTGTATGATTTGGGGATATTGATTTCCTCCTCTTCATTGTGAACAATACTTCTTTATAATTCATTTTGAAGAATCATCAGTCATGCTTATTTGTCACTTACTTTCTGACCTACATAGTTTCCAATGTGTTTTGGATGACTTATTGAATGTATAGGCGCAGGTGGTTGTGTTCTAAATTTGATTTAATTGATCTCGAAATATGTATTTAGAATTTATAGAAAACAACACCAGGCTCAATTGTTGATATTTTTATTGCTTAAACTTTACAAGGGCAATCATTATGTCTAATCATTAACAGCAATCATAAGCTTCTTGATAGATAATCTCGTACCATACATGCATTGTAGTGTTGGATGGAACGAATATGGTTGAGGAACTACAAGACTGAACTCATAGAAAGTTTGATCATTCTAAGCAGAAGTTGTAACATAGTTGCTTCTTGTCACAAAATGACAACCCTCCCCGATTACTGAACAGTTTTTTGCTAATGCAGCTGCAGTCTGGTACAGAAATTAAGTTTTTAGGGTCTTGTGAAATTAAAAGGAAAAATTATTGACTCGATTTATTATCAGTTTGAGGGAATACCCGAGTTTCATTACTTTGGCTGATGATTCACTGTATTGAGTCTGTGGCTGACTTAGCTGGAGACCGATAGGTGCATGTAAATCATATCCATTTCTGACCATGAAAGAAGGATTGGATGCCGCATTTTCTTCACCTGTGCTCCTGCTTCCATAAACCTAACATCCAAAATCTTCTGTTTAGGTTTATCTAAAGGAAACTTTAAGCCTTTAGCTTCTAGATAAATAGAATTAAGCTCAATGAATGAGTGAAATCTCTTTGACATGGCCTTATTCATATGAAGTGTCTGTGTATGTGCTGACTTATTCATTGTACAAGCCTCTGTTAGTCTTAGGCATGCACGTGCGTTTATGAAAAAATGAAATAATAGATTTTTTGAATTATATAATGTGTTGGATTATTTACCTTCTTCTGTAGCTCTGCATTTTCCTTTTGAATCTGGTCCATTTTTTGATAAAGTTCAACATTATCCTGATGAATGAGATTTCCCTGCAATGGCGTTAAAGACAATTGGTCAGAATTTTTTGGGAAAATCTTAGTCAATATCGGCAAGAATAAAACAAGACTTTTAAAAACCTTTTGGCGTAGTTCTTTAATCTCACTTGTTAAAATTTGATCCTGGAGGGACATAGATGATAATGTAACTTGTAAGTTATAAATTTTCCATAAAAGGATGAAATCTTATAGGGAAGAAGAGGTTTAATTTGAACTGAACAATCATACCTTTTTCATGCGAACACCCTTTAGACTCATCTCCAGTTGGTTTTCCAGATTTTGTAGTTCTTTGATACCCAAACCCGTGAGTTCTTCACCCATTAATTGCCTGCTATTGCCGAAAGAAAGAAAAAATGAAATGCTGTCTCAATTTTAAATTGGTTTATCTCTTGACAGAAAAAAATATCGTAAGTTTCTGAAATAAGTTTTTTTTGCATTTCTGTCTTTTTGTTTAAGAAACTAAGCTGTCCATTACCCCTTTTAAAGATATCAGTAAAATTTCCAAGATAGCATCACGTGTTTAACTGATATAAAACTCTACAGAGTCTGTAGAACAAAATTGTTTGATTTACCATAAGTTTGTTTCCAGGAATGAGCTACTGAATCAACCTTTTGGGTCTTGTAACATCTTCACATTTCATACAGCTGAGGGGTGCCTCAAGCGTTTGACATGAACAGATTGACATACCAACAAATAACAAATATGTGAAGTACTTTTTAATATATTTTAAGTTCATTCTCTGGAAATGCTTCGAGAGAAAAAAGAAGTAAAGATGGATTCGTTTTTCTTTTTTGGATGTTGTAATATAAAATTTCCCCTTTTCCTTTTCCGGTTTTATGCCCTCAATATTTTTTTTCTTCCCAAAGGTGGCGATGTAGAATTTGGATGTGTAAAGTGAGAAAGTAGAGACATCTTCTGAGGAATTGAAAAAAGATGCATTGTAAATTTATCCCACTAATTCAAATCAATGGTTGATAGGTACCCATTACTTGGTCACTTAACATATCTCTTTACTGGAGTCAACTCCGATCAAATAACCTGTTCGATTCTATACCTTTGGCTTGCTCATATAGTGCATTAATGCTTCTAATGGGTGTTAGTTTATTTATATTTTTACCTGTGGCATTCTTGCAAGTACTGAAGCTGTTGCCTCAAGCTTGCTGCTTCTGTCTGCCAAAACTAGCAAGAAGAGAAACGCAGATATCAATTAAACAGTTATTACTTAAGGAACTAATTTTAAATCAAAGAATTGCAGGATAGACAATTGGAGGACTAACATAGTAACGTTAGAGTTGAAAACCAACTTAAGGATGCTTTTTAAGACTAAAAGTATTGCTAATATGGTCCTGTACAATATTATTTTGCTGCAAGTAGTTTTGTTTGTTCTAACCTTGTTTTTGATAATCTCTCAAGTTTATTGTTTCACTAATGGTAGACTTCAGTTAGGTGAATAAGTTACATTTTCCTTGAAAATGAGCTTGGTGAAGTTAGTTTATACCTATCAGTTATCTAACTTACGTCGATTTGTATTTTTCTTGGATCATTTATTAATTTCGTAAATTTTTTGCCCATTTCTCATATTGCCTATAATAATCGTTTAATGTCCTGTTTACATCTTCATTTTCTGCGGTTTGTCACTTATGTATTTTCCATCCTCAAACTGGCATTGTGTGCTGCTAGGCATGGATCCGTTGCATGCCTCCTCTAGAGTTCCTTTCCCAGATCATTCTTTTGTTATATGTGGCCTCAAGATTTATTTTTAAGATAGTTTTTCGTAGGGAGCAACTAGTGTCTTTTTAAGCATAGAAATTAGAGGGGAAGGGGACAGGATCCACTATATGTTATTTTGGCACATGAAGTTGTCATTACCGTGGCTTTAATCTTTTCTCAATTCTGCACTGCCTATCCCAACTCCCTTGAGCTAAGCCAAAATAATTGGACAGAATAGCTTTTAAAAGATCAGAAAGGGAAGATTTAATGTGGTGTATTACACTCTAGAGTGGAACTTGGATGCCTTGTGAGATGTAATGTGGGAATCTAACAGCTCCTGTTTGTATAGAAGAAGGTTATTAAATGGATATAATGTTCTTCAAGTTTCATGTCTAACCTCTTGATTTGATGCTGGAATCATTTTAATCAACGGACGAGTTCTCCTTAGTTTTCCTTACCCATTCTTAAATAGGAAAACCTCAGTGTGTATATGCTTCAGAATATTTTAGAAGAAATAATTGCATTTTACGAGATTCTCTTTAAAAATACCAATGTCCTTCACCCCTGTTTTGGTTTTTTCTCATTCAAAATCCAGGCACCATGTTGGTTATGATGCTGATTAAGAGGGTTTATGTAGGAAACATAAAAGAGAAGCAGACGACATATTAGAGTTATTTAAGAGGTTGCTGTTGTTAGAAGAGCGTTTCATTCCCTATGGTCAGAGTTAGTTAAGCTGAGAGAATAAATAAGGAAATTTAGAGAAGGAAAGAACAGCAGTTGAAATAGACCAAAACAGAGGGGAAGAACCTTAGATCTGTCAGACATCCAGAAATGCACTCTTTTTTGTGTACTTCAGTTCTTGGTTGTGTCCACATTGGGGCAGGTTGGTGAACTAGGGTTCGCCAGTAACGATTTATTCCTTTGTTCAGAATCTTGATCCAGATTTAGCACTTGGTATCAAAGCCCCATTATGGACTTATGGGTATTGCATACAAATAAAGGTTAGAAGCATTTTGGTTGGTATGAGAAATGGGAACAAGATTGGAATCGGTGGATAGATTTTTGGAGGAAGAATGCATATTGGGGCAAGAAAAGAAGGAGCGACAGATCCACTGCAAGGTGCAAGAGGTCCGACTCAAGGAAGTTGAGGAAATGATTGATGTGCTTGATGGAGAACAATCCAAATTGTAGAGAGCGAGCATCAAACTAGGAAGAATGTCACATCTCAGAATGAGGAGTCCCTGACAATTATTTAGGGAGTAATGGAGAAAACTTTAGATTCCCATTTCTTATTGTTGGGAGACGACGCATTCAGGTGGACCAGTAGGCTGGGAGTTGGAACGGTACTTTTGCATCAAAGAAGCAACAGAAGAGAAAGAGCTTCGGGTTGGTTTCAGTGGTGGGGTAATGACGACCCACATCCTTCTTAGGAGCAATTCAAGGTAACGGTGTAAAGAGATTCCAACCCTTCTTGATCAAAAATCCATTTTGAAATCCTTCTAGGTCTGCTACAAATAGAGTCGGTAGTAGATATGGTTGAAAATTTTGTTAGATATCCAGGAGCTTATTTTAGGAGAATTGAGCAACATTGTATGAGCATTTTCTTGAACTGAATAAAAGAGGAGGTGCAAACCGAGGTTGGACTTTATGATCCATGTTCTCTCAATTGGTAGAGAAGGCAGTGACGGTAGAGAAGAATCAAGCATTGGCAATAGAGGTTGACATGGAAAGTGATGTCGGACTCTAAAAAGTGGGGTGAAAGTGTGAGATCAGAGGTACTTTAGTTAATAGATTTTTCAAGCAATTGAGGATAACTGAAAAGGAGATTGGGAAGATTCCAGCAGTTGTTAGAGAAAAAGATGGGGGAAAATGTTGGATCAAGGAAGTGATTCGGATGTTAAGAGAAATATAGACCTAATTACGTTTGTAAGAACAAATACTAGATGATATTGTTTGAGGAAGAAGGCGAGGAGAATGTTAAGGATTCAGCTTATCAGGCAATGGAGGTCCAAGGGGTTCAACTTTCACCGCATAGCAGCATAGTGGGACTGGCTATAAGAGGATCCTTGAAAGTGTTGGAAATGTTTGGGAAGTCAGAAGGTAGGGATGATGGATTGTGGAGTTCACAATTTGGTATCCATCAAAGTAAGGATGATCTGTGCAACATAAAGTACCAAGGAGTTATGTCAAGAGTTGATGCTGCAACCGCAGAAAATGGAGATACAAAACTTTTTGCTTTTCAGATTGGAAGGAGTTGACTTTGTTCTCTTGGGGATTGGATTGGTTGGCAATTAGGTGATATAAAAGCTAATATTGATAATTTGACTATACCATTCACAGTTGGTGGGCAAGATACTGAATAGGGTGAACCATCTCAATCAAGGTCAACTATACCTTTAAAGCACTTTGAATAATTATTTTAGATTCCATTTTAAAACAATAGACATTAAGTGAACTTGTATAAGAGAAATATATGGAACTTCCAAATACTTCAATTATAAACATGTATGTCAGAACAAGAAAGTTTATCAAAAAGGAAATTTAGATTTCATTTTAAAGCAATAAATGAAGTTATCCAAGCTCCCTAAGACTTACAGTAAACTATGTGAAATTTCTCAACATAGTAGTACCCTTAAAATAGTAGTAGACATGGTCATTCAATCCATTTGAAGGGGAGCAACTACTTTAAGCATTAGTTAGACCTTACTAGTATCCTAATTATCAAAGACGGACTATAAATTGGTGAAATAGACGTTGATGAGTGGAATTATTGGACCCAACATAAGCTCTTACTCTGTTTTTATAACATTAGTCAGGGAAGAATGATGGACAGATTGTAATTTAGCATGTTCATTTTGTGAGGTTAAGTTCACTTTATAGTTTTCTGAAACTTATCATTAAACCTATTATAATAAGGATAGGGTATTAGATTAAGAGTTTGGTAATTATGTAAACCCTAAAGTAAAGGCAAGATTTATGGATGGTGTAAGTTAGTTTGATTACTAATGTAGTTAAATTTATTTTTTAATTCTTATACTTAGAAGACATTTATTTTATTCATTACTGAGAATATTTAAATTTTTGAAGATTCTCTATATGCTATATATACTGGCTATGAAATACAGTTTATATCAGACTTAACAATTAGTAGTTAGCCACATCAATGCATAAATGGGTTGACTTGTGCATCGGCCTCAAAACTGTGGTTGTACTTTTGGTATGTATCATTTGAAAGATACTGAACAAAAATATCTTTTGCGAATTAATGAATTCAAGAAAATGTAATGTAATGCTCCAACGCTGGAAACAAAGTGGAAGGAAGGATGGTGTAGAAACAGTTACCTTCTCTTCTGAAACCGGATTCATGAGGTGATGATGTTCCTCTTTTAGCTTGTTGTAGCGCTCAAAAACAGATTTCATGCTGCCAGACATTACAACAGTATCTGAGTATTTTGTTTTCAAGTAAAAGATTCAGTTCAGCACGTTACAAAATCTAGTTATTGTAAGAAGTATCTATATTATAATTTTGGAGACAAACTAAACATAGCTTTTAAACTTATGATTTTAGTTTAGTCATTCAACGAAATATTGGATTTTTTTGAAAGAGTAAAGGATGACATCTATCTATATAATGCTTAGCTTTGAAATTGTGGCTTTAATGTATTATCGTAGAAGCATGTCATTTCAATGTTATTTTCATGTTGGAGTGGATAAATTGTGAAATTATTGAAGACTATAAGGCTGTGAAAGTTTTCTATTTGAAGAATTCAACTGTTAGGCAAAGAATGAGCCTAAAAGAATTGTCTTATCTAGTAGAAAATTATGTTCAAATTTATGATTTTTTTTTCTATTTGTAGGTAAATTTTGTAAATATATTATCAAAATAAGTCAAATTTTAAAAATTTATATATTTTAGTAGGTCGTGTTTTGAAATAAGATTTTATCAAAGAAAATATTATTTTAAAATCAATTTCCAATAAAAGGTACAGTTTTAATTTTTTACAAGAAACAATAGTTATTTTTGAAAACACCACTTCAGTGTTATTTTAAAAACTAAACTATAAACAAGATCGTTTTTAAAATAAAACTTATTTATATCCTTTCATTGTTAAAAAATTGCCTATTTATTAAATTATCCCTAACGGTTAAAAAAAGCTACAGTCTAGCAAAGGTTCAAGAGATTTCTAATTATTCCTGGCCTTTATTTCGTTTTAATTCGTTTCTTTTAGAAAAAAAAATAAAACAGAATTATTGCTTTTGAAGTATTTCGTTTTGTTTAGATTTTCTTTTACATGTAATTTAGTTTTAATGTACTGATATTGGGGTTGGACCTTAATATTTAAGCTATGTATTGATAGTTGTATTATTAACAATTGTTGAACACCTGTACTATACTTTTGGATTTTAATTATCTGAAATAACTAATATATTACACTCTTACAAGTAATTATTGGGAAATTTAAATATAATGAGCATTGGTGTTTCATGATTGTTTCAATCACCTTAGGTAAAAATATATATTGTTGGAATAATGATGAGTAGCTAATTTTCAATTGTTAAGATAGGGTAAAATAATTTTGTTTATCTGAGCTTTTACTTACCTATATCATTATTTTTTGTTTTTAATATTTATATTACCTTTTGTTTTTTTAATTAAGATTTAATTTATGTTAACAAATGCTTTTAAACTTCAAACATCTTAATGACATTTGATTGAAACTAATAATGTAAATAAGTCATTTCTAGTTAGATCTCTTTAAATGTTTTATTTATAAAGATTATTTGACTGAGGTTGTTGAGGAATTAAAATTACAACTAAGAGATTTAGGTCCAATTCTCTAATAAATTAAGATTTAAATAATTAAGTGTGTTAATGATATAATTTGTGAATTCAACTATTTATATATATATATATATATATATATATATATATACTCTTTGTGATTTTAAAAATATAAATGAAAAATAAAAAGTGATAAAGAAAGTTAAATTACTAAATAATATGTAATTTGTATGCTAAGATAAGAGTGATATGAGAAGTATAGTTACTAGATGTAAGGTAGGAAAGACCAGAAAGACTAAAAATATAAGATTATTGCAAGGAAAATAATAGTTCACAGTGATAATTATAAAGGTAAAATAAGAAAAATAAAATATGTATAATAAAACATCATATATATATATAATGTTTAAAATACTGTATATAAGAAATAATTCCATAAGAAACTGTGTACGACTCGGTCCAGTTTTAAAAAGATATATAGGATAAATATATCTAAAATTATACATACATACCTTCAAAGAGAGGGCCTTTAAAATAACCAAACTTTTATTGTAGACAAAATTATTTTATTAATGAAGAAAAAACCATTAATTTAAGCACGAGATATAACTATTATGTAAGTAAAATATATAATAAAAAAATAATATAATGTCATCTAAACAAGTTATGGGTGTATGTGTATATGCGTGTTAAAATGAAACTAACTTTTTTGTTTAGTATTTTGGATAAAATAATATATAAAAAAATATGTAATATGATTAATAAACATATTATCATTCGCTAATCCAAATATTCTTGAAATCAATAAACATGCATATATTTTTTTATTTTATTCCAAAATCTACATATCATATGATATAAAAAGTAATTCCAAAATACTAAATCATATATATATTTTCAAATTAACCTTTTTAAGTACGTTATCCCATATCCTTTCCTTTGTAATATTTCCTTTGTAATATCTAACATTCCACTTTAAATGAATATTCATCAAGAATTCACGTTCTCTTCAAAGTTGTTTGATTTTTTTAAAATTTTGAGTATATATAATTTTTTGGAAAATACTAAGAGATCCTAGATAGTCTAATTAGACAGTATTATTAGACAATCTTACTAGACAATCTTATAACCATTTATGAAGTTTTGATGATAACGAATAATTTAAGTATTTTATCTATTTGAATTTGTGTTTAATTTATGTGAACACTCTAACATGTGTAAGATCCATGAAATCATTAAATAGTTATGCAATTTTCGCATTAGGCGATCTATCAGACCATGTGATCTTATAATTTGAAATTTTTTAACAGAATAAGCCACAATGATCAAATAATTTTTTTAGATAAATACAAGTTTTGAAAATGATTTCATGAAACAACTATATTATCTATGTACAAAAATGATTTTATACAAATGATTAAATAGTTATACTAATATAGAAACAAATGTATTAACACCTTATGTTCAATTATGATATCTGCAAGTAATGTTTGAATTATTTCCATGAGCAAAGTCGAGGCATAAGCCCTTTCAAAATGCTAGCAAATATTTCTTTATCAAGCGTTTAAGCCAGTAAGGATGAAGATTTCCTTTAATGGCTAGCATATATTAAGTGTAAGTTGATTCAAAGTTACAATGATAATCTTCTAGACTTCATACAAAGAGTCAAAGATAAAGATGAAGAACACACAACTACTATACAATTCTTTCTACCTTCCAGTGATCTTGAAGTATTCTATGTAGTATGAGCATTTGTCTTTGTAATTGTTCACATTGTGAAGTTTATCCATTGAGTTTTATTTATGCTCTCTAAGAATGTTTCTTTCTTTTGAGAGTTCTTAATCTTAAGAAAACAAAATCAAGGTTGGTTTATGTACTCGTGTAACTAGAAGTGATTTTATTTTTGAATTGTAATTTTTTTTATTGTTAGTGGAACCTCGTAAGTGATTTGCTAAAGGAAGACATAGATCTAGTCTCTGAACCAGTGTAAAAATATGTTGTTTTACTTGTTTGTTAGACTGTTTACTATAATTTTTTTCGCAAAAAAATCCAAAATTGTATTAACCCCTCTTTTCTAGAGCTAGTTGTTCCAACAAATACCTTTATAAAAATCCTCATAAGAATAAAAGGTAATCATTCCTTTATGTTTTGTAAGGACCAAATGAGTTGTTTAATCTTCTAATTAGAGAGTTAGAACAAAATCACTTTTGTCTCTTAAAAATCTTACATAAAGAAAAATGATGCCATCTAATCCCACAGACTTTTAGGTAATTAACACAATCTCACACTCTTGATTTTATCCTACTCTGACTTTGTTGGAATCAACTCTTGTTATTCCCTTTACTAAAAGAAAGAATTGAAAATGTAGAAGATGTGGCCTATCCAACTTACAATCCAAAAAAATGTTGATGGAAATTATCTTTTATTTTTGTTTTAAAGGTTTTAATCCTCCACATATATTTCATCAACTTCTAAACAAATATTCTTTTTTTCTTCTCCTTTTAAAAATACTAGAGTTGGTTGGTTAAATGTTATGACATCTTTCATTTGAGATCTTAGCCTTAAAAGGTTAGAAAACAAAACCTATTTCAATACTTTCTTTTGTTCCCTCCTCACTGTCAACTTTGATACGTGATTCTTTGTCTTGTGAAGACTATGTAGTTGTTTCATTTTCTAACTATTGAACCTTCTTGTGATTATTAGAATAATGGAAATTGAGTTTATTGTCTTGAAGATTGACTCTCCTCGATAAAAAAAATTATTGGAATTTGAATGTTATTGGTCTAAAATGATTGCAACTAAAAATAAAGTATATGTGTTTTTTTAACATAAACTTAAGAAATTAAAGATAATTTTTTATCAGAAAAATAAATAAATAAATAAGAAAAATGAGTATGTAACATAATAAAACGCATGGCATCAAGTTTAAAACAACAAGAAATTAGGAACATATGTTAAAGAAATTGGAGATAAATTGAATTAGAGAAAATGCATATCAACTGCATAAAAGGAAATTAGGAAGTGACAAGATTAGATCAGTAGAGAACTGATAGGATTATAATACCTGATTTTTTTCTTAACCAATTATTTGTGTTTATTTCTCTCGGGCTTTAATTAAAATAATAAACTAACACCATTAACAATTATTTATTCTTTTCTTGATGAAGAGCAATTAATTGGTACCTAGTGTATGATATTAAACCACAATCTTCATCAAAATGATACTTTATTTTACCCTTTATTGTTGATATCATATTATAAGAAGGTTATTGGAAGAAGGATCAGGTAATGATAATTTATCAACTTTGAAAATTTATACCACTATATCTTACAACTACTTTTACTACTTTTTTTTATTCAATAATTAATTTAGTTTATATTTTAATTAAATAACTTTAGTTTAATATTTCATCGATATTTAGAGTTCTTAAAGGGTTATGGAAAGTGGGTTGTCAAGATATTTTTTTCTTACCCAAAGAATATTGAAAGTATCCCCAAGTATTGTTAATTTTCAATAATGAATTTCTTCTTTTTCTCATCACAAACAAACCAGAAAAGTTGAATGGTGTTATTATCATTTGAGACCATAGTGTTAGAGTTCAAGGCAACTAAACCTATTCCAAAGCTCTCACTATTTTTATTTCTTCACAATGAGTAAGACAGTCATCACCATTGTTGTGAACATACCAATCAACTACACCACAAAATGTCAAAATGGTTTGTAACCCATGAAACTTCCTGATCAATAGGTTCAGGCTACATACATGAAAAGAAATTATCTCCTTAATCTTCTCCAACCATCTTTCCTAAAAGAGAGAGTGGGAACTTAAAGGTTCAAGCCCTGTCTTCTTCCAGAACAACTGCAACCATGTCCTACGAGATACCATTTGGACTATAATGTTTTACCAATAGAGCTACTGTGGTAGTTAACCATCAACCACACCTTGTTGAAGCTAGCCTTTCAATTCACAAAAACTTAACTGGTTTGAGGAAGGTTAGCAACATGCATTTAGTTAAACTTGGCATGATCATTTTCACACCTCTACCTCTACTTGAGCTTCATGCATTTATCTGCTCTTGGATGGCCCATTTTGCTAACTACCTTTGCATGAGCTTCATCCATGCATCTTCTATATGAGAGATACAACAGGAAGACGTAGCCTAATGATTTAAAGAACTTTATCACAACATGTCATTCGCGTTATGTAATTGATTGCCACATTTTTTTATTGTTTCCTCACTCCTATGTTCCTTCGTAGTTTTTATTTATACATCGCATGAGGAACAATCATCGCATGCATACACTTCTTTCACCAGTTTATCATAAAACCAATTTAAGACTGCATTTTATATATATAGATTCAATGAACTCATAAAAAACCTCAAAGCTAATGATATATGCATTACCGTATATCCACGAGTTCATGAATGTAAGTTATAGATTCCCAAATGGTACCTTATGTTCTATCTTATTCAAAACCTAGTGAGTTCTTAATTAGATTAACAGAAGAAAATTGGAAGGTTACGTTTGTATTCTTTTCATAACTTTACTAGGAACATTGACTGCACTGCATTGTACTTTGGAAGCATTTAACAACTCAAAAGATTGAGAATAAGAGATAACTTTTTCAAAAGTTATTCAACAGTTTCTGGTTTTGTTTCCTCAAGAAAGAGTAATTAATGCAGATGAGGATAATAGGAGTGATGAACATTAACACCGTACCATGCAGAAGCGCATGCATAGAAGTTGTGATTATTATATCAACCAAAGCAACACCATATGAGAGAGCAAGTTCTAGCAGGGCAAGCATTAAAGAATTAAGCTCACAGATATATATATTTATTCCATTCCTAAATGCAAGTGGGAGATATATATAATGCTTCGTACAGCACAACATCACAACAACCACCAACGTGTACCTCTGTAAATTTTTAATAATTTTATATATTCACTTTATAGAACAGATTTTATATTAGCAAAGTGTTAAAAAATGACACAATAATGTTGCACCCAGAATTATAGATCGAAAGGGCCAAGATATTTTGTTCAAATAAATTGATCTTAATCAATTACCTTGTGCTTGCATAGTCATAAAGCTTCCCAGTGCTGGAGAACACCATCAATCCAACTTCAGCATCACAGAGAATTGATAATTCTCTAGCTTTCTTCAGCAATCCATTTCTTCTCTTTGAGAAAGTCACTTGACGGCTAGTGGAGTTGTCGATCCTTCGAATCGCAATCTTCCCTCTACCCATATCAGAAAAAATATATATATCTATATTAGGGTTCCTCCACAGATACCACCTTCAACCTGATACATCAATGAACAACAATTAAATGAGTTGGATCAACTCTGAAGTGATTCATTTGTATATATTGTTTATTGTTGGTAAAAAAATTCTACTGAGATCGTCAAGAACAAGAGTTATTGAACACTAATACCCTTCATCAGACTAAATATTTACAAAATGAGAAGAAATTGGCTTGAAAAGGAAGCATGAAATTGAAAACATAAAGGAACAGTTTTTTGTTTTTTTTTGCGAAAAATAAAACCCCCCAATAATAAAGAGTGAAAAGTCAAAGAAGGAACGAAAGTAACTTACTTGAAAATTATGGGAGTGGGTTTGTAATGAGAGAGAAGAAGAAGAAGAAGGACAAGTTTTCCGTAGATGAATGTTCCTAATCCTAGGAGAGTTACATGATGCAATACTATTATATGCTTTATAAGGAAAGCCAGAGTGGTTTTATTTGGACAAAGGTCCCAACCACTATCCCTTTCTGGTTTTTCTTCTTAAAAGCGGTTTTTCTGACCACTTTAGTGGTTTTCGTGTGAGGCATACGAGGTTTACCGGCTGGAGTACACAACGCACACCTACTCGCGCGCTGCGTTATCAGTTGACATGTGTGGGAGGATCCGCGAGGGTAATTAGATAGCAACGGGCACGTGTCGGAAGGAGAGGGCGAGTGGGATAGACGCAAGAGAGGTGCGAGTGGGGCAAAGTTAAACCTAGTACTATTTTAGAGTCCAGGAATCGTGGGGACCCTGTAATGTGCAAAAGCGTGACGTATGGGGAAGCGACACGTGGCTTTCCAAAACCGAGGGCGCTTACTTTTCCTACTTTTAGGTTTGGCGAAAAGCGTGAAAATGGCTCTTCACTCTGTCTGCTTTCCATTATTGACAATTGTATCCGTTGCAAGTAACATACCCAGGTAACTATGTTTATATTCAACTAAATAATAATAATAATAATAATATTAATATTATTATTAATATTCAACCTTTTTATTTTTTTATTTTCAGTGCAAAACAAGAAAATTTTATATACAATAATACACTGTGCCTTTTTCCTGTTTCGTCTGTTTTTTTTTCCAAAATGGAAATAAATAATTAGTGTATAACAAGTTGAGGGAAGAGGTATTATTACACTTGGGCTAAAGTAGAACAAGCTTTCTATGGATTCAAAACTTTATATTAATTAATATATGGCTAAAACGTTTAACTGGTGCAGTGATTATATGTTTTATATTTATTCATTGGACTTGGATTCGATCCCCTTTTAAATGATAACATAACAAATAATAATAATAATAATGGCTAAAAAATTATTGATGACAGCGAAAACATATGATCTCCTTGACTCGTTTTATATTAAAATAATCTATTTTTTTTAAAAATGATAATTTGGTAAGAATAATTGTACATGGATTCTGTGAAGAAAAGAAATGATTTTATTGTGTGAGATAGTTGAGTTTATTTTGAAATAATTTATTATTTGTGGTGGTTAATTTTGGGTAGGGAGATGAAACGATAGTTTTGAAAAAGGTAAGAATTGGAAAATGGAGAATACACGTGATTGCATGAAACACAACCACTAACAAACATAGTAACATTGTACATGTGATGCACTGTCAAAATCTGAAACACAACCACTAACCACCATTTCTACTATTCAACTTCTTCATACTCCACATTCATTCAACTTTCTAAAATTATAATTTAATTACTCCTATATTTGAAGATTCCATGTTAGATTATTATAGTGAAGAATCATTTATAGTTTATCTTTATCAAATATTTTTGGGTTTTATCATTCACACTGAAAAAAATCATTAAATAATAATTAAATTTAAAGATAAAAAATAATTAGTCACTATATTAACTAAATTATATATTAATTTAGAGACTACAAAATTATTTATATCTAAATTGATTTCTATTATCAATAAAATTTTATAAAAGGATTTTTAAATTTGTATATAAATTAGCTACTTACGTTTTAACGGCTAATATTTTAGATTCTAAATTAGTCTTTAAAAGATTGAGAGAGATTAATTTAGAATAATATGAAGTAATAAGTTGTTGAAATGTGTAGCACAAATACGGATACGGACACTCACACGACACGGATACGGACACGAAGATACATATAATCTCTAAAATGTAGGACACGGGACAGAGATCTATATATTATATAATTTTGAATTATATAAATTAAAAATAAATATTTATGTGCAAAAGTATGTTTCAGATTCTTTTGGGAGCAGGAAAATATTTTTCATGACTAGTTCAAAAGAATTTGTTCCTTATTTTTATAATCATAATAAAAATTTATACAATAAATTTGAGTTTTAAAAAAATATTGTATTTATACCTTTTAAAATTGTGTTAGAAACGTGTTCGAATTTTAAAAAATCCAACAAATATTTTTTTGAATTGAACACTTCACCGATAAGTGTCCTACGAGTGTCGACATCGATACGTGTGTCCGACATGGATACACCCATTTAAGAGAAGTGTTCGAGCCTCATAAAACCTTAGTAGCTAATGATTAGATACCAAATTAGAAACCATTTTATAATTTTTTATTAATAATAGAAACTACTCTAAATACCAATAGTTTTTTTTTAGTTTATAAAATGGTATCTAATTTAATTAAATAGTAACTAATTATTTTGATCTTTAAAATTAATTTTATTTAATTATTTTTTTTATAGTGATCACTATCAATTTTAGTCTCAAATTTTTATATTAAACTATATTTATATTTTTTTTATTGAATATTACTTTACCAATGATTTTATATAAAAAGTTTGTTGATTTTAAATTATAATTTTATGAGATAATTAAATAATTCATATTTTAATATTTTTGAAATAAATATTATGTCGACTTTAATCTATACAAATAAAACATTAAATAATTTTAAATTAATAAAAAAATTAATAGATATAATTTATATGAATAAAACTTAAATCTAAGTGTAAGTTTTTGAAAAAAAAATATGATCTTATTAATAAAATACTAAATGATATAATATTTTTTAAAGTTACAAAAATATATATAACTTCTATCATCTTGCCAAAAAGTGTTTAGTAGGAAGAGTTTAAAATATCTCTAACGTTTCATTAACGTCATTCTTCTAACAATATTTAAATATATTTTTATCCAAACATTTCAGCCAATCGAATAGTATCAAAAGTTGTTCTTTTGAGATTAATACTGTAACAAAATTTGTCACACGTTTAGGTTTGCTAAAAAATAAAAGATAATATATTTCCACATCTAACATTTATCTTTATAACAATTCTGTTTAAAACTGAAGTTATCTCCTCTAATATTCATGAAAAAAATGCAGCTCAAAAAATTAGAAAAATTTATAAACAATTTATTGACTATAACTATTGTTAATATACTTTTTTTTTATATATATATATATATATAAAATTTCATGTTGATATCTCACGATACCTCAAACAACAATACATCAACACACGTAAAAAATATATTAAAAAAAATGAAATACTATAAAAAAAAAACTCATATACTAATATACTTTACTTACCACTTATACTATTATAAAAATATTTTTGTTATGTCATGAATATAAGTATATAAGAAATCGAGGTTTACATATCATATAAATATTAAAAAGAATATCTTTATATTATAGTGATTATTTTTTTAAACAATATAAAAATTTATATATATATATATATATATATATATATATATATTTTGTAACTTCAATTATTTTTTTTATCTACTATTTACAATTTTAACTTGCGTATCTATCTGTAATTGTCTATTTTCACTGTTGTAATTAACCGCCAAAGTTTTGCATCTTGGGTACCTTTCACAACTTCTCCTATTCTGTAACCATTGTTCTTTTACATGATTATTTTTGTTTTAAATGCATTACAGATACGGATATTGACACGACACAGACACAGAGATACGTATAATTTTTAAAATGTAGGACACTTATATATTATATGATTTTAAATTATATAAATTAAAAATAAATATTTATGTGTAAAAGTATGTTTCAGATTTTTTTTGGGAGCAGGAAGATATTTTTCATGAAAGGTTCAAAAAAATTTGTTTCTTATTTTTATAATCATAATAAATATTTATACAATAAATTTGAGTTTTTAGAAAATTATTGTATTTATACCTTTTAAAATTGTGTTATAAAACCGTGCTAAAATTTTCAAAAATCTAACAAATATTTTTTGAATTGAACACTTCACCAATAAGTGTTCTACGAATATCGTACGAGTGTCGACACCGATATGTGTGTCCGACATGGATACATCATTTAAAAGAAGTGTCCGAACCTCATAATTATTTTTAATACTTATTTTTTTCATGTTTTAGGATATGAGGACTAAATTGGTTTTGCATTTTTCTTCAAGAGTTAGAGTTATAAACATTGATTGTTGTTACCATTTTTGTAAATATGAATTCTATGTTTTTTAATATCGTTATAGTTTAATGGAACATTTTAATAATCTGATATTTATAAAAAAGAACACCACTTTTTATATCATACTTTCAACCAATGAAGTGACAAAAATATAATCTTAAAATTTTGTATCAAATATGATGATTAATATTATTTTTCAAACAAAATGAATATAGGGAAATAATCTAATATAAAAATGAATGAATATCAATATTCATTTTTATATTCAAATCAAGCATATGTATGTATACAGTAATATCTTTTAATCAATAATAAAAAAATGAGAATATTTAAGAAATACTTTAACTCTTATTAAATAAAACTACTGAAAATAGTCTATCAAAAGATATGGTAAAAAAACTAAAGAGTTCTAATAAAAACTACCATAAGCGAGAAATAAACATCGGTCAAAACTATACAAAATGAATATAGGAAAAAAAAGGGAGTATTCAGAATTTATTACTTAAAAAAATAAGATATAAAAACAAATAACTTTAAAAAGTTAAAAAATTGAGGATTTCTATAATTATTTTTTAATTAAGAGGTTATGTGTTCTGTTTAGAAAAAAAAAGTAAAAGTATTTAATCAAATCAAAAAATTATTTTAATTTAATAAAAAAAAATATTTAGACAAAAACGAGAAAAGAACAATTATAAAAGATTATGTTATTTTATATATGATATAAATTAACTTATTTAATAGTTTCTTCTTTCCCTACACATATCCTTCCCAAAAATCATGAACTGAAAGGCAAAGAAAGTACGCTGTACATTTTGTGGCTGTATTATCACAATTATGGATATTTTTGTAAAGCTATTAATGCATTAAAAATCAAAGATTCACACATACTTCTTTCTATTAAAAGATCTATTAAAAGATCTCTTCGTGTCAGAGATACACATATCGAACATCGACATTAATACGATACTATGTCCTATAAGTAAAGTTCCTAATTCAAACAATATTTATTGAATTTCTGACAATTCTAACATAATTTAAAAAATAAAAAATATATTATTTTTTTAAAATTTTAAATTTATTGTATAATTTTTTATTATAATTATAAAAATAAAAAAAAACCTTTTAAAACAGTTATGAAAAACATATTTTTATTAAAAAAATCGAAACATATTTATACACATAAATCTTTATTATCAATTTATATAATTCATAATTATATAATATATAAATTCGTGATTTATATCTTATCTTTTATAAATTATTACGTATTTTTATGTTTGTGTGTTAATATGTATTAAAAATGGATAGGGTGGTGAAATAATAGTTTATGGTGGTATGTTTTGTGCATAGTCTAAAATGGAAGGTTGCAATTTAGAGAATAGGTTGAGTTGTAAGACATGATATACGTTGAAAGAAGAGTATAATAAAGCATTTGCAATGTTGTTGTATAAAGAAATGTTTAATTATAGTGCTTTATTAAAGGGCACTGAACCCAAACACTAAACCCTTTTTATACTATAGGACACTTTTGGAACTTACGCAAGTGATTGGGCAAAGGCCACGTGATGGAGATTTTGTGGCCAATCAAGATATCTTGTTTCCTTAAACAATCAATGGTTTCATTAATTGTTGTGTATGTTCACACTGTACCTTAAATCTCTATTTAAGGAATGCCAATCAAAATAACCATTTCTAACATCTCCAACTACACGTGTCAATCATCAACAAATCATGCCCATTATTAGTCAAACCGACTCAACTCATATCCCAATTAATTAACATATCTAATTACTCTAACACTCAAATAAATTATACCCACTCTCTCATGCTTCTCTCAACTTTTCATTAATACATTAATTAATTAATTGCCTCAGACAGACATATAAATTATTACCCATTTCCCATTCCCTCCGCACTCCGGCATAGATAAACACACCCATCACAGGCATGAGACAATTTATTTCTTGAAAAAATAAATATTAATGGTAATCATTTTCTTCTACATACTCCAAACTCAGATGATATAGATATTTCGACGTTAAGTAAGATTTCGGTATTAGTGTTTGATAAAATTAATGTGTAATGATGACATACCTTATTCTTGAAATTTGTGACTATTTATATGATTGTTATGGGTACTTTGTTATTGGATCGGATTAAGATTTTAGATCATAATTAAGGATATTATCTAATACTTAATCACGATTTAATCTCGTTAATTTTCTGTTGGATTTAATGAATTTGGTCGTGTCGGTCGACTCTAACCAACTCCACCTCCACTTGTCGTACGAACCCGACCGATACAGTAATAATAATATTTCCAACTCCTTCAAATAGAATGATATATTTAAGTATTATCTGAAATTTTATCACAACTTTTTTACATGTTTTAAAAATTAAAAAAAAATATTTAAAGTAATTAATCTCAATTTCTAAACTAAACAATGTATAATTATTGGATATGCTGGAATAGGTATGCATGTGAATTATTCATAAAAAAATGGAATTAATAATAGAAAATATTTTATATATAATTTTTTATAAATTTAGAATATAGTGAGTGTAAACTAAATAATGCAGGATTCATTGAATGGAGAGAGAGTGAGATTTCAGATTTGTAGATGCTATGAGATAATAGAAAAGAATAGTAGTCACTTAGTTTTATGAGTCATTATTATAGTACGAGGATACCTACAGAACCATATTCATTATTCATTATTCATCATTCATCCTTCAGATAGTATGCACCATCAACAGCCTGTAAAGTTCTGCGGATATGCTTCCCATTTTTCATTTGGCTAAACTCTTTATGTTAAAATAAAACTAACACTTATATAATTTACTTACTAATTCACAGTGTTTACATCTGCCATTTACTTTAGTTTTTTGGCATAAGATATAAATATAATATTGTTTTGAATGTATTAGAATCACTCAATTTTATAAAGTTGAGTTATGTTTAAAATTAGCTTTTTTTAATATGGTATCAGGGTTATTTAGAATTATATTAAGGATATTTTGTTGAGTTTATCAAACCATCCATAAATATATATCTCAGACACAAGTTAAAGGTTTTGATATGAGGAGATGTATTAGAGATCATAAATCAACTAGAGATAAAAATATTTCATAATATATAAATAAATGCAAAATATCTTTTTATAAACCGATTTGATAAGGTTTAATTAGGTTTAAAGTCTACTTCTTAAAATATTGGTAACCAAAAATCACATTAATAAAATAAAATTAACAACAGAAAGTCTTAAATTAAAAAAATTTAACAATTGAAAAGTGAGAAAGAGTATTTTCGAATGTCAAAATAGGTGCAGGGAACCGTGGCACTTAAAGTTAAGCACTGATTCATGAGACAACAATAATTGATTCAACATAAAAGTAGGCCCAATGGGCTTTTACTTCGTTCCGTCATATGACTTTCATAAGCTAAAACAAAGTCAAATGTTATAGTTTACTAATTAATGTCAATAATTTTAATATATTTTTTATGCATCTTTGAATACTAGATTGTACTATGTAATCGTAAGAGGTTGATTGAGATAAGATAAAATAAGATAATTATTTAAACTTAGGTTATTGACACATCACTGAAATAAAACTTTTTTTTTATCAATATTTCCTACAACATCATCAAGAGATTCAAATATTCCTTATTATAATACACTTAATAATTACTCTAAGCCATATTCAGATATAGTTTAATCAATGGTTTTACATTAAATATTTTGTATAATTGTCTAACAAAAAATTCAGAGATAGTTACATTCATCTTTCTTTGTTGTAATCTATAAAAAATTCTAAATTATATATAGATTGATAAAGTTAAGGTTAAATTATAATTATTACGAAGTAGACTTTAAGTCTAACTCAACACCATAAAACCGGCTCAATAGGATTAGGTTTGCACCCACTTATATATTATGAAAGACTCTCATCTCTAGTCAATGTGGGATCACCAACAATAACTTATAGGTTTCAATTAACTTTATTTATTTTTTAATCAATTAAGTATTTATAAAATAATTGTATAATCTTAAAAAACTATAATTAAAATTCTACTTACTAAAACTACATTGTACTGACACTGACAACATGATATATCGTCCAACGAAAAAGTGTTTTTTACATTTTTTTTATACTTTTTTTTTTCTTTTTATATGTTATATATTTATTCAAATAAGATGTTACTGCTGCTTTAATATTCTTTTATGTAATTCTCTTGAAAAATGATATTTGTCATGAATTTTTTTAACTATTAATTAATACATTTTTATCATGTTTTTTTAAAAATATATTAACTTCGCACTGTTTGGCTACCCAAAATAATATCATGCACCGTAGGCAAACTCCTCAGCAAGTTAACAAGTAAATATTATTAATTTTAATTATTAGCTTATATAATATTAATATTTTTTTAATTTAATAATAAAATGTAAGTACAATCCTACTCCCCCTATTTCTACTGTATATATTTTTGTTTTATATGTGAATTAAAATTGCGCCTACCTACATTCTACGTAATATAACACTGATATTTTATAAATTAGATATTGATTATTAACTGTAAAGCTTAATAAATTATCTATCTTTTATGATATGTTTAATATGTATTTAATTAAATTTAAATCATAAAATATTATATATATATATATAATTGTTTTGGCTCAGTATTTTTTTAGGCAATTATATTAAATATGAACAATTCTTTTAATAGAAGCCAATTACTCATATTAAAAGTCATTGGGATATTCTAATCTGAATATACGGTTAACTGCTGAATACAAATTTATTATTTGTTTAACTATTTTTGTGTAAAATAATTTTCAATAGTCGTTCAGATAATTAAAATTATTAAATATAAATTAAAAAAATTTAAATACAATAAATTTGAATTGTTTTAAGAAAAAAACCACCAGAATGATAAAATATAAATATATTAAAAAAATAAACTAAAAATAATATATATTTTTAATAAAAATATGTTTTTCTTAATTTGATATTTATTTTTTAAATTATTAAATAAAATGTTAATTTTTTTTTATCTTAAATATATTTAAGAGTAAAAAAATAAAAAATAAAATAATATCTGTAATTTAAAAGAGATATAATTATTTTCAACATAAAATATTTGTTAATTAAAATTAAATACTAAATTTATGTTGCCAACTTTTTTTAAAGTTTTTTTAATCTCTTCTATTTACTCTCTTCTATTAAATTTGAATTTTTATTTTTCCATTTAATGTTTATATAGGAGTTTGGGGAATAAATAATTTTCCATTGTAAAGAAGTTCCCAAAGAAACTCATATCACATTGTTGTTGTTCTTCTACTTGGGTTGCAACAATAATTATGTCTTTCCCCTTGAATGTATTGGTGGAGTGATTGAACGTTGAAGATTTTACAAAGCACAATGGTGCCGAATGCAGCAGAGTCATACTTTTTCTTATTTTGTTTGTCAAACAATGTCATCACTTTCTTCATAGCTGTCTGTTGTCACCTTTAAGCCAAACATTTCAACTTTGATATTATCACACCACTCCAAATGCAAGAAGTTACACCATATCATATGAATATTATTAAACTTGTATCATGAAACCTAAAAGACGTCGTCATATCCTACCATCGCATTGTGCAAGTTACTAAGTACTTGGATTGTTTCCAACGTTGGTAATTTCCAACTCGATTATTTTCTGTCTCTAGTATCAATATCAGACAAACCATATAACAAATCTCACAAAAGTCAGACTGAAAAATAAATTACTATTAAATCTGACAAAAGTAGAATGAAAAATAAATTATTAATAAGAAATACACATTAAACCTAACTTAATCTTGTAAAATCAGTTTATAAAATGAGAATTCCATCTAGTTAAATATTATGAAATATCCTAGATCTCCAACACACTTCTCACGAGAACACATCCCCTCACGTTGAGAGAGTGAGAGTTCGTGTGTGAGACAATATACTATGGGTGATCCGATAACGGTCCGATAACGGAGTGACCTGATAAGTCCAACAAACCATTATTAGGCTAGTCTCGAAATAACTCTGATATCATATTAAGAAGTGAACTTTTTAAGCTTAACTCAACCTCATCAAACTGACTTATAATGTGAGGTTTATACTCATTTATATTATATGAAATATGAAATGTACTAAATCTGTGTAGATTTCTAACAATTATTGTATATATAATACATGAGAAGCCTTTTGAAGTGTTAACCGTATGCATGTTAGGTTGGATTGATACCAAAAGTGAGTAACTGGCATATGGGGAATGGAGGTTTTAGCACACTAAGTCTTGTGTTGTGCTATGCAATGCTAACAGTTTCATTCCTTCCTCCTACAAATCCACTAACGTTCAGCTACTCCCACTTTTGGGAAGATGATGCAAGGCTGCAACTGCAAGGAGACGCAGAAGTTTCACGTTCAGAAATCCAAGTCACATATAACGGGGAAGGCCAAAGCAACAGTTACAGTGTTGGACGTGTCACACCTCTTGAAAACATGCAGCTATGGGATATGAGTTCTGGGAAACTCGCAGACTTCACTACTCAATTTAACTTCTCTGTTTATTCAGATGAAGCTCTGTATGGAGATGGGTTGGCATTCTTCTTGGCGGATCCTGAGCTTCCCCTTTTGAATAACATCACAGAAGGGGGTGGTCTTGGCCTTGTGGATGGTGGCCAAGTGTTGAACTCAACTCACCACTCATTTGTGGCACTGGAGTTTGACACCTTCCAAAATCCATGGGACCCTGAAGACCCTCATGTGGGTATGAATTTCAACTCTATGGAGTCCAACATAACTGTGCCATGGCTAGCTGATATGTCAACTAATGATTCTTACAGTTGTAGCATTGAGTACAATTCCACCACTCTTAGTTTAAGTGTTTCTTTCAGTGGCTACAATTACCAAAAAGGTGGTCGAGTAGAAAATAGCTTTTCATACCAAGTTGATTTGAGAAAGCACTTACCAGAGAGGGTTATGGTTGGGTTCTCAGCAGCTACGGGAGACTTGTTTGAGAACCATATTCTGAAGTCATGGTCTTTTAGTTCAACCTTACAAATTAGTCATAGTTCTGATGGTAATAACAAAGTAGTTGAGTGGCTAGGAATTGGGATGGGTTTGGTGGTTTTGTTAGGATTGTTAGGATTGTCCTGTTTTCTGATCTGGAGAAGGATCAAAGGAAAGGGAGAAATCTTGGAACTTGATCTACAAATGGATGATGAATTCCAAAAGGGAATAGGACCCAAGAGGTTTCGCTACAATGAACTTGAAAGTGCAACAAATAAATTTTCAGGTAATTTACATTTACAACCACATTTTTTCTACGACTTGTATATAATTCTATTGTTTCTCAAACTATCATTTTCCTAAATTTTCAGAGTCAGAGAAGCTGGGACAAGGTGGCTTCGGCAGCGTCTATAGGGGTTTTCTGAAGGATCTAAACTCCTATGTTGCTATCAAGAGGGTATCAAGAGAGTCTAAGCAGGGGGTAAAGGAATATGCTACTGAAGTTAAGATCATTAGCCAGTTGAGGCACAAGAATCTGGTGCAACTCCTTGGTTGGTGCCACAGAGAAAAAGATCTCCTTCTTGTGTATGAATTCATGCCAAATGGAAGCTTGGATTTCCATTTATATGGGAAGGGGTTCTTGACATGGCCAATAAGGTATAACATAGCTCTAGGCCTGGCTTCAGCATTGCTATACCTGCAAGAAGAGTGGGAAAAATGTGTTCTTCACAGGGACATAAAATCAAGCAACATAATGTTGGATTCAAGTTTCAATGCTAAGCTTGGTGACTTTGGTTTGGCTAGGTTGGTGGATCATGAGAAAGGGTCACAAACAACATTTATAGCTGGGACAAGAGGGTACATTGCACCAGAATATGTGACTACAGGGAAAGCTTATAAGGAATCTGACATATACAGTTTTGGGGTAGTTTTGTTGGAGATAGCAAGTGGAAGAAAGCCCATAGACCTAAGTGCCAAGGAGGGGAAGGTAACAGTGGTAGAGTGGGCTTGGGAGTTGTATGAATTGGGAGAGATAGTTGAAGTAGCAGACCCAAAACTGTGTGGAGAATTTGATGAGGAGGAAATGGAAAGGTTGGTGGCTATAGGGCTTTGGTGTGCTCATCCAAACTACAGATTCAGGCCTTCTGTGATGCAAGTTATCCAAATGCTTAAATTTGAAGCTGAATTGCCAACTCTCCCAAAGTTCTTGCCACTCCAAAACTTCTATCCTTTAACAGTAAAAGCAATTTTTTCATCTCCTTCAAACACTCTGTTTAAGGAGGATTTTTTGTAGAATAAACTATTCAAATGGATGTTGCTGACCATTTTACATTGGAAAAACTCAATTCTTGTCTTATAATAATAGATTAGAATATTTCTTTTTTATAAATAAATGTAAATTTTATTTTATAAATAAATTAAGATATTTTTTTCTTTTAAAATAAATATAAATTTTATTTAATATGAGATTGAGTTAGATTTAACAATTAAATTAAAAATATGTTAATAAAAATCTGAATGAGAAAAGAATACACAACATTCAATGAATTGACTTAAATTAAGAGAATAAACACACCATAGGTGTTTATTTCACATTTTTTATTATTGAGTTTAGAGATTGGTCTTCTTTGTTGGGTGTTAATATTAATTAATAAATATGAATGTGAAAAGAATCCTGAATTTAATTTTCCTTTGCCTTAAATTAATGTGATGGGTGATGTAATTGTTTTAAGAAATAAAATAAAAAATAAAAGGGCAATTTATTTTACATCTTCATCCATTGGTTTGGTTTTGTGGATCCTTACTCAAACACACCACAGGTGACTCTCTCATCACTCTTCGCACTAACAACCATTTTCGCTCAATTATTATAATTTACAAAGCTATTTGGTAAATTTTCGCCATCTCAGTTTAGGTTCATAAGCAAGGTTACTACCATTTGTTGAATTGAAGAAAAGGGTTAATATGTTCTTCTGTTGATGGATCTTTAGGTTGTTGGGTTAATTAATTAGATAATTTTTTGCCTTCTTATATCCGTTTTTATCAACTCAGCCTGTGATTTTGCTCTTTGCACTTGCAAGCATGGAATAATTATGTCAAATACAGCTTTCTTGATTGAATATTGATGATTAGGGATTTTTCCTGCTACATTTTTTCCATTTCTATGGCATGTGGCATTCTCTATCTCTCCCTGACTTCTCTGATTTGTTAGAAGTTACATGGGGATAATAATAACCTGTAAATTCTTGCATTTTCTATGTGATGAAAAGTAAACTGATAGTTAATTGCTTTATGCTGGAGTAGAAAGATTATGAGTTCCAAAGGTGGTGATGAACAGTGCCTGGGATGGGCAGCAAGAGATGCATCCGGAGTTCTATCACCTTACAAATTCAGTCGCAGGTAAGTCTCTCTCATATCCCCCTTTATAGAATGGACTGGTGGTGGTGGAGTATCTGTTTTCTGTAAAAATGGTCATACTATTTTTTCATGGGAACCTGTTTCCAAAAGTTACTAGTTGTAGCAGTTCCTGGTTGGGTGCTACATACTGATATCAATTTGGTCATGTATATATTTTTGTTATCATTTTTCTCTTGTCTTGAGATAAAAGTTGACTTTCTGACCTTTTTCTTATGATAATATGATTGTTCAGGAATCTTGGGACTGAAGATGTTCATATTAAGATTACACACTGTGGTGTTTGCTACGCTGATGTAGTTTGGACAAGGAATAAACACGGCGACTCAAAGTATCCTGTTGTGCCTGGGTATGCGTGCTTTTTTTTGTGTGTGTGGATGAGTAGTTGAGAATCCTATGTACTTTACCTAATCTGAATATGTTTTTTTCTTTTTCATGTCAGTCATGAGATTGCAGGGATTGTGACAAAGGTTGGCACTAATGTCCACAGTTTCAAGGTTGGTGACCATGTTGGAGTGGGGACTTATGTCAACTCGTGTAGGGATTGTGAGTATTGTAACGAAAAACAAGAAGTTCTTTGTAGCAAGGGATCAGTTTTCACTTTTAATGGTGTTGATTTTGATGGTACAATAACAAAAGGAGGATACTCAAGTTACATAGTAGTCCATGAGAGGTATAATTAATAGATGGCTAGAAGCTAATTGTGAGTTTTATAAGGTCTTCTGGTCTGATTATAGTTCTGGTTCATATAATATTTGGTGTTGCATCTGCAGGTACTGCTTCACGATACCAAAAGGCTATCCATTGGCTTCAGCAGCTCCTTTGCTTTGTGCTGGAGTTACTGTTTATTCTCCAATGGTGCGCCACAAGATGAATCAACCTGGAAAATCTCTAGGGGTGATTGGTCTTGGTGGCCTTGGTCATATGGCAGTGAAATTTGGAAAGGCATTTGGTTTGAGTGTAACAATTTTTAGCACTAGTATATCCAAGAAAGAAGAGGCACTGAGCCTGCTTGGTGCAGACAAATTTGTTCTTTCATCTAATCAAGAGGAAATGAGGGTAAGCATAACATGAAGCATCTGTTGTAAACAAGAACCTAATATAGCAAAATAAAAACGAAAAACAGAATGTGTGAAACGAAAACAGAGTAAGTGGTAAAACCCTAGATTTCTTCAGTGACCGTTGGAGGAGATCGCGGAGGTTCAGCGAAGACCGGATTTGCTCTGAGGTTATCGCGCGTCGTTGCCCCTTCCACCCAGAATCGTAGCCGCACGACTGGGAATGCTCACGCCTTCGCTCTGTTGATCGTGTGGAATCTGGAGAACGTTGCGAGATTCGTGGGTGGTTGGCTCCTCCTTTCCCGTGGGTCTTCCTCCAACTCCGGCGACGGTCACGGCTCCGTTAGGGTTTGAAGATGCGGTAACTTGGGGTTTTTTCATCTATAAATACCGTATTCCATCCTCTTGCTTGATACAACTCTCACTCACGGTTCTTCATCCTATTGAAACCCTCTACCGTGCTTCTTCTCCATTCTTCACATTTTCTTTTTCTTTCTCTCTCTTCAATATTTTATTATTATAATAATTCTGGGTTTGATTTGAGTATTACTCAAATAAAGAGAAACTTGCTAGTTCTGATCCTCGGAATACACCGCGGATAAGTCCTTACGGACAGTGATTACTCACGCCTCGGGAAACCAATTTTGTTCGTTTTAAAGCCTAATTAACTACAACATCTACTCGTAAAATTTGCTTCAGACCATGAATAAAACACTGATATTGACAGACCTCGTACTTTGTCATCAAAACTGATGGTGATTCGCATACAGGCGTTGGCAAAATCGTTGGACTTTATAATCGACACAGCATCTGGTGATCACCCATTTGATCCTTACATGTCACTTTTGAAGCCATATGGTGTTTTTGTCCTAGTTGGTTTCCCTAGTGAAGTCAAATTCAGCCCTGCAAGTCTTAATATAGGTATGTTGCTTTTGAAGCATACTTTTGTAGGGATTATCAGTTTTCATTCGGGTAATTCAATTTATGTATGCAGTGGAACTGCATTTAAATATGCATCTTCTGTTTGACAGGATCGAAGACGGTTGCCGGAAGCATTACAGGTGGTACAAAAGATACACAAGAGATGATTGACTTCTGTGCTGCAAACGATATTCACCCAAGTATAGAGGTGATTCCGATTGAGTATGCCAATGAAGCTCTTGAGAGGCTCATAAATAGAGACGTCAAATACCGGTTTGTAATAGATATTGAGAACTCCCTAAAAGAAAATTAAGAAGTTGCTTGCAAAACCAGACATCATTGGAGTTTATCTTGTTCAAAAGGTAATGATGCTTAGTGTTCATACTTACTTCCGTAGACATGGTTGCAATGGAGTATGGGATACATGAAATGTTGAATTTTCCTTAATTGTTTTGTGTAACTGATATCATATGATTATTGGAATATTTTGGGTCATGGAAATTAATATCGTGTTATTTAAGGTATCCTCCTTTGGAATTCCATAGTTGGTGTTGTTTTGTCTTTAAATAGATGATTAGAGTTTTAGGGGAAAATGTATATAAATTGTTGTTAACGACCTATATTATTATTATTATTATTATTATTATTATTATTATTATTATTATTATTATTATTATTATCTTGCTTAAATATTTTTTGAATTTAAATTTGGGATTAATTTGTTTTTCTCCTAAATTTAAAATTGATATTTTTAACTCCTATAATTAAGAAAGATCTGCTGTAGTTCCTTTATCCCACAGATACACTCAAAGATTATAAGAGAACATTTTAAATTTGGATTTTTATTATTAAAAACCCTATTAAATGTTCATTTTTATTCTGCATTCCATAGTTTCAATTGCACCAAGACCAAAGTGTCTCCTTTCTCATTCTCTTCACCTTTGTCTGTACGTTGTGTTGTTGACGAATTAAAGAACAAAGTGTATTAGATTGTGTAGTTTAGAAGTTATTTTTTGTTTAAACAACTTTCAAATTGTGTAATTAACAAAAAAAAAACTTTCTCATTACACATTCTGAAAGTTATTTTATGAAAAAATGACCATTAAATTATGCATCTCGAAAACTTTTTTCCATAAAAGAAATAAATTTTAAATTATACAATTTAAAAGTATTTTTTATGAATTATATAATTTTAAAGTAAAAAGCAAATTGGACTATACGGTTCAAAAATAAATAAAGTTTTCAAATTACACCATCTGAAAGTAAAGACTTTCATATTACATAATTTTTTTTTTATGCTAAAACATGACTTTCAGATTGAAGTGAGAATTTTTGTATTTATGAGTATAGAAGAAAAATGTCAGTGTGGAAAAAGAAATCCCAAAAAATGTGAAGCTTTGAGTTTGGTATGCATTGTGGGCTGCTAAAGTGACTCTCCTTTAAAATGAATTGATCTTATTATATATATTTTTAATTATTCATACTATTAAAGTCGATAATAAAATTTCATTATTTATGATTGGCAAAAATAAAATGATGAAAAATATTTACAAATTGTAATTAGTAAAATTACTCTTTCTATGAAGATGAGTTGACCGTTAAAAGAGACTCAGAGAGATAAGTTGACTGACGAGTTAGAAGAAGAAAAAAATAACAATTATATTTAAAAAAAACACTTTTATTAACTTAATTCAATAAATACTTAATTTAAAACATATAAATTTATCAAGTATTTTAAACTTATAAAATACTAACTAAATTTAATTGAAATGATTTGAAACATTTTGAATATTCAAATTCGTTGGAATCAACCTCAGATCAGCTCAGTTGATGGATATTTGGGAGATCTGGATAATTTAGTTATTGAATTATGTAGTTCATAGTTTTTTTTTCTTCTATCTGTTATATAGCCTACACACAGTGAGTTTTTGGTATTGGTACTTAAGCAAGATATCACCTGCAGCTTTAATGATTTTGATTACTGCTTGGGGTAACATTTTTACAGTAATCACAAGCTTCATAACCATTTTAACCAAGATATCAATGTCTCATTGCAAGATCTCACACTACAACAACAATAGCTTCTATGGAAACAGCTAGTTTAAGCTTGATTCCAACGAATACAAAATTCCCTTTCTGCTACTAAATCTAACAATTTGTTGAGATTTTGCATTCTCAATCATTTTTTATTTCTGACGAAACTGACAAGATAATGGTGAAAAAAGAAACAGGTAAACAATGTATAGAAATAAAAGCCGAAATTCAGTAACATCGCAATCTCAAGTTACAATTACAGTAAAATATATGAACGCACAATAAACATATCAAATCACATATCAGCCATGTCAATAACAGATAAGCCGGTTCTTAAAGTAATCACCCTTTTGAAGAATGACAAAATACAATTCATAAGAAACAAATAAATAATTAAATGAACATTAACTTTAAAAAATTGAACAGAAGAGGAGAGTTAAATCCCAATAAAATTGTGACAAAATACATGAAACTTGGTAACTTCTAACTTCGAAGAAGAAACACATGAAGCTTCATTGATTAATAATGATAAAATACAAATCAAGTCTCAAAATTTCCAACAAAAAAATACACTAAGACTCCTCAAAACTGCCAGTATTCTAAATATACCTTAGGCATGCTGGTAATGGTGCAACTTGTACAATAACACTTTGCCTGAAGCGTTTCCCACAGCCATGAAACCACCACCTGGACTAAAATCAATACAGCGGGGATAATACAGGCTCCTGTTAGAGGGTGGCCAGTTGGAGAACACAGTATACGATGGGATATGTATTAACTTTAAGCTGCTCTTCTTCATGCCTGAACAGATTGCTAATATTTGAGAGTCATGACTAAATCTCATAAAATCCACTCTCGTAGTCAAATTCTCTATGGCCTTGATAGGCTTTTTCTTGCCCCCAAGAAATTCCTCTCTACTGTAAATATTCACAATTCCACTGTCTGAACCAGCTGCAAAATGAGTCCCACTTGGTGAAGTACATAGAGCTGTGCTGTTTAAGCAACCTTCATCTACACCTTTATGCATGCAAGTTCTCGTTCTCAGATCCCAGTGGTAAACATGGCCATCACCACCACCGCTTAACAACTGCTGTCCATTCTCAGCAAAAGCTAATGAACGAATTGTTCCATTCATCTTTAGAGTACCAACTAATTGCTTTGTTTTTGTTGAAACCAATAATATATAACCTTCATTACCTATAAATGCTATCAATTTAGAATCAGGAGATACCTCAAAATCCTCCAAACTCTTCTCTTCCCTACCAACCAGAGGACCTATTTTATCAACTCTAGCCTTAACTAAATCAAAACTATAAAAAAACTTTCTTCTTCCGGATACAATAACCTGAGATCCATCTGGCAAGAAAGACGCTTTTCGAATGGGGCAATCTTCAAGGAAGATGCTCTGAATTTTAGCATTCCGCTTGCCATCAATTTGAAAAAATCTAAGCTTCCGGTCCAATCCAGCTGCAAGAAACAGCTGTGCATTCTGATGGAACTGAACTGAATTGATGGGACCATTAGAAGGATCCTGTATATTTGCATCCACAAGTCTGGAGTACTCAAGATTTCCGGGCAACAATTTTCCACCACTCTTTACAACCAGGTCTTCATTTGTCTTGAGAACACCATCCAAATCCTCAAAACCTCGGCTCACAAACACTTCGTTTTCATCATCAGTCAACTCATCATCGGAACCTCTATCCATTTTTGAATCAGCCCGTGCCCATTCTGTTCCTGGGTTCAGCTTAACATGCTGAGCCCTCAATCTTGAGACATACTCCGAACCCGAGATCAACTCCTCGTTCTCTACCTTCCTCAGCTTTCTCAATCTGAAAACCTTGGCTATGTTCACAGTGGCATTTTCTTCTTCATCATCCACCCACACAGCTTTCCTTTGCAAAGCAAGTTCATCATCATGGCCACGACTTCCCTCAGACAAGTCAGCATCTTCCTTCTGGTAAACAGAGAGAGCACTATCCGCAGAACGGTCAGTGAAGAACAAATCTGGAACCTTTTCAGCAGCCTTCCCGAGTTCCGCTTCTTCATCTTCCTTTCCAAACTCAACAGGGGAATAGAGAGAACCAAACAAAAAGCTCTCAAGTTTCTTCATTTCATTCACTTGTTCGACAGCCAATTCTTCCCCCTCGATTTTTTTCTTCCTCTTCCTCACTTTCAGAGAATCATTATTCTCGACTTCATCTTCAACCTCCCTCTTGCTCTTAACAACCTCGTTTTTAGTGCGAACATTTTGGGATAACAAACTCATCTTTCACAACCCAGCCTGCAAGGTAAATAAAGTTCAACCAATTTGACATTTAGGAATTAGAATCATGAAATAAAATACGAAACAAACAAAAAATGAATTAGAGAGAGAGCAAAAAAGAAATTCATATGATGAAACAATTAAAAGTAGGTAACGCTATGATCGGCAAAATCAAAAGCATAAAGAAATACGAAGGCGCTTAAATCAAATACATTAACGCCAATAAAAGAGTGGGAATACCTCGTTAATGGCCAATTTGGAATTGAACGCGACGGTTGTGGCGGAGTGAGAGTGACGACGGAAGCGTTTTTAGGTTTTAGCTCAGAGAAAAAGCTGCAGCAAGGGTTTTAGAAACTGTATTGGGCCTTTCTCTTCGAACGGGCCTTTCTCTTCAAACGGGCCTTTCTCTTCTAACGGGCCTTTCCGAGTCTTTCTTCCACAGAGTGGAATATCCCTTGCACCCCCATCCGCACCACCAAAATACAAAATAACCAATTTGTCCTTAAATATTTTTTTAAAATTTTGTTGCACCTCATAAAATATTATCTATTTCAGAAAGACCTTTCTGGAACAAAAATACCTCTTCTCTGAAAAATATTTTAAAATGAATGCAAAATCATTCGATAACATTCTATTAAAAAATGTATCATTGGGAAATAAGTTTTTTTAAGATAAAGTCATTCTATCTTAACTTTTTTTTATCTTTTTCAAAAGAAAATCATCCAAACAATAATTTAACATTTTTTTGAAAGACCAATTTATAATAATTTTAACACTCTTTTAAAAAGGTTATTTAGTAAATTTTATTAAAGATAGACATTTGATAGAACAATTCTATCATTTGAGAAAGTGTGAGAAAATTAAGAAAAAAATTTATTATATTCAATGTTTGATAAAAAAATTTAAAGATATTATGAAATTATCTTTTTTATAAACTCATATTCCATACCACATTTTTAATTAAAATTTGTGTCACCTTCATTGCTGTAAGGATAGCTTCTCTTCGGCTGCAAAAAAAAGGAATTTTCTTAATGAACTTTAGCATTTGTCTTCTCTTACAATAGGGAAACAAACTTGTGACACATTTATAATTCAAATATATGAAGGGAGTTGTAAGTCATATCAAACGTATTCTACTTTAATATTTTTCAAAAACTCACAATGTAGTTAAAAATTATTTAATGTAAATTAATGGAACCTTCCTCGTATTACTTCCCCTGACATAGTGGTTTAATCGTCTTTGATCATTGATTATTGTCTTTTTTTATTTCTGCGAAAGTTCATTTTGAGATAAAAAAAATAGAGAGAATAGTTGTGTATGAGTTTGGTGAAGAAGTAGTATCCTATGTAACACAGACGGATAACACAAATATATTCACAAAGATATGCATAATCTCTAAACGTAGGATACGGGATAACAGATTTATATATTATATAATTATGAATTATATAAATTGATAATAAAGATTTATGTGCACAATTTGTTTCAATAGTAGAAAAATGTTTTTTTTTATAGTTGTTTCAAAAGGATTTGTTGTTTATTTTTGTAATCATAATAAAAATTTATACAATAAATTTGAGTTTTTAGAAAACTAATGTATTTATATTTTTTAAAATTGGGTTAGAAACATGTTACAATGGTTAAAATTCTAACAAATATTTTTTAAATTTAGCACTATATATATATATATATATATATATATATATATATATATATATATATATATATATATATATATATATATATATATCCTACGAGTGTCGTATGAGTATCGATGTCCGCGTGGTAATATCCTTGTTTCTAATAACAAAATGTTAATGCTAGAATATGTTTCATGAAATAATTTTTATGTTGCAAGGTTGGAGTTCACATCGTATGGGTCCCATGAGTATGACTTGGTGAATTTGATTTTAATCAAAACAATTGAATTCTAATTAAGTTCTTTTCTATGTTGCAAGGTTGGCTAAGCAGAATTAAGACAATAACACAAATCCAAAACTCATAAAAAACAACGAATAACATCACTGTCTAAGTTACATAACTAAGAAAATCAAAGTATTATATGGTTACTATGGCCAAGAAAGGTTTCTAAATCAACTCTTTCACAGAGATGGATCCTTGGCATGTTGGTCTCCATGCAACCAACAATCTATTGTGCTATGCAGTGGGAATGGTGTTCTTACTTCTTCTTATGGTTGGTTTTGCAAACCCACTTTCATTTCATCACGAGGGATTTGAGAATAATGATGCCAAGGTTGAAGGAGATGCTACTTTGTCAGAGTCAGAAATCCAACTCACTAAAACCACAAGGTACCAAAGTAATGCTTATAGTGTTGGGAGGGTCACAAGTTTTGAGAGATTGCACCTGTGGGACATGAGCACAGGAAAAATCACTGACTTCACTACCGAATTTTCCTTTGTCATTTTCTCAAATGAGACTAGTTTTGGAGATGGCTTGGCTTTTTTCTTTGCAGATCCAGAGCTCCCATTTTCCCATCAAATACAAGAAGGAGGTGGTCTTGGTCTTCTGGATGGTAACCAATTGTTGGATTCAACTAAATATCCATTTGTAGCAGTGGAGTTTGACACTCATACAAATTCATGGGATCCACCTGGCCCTCATGTAGGTATAAATTTCAACTCTATGAGATCTAACAAAACTGTTCCATGGGCCGTTGATATTAGGGAAATGAAAGTTTATTATTGTGTAATTGAGTACAATGCAACTACTCACAGTTTAAATGTTTCTTTCACTGGAAACTTTTTCAATGTCGCCAAGCCAGTAAAAAGTTATGTCTCATGCAATGTTGACCTGAGATATTACCTACCAGAGTGGGTTATATTTGGCTTCTCAGCTGCTACAGGATTTATGTTTGAGTTGAACACACTGCACTCATGGTCCTTCCATTCAACTTCACAAATTAATGAGAATGTGTCAAATAAGATACCTCCAATTCCAGCCTCACCAATCCCAAATCCTAGTCCTTCACCAATCCCAAATCCTAGTCCTTCACCAAATTCCACTGATAATATTAGCTCTAGACAAGAGGGAAACAAAGGTTTATTGATGGGACTAAAAGTTGGGGTAGGCATAGCTGCAAGTTTCCTTATTGTAGGGTTGGTTTGTATTTTAATGTGGAGGAGGATGGCTAAAGGGAAAAAAGAAGATTCAATTCTTGATCTGGGCATGGATGATGAATTCCAAAAGGTCACTGGATCCAAAAGATTCTGCTATAAAGAATTGGCAAGTGCAACAAATAACTTTGCAGAGTCACAAAAGATTGGACAGGGTGGTTTTGGTGGTGTGTATAAAGGCCATTTGAAGGAATTGAACTCCAATGTTGCTATAAAGAGGATATCAAGTGAATCTAGACAAGGAGCAAAGGAATATGCAAGTGAAGTTAAGATCATCAGCCAACTAAGGCACAGGAATTTGGTACAATTAATTGGTTGGTGCCACATGAAGAAAGATCTCCTCCTTATATACGAGTTCATGCAAAAGGGTAGCTTAGATTCCCACCTATATGGTGGAAAAAGCATCTTGACATGCCAGATGAGGTACAACATTGCCATGGACTTGGCTCTGGCAGTGTTGTACCTTCATGAAGAATGGGACCAGTGTGTGCTTCATAGGGACATTAAATCCAGCAACATTATGTTGGATTCAAGTTTCAATGCTAAGCTTGGGGATTTTGGTTTAGCTAGGCTGGTTGATCATGAGAAAGGATTCCAAACCACAATTCTAGCAGGGACAAGAGGCTACATAGCCCCTGAATACTTCACTACAGGGAAGGCTAGGAAGGAATCTGATATATACAGTCTAGGGGTTGTTTTACTGGAATTAGCCACTGGAAGAAAACCAGTTGATCTCAATGCCAAGGAAGGTCAAATTACCATATTTGAGTGGGTTTGGGAGCTCTATAAATTGGGAAAGTTACTTGAAGTGGTAGACACAAAACTTGGGGGAGCATTTGATGAGGAACAAATGAAACATTTGGTGATTGCTGGCCTTTGGTGTGCCAATCCAGATTATACTTCTAGACCATCTGTAAGGCAATTGATTCAAGTGCTGAAGTTTGAAGCTCCTTTACCAGTTCTCCCACAAAAATTGCCTGAGCCAAATTATGATTCTCCAATTATGTGTACAATATTTGCTTCTATTTCTTCTCCCCTCTCTGACTACATGTTAGAACCAAATACAATGTAAGTTGTAAGCAATAGGGGAATTTGATGTACATAAAGTTATTGGAATGTTCATGCTTCTTAAAGTTTGGTACTGACATCTCTATTCTAGTACAGCATAGGCTACAGTTTTTGCCACTGTTATTTTAACCCCATTAAGTCATTTTCTGCACAGCATTATAGCAAAAAACTTTCACATATGAAGTCAGTTAAAATTCTGATTTGGTATTTTGATTTCTTTTCAAGTATATTGAACGACCCTCTATTATTTTTTACCTATTTCTACTTTTATTTCTCTATATTTGCTATCAAATTACATTACTTTTACAAACCCGTTTCTAGTATTTCTCTCATATTTCTACGTATCAATGACAAAAGATTCAATTTTACTCAACTATTTCTCTTTTGTCAACTTTTTTTTCTTTTTATTTGAGCTATTACTATTTCTTTCGTCTAAATCAAACACATTCTCACCAAAATGAAAACAAAAAAATCAATTGATTGCTTCAAGGTTGGAGTATGAGGAAGAAATCCTAAGAGGAAGCATATTGTGAAAGAAGTTGGAGGAGAAGACATCAGTTTCACTTCATTCCTCATTCCTACATCAAACACTACAAAGTTGGAGAATTTGACTATCACATGTCAATTCGTGTATGAGACTATATAATGGGTGATGATCCGATAGCAGTTCGATAACGAGTGATCTAATGAAGATAATAAAATTCTTTTAGGATAAACTCTAAATGACTTTAATACCATATTAAAAAGTAAACTTTAAACCTAACTCAACCTTATAAAACTGACTTCTGAAATAAAATTTCCATTCACATATATTATGAAATATCTTTATTTTTAATTGACGTGTAATTTTCAACGTTACTTGTATTTAAGGAATTTAAATCCCAATTTCTAACTTCAAATATCTTGTTGTAAAAGTATGAATTAGTAAACATTTCATAAATCATTACATATTGAGAGATCTTTCAGCTAGTTTTTTTCAAAACTTTAGTTGGGTAATGCATTGAGGAGATTCAGTCGTTTAAATCAATATAGAACTGAATTAGGGTGCATTGCTCTTGAAACAAAATGGGATCCACATTTTGTTGGTTTGTTTAAAAGGCAAGTGTTTAAAGTTAACATCATTTTTTTTGTCAAATGTTAGTGTCAATGGATATCAGTCTTATTATCAAAGGCTGAAATTGCTTCAAATTTTTAACCTAACGTGTTTTTTCCTCAAAAATATTGTTATTGCTTGCACTGCAGGGGACTAGTCAATCTCTCAAGCACTTCAAATACTAATTCATACTAGTTTTTTCCCCAAATTAACTGGCAATGGAAATAATATAATTTAAAAGAAAAGTGTCAAACATATTATCCAATATTTAATATTTAATGATGTAATTGCTGGAATTGACAAAACCTAGAAATTTGGTATCCGATTTCGACTTAATGACATTTTCAAAATACATTAAAATCAAGAGGATATTAACAAGGTTAGACCGTACCTAAAATAAAAATTATGAAAATACATCCTTAATCATAATTTATGCGTTAATCTCGATCCAACATAACAGATTTACTATAAATATATATATATATTGGTACAATTTTCAAGAAAGCGCTAAATTATTATTATGCATTTATTATATCAAACATTTAACTTATCTTTTACAGTTGTTCTTGTGACAAAAAGTTAAAAGAAAATGAAAAACTTGACTTAATTGAAGAAACAAAAGCAAAAGAAAAGAAATATTAAGTCGACAAAAAGTAAAAGAAGGAGTGTATATAAAAAAAATGAAAACTATAATGTCTTCATCCAAACATATCCTGAACAGTGAAAACTGAATAATTGATGTCTGGATATGGTGTTCATGTGCATATTCCAATTTCCAACAGGAGCTGTAGATAGAACTAGGGTTTATCAAGTATCTAACATTTTTTAAATGTTGTTGATGATAGGATCTAACCTAAAAAGAATTCATTTTCTTCGTGCATGCCACTCAATCTTTTCTGACGTAACCATTCACACACTTTACACAAATTTATCAATCATCATTCCTCTGGGTATCCTTCAATTTCTTTAATTTTTACTTTAGTTATATGTATTTTTTTAAAATATTATATTACATAAAATATTATAAAAAGATTAGAAATTAAAATTTTAAAATGTAAAAGTTACATATTATTTATAAATAAAATTGAATGATTTAATTATTATGTCCTTAAAATATCATAAAAGCTATGTAATCATTAAATTATAAACCATCTTATAAAAATAGAATGAAAATATTTATTAAAAAAAATGTTATTTTAATATAGAAAATATCTTTCAAATATGATTCAAGTTATTAAGAATATGAATGCCACTTTATTAATTACATAAAAAGATAATTGTCTATTTTAAGATTAAATTTTAATATCATTAATTTTTTTTCTATCATGGATATTTCTCCAAGTTACTAAGTTAGAAGCTAATCACTTTACAATAATGTGATTATCCTAAATTAATGATTTTTCACACACACACATTCTTTTATGTAAGTGTATTTTTTCTATATATGAGTTCGTAAATCATGTACACGTCATTTAAAAAAGACCATGAAAAAGATAAGTGTATTTTTTTTCTATAAATGAACCATTCGGTCCTTTATATAAAGTTGTTTTTTTTATATTTTCAAACTTTAATTTTTAATTTTCATAGTATTTAAGTTTTATTTATATTGTAAAATAAGATAAAATAAATGTGTGTCACTTTATAAAAAAATATCGTAAATGATTTTTATTTATCTAAAAACTTATAAATAGTATCTATCATTTTGTTAATGTATATTTTGAAACTACAATAAGTCTAACTCTCATCTAACATCAGAGTTAAGAATTTCTTCTTACTTTTACTAAAATGTTAAATTTTTTGTCGTAAAAACCATGAAAGTTATTTTGTCATAGAAAAGTACAAATTAATAATTATCAGCACATTGATTTATCATCAAATTGTTTTAAAAGGAATTTGATTATCAGATGTGGTTCATGATTATTTATGTTTTTATAGATAAATATTAATTATCCACTTGGTGCATAGAATAATAATAAAATACTTTCTACTTTATTTATATTTTAATTTATAAAAAGGCAAGTTTGTACCAATAATTATTAATCATATTAACTTATCATCAACATTGTTGTCTAATTGTTTATTTACAGAAAAACTTAAAATACATAGTAAGCATTCACTTAGTGGGTAGAACACTGATAAAAAAATATATTTTACATATTTTTAATTCATAAAAAAATAAAGGAAAATTATTTTCCCATAAGAAATATAAATTAATATCTTATCAAGTAAATCAATTTATTAACTGCATTGATGCATACTTATTATTTTTTTACAGAAAATTAAAATAAAGATATGATACTCCAATCTAGAAGAGGAAAATCTACCAAAATCAAAGAACAAATAACTTTATTATTTTGCCTTAGAGAGTGAAACTGAAATATAAAGACATTAATTTAGTACAAGATATAAATGTATTTGTATAGCAATGTTAATTTGAATCCGTAAAAAAAAATTCCATCAAAACAAATTTTTTTATCACTACGAGTATTAATAAAAAAAAACTTTAATCACATTGAAATTCAATATATTATTTTTTATTAAAACTTTAGACAATTTTTTACTATAAAATTAAATATTTAATTACAATAATAATCTTAAAAATCTCAATCTTAACCTCAAATTTAACATAATTTCTTATATGTCATATCATTCAAATACAAACAAAATTATGTAAATTTAATCAATTTAATCACTCTTAATTAAAGAAAAAAATTAAGAAAAATGCAAACCTTAGTCGTTCATTAAAAAAACTTTGCATAGGAATTTTGGAAGAGGGAATAACTTTATTTAAAATTAATTTTTGTAAACTATCTGTTTCAGTATTTAGTGTGTTCTTTTGTTCATTTTAAATGGACAGTCCAATTCTTAAAAGTGAGTTTTTATTATTATAAAAGGGAGGCGAAAGAATTTATTAGCACTAATAATCGTCATCATTGCTATTTATTATTATTATTAATAATTATGAATTACTATCAACAACGGTCTTAATGTTGATCTCTGTGTGATGAAGTGGATAGGATCGTAATTACACATTTTTGAAGTGTGTGAAGCTATGAAAGTGAGAAAATGTGAATTATAAAGTTGATTAAACGAAAGAAAAGAAAAAAAGTAGAAGTGGTAACGGTACGGAAAAATGGATGTCTGAAATAGTCGGAGTAATTGTGATTGTTCACACATCTATTTCTTCGGTAACCGGTCAGATCCAAAATCTGAATTCATACATACATAACTGCATTACTTCATCGCTCTCTGGGCTTACAAGAGTGACGCCACTTCTCCTTCTACCCTTGTAACGCCACCCAACGTTCTTCTTCCATTTCCATTTCCACACACCTTTTCGCTTTCGTTTTGCTTCTATTCACAATCCCAATCCAAATCCAAATCCCTAGTTTTTGTTTTTTTTTATATTTTCGTTCCCTTTCTCTGATTGGGATTGGATTGCATCATCCCTTTGACGCTAAGATTGGGTGTGGTGTCAAAATCGGGTAGCTTCACCCAACCCAACCCAGACGCAGATGCAGACTCTGGGTTTGTTGGTGGCTCCTGTTCTTGGATTTTACCACAGGTTCCTCCGATTTTTTATCCGCTTCATTCTCCTCATGTTCATGGATTTCCCTTCCACATTCAACTTCCTCACCCAACTCACTGAACTCGGTTGCGGGTTTCTCCTACTAGGCTACGTTTCGCGAATCTTCAACATCCTCGGACTCCTATTGATCTTCCTATTCGGGTTACGCTTTCTGCGGTCTCCGATCATCTCCAATGAGGAGAAACCGCGGAGAGAGGAGAACTTGAAGGAGGAAACGGAAAATAGTAATAGCAATAATAATAATAATAATAATAGTGGTGGTAGTGGTAGTGGGTCGAGGGAGGAGAGTTTGGAGGACGAGTTGTTCGACGTAGTGTCCCTGAGGAGGATGGTCAAGGCGGAGCGCCAGCGGCTCAATGCGGCGTGCGCGGAGATTGAGCAGGAGAGGGGGGCGGCGGCCTCCGCGGCCGAGGAGGCGATGGCGATGATCCTGCGGTTGCAGAGCGAGAAGAGCGCCGTGGAAATTCAGGCGAAGCAGTTCCGGAGGGTGGTGGAGCAGAAACAGGAGTACGATCTTGAAGTGATCGAGTCGCTACAGTGGACGGTGGAGCAGGTGGAGTCGCAGAAGAACCTTCTGGAACGCCAGTTAGGGGTTTTGAGGGAGAGGCTCAGAGACTTCATCAATGATCGCGAGATTCAGCAGCGGCTCCAAGAACAGCAACAGGAACAAGAACATGAACAACATGAACAACATGAACATGAACAAGGCACAGCCAGTGATGTGGATGTGGATGTTGATGTTGACGTTGATCTTGATCTTGATGTTGGTCAAGTAGATAACGATCGTGATGAGGATGCCGATAGTGGTAGCGGCGGGTTCTTGAATTTCTCTGTTGAATATAATGATTTAGATGCGGCCTCTTCGCAAAATCTCTCTCCCCCTCATACACCACAGCACTTGTAAGTCACATGATGCACATGGACATGGTTGTTCAATGAAAAAGTGCCTTTTTTGCCTTTCAAATGTAAATTTTCATTTATATATTTCTTTGCTGTTTGTTTTATCCACATGTTTCGTTAACAGTGTTGATGAAATAGCTACACAGGAATATAGGTTCAAAGTTGGTTCAGGTTTGGTGTACTAATTGTGTGTGTGTGTTTGTGACTGAGTGAATTTCATGATGCACAAGTATCTGTCCAAATTGGTGGTTTTGTTGCATTCCTTTACCTTCTGGATTGTTATTTTTTATCTGGTTTGCTGGAAAATATTTTTGTTAGAAACCTCACAATAGAAAAATGTAGAAGTTGCCATTTTGATTGAGTGAGTGTAGTAGAGTTAGGTATCTGATGAATGAGGAAGCAAACAACCCAGTGAAGTGGTCCTAGAGATTGGTTGAATCATATGGGCCAAGTGGTGTTTGTCGGGTAATGTCACAAGCGGATTTAGGACAAGGATTCTACTTTTTTGTTCTTTACATCTTTAGGATATTCAGAACCAGAAGTTCTGGCATTTAGTGATGACATGGAAATCTTACAGCCATTTCAACTTCAGGCTTTAAGATACTAAACATTAGTTGTAAGAAGATAGCAAATATCAGAAGTTAAAAAGTGTTGTAGAAATCAAATGAGTTTTTACCCTTTCAAATTTTGATCAAGCGCTCGTCCTTTCTGAATGTATTTTCTTATTGTGCCTCCCTTTGAGTGGAAGAAACAGTTTTCTATTATTTGGTTTGAAGAAATGTGTGTAAAAGAAATATGTCAAATAGAGGAACAAAAACAAGTATCTTCTTCATTCTTGATTCTTGACTTCATATTTCATATCTGGTTTCTTGTTTATAAGCTAAAATGAAGAAATTCGTGAAAGTGTCTCCTTAATTAAATAATGTAAACAAAGTTAGTCCTTGGAACTAACATAACTCATAAAATGATTAATTAAAAGTCCTTAAATATAAAAAAATGTTATCCAATTCAATTAGAGTGAAAGTTGATTTTTTTTTTTTAATTTTTCGAGAATTATGAGATGATACAACGGTTATAACCAGTCATTTTCAATTTAGTCTTTAAAATTCACTATTTACTCTGACCTTCTTCATTCATGAAAGTATTATTTGAAATTTCAATCAAATCTTACATTGCTTATAAATTACATCACTGTCTTATTTTTCATATTTTTTTTCTATCCTTTATAACTTACATTAACTTTCATACTATTTATCTTTATATCAAGTTTACTATTTAAAATTTAAATACTTACAGCATCAAAATACTTTATTAAATATGTTTTCAATTATCATAAGTTTAAAAATAACTTCTAAAAATGGTATACATATTAATCATATATAAGTTAAGTTAACAACTTGATTTAAATAAAAGATTTGGTTTGAAATCTTATCAGTGATGTCCTTGAATTTAGCTAATAATTATTAATATATGTAATTATTTATAAATTAGTTTAATAGTTGTGATCAAATACATGCCTTGCAAAAACTATTTTAACAATAAATCATATATTTTCATTCACTTTGATATGTTTATTTGGGAAAAAAGAATTAAAACATCAACAATACAAAAAAAATGTATTTCAAATTCAACATTTAACTTTGAGACTAGAGGTCAACATGATATATAGAGTAAGATTGTAAAGCTTTGCTAATAAACTAAAATAGAAACAAAATAAAATACACTCTCATGTTACTATGTGAACATAATATTAATATATATATATATATTTTATTTTTATTTTATTTTTTATTTTATTTTTTATTTTTATTTTTTTTTTAATGGAAAAACAAAAATTGAGTAAAGCTTTTATGATTAGGAACTTTTTAATAATTATGTTAAATATGAATTTTATCATTTACCTTTTTATCAAAACCTCACTCACGAGAAATACAAGTAATTGGTTCCATTTAATCTCTTTTCTCTTTTTTAGCTAATCCAGGCTCCGAAATACATCTAATATATTTTTCAAGATATAACTAAATGTTAGTTTTAAGATTATATACTTATAAATACTCAACTTATCTAAAATTTTGATAAACAAATTTTTTATCTTATAATCAACAAGTAAATTTATAAACTTCGCATTTTATAAAGAATTTAAGAAGAAGAAATATATAAAACACCAATTTCTTTGTGAAAGTTAACTCAGAATTTTTTTATTAAACATTTTTTTTTCATTTTAAAACTGAAGTGTTACTATTAAATTTTTCATTAATAATATTAGTGCCAATTAAATGGAAACTTATCCTCTTAAGTCGTGTATAGTGTTTTTTTATTAGTTATTAAAAATGAAGAAATTCGAAATCTGTTTCTAGAATTACAAGTAGTCCGTTACGTTAGTTATTGATTATTTGTGTTTGGACTTATCAGGAAAGAAAAAGTAAGACAAAAAAAAGTCTATTAAACTTATAATTTTGATTAATTAAGTATGGATTAAAATGAATATGGTATATATATATATATATATTTAATTTTATTATAAATTGACGTGTATCCATATTTTTTAGATATTATTATAAATTTGTTAAATTTTACGAAGGTTATATTTAATTAAAAAAAAAAAAAAAACTAGAAGCTTTTCCAGCACAAAAGCCTTAGTTTTTGTTCACATATCAAAAATAGTTTTTTTTTATACAGAGGAAAAATAGAAAGGAATGGAACAAGAAAAAAAAAATCAAAACATGAAAACAGAGAGGAAGAAAGCCAAAAATACCCTACACAACGATGTAATATTTTTCTATGAAAAGTGATATATTTATAACTTACATCAGTTTACAATCCTATTTTTTCTGTCTAAAACTTTCATCAGTCGAAAATAATCTTTCTTCATATCATTGTGAAAGTATCCTTACAGTTCTTTTCTATCTTAAAGTTGCCTTAATCTTGTCTGAGTTATACACTTTCTGCAAAATAATATTAGTAAGGTAAGATGACAGAAAATTGAAGGAGCATGACGGATATATCATACATGGTATGTTAGGAAGCACCAAATAAGCTTACCAGAATACAATAAACACCCTCAAGAGAATAAGGGTAATAAGCCTGTAACGTCTTGGAGTACTGTGAGTAAACTTTTCTAGAGAATCCTATAGAATAAAGACATTATTATGTCAGACATGTGACCTTGCATTGTTCCTTTAAACAAATCCACCTGGTAGACTTGTTAGCACGTACGTTTTTCACAAAAAATAAAGCTGATATTTGTTAAGAATATACACTAACCAATGCACAATGTCTTGGTATCCATAATCATATGAATTTCTTTTCCACTCTTGTATAAAGCTGCGCATTCTGCCATGCTAGAAACTCTCATCTCCAGCCTCAATGCGGCTGAACCCGTAGCATTTCATCAACCTTTGTAGTTTCATGGCTTTCCTCACTTGTTCTGTATCAAGCCAATGACCATGTTCGGCATAGATCATATTCAGCAATGTGTAATTACCAGTGTTATTTGGTTCTGATCTAATAAGATGTGGAGCTAGCATTTCTGCTATGTCCAATCTGCCGTGAAGCTTGCAAGCCGATACTAGAGAGCTCCATACTCTTGCACTTGGTTTCATGGGCATTGTCCTCAGTATTTCCAAAGCATCTTCAAGCTTGCCTGATCTTCCAAGAAGATCAACTAGGCATGCATAATGCTCAATAGTTAACGGAATTTTACAATCTGCATTTACTTGCTTGAATATCTGTTGTCCCTCAGCTACAAGACCAGCATGATTACAAGCAGATAAAACTGCAAGGATGGTGATTGCATCAGGTTTCACTCCTCTCTCCCTCATTTCATAAAAAAGTTGTAAAGCTTGTTTACCACATCCGTGAAGGCCATAGGCATTGATCAAACTACTCCACGTAACAGAATCTCTGTTCCACATTTCTAGGAATATCTTACGAGAACCATCTAAACAACCACACTTGGCATACATGTTTATAAGTGCATTTCCCACAGAGATGCTAAAACTAAATCCACATTTAAAGACATGGCCATGGAGTCCACAACCACACTTTAGTGAAGATATATTTGTGCAGGCAGAGATCACTGCCAACAAAGTTACATGGTTTGGTTCAGTTTCCTCACTTCTCATCTTATTGAAAAGCTCTAATGCTCTGTGGCTATCCCCTCTTCGAGAATAGCTCCCTATGACTGAACTCCATAACACCACATCTCTACAACAAGACCCTTCAAAAATTAGCTCGGCAAGGTGCAGTGATTCTCCACAATGACAATACATATTTATAAGTGCTGATGAGAAAGTAGAACATGATTCAAACCCACGACGAAATGCATAACCGTGAATCTCCTTCCCATGCTTAAGAAAGCCTGGCGCGGCACAAGCTTGTAACAGAGCAATTGATGTCACTCTGTTTGGAAAAACTCCCTCGGCCTGCATTGCTCGAAAGCATGCAAAAGCCCCATCATAATCTTGGTTAGCAATGCATCCAGATATCATAGCAGTCCAAGAAACCTCATTTTTCACCTCCATCCCATCAAACACACGTAAAGCCATCAAATAATCATCACACCTAAAATAAAAATCCAGAAAAGCTGTTGACAGAAACACTGAATGTCCTATCCTCTCATCAACAACAACAAGAGCATGAATCTGTCTCCCTATCCTCCTTGAACCAATTTTCCTCCCACACACGGATACCACACTAGCTAGCAACTCAGGCTTAGGAACAAGACCATGAAAGTACACATCTTTCAACACTTCCAAAGCTTCTTCGAAACACCCATTTTGCAAATAACAATTAATCAAGGAGTTCCAGGTGATGGGGTCTCTGTGAGAGCTTGTGTCAAACACTTGCCGTGCTGATTCAACATCTGAAAACTTTGCATACATGGTGATGATAGAATTGGACACAACTGCTTCAGAGTGATAGGCTGTCTTGAGAGCGAAGCAATGAAGCTGTGTGGCAAAAGCATGAGATTGGGCAGAGGAGCTTGCCCTGATGACTGAAGGAAGAAGAAAGGGAATGGAAGAGTGGGCGGAGAAATGGAGTTGAGTGAAAAGTTGAAGTATTTGATAATAAAGACCCTTTGAGAGGAACGTTTTGATCTGGTTGGAAGGGGAAGAACATGTGGGGGCCACAGTGGTGAAAAGGCGTGGGGTGAAGAAGAACATGCAGGGCAGAGGATTCTCCAAATTCAGACTCACACACACTGCACTCCTACTTCACTGTTCTATATAAAATAGTATTTATAAAATATTTTATTATGAATAATACATAATTATTAGGAAAACTAGTGTTCTCCTAGTGAACTAGTGAAGTATTAATACTAATTAAACCGGATCACAATCTAAAATATAATTAAGATTCATTTAAGAAATACACAAAAAAAAACTTTAAAAACCAACAACTGTCCAAATCATTTGTAAACCAATAATTAAACCTTGGATCACTTGATAAAGAAATAAAAGCAATTAGCATTAGTGTCCAGAAATGTATCAGTATTTGTAAATCAACTCTTATGTGTTTGCGAATCTTAGCAAGTTTTAATTAGTAAAAAATAGCACCTATAGAGAATGCATGTGTTCATAACTTTATCTGAAATTTTGAACAAAAGTAAGATGCAAAAAGAGAAGCTAAATAACTGAAATTTTAAGAAAAAGGCTTAAAAGACAACATTCATTGCTGAAATTCAAGTTTCCTTCTACTTTGAATGGTGGGCATCCCCATCCAACTTTCTCCATTGTTTTATTTCTGATAAACTCTCCCACCAATGAAAGATGAGACATTTATCTTATTATTCAGCTAAAAAAAAAAGAAACAAAATGTGAAAATAAAATTACAATGACTTGCATGCTGAGTGCTACAACCAGTGGCCATGAACTAAGATCTAGAAACCAGTTCCAGCAAAGTGTTGAAATCTTGTGCTGCACTCCCTTGTGGACCGGCTGCATCTAGCACTGTCCTTTTCATTTTCACAACCTTTTCCTTCATCCTCTTCCCCTCTTCCTGCACCAGAATCAGCCTCAAGCATTTCACCAACCCATCTTTGGTGAACACCCCACCTTCCACTCTCACACCAATCTCCCAAATATCCTCAATCATCCTCGCATTTAACCCCTGGTTCCCAAAGAAAGGCCTCACTATCATAGGCACTCCATTGCATATGCTCTCAGACACTGAGTTAGAACCACAGTGAGTCACAAACACTCCCACAGAACCATGTCCCAAAACCTGAGTCTGAGGAGCCCAAGCTACAACTTTCCCACTTCCACTTGTCCTCTCAAGAAACCCACTTGGCAGAAGACCCATGAGATGCTCCTTAAGAGACCACAAAAAGGGAAAACCACTTTCTTCCAGTGCTTCTGCCACTGCCACAATCTCATGTGGAGATGGTATCACCACTGTCCCAAAGCCAAGATATGCCACTGACCCACCCTTCTGCTTGTCCAACCATGACAAGCACCCAGTTTCATCTGTGTCTGATGGAGGCAAGGGTGGCAGAGGCAGTGAAAGAGAGACAAAACCAGCATAAAGAAAATTCTTAAACTTTGACCTCATGTCATTAACCAACAACGGTGGGTCTAGTTCCTCGTAAAAATTCACAACCACTGCCTCAGCTTGAGGCAACACACTTCCAAATGATGCTAATGTCTTTGAAAACAGTGTCTCCTCTTCACCGACACCGATGATCGTATCTTCTGGCAAGTCTTCAACTCGCATCATAGACAGTCCAGGAACCAAATTCAAAGGGGTGTCTCCTGCTGCAGAGTTATACCTGCTGCGTATTAAATCAGTGTAAAAATGTGCAGAGAGTGAGTATGACCAAGGAGGCCAAACTAAAACCAATGGAACGTTCAAGCGCTGAGCCACAGTGAGAGAAGGTGCCACAAGAGCATCAGATATGATACAAGTAACTCTCTCTTTTGTGTAAGCCACTGCCATGTCTACGCCATCTAGCAAGTTCTGAGGACAAGCCTGAAGAAAAAGGTTGACTCGCTCAACTGGGTGGTCACCCGGGACATGACCCTCTGGGACTCCATCGCTTACACTGTAGAACTTGATGGTGTCAGGGATCTGGGGCTTTGAGATCAGAAGAGTTTTGTTGGATTGGTGAGTGCCTATGAATGAGAATTGCAAGTTGGGAGCAGCATTAGCTAGCTTCAGCACCAGGTTTAAGAGAGAAGTAGAGTGCCTTGCAAAGGGGAAATTAAACACTGCAACATGTTTCTTCCCTTCTGAATTTTCCATAATTTGGTGTGTTTTGAGCTCAGAGGAATGAGAACAATGGAATTTTGTTGGGTTATCTATTATATAGATCTGTGAACACTTCAATATATTCTCCCTTGCTCATCACACTTTCCATGAAAAAATGAAAAATGTTTTATTGACACTTCGGCCATTAACACAGACTTGACACCGCTTGTGTGACATTAATTGACGTTGTAGATGTGATATTTGATGAGGATGTGACACTGATTCTATATTATAATATATGATCCGTAGCACATGCAAAACTGGTTAACTATGTGTCTGTAAGGGGTTACTTATGTGACGCACGCAAAACTGGTAACCCGTGTGTGTAAGTGATTACTTATGTGACGTTCATGTCGACTCACTCTTCATGAAAAAAAATTCATTTTTTTTAATAAGAACCATATATTACATCGGTTAGATGACTTAACCGGTGTAATAACCCTACCAGCACTACCCAGCCATATGTTCCTCCACAAATACTGGCACACGCAAAACTGGTTACCCGTGTGTCTGTAAGTGGTTACTTATGTGACGTTTATGGTCACCCACCCTTCATGAAAAAAAATTATTTTTTTAATAAAAACCATATATTACATCGGTTAGATGGCTTAACCGATGTAAAAATCATATATTACATCGGTTAGATGACTGAACCGATGTAGGTTTCTCCACATATAGTAACGCACACTAAACTGGTTACCCGTGTATCTGTAAGTGGTTACCTATGTGACGTTTATGGTCACCCACTCTTCATGAAAAAAAAATCAATTTTTTTAATAAAAATCATATATTACATCAGTTAGATGGCTTAACCGATGTAGGTTTCTCCACATATACTGACACACAACAACTGGTTACCGGTGTGTCTGTAAGTGGTTACCTATGTGAAGTTTATGACTCACTTTTTATGAAAAAATTCAATTTTTTTTAATATGGGTCATATATTACATCGGTTAGATGACTTAGCCGATGTAATATGAGTTATTCTAAGTAAAAAAAAAATAAAAAAATATATATATTACACTGATTGTTTCTAAGAACTGATGTAATATATTTTTTTCTACCCTATTTTGAAGCTCACGCCACTCATTTGCGCGCAATGTCACACTGTCACGTCATTACCACATCTACCGCGTGAAATGTGTGTTAGTGGTAGAGGATAAAAAAAAAATGCTTTCCATTCATTTTTATTTTATTTTTATATAAAAATGTTAAAAAGTATAAATCCCTTAGCAAAGACACTTTCTTCTAACAACTTTTCTAGGCTAGAGTGCGTACGCTGCAATTTAAGAACATTATTAGCGATGTAAGAAAAAACAGTTGAGAAGTTATGGGAGTCAGAGATTGTAGACAATATTAATAACAATAAGTAAATTAATGAACGATTAAAAACGCATCATAAAAGTGGATATAAAAAATAAAATAAAAATTAAAAAAAAATTAAAAAATGTATACAATATTATTTTCGGATTATCCTACGCATTGGAGTTAGTAAAAATTAATTATAAATTCAAGTTAATTAGTATTACTTACGTACTCAAACCAATAGATAATTCGGACTAAAATTGATGAAAATTATCTAAATTTAGTGATTTTTTTAATAATATTAATAATACTAATAATACTAAAATTATTAATAAGAATATAAATAGTATTACTAATATTATTAATATAAATAATGTTAATATTATTTATAAATAATAAAAGCATTATTAATAATATAATAAATATTAATAATATTTATATTATTAATGATATTGATAATATAAATAGTATTAATAATATCAATAGTATTAATCATTATTAATATTAGTGATAATAATAATATTAATAGTATTTATAATATTAATAATAAGAAATATAATAATAAAATTATAATTGTGAGAATCAAATTTATCTGGTGATTAAAATTTATTGTGAGTTTATTTTTAACATTAATAATAATATAAAAGTAAAAGAAATAAAAATAAAATAAAATATACAAAATTATCTATGTTTTTTAAGAAAATTTCTGTATCGAAAGTAATATTATCATAATTTAATAGTATTAGGACAAAATTTTATTAAAAAATTAAATAAATAACAGTAAAATTAACCTTTTTAAAATTAAAATCAATTTATATGTAAGTTTGTTTATGACAAAAATTATTATAATTTCCACAAAATTTACTTTTTAATATTTGATAAACTAATTTTAATATATTAAAAATTAATTTTATATTTTTAATTTGTGTTACCTCATTACTTTTAAAATTACTACTAATTAATTAATAGAGTAAATTGCTTCAAAGAATTGGGAACCAGAATGTTGTTTAACATTAAAAAACTAAATTATATAATTTAAAATAACATGTTTAAATTTGTTACTTTTTGAATAATCTGAAAATTTTGAATAGGAGAGACATTATTGAAAAATGCATTTTATAAATATAAAGTAGTGGAAGTTGTACCTTCAAACTATAGTACGAAAAAAATAAATGAGATGACCCATTTATGTATGTTATAGGTTTTATGTAATTAATTCATGGCCCCTCCTGCACCTACTTTTTAGTTTTTTAAGCTACTCTTTTATTTATTTTAATAAATAAGATGTTAAGACTCATTTTTTTTAGTTTCCCATTGTTTGTTTTTTTTATGTATAGAAATAGAATGGAACATCATATTCAATTTTGAATCAGATATATTAATTTATTTTTGCAATTTAAGTTACCGAAAAATTACTTTAAATTTAAAGGAATAAAATAATTATGTTTAAATTGCGAAGAAATTAAAAAAAAAAATATTAACCAAATTTAGAGATCGAAAATAATTATTCACTATATTAATTAAATTAGATACTAAAAAATTATTCATATTCTAAAGTGGTTTCTGTTATAAAAAACAATTTATAAAATATTTTTAAATTTGTATCTAAATTAGCTACCTAAGTTTTCGCGATTAATATTTTAAATTCTAGATTAGTTCCTAAAAGACTAATAGATACTAATTTAGAATATAAAACAGTAAGTAGTTAAAACCTTGATAGTTAATGATTAAATATCAATTTAGAAACTATTTTATAAATTTTTATGTATGTTTTTGTCTATGTATTATAATAAGAAATCATTTTTTTTCTCATTCAAACTTTAGACCATCGAAGTATCTGTAGTGTGAAAATGATTAAAATGTATTATTTGCGTATAAAATCGATTCAATTTGAAGTTCCACTTTATCAATCTATTAAAAATAACTATAGAATATCAATCTACAATTAAAAACAACATTAATTTTTTTTTAAAAATAATTTTTTAGTCAAATACAAAAAGTAATTTCGTATTATAATTTATTATGCATTGAATTTGATTTTAATAAGAAATAAATGAGAAATAATATATAATAGACAATTTGTTTAAAATTACATTGGAAATATAAGAATTTATTATTTTTATTAACTTAAGTGAACCTTAAACCACTATTATATAGGAAAATGATGAGAAATATACAAAATATACGTGAATTTTGGACAACAAAAAATTAATATAAACTCTACACTTTCTAGGAACGAAAAAGTTAGTTCATATAATTTATGACAATAACTATATATTTTGTAGACATTAGGATTAAATTAAGATATTACTAATATTATGTAGTGCTACTCAGAAGAATTAAGTTTTTTTTTTTAGAAAATATAAGTATTTTAGGTTCAGTACCTTTTTTATTTATTTTCATCCCTCTCTTTTATTTTCATTGTCAACAACTTTCTCAGTAGTAATGAAATCATGATATGTAATGTTACTAAAATTGTCAAATTAATAATGTTGATGTCATAAAAAATATCACTTTTGTCTAATAACATTGTTGAGAGTAAAATGAAAGATGATATACTAATAGATACTAAAATAAAATAAATATATTTTTTTATATGTAAAAAATTATATATTTATAATGATTTTTTTAAAATAAAATACATACAAAAGTCTTATTTTAGACTTGATATCAAAAGTTGTATTAGAGATCTAATGCACATCGATTATAAAGTTCATTTCTTTAATAATTAATATGTATTAAAGTCAGTTTAAAATATACTTTTTAATATGGTATGAGAGTTATTTAAAGTTTATCTTAGTGAATGTGTATTAAGCTTATGATGTCATAAACTACTCATAATATATAGTCTCATGTATGAGTTGGAAGATCTCGACATGAAGAGATATATTGGAGATTCTACATTATTATAGATAAAAACATTTATAAAAAATGCACTTTAAGTTTAACTCAATTTTATAAAATCAATTTATAAAATAAAATTTATATCTATTTATATATTATAAAATATTTTTATTTATATTTGATATTAGATATCTAATTAGTTAAAATGTTATTAGTGACATGATAAGTTAGATTGGATGATAAAAAGTAAAAAACAGAATATAGAAGAACAGTTATATTTAATAGAAGAAAAAATTGAGTAGGTAAAGAATCCATTATCATTATCAGGAAACAGATAGACAGAACATAAAAGTCTAAAATTCAACACTGACATTATTCCCTTCACACTATTTTTATATTTGGTCTGAGTTTGTAATATTTGAGTGTGTGAAATAAATAAAAGAAGGTGTTTAAGGAATATGAGCCACAAATATATAAAAGAAAGAGAATATTATTAATGGAGGTTGGTTACCCACACACATTATTAACACACACTTTCACGTCAAATATGTGATCAAATAAAAGCCACGCAAACGCAAAAACATGTTGCCGAAGCTTCCACGACGCGCATCCAAACCCAAACACTTCCAACGCGTAACCTACGTCACCCCATACCCACGGATACTCATACTAAACACACTAACACGTAAAAAAAATAAGGACAGAAAAATATATATAACTTTTTTTAGTAAAAAATTTTCTTATGGCTGATTCAAATTTTATTTATTTATTTTTGTAATACAATAAAAATTTATACAATTTTAAAAAAATTAATATATATATATATATATATATTTAAATTAATATTTTTTAAATTAGACACTTCATTGATATATATTTTATGAATGTCAATATCCAATACGTGTGTTTTACACGGACACACCATTTAAAGTATCCGAGCCTCATAACTCGTAGGATAACTTAGAAAAAATGTTCACAACTGTTTCTGTAATCCACCATATACATAAAAAAAATAAAATATGAAAATCTTGTTTAAGAGATAACTATAGATAAAAAAAAATTGTATGAAAACCTTGTTTAAGAGATAACAACTAATATTATTGTAATAGTAATTTGTTTTTAAGAGTAAAGAAGGTAAAAATAGTAGTGGAATGAAGTGTAATGATAGTTTTAAAATATTGAGAGTTGCAATAGATGGAAAATTGAAAGAGAAGATAAAGATGTATAATGGCATAATTAGACTCACACACGCTACACGCCTACTTCATTCAATGCTTCACTGTTCTATATAAATTGTTCTCTATATAAGTTTGTCAACAAACCAATAACAAAATAATCAAATGATTAAATATTTTTAAAAACTATACTTGTCCACTTAAAAACCATTAAGTTATATATTAAGTTATATAACAAAAGAGGTAGAGAGGTCGATAAACCAAAAGAAACTATTAGTTAATAAGGATCAAAATATTTTAATTATAAAATAGGAGAATATAAAATAATTACCAACTATAATAGTGTATAAAAATTTAAAGATTAAGCTCAAAATATTAAAAATAAAGTCAGTATGTTGGAAATCCCACATCGACTAGAGATAAGGACATTTCATAATATATAAGTGGGTGCAAACCTCACCCCATAAGCTGGTTTTATGGGGTTGAGTTAGGCTTAAAACCACTTCTTAATATGATATCAGGCTTATACTACTATATAATCAACCACCTTCACTTTCTCACCTAAAAACTTTTGGTTGCAAAAATTTGATTCGCGTGCCGAACAATGCATCTTCATTGGTTATCCTCAGAGTCAAAAAGCATACAAATTATTTTATATAGATGCAGGCACTTCTTTTACAAGTTGGGATGTCATCTTCCATGAAAGTGTTTTCCCATTCTGCCAACAGTCATAGACACAATCATCACCTCCATTACAAGGTATTTTGCCCACTATTGACATTGACTTACCCACTCCTGTCCAACATTCACTCGATCAACCTTCTTCTCTTACCCATCACAATGCACCTAAACCTCCATCAAACCAACTCTCTTCTCCTACTCGTCACAATGCACCTGAACCTCCATCAAACCAACCTTCTTCTCCTACTCGTCATAATACACCTGAACCTCCTTCTCCTACTCGTCATAATACACCTGAACCTCCAGTAGACCAACCTTCTTCTCCCATGCCAAGAAGTTTAGCACCCATTACCAAACCTTCTTCAATCGACCTTCCTGTTCGACGATCCAGTCGCACATCAACCCAACCTTCCTGGCTTCAAGACTACGTAACGGGATCCCAAGCCAATCATTCGACCACTGCCCAAGACCGACCGAATGGAACCAGGTATCCTATGCATCATTTTCTTTCTAATTCACGATTTTCTTCTACACATAGTGCATATCTTGCTAACATCACAGCCACCAAAGAACCTCACACTTATGCTCAAGCTATCCTTGATCCAAATTGGCAAAAAGCAATGGACGAAGAGCTTTCCGCCTTGCCGCTAAATCAAACGTGGACCTTGACACCGTTACCCGCTGGGCAGAAACCCATCGGATGCAAATGGGTCTATAAAATAAAGTACAACTCATATGGTAGCGTCGACTGATATAAGGCGCGCCTTGTCGCAAAGGGGTACACTCAGATTGAAGGTGTCGACTATTCTGAAACTTTTTCACCAACAGCAAAATTAACAACTTTGAGGTGTCTCCTCACCATTGCAGCAGCCAGAAATTGGTTTACTCACCAGCTAGATGTGCAAAATGCCTTCTTACATGACACATTGCATGAAATTATTTACATGGACTTGCCACCCGGGCATCATCGACAGGGGGAGAACATTATATGTCGACTCAACAAATCCCTTTATGGTCTCAAACAAGCATCTCGAACATGGTTTTTAACATTTTCTTATGTGATTAAATCTGTAGGATTTCAACAGTCCAAGACAGATTACTCTCTATTCACAATATGTGGATGATATCCTTTTGACAGGAAATGATTTGACAGAAATTCAGCGTGTTAAAGATTGTTTATTACAACAATTTCGCATTAAAGATCTTGGAGACCTAAAATATTTTCTAGGGATTGAATTTTCCCGTTCCAAAGCTGGTATTTACATGTCCCAAAGAAAATATGCGCTTGATATTTTGCAGGATACGGGACTCACAGGTGCTCGTCCAGACAAATTTCCAATGGAACAATACCTAAAACTCACACCAGACGATGGAGAGTTATTAAAGGATCCAGTCAAATACAGGCGACTCGTGGGACAACTGATATACCTCACGGTTACTCGGCCTGACATAGCATTTTCGGTTCGGACCCTAAGTCAATATATACAGGATCCACGGAAACCTCATTGGGATGCCGCAATTCGAGTCCTAAAGTATATCAAAGGATCACCAGGACAAGGATTGCTATTGCCATCCGAAAACAATCTGACATTGACAGCTTATTGCGACTCAGACTGGGGAGGTTGTCAGACAACTCGGAGATCAGTATCTGGATATTGCATTTTTCTTTGTTCCTCTATTATCTCACAGACAAACGTATCAAGATCATCAGCGGAAGCAGAATACCGCGCAATGGCCAATACTTGTTTGGTTGCGATATCGGATTTAAAGGTGCCATGTAACTTGCCAGCTCAACTTTTCTGTGACAATCAAGCGGCATTACATATAGCAGCAAACCCAGTATTTCATGAACGCACAAAACACATTGAGATAGACTGCCACATTGTGCGAGAAAAATTACAAGCTGGGATAATCAGTCCTTCATATGTACTGACACAGTATCAGCTTGCAGATATTTTTACGAAGGCATTGGGCAAGGAACGATTTTTGACGCTACGACACAAGTTAGGGGTTCTTGATCTTCACCTACCAACTTGAGGGGAGTATTAAGGAAATAATAATTATCAAATTATATGCAATTATTGTATGCAATATTTGACGATATTGTATCCAATTATATGCCATTAATTTAATAATTATAGAATCTCATTATTAGTATCCTACCTAATTATATTGTAATTTGGGGGAGAGAAATCCTATATATTTCCTATACAAGAAGTGATGTAATATACACATAAGAGAATAAGAAACATCTCTTCTTCTTACCATTTTTTATCATTTTCTTACATGGTATCCCACATCGACTAAATATAAGGACATTTCATAATGTATAAGTGGGTGCAAACCTCACCCCATGAACCGGTTTTATGGGGTTGAGTTAGGCTTAAAACCACTTCTTAACACAAATTATAACTCAATCAAATTGATTCTGCACGTAAAATCTATTCGAGAGATCTGAAACCAACCTACTCGAAGAGATCATAAAAGAAATATATCCAAAATATACTAGAGCACGACGAACGAGGAAGGATATTACGAAGTGGCTTTCAAACTACGTAGGATAATCCGAAAATAATATTGAATACATAAAAAAAAAATATTGTAGTGGAAGTTGTACCTTCAAACTATAGTACGAAAAAAATAAATGAGATGACCCATTTATGTATGTTATAGGTTTTATGTAATTAATTCATGGCCCCTCCTGCACCTACTTTTTAGTCTTTTAAGCTACTTTTTTATTTATTTTAATAAATAAGATGTTAAGACTCATTTTTTTTTAGTTTCCCATTGTTTTTTTTATGTATAGAAATAGAATGGAACATCATATTCAATTTTGAATCAGATATATTAATTTATTTTTGCAATTTAAGTTACCGAAAAATTATTTTAAATTTAAAGGAATAAAATAATTATGTTTAAATTGCGAAGAAATTAAAAAAAAATTAAATATTAACCAAATTTAGAGATCGAAAATAATTAGTCCCCGTATTTTTGTATATTTTTTTTCTTTTTTCTTTTGTTTAATAATATTTTTTTTCTTTTTTCTTTTGTTTAATAATATTTTTTTCATGTGATGGTAAATGATGGTTGTTACTTGAGGTGTCAGCCTAGCAGAGATCTTAAGTGACATAGTGATACCTAACATGAAAGCTTTTGTTTAAAAAAAAATTAGATACTAAAAAATTATTCATATTCTAAAGTAGTTTCTGTTATAAAAAAAATTTATAAAATATTTTTAAATTTGTATCTAAATTAGCTACCTAAGTTTTGGCGATTAATATTTTAAATTCTAGATTAGTTCCTAAAAGACTAATAGATACTAATTTAGAATATAAAACAGTAAGTAGTTAAAACCTTGATAGTTAGTGATTAGATATCAATTTAGAAACTATTTTATAAATTTTTATTAATAATAAAAATTACTTTAAATACCAATAATATTTTTAGTTTATAAAATGTCATCTAATTTAATCAAATAGTAACTAATTATTTTAATTTTTAAAATTAATTTCTATGATTTTTAATGAGATTAAAAATTAAATTTAAATTAAATTCGACGAATTAAAAATATATTTTAGTAAAAAATTATATAAAGTATCTTCATGTCATTATTTTGATTACATATGTCATATGTCATGACTATAAAAACAACATTTTCTGATTTTCATAAACTGAAAAATCAAGTTTTAATTTGTTTGAGGGATTAAAGGCACAGTGCTTGAGAAACTTTCTACAGACACAAAATGTAATTAAAAACAAAAATTATAAAAATTATATATATATATATTATTTTATTTTATTTATAAAAAGTTTTCAGGCATAATTATGCTACTTGACATTTCAGTTACGTTGACACCTCAACTAACAACAATCATTTTTCATCACATGAAAAAAGTATTATTAAAAAAAATAAAAAAAAATACAAATATATGGAGACTAGACCAAAACTCATATGTTAACAAAAACGATACATAGGTAGGTTATACCTATTAATAAAGAATTCTAAGAACAGACTAGATGAAAGGGTTCTCTATGAATAAATCATAAATTAGTTAACTTATCAGCACATGCATTCCCTTCACACAAAATATGACTAACCCTAAACCTGAACTTTCCACAGTAATTAAGACAAGTATTTCATCGATTACGAAGCATCTAAGGAACATTTGTCTTAGCAGTAAACGCAACACAAACCAAGACAGAGTCACATTACAACCAGACATTAGTAAGACCCAACTTTTGAGCTTCCTCTAAAGCATATATAACTCCATAAAATTCAGCAACCAAAGCATTCTGAACGTCAAGAAACACAGAGAAAGCTCCAATAAACTCCCCCATACTCCCACGGAAAATACTTTCACAAGCGGCAAGACCTGGATAATCCCTAATGATATTTAACATATATAAAACAAATTTGTCAACAAACCAATTACAAAATAATCGAATGATTAAATATTTTTAAAAACTATAGTTGAACACTCAAGTAAAAACCATTAAGTTATATTACCGAAAAACCATTAAGTTATATTAACGAAAGATTAATTTTTTTTAATTTTTTTTTATGAATACGATAATCTATCTATAAATTGTTTTTTTAACATATGATATAATTCCCCTTTTATTTTTTTAATAATAATATTTTTTTTTATGTGATGAGAGATGATTGTTGTTAGTTGAAGTGTCACTCTAATGTCAAGTTGCATAATGATATTTAACATGAATGCTTTTATATAAAACAAATTTGTCAACAAACCAATTACAAAATAATCGAATGATTAAATATTTTTAAAAACTATAGTTGAACACTCAAGTAAAAACCATTAAGTTATATTACCGAAAGATTAAGAGTATGATATGTGATAACCACAAGAAACAGTCTACCAAATATCATATGATTAATAAAAATTAAAAAAATTAACTATAGATTAGGAAGATGTTATCTTATAAAAAAATTATTTTTTATGAATATTTGTTGAACTTATTATCTTACTCGTTATCAAACTATTTTTAAATATATATATAATATAAGTGGGTACAAACTTCTTCTTGTAACCTAGTTCAAAATAAAGAAATTTACTATAAATATAATACATTTGATAAAAAATAGTATTTATGAAATATTTTATTATGAATAATACATAATTATTTTTAAGTTAATTGAAATATTTTAAATTATTTTTGCCCTTTTTTTTGTCTGGGTCCATTGAAAAATCTATCTAACCACCTACATAACTGTAAAAGAAAAAAAAAATGAATGAGATGGTCCATTTATGTATCTTATAGGTTTTGTGTAATTAATTACTCATAACTTTTCACTTTCACTTCATGGCCCCCTCCAGCACCTACTTTTTACTCTTTAAACCTAAAACTATTTTTTGTCCCAATTTTAAAACTGGTTTTGTAAGTCTTCTAATCTCAAAATAATTTCTTTTTATTATTAAAATTAAATTGTTAAAAAAGTATGCAACTAATATGTATTTAATTTTAAAAAAAAACTATTTTTAAAATGTTTTCTCGTTTTTTTATTTTTATGCTCTCTTATAAAAGTGATTGTTATTACGTCCACAATAATATATACATTTCTTTTCTTTTTTCTTCATTTTTCTTACAATGTCATGAGTTTTTATTTTTAGATTAATAATCGTAATTATAATTTGTAAATACAAGTTTCATTCTATTTCACTAGATTTTGGGATGTAAATTATAAACAAATTTCTCAACAAATATTTGATAATTTATTTCTAAGGTTGCTAAAAAAATATGTTATTAATCACTTAAACTTATTTATATAATACAAAAAGGTTGACATTGTAAGCATCTAGAAAATAACCTTAGAGTAGAAGTGGTATATTTTAAATGATACCTGAATATTTTAAAATGAAAACGGACATATGAAAAATCAGTTATTCAGGTTTCATTTAAGAAAAACCACACCATCTTTCTGAAGGTTTCCCTTTTCCTTACTCTCCCTTCTCTCTTCACTCATCAGTTTGACGATCGGAGTCTGCCGTTGGACTCCTGGTAGTGAACCCTATAAGTTTGCCGGATCAAAATCTCAGATAGAGTAAGTTCCTTCTTAGCCTCTTTTTCTTTTGAGTTAATTTTGATCTTAGTAGATTTTGTACGGGTTAATCTTAGATTTTGTACGGATTAATCTTAGATTTTGTACGGGTTAATCTCTGTTAACTCAAGGTCCTAGTTATATAGTTAGATTTTGATTAGGACTATGTGGTGCAGGTTAATTACCTTTAGGTTTTTGGTAGATTTGGAGCTCTTAGTGAGCATCAACATAAGAGTCTTATTATTTTCAATGAAACCCTAGGTTAGAAGATTCTGGATTTGGAGGTGACGTGGCCACCAATTTCAATTGTTTTTGCTTGCAGGATTGTCTCTTTTGAAGAGTGAAGTAATATATTGACTGAAATGGTTGATTTTGAATCTTTTATATTGATTTTAAGGTGAATAATTTGTTGAAACTATTTGTGATTGAGAATTGAAAGTGTTTGAATGATAATATAAATGAGTTGAACGGTTCTTTTTGAATATTTTGTTGAATTACTTTGATGAGAGGTGGTTGTGTGATTTCAGATTATGATTGATTTAAAGAGCATATATTTTGAATATTTCCTGATGATTCAGTTTATGAACTAAAATTGTCTGTGACAATTTTTAAAGTAAATTATGAGTTGATTATTTTGAGAGCTATGTTGATTGTAATATGAATTCTGGTGTTTTTGGAGATAAGTGATCAAACTTTAATTTTCATGTTGTGGCTTCCTCATCCTTTTTATTAAATACTGTTGATATAGTTGTAGTTGGAAGATAATTTTATTTCATTCTCCTTTTATTGTCTCTCTTTTTGGATAGTAAAACTTGATGTTATTTAGATACACTTTGGAATCCTTTTGATTCAAGACATTTATATGATTAGTGAATGAATTGTTGGGTGTTTTGGAAATTCTAAATTGTGGAATGATTTGATTGTTTGAGGTGGGAGAATTTTATGTTTAGAATATATTTTTAATCAAAACATAGTATTTTCAGGAAAGAAAATACCGTGTTAAGATTGTTTAGGATGTGCATTGACTAGGGATTCGTCTAGAAGGAGATATCCTGACTCTCCTGAGATAATGAAATCATATAGACGAAGTTATTCAGGTGGTGAGAGTCGAAGGAGGTTCATATGAATGGGTAAGTTGTTTGAAAGATAACTAACTTGACTTGTTATATGAGTTAACCATATCATACTAGGAGAGATATGATATTGAGATTCTTTATGCGCATATTTCACACTGAGATAGTATGACACGTGCAGATCTCTGAGTCTAAGTCAACGCACGAGTCTTCCGGAAGTAGAGTCCAGAGTCTATGTGTTATGAGTCAGTAGAAGTCTGACATATGAAATATGAATTTTATGAATGTAATAGACACTTGATGATGGTTTGAGAAATCGTATGAGAATTGATGAATTATGCTTATTAATTTAAAATTTGAATTATATCAAAACTTTTTATATAGATAGCTTATCTCGTTATTTGTTTGTGTTTGTTTCTTTATTTGTGATGATCGTGTTTTACACGGGAGATGAGATTGCAGGTAATAGAGCTCCGCAGCTAGAGAATGAGATAGTTTTATTTGAATGCTTTGTTTTGTTGCTAAAACTTTTGATGTATATATTAAATCCCTATGAAGAGGGATATTTCTTTTGAGATACACATATGAGAAAGTAGTATATATATTATTCGTAATTAGATATTGTTTGTTTTACTTTTATTTCATTATATATATGGGTAAAATTTAGGAGGTTATAGACATAAGATGTTAAGACTCATTTTTTTTTTTAATTTCCCATTGTTTGGTTTTTTATGCATAGAAATATAATGGAACATCATATTCAATTTTGAATCAGATATATTAATTTATTTTTTAAATTTAAGTTACCGAAAAATTACTTTAAATTTAAAGGAATAAAATAATTATGTTTAAATTACGAAGATATTAAAAAAAAAAAATTAAATAATAATCAAATTTAAAGATCGAAAATAATTAGTCACTGTATTAACTAAATTATATATTAAAAAATTATTTATATTTTAAAGTGATTTCTATTATAAATAAAAATTTATAAAATATTTTTAAATTTGTATCTAAAATAACTACCTAAGTTTTGGCGACTTAGATTATATATTAGTCTCAAAAGACTAATAGATACTAATTTATAATATAAAATAGTAAGTAGTTAAAATCTTGGTAGTTAATGGTTAAATATCAACTTAAAAACTATTTTATAAATTTTTATTAATAATAGAAACTACTTTAAATACCAATTTTTTTTTTAATTTATAAAAAGTCTCTAATTTTTTTTTTATATAAAAAGTTTTCATGTTAGGCATCTATGCAACTTGACATCTCAGCAAGACTGACACCTCAAATAACAACAATCATTTGTCATCACATGAAAAAAAATATTATTAAAAGAAAGAAAAAAAAGATACAAAAATATGGAGGACTATACCAAAACTCATATATTAACAAAAACGATACATAGGTAGACTATACATATTCATAAAAAAATTAAATAGTAACTAATTATTTTAATTTCTAAAATTAATTTATATTTAATGATTTTCAGTGAGATTAAAATTAAAATTAAATTAAATTCGATGAATTAAAAATATATTTTAGTAAAAAATTATATAAAGTATCTTCATGTCATTATTTTGATTACATATGTCATGACTATAAAAACAACATTTTCTGATTTTCATAAACTGAAAAAACAGGTTTTAATTTGTTTGAGGGATTAAAGGCACAGTGCTTGAGAAATTTTCTACAGACACACATAATGTAATTAAAAACAAAAATTATAAAATTTATATTTAGCATAAAAGAATATTTATACAAACACACTTTGTGATCCACATTTATACTTGTTTAAGGAAAAAACACAACTGACCTAATATATTATAGTAAAGTTGGTAAGTAATATCCTATTAAATTTAGAGTTTGAAATATATTTAGTCCCTTATAAAGTTTTTAAATTACAGCCACAATTTTCACTTTAGGCTAAATAAAAAGAAAGTTACACTATCAACTATTTATCGTTTTTAATAAAATATAAAAATTGAGAATAAATTATAATTTTATGTACTTATAGTCTTTGTTAGGTGAAGGTCAAAGAAGCTTAATGACTTGAAGTGAAATAAAAGTCATTATTATTTCTATTTTGTTTTTCATATTTTCTTTCAACGACTCAAGTCTCTTCTTCGTCTTTGTCACTTTTCATATGTACAAATTTTGTGGGTTGGAGAAAAGATTAAGAAAAAAAATGAAAACAATTATTATTTTTTCTTAGGCTCATGTTTTTCTATACTATTATTATGATTTGGACATGAGAAAATAATAGTATATATATACTTTTTCAATGACTTATATTTATCTTTAAAATGGCAAATTCTTCCTGCACCATATCAATTTTAACCTCCACCATATCAATTTTTTAAATTTCCAAAACTACCCTTATTCCAAATTAAAAAATCCAAAATAATAATTATAATTGAGAAATAACAAAACACATGCTGGAAAAAAAATTCTTAACACAAAACTAAAAATACATTTTGGATAAAAAATTTCAGAATTCAAAAATATGTTCCGAAAATTGAAATCCAAAATATTTCAGATAAAAGTTTCAAAAATAATTTTTTCCATTCTTGTGTAAGGTTATTTTTGTCATTTAGGAAGAGTATTTTTATCATTTTCTAGAACTGATTGGGTGCATTTATGCTATAATTTAAGACCCAAAACAAAATTTCAATAAAAAACATCTAATCATTTCTACTATCTGCACCCCTCGTGCTGTTTTCAACTAAAAATGACATCCCTAACCCAAAGTAACAAACACCAATCCATATAAGACAAGACTATTTATACAAACCCATTACACAAATATATATCCTTACATTCATAATTTTTAAAAATTACAAAATGTTTTATATATATAATATACATAAAATATAAATTTAATTAGTAAGCGAAGGAAGTCTTTTTTTTTATATTTAAGACAACTACTATAGTTCTTTTCATCTGGTCACCAATTAATTTTTATCAAAATTTAAAATATCTTTCCATTAAAATGTTTTTTTAAATATTTCAGAACATAAAATGATAACAATTACACATATTTGGGAATAGTGATAATAGTAAAAGTTGGCCTAAGCATCGTTTAGGAAAAAACATTTTATCTTTAAATTTGAAATTATCGATATTGTTGTTTTTGAAAAGAATAAAATTTTAATTTGATCTTGAAAAATCTATCTCAATTTTTCAAAATTTAAATTCTTTTTTAATCTCAACTTTTATCTGAAATATTTTGGATTTTAATTTTCGGAACATATTTTGGATTTTTCAATTTGAAATAAGGGTAGTTTTGAAAATTTAAAAAATTGATATGGTGGAGATTAAAATTGATATGATACAGGAGGGTAGTTTTGGAAATTTAAAAAATTGATATGGTGCAAGAGGGTAGTTTTGAAAATTTAAAAAATTGATATGGTGGAGGTTAAAATTGATATGATGCAGGAAGAATTTGCCCTTTAAAATTTGGCCCAACTCAAGTATGGATCCAGTTCAAGTTACGTTACATCAATTAATTTAAGTTTAATGATTCGAAGATTTCTTATGAATTGTTGACAAATGTCTACGACAATCAAATGAGATTTTAATTAACCAAAATAGTAGTGAAACATGGATCATACTTATATCATTAAAAAAATTATAAGGATTAAGTATGTTTATGTATTATAATAAGAAATCGTTTTTTTTTTCTAATTTTAGACCATCGAAATTTCTGTAGTATGAAAATGATTAAAATGTATTATTTGCGTATAAAATCGATTCAATTTGAAGTTCCACTTTATCAATCTATTAAAAGTAACTATAGAATATCAATCTATAATTAAAAACAACATTAATTTTTTTAAAAAAATAATTTTTTAGTCAAATACAAAAAGTAATTTCGTATTATAATTTATTATGCATTGAATTTGATTTTAAGAAATAAATGAGAAATAATATATAATAGACAATTTGTTTAAAATTACATTGGAAATATAAGAATTTATTATTTTTATTAACTTAAGTGAACCTTAAACCACTATTATATAGGAAAATGATGAGAAATATACAAAATATAAGTGAATTTTGGACAACACAAAATTAATATAAAGTCTACACTTTCTAGGAACGAAAAAGTTAGTTCATATAATTTATGACGATAACTATATATTTTGTAGACATTAGGATTAAATTAAGATATTACTAATATTCTGCAGTGCTACTCAAAAGAATTCAGATTTTTTTTTTTTTGGAAAATAGAAGTATTTTAGGTTCAGTACCTTTTTTATTTATTTTCATCCCTCTCTTTTATTTTCATTGTCAACAACTTTCTCAGTAGTAATGAAATCATGATATGTAATGTTACTAAAATTGTCAAATTAATAATGTTGATGTCATAAAAAATATCACTTTGTCTAATAACATTGTTGAGAGTAAAATGAAAGATGATATATAAAATAAAATAAATATTTTTTTATATGTAAAACTTTATATATTTGTAATGAAAAATTTAAAATAAAATACATACAAATATATATCTCACGAGCTATATTAGAGATCTCATATAAAGTTCATTTTTTAATATGTATAAAAATTAGTTTAAAATATACTTTTTAATATGATATTAGAGTCATTTAGAGTTTATCTTAAAAAATGTGTATTAAGCTTATTAGGTCATAGACAACTCATAATATATAGTCTTACGCATGAGTAGAGTCTGAGAAGATATATTGAAGATTCCACATCGCTATAGATAATAACATTTTAAAAAAATAGATTTTAATGTAACTCAACCTTATAAAATCAATTTATGAAATGAAATTTGAACCTACATTATAAAATATTTTTATCTATATTGGATAAAGTGTTATTAGACATTTATGTGACATGTTAAGTTAAATTTATTGGTAAAAAAATTTAAAAATATAAAAAGAACAGTTATATTTAATAGAAGAAAAAGTTGAGTAGGTAAAGAATCCATTATCAGGAAACAGAGAGACCGAACATAAAAGTCTAAAATTCAACACTGAATTATTCCCTTCACACTATTTTTATATTTGGTCTGAGTTTGTAATATTTGAGTGTGTGAAATAAATAAAAGAAGGTGCTTAAGGAATATGAGCCACAAATATATAAAAGAAAGAGAATATTATTAATGGAATTTGGTTACCCACACACATTATTAACACACACTTTCACGTCAAATATGTGATCAAAAACATTTTGCCGAAGCTTCCACCACGCGCACCCAAACCCAAACACTTCCAACGCGTAACCTACGTCATCCCCAATACCCACGGATACTCATACTAAACTCACTAACAAGTAAAAAGATAACGACACAAGAATATATATAATTTTTAAAATTAAAATATAGATACACAAATTTATATATTATATAATTATAAATTATTTAAATTAATATTAAAGATTTATGTATATAAATATGTTTAATTTTTGTTAGTAAAAATATATTTTTTTTATGATGAATTCAAAATGATTATTTATTTATTTTTTAATCATAATAAAAATTTATACAATTTTAAAAAATTAATATATATATTTTTTAAATTATATTATAATCATCTTAAAATTTCATAAATTTAATAAATATTTTTTAAATTAGACACTTCATTGATATATATTTTAGGAATGTCAGTATCCAATACGTGTGTTTGACACGGACACACCATTTAAAATATCAGAGGCTCATAACTCGTACGATAATCTAGGAAAAATGCTCCCAACTGTTTATGTAATCCTACAGATTCAATATAGATAAAAAAAAATGTATGAAAACCTTGTTTAAGAGATAACAACTAATAATATTTGTAATAGTAATTTGTTTTTAAGAGTAATGAAGGTAAAAATAGTAGTGGAATGAAGTGTAATGATAGTTTAAAAATATTGAGAGGAAAATTGAAAGAGAAGATAAAGATGTATAATGGCATAATTAGACGATAAAAGGTTGGTGTGATGTGTAAGTAAGAAGAAGAAAAGTAAGGAGGAGAGGGTAGTATGGTAATAAAATGTGAGAATGTGGGCAATTTTAATGGCAGAAGCCTTTAAAAAGAGGGAAGAGTTTGAATGGTGAATGTCTCCATTGGAAGAAGCAACCAACAACAACAACAACATCCAAATTCTCTCTCTCTCTCTCTCTCTCTGTATCTATCTCTGAGATGGGTGAGGTCGGAGAGAAGAGGTATGCGCTGTTGATGTGCGGCGAGGATTCGGAGTACTTGGTGAAGATGCACGGAGGCTGTTACGGCATCTTCGGCAGAGTGCTGGCGGAGGAGGGGGAGAAGTGGGACCTCTACAAGGTGGTGCAGGGACACTTCCCGGAGCACCACCACCTCTCTCTCTATGACGGCTTTGTCATCACCGGAAGCTGCTACGATGCCCACGCCAACGACCCTTGGATTCTTGACCTTCTTCAACTCGTCAACAAATTGGACTCTATGCACAAGAAAATCCTTGGCATTTGCTTTGGCCACCAGGTTCCTACTTGTCACCGTCAATTCATCACCTACTTTCAATTTCAATTGCTTTCTCTCACCTATGTCTATGCACCTCTGAATCAATTATTGTTGCTATTGTCTTTTCGATTGCCCTTTTTTTTAATATTTTTAAATCTTCATCCAATATTGTATTGTTATTTGTTGATGATGTGCTCATTGTATAGCTGTCAAATTACCTAAATCGCCATTGTATTACAAACTGGAATGAACTGTTTCCATAAAAATTGAACCATGATCATTTTATAAAGTAGTGAAAACCTCATAATTGAAGTTCAGATTTGAGTGTGAACAGGTTTTTCCATTGGATTTACTCATGCAGTAATGAAATTGTTTTAGCCTTTGGAAAAGAGAAACAAATAAGTTTTTAGTACGAGGAAAAAAAACCGTGGGAGAGAAAAGTTGTGGATACTATATTTATGTTATCTTACTCTGTCGGGAAGGTTTGTTCCACAGTGACCTTTTTTGACTTCCTGAGATTAAATTTTGAGTGTCTGATATTTAAGAGGTGATGAAGAGTCCTGCAACTAATACTGCACTGCTCCATTGTCTCTGTCTTCTCCGTGTAGAAATCTGTCAGTGCACCACTCAAATATTGTGTGGAATTACATTCTATCTTAATAATATTCATCTTTTTGGAATTTTTCTGTGGAATTTTGTGCCATGATAATATTCCCTTTTTTGCATGCTCCTAATTTCTCTACTTTGGCCCCACCAAAAATAAAAAGTCTGTGCCTGCTTCTTATAAAATGCAAAATAAAACCTCTTTTAAGAGTCATTTGATTGATTCTTTTTCTTAATGGTCATAGATAGGATTGATCCTTTTTTCTTTTTCATTGTTTGATGACTTCTGGTGGCTGATTTTTGACGTATCATTTTCAACTTTCTTTTAACGTTGACACATGGTATAAAATATTAAACATATTCATCACAAATAAATCTTAAAGAACAATAATAACAACAAACATTTTCTGTATAAATATTTTTCTAAAAATTCTCATTGTATGTTCACGGGTATATTCAGAAAAAAACCATGTTTTCATTCTAAAAATATCAGTTTCCTTGCTATATGCTATACTGTAAGAATAAAAGTAGGAAATTTTCTATAAACCTTCTGATTATCTTGTGCAGAAAACATATTCATATCTTAAAAATGTAAAACTCTATAATGTGTTAAATAGATGTGTCAGAAAGTGTGAATCTATTTTTTCTGCAAGATGGCATGGCTGAATGACAGTGTTGTTGACACATGTAATAGATAGTTGGGCGTGCATTGGGAGGAAAGGTGGGTCGATCTCCAAAGGGTTGGGACATTGGTGTGAAAGCTATAAACATGTCATCATCTTTGCCACTGTCTTTCTCATCTCTCAACCTCCCATCAAAGATTTCCATATACAAATGCCACAGGGATGAGGTGAGTGTGTAGTTTCTGAACATACTCAGAATACCCTTCAACATTTTTTCTCTTCTTCCAATGATTCTTACTGTATTGAAGTGACTGTGTTGAATTGTAGATCCTAGAGCTCCCTCCAAAAGCAGAGGTGATTGCTTGGTCAGAAATGTGTGGAGTTGAGATGTTTAGCTATGGAGACCACATCTTTGGCATCCAAGGCCACCCAGAATTCACCCATGACATCCTCTTGCACTTTATAGACCGTATTATTACCCGAAATTTGGTGCAGGTATGTATTTAATATTTAGAGTTTAAGATTTAGAATTTAGATTTATATTGTGTAAATCCTAAAAACACACAAAACATTAATTGTTGATTTTGTTGTCTTGCATTGTTTCGTGTGATGTTTGAATGAAATGAATGGTTGTTTGGAATATTAGGAAGCTTTTGCTTTGGATGCAAAGGAAAAGGCGGCATTGGTCGAGCCAGACAAGGAGATTTTGAAAAGATTGTGCGTCAATTTTCTAAAGGGTCGATTGTGACTGTGACTTACTACTATTCAATAAGATAAGAATTCAAAAAGGAAAAAGGATTACTGTAATGTAATATTTAAGATATTATTATTATTATTAATGTGTAAGAGTGTTTTACTAATTAAAGAAACAAGATCCAAATACTAATATTAGGCATTCTATTGCTCAGTTATTATGAACAATGAGTTCCACCATAATAATCCCTTAGTTAATTCTTAATTTTTCTTGTTAGTTTTTGTGCAATTTATTAGTATTTTACTTGAAGGTTATCAACAACGCTACGCTGATTAAGCTCTTCTTTCTCTATACCATCCTATTCTCTTTTAGTTCAGAATAAACTCCTTTCAAATATCACAATCTAGATCTTATCAATAAAATTGTAGAATAAACTTCTTTTAAATAAAAAAGGTCAGAACTAAATTAATATTGACGTAAATTATAGTCGAAAAATGTATTCAACTTAAGTTCTTTTTTAGTAATAATAGCTGTCATGGTTAAATCTAAAATATTTATTAAACACATTATTTAATTTATAACTTCAATATAAAAAAAAATATAAGAGATTAGCGATGCATAATAATTGAGTTCCATCACTAATATTAAGGATAAAGTTTTGTGAATCCCCAAAATTATCGATTTATAATATTTTAGCCTGTCATCATATATGGAGGCTTAATGTAAAAGTAACATAAAAGGAAGATTTGATTTGATAATAATATGGTACTTTAAAAATATTTCCTTCCTTTTTATTGAGAAAAAACAAAACAAAACAAAAATTCTACTTTTTAATAATCTAATAAAATATATAAACATTTAAAAAAATACAAGAAAAAGTCATGTTTCTCATACCAGATTTCGATAAATTATTAAAAAATACTTTAATAATAAATTTATATTTTTCAACGAAAGTCTTGTTGTTATCTGTGCTTGTAAAATATAATTTCTTTAATTTAAGTTCATGATTTACAAGCACAATTTATTAATTATCCTAATCTTTTTAACATAAAAAATTAAATAAAAATATTTTTTTACTAATTTTTTATTAATATAATAATGATACTTTTTATATTTATTCATATTTATTTTTATATTAATAAAAGGAGATGTGAAGTAGTTATCTATAAAACATAGTTGTTAAAATATAATACCTTTATTATATAATATTATAAGATGATTTCAACATGAATTAATTAAGCTATTTCATTTGTGGTATTGTGATCGTTTTGTTGTTAGAATTAGAATTTTAGGTTTATAATTGTATAACAACGAAGTGAAATTTAATTTTAGTTGTTACACCTAAAATAGAAGTCCAAATTTTCTCCAAATAAAGATTATTTGTCGAAATGTATAGTTAAAAGAATTAGTGAAACTTGTTAGTAGTCTTTCTCTTTCTTTTTCTCCTATTTGTTTTTATTTGATACAATGAAGCCATTTAAAAAGTATAAAATTTATTAAAGTATGGACACTCACAATCTTCACGCCAATCTTCACGCAAATGTGTGAATGAAATCAATCTCGCAGAGAAGAATTAATAATAACAAAGAATCTTTCACAAAAGGAATCCAAAGAAAAATACACTCACTATTTGTCAAAATAACTTATATAAACTATCAAAGAATGAAAGACAACATATTATTATTAATTAGATATATTATTCATACAATAATTTTTTTCATCACTTTCTATAATGGTTTTACTTTACTTTTCATTATTATCTTATCATGATTTTTTTTATCTCATAAAATTTGTGTGCATATAAAAAAAAAATCCATTGTAAACATACTCAATGGAGAAAATCTCTTCTTAGTTTAAGGAGTGGTATAAATAAATTTTTTCCATGATAATTTTTTTATATAGATAGATTTTTTAACTTATGAAAAAGACTGTTTAAAAGATAAAATCATAAAAATTTGTGTACACTAACTTAATAATAAAAACTAAATAGAAGAATCTCTTTTATTAACGTTATAAATTATTTAAAATTATTATATATAGTAAAGATATATTCATAACTCACATTTTTCATATAATCTTGTTACAATTCTAATACTATTATTTTAATATATATTTTTTATATTATTTAATTATAAATTTATGGTTTATTATATATTTATATATAAATTCATGACATCAAAAAGTTGTATAGTTTGCAGGACTATCAAAGCATCATTTTCCGACATGCACTTTGATCACAATCTTCCTTTTCTTTACTTCCAATATCCTAACTATCAGCGCCAGGTTCACCATTCCTGCGTATAGGAACTTCTATGTCTCTAATATGGAGAGTAAGATACTTGCTTTATGTGTACAAATAACTATGATAACAAGGGAATACTAAAACAAGTTATTTCCAAAAACTTTTTTGGTTGAGTTTATTAATTCTCCGAGGAGAAAATACATAGCTTCATAACAAGTAAATTTTAGTCGGAATTGAATGTTCTACAACAAAAAAATGCACACGAATTCCAGCATTCGTTAACAGATTATAATTTATGTGTAATAAATTAACAATGTAGAACAAATTCATAAAGGGTTCATGCCAGTTTGTGAGTGTTTATCAGCATGGGTTGTTAAAAATGGAATCTATGCTATTGACTAAAAAGTAATTCTAACCATAAGACACATATGGGTAGCAATGCAAACTCCTAAGTAATATCATTGCAAAGCAAAATAAATGAAGGAATGTTCATGCATTAAATGTGGCTCCAGAGTTCCTTCTGCACTCTGCTAGGCTTTCCATGTAAAACTGACACTTGCTAATGTCATCCCCATAGCTGTTCAGGCACTGCAAGCAATTCAACATCACCTTCATTAATATTCTCTTAGAAAACAAATATGCATGTACATACACAGAACAGAATACTTGAAATTGCATCATATATGGGGAGACATCTTTGTATGTTCCAGTTCAACTACTGATATTACAAATACAGAGTTACTAGCAGATTGAGGACATGTTTGATTCTCTTTTCACCTTTTAGTATCAATTTTTTTATAAACAAGTTCATGCTATTTGGGAATCAATTTCTCACACAAAACCTATTATATTTGAAAATTATTTTTAAAAATTATTTTTAAAAAAGTATTTTAGAAACCAGAAAAAAGAAACAATTGGAAGAGACAAATGCTTTTAAATATGGTCAAGAGGCAAACACTTACAAATATGTTCAAAGGTCAAACAAATTTTAGAAAACAGAGCACTGTTTTTGAAAATAGTAAACAAACAAGACCTTAGTGCCTACCAAATACACAACTTCATAACTATAAAAAGTGGGAATTTATCAACAGAAGAGAAGAGAGACAGAACATATTGCCACGTACATCTTGGAAAGACTTGGAGTGCATATTACATGCATCACTACCAAAACTATTAGCAGTTGCTGCAGGAACAGCAGTAGAAGGCCCAGTAGTTACTGTTTCATGTTGAATAGTTCGAGGACCCAAAGCAGAATCCAAAGCCCTGTTGACCACAGCAACTCCACCACCAAAAGCCATTCCTAGAAAATGAAAAAGAAAACAAACCTAATTCAGGACCAAAATGTACATATGACTGATGAAAAATCGTAGTATCACGTTATACATAGGATGAAACAGTGATGTTCCATAACATACCTTCAGCTACTGTCCCAAACAGAGATCCACCACGATTGCCACTCTGAGCAGGAGCTGGAGGTGGAGCTGAGTTAACTGCATCAAAAAATCCATATAATACATAATACAAATCAGTAAAATAATTTTAAATCTTCAATCACTACTAGTAGAAACTTGAAAGGCAAAAACTAAATAACTACATATGTTTTCAAAAGATACATTCTATATTATTAAGGCTTCCAAGTATACTATCATATTCATTCAGACCTGGGCGTGGAGCAGGACGTGAAGCTGAACGAGCAGATCTACCTGCAGACATAAGCAGCAACTCAATGATTGACATAACTGGAAAAGTACATTGAAATGCAAAATCCATGTTCTATAAACAAATACTATTTGTTCTGCCAATACAATCTCTTCTAAGTGTCTAATATTCCTAACACAAACACATTCATTAAAGGCATTCTTCAATGTGATCCCGATCCTATATGGCTATATCATGGCAGAAGCAAAATTAAACAATGTCTAAGAAAGCTTGATTTACACAAATATCACAAAATATAATAATTATCGCCAAAAATCACAGACACCTATCGAACCTAGAGTATTTTTAAACGAAAAACTAAAATTAAATTATCATTAAAAAGGAGAAAAATAAAATACTCTAAAATTGCTGGACAAAAAGTATTGAATCAAACAACTGAGAAGCATAGAAAAACTAGAAATTGTAAAGGTACAAAAAATCGAGATCAATTAAAATAAAGAAAATGGAGCAAAAGAGATGGAGAGGCTGACCACCGGAGCTACGGCGAGGCATTTTATTCAGACGGAGAAGAGAGAAAATCTCGATTCTGATGGTGTTATAGTATTTGAACGATGAACAACATAAAATAAAATGCAGTTACACTTCAATCGTTATATTTATAGCTGCTATTGTGTGAGGTGGTAACGGTCGTTGCGACACGTGGCGCCTTCTAATTGTTCTTGCGGGAGAAGAAAAAAGGGTTTAAGAAATTTATTAGCAAATCTTTAAATTAATTGGCTAATCGTTAGGATGTTCAATAAATGAGTGGCTTCTCTATAACAAAACATAAACTCAATTAATTCCTCAACCATACCACTCTACCCGATTTCAGTTAAAACCACGAAAATACTCTTAAATAAAATGAGAATACAGATAAAAATATATTTGCATTTTTTTTAGAATATATTTTTAAATCCTTTTTAGAACAATTTTTTATTATTATGGAATTGTTTTCTTGATGAAATTTGATTTTTAAATTTTATTTATTCTAGATCTTCTTTTTCGGAATATATTATTTTGAATTCTAGATTTTTATTTTTAGAATGAAGAACATTTTTGAAAATTTAAAAAAGTATGTAAGGTGGAGGTTAAAAAGTTAGGTGTAAGAAAAAATTGCTAACATAAATCTCTCATATTTTTGTTACTTTTTTTAAGACCTGTTTATCTTTTACATCTTTCTAATTATATCTTTCTTACGCTAGTACTTTTGAAATTAAATCGTTGTCATTAAAATGCTCTTTTAAGTTGTTAAAAAAACAGAAAAGTTAAATTACAAGAAATTCTGTGAAATCAAATGTCGTAAAATATTTTTAATATAATATTATTACACTGTCAATTTATAATAATTTTTTAATTAATATGTGATAAATTAGTTCTAAAGAAGAAATACATACAAAGAATTTAAAATAATAATTCTTAAAAATGAACACCACCAACTCACTAAACATGAACTTATTCATGGAAAGAAAAACAAAAACACACCTACACATAAACATCTGTCGGTTCAGCAGATCATTAAAATGAAATATCATTTATTCTTATTTTCTCTTCTCTTTATTTTCCTTTTTGTTTGTTTTATTTTTCCCATTTTTCTTTCTTCAAACAAAAACTTAAATTTGCGACCAGTGTAATTATATTATTAAATCTTTAGGCAACTAGATCTCTCTTTCACATGCCAAATATTTAAGTAAAATACATTTAGAAAAAATGGATAAACGATAAAAACGTGCGATTTTATTTTCAAATTTTCCAAAACATTCTAAACTTTGTATACTTTTCTAGTTGGGCAGTTTCTTCGTGCACCCCTACATTTTTCTTCCTGCACCCCACAAGTTGCGCAAAGACAAAACTATTCCTATATACATTATACATTTTCTTTTTTCTTTATTTCGGATTATGAAATCCGGTAAATTTTTGGATTGGCGCTTCCGGTAAATTTTCAAATTGACGCATCTGGTAATCTCCCGGATTGATGTTTCCAGTAATATGAATGATAGTGTTAATCCAAAATAAAAAAATGCAAAACATTTCATAATTGAAAAAATCATTTTGGATCCGTCAATCCGTAATTCAAAATATGCATTCTGGATTCAGAAATCCATAATTGAAAAAAATCATTCAAGATCCACCAATTCGTAATAAAAATTAGGCTTACAGATTCAGCAATCCGAAAATCAATAATTTATGTAAACTTTACTTCCAGAACACCTCCCTCATCCGGAATGCAACATGATTCACTTTCGGATTGATGAATCCATAACACACTCCCAGATCCCAATATTGTGGAAGTCAGTTTCGGAATTACAAAATTATGGGGGTGCAGGAAGAAAAATGTAGGGGTGCAGAAAGAAACTTCCTTCTAGTTGTGGCTATCCAAATACCCAGAGACCAACTCAACAGTTTGAAAAAAGGACCCACCCAAAATCTTATTCTAGGGGACTTCACTAAGCTATAGCTATTTTACATGCACTTCATGCTACTCCCTTTATTTATTTGTGGATATACTTGTTTTATATATGTTTAACTTCAACAACATTGGATAATGAGACAGGGTAAAGAGAAAACAATTTCTTCACAATAAAGATTTTGAGAAATATTATTAGCTATATACTCTATTACTTTTAATATCATTTACCATCAAATAAGAACTTATATTGTTTAATTAATAAATCGCATTTAATATTATAATAATGTAATAACAGTTACAACCCTACATTATAACTAAAATTGGCAATCAAAGCCATGACCTGCTATTAGTTCAAAATAGCACTTCACCCAAATTTCTTAAAAAACACACACAAATCGAACTACTTAATTGTCGATTAATAACAAAAACATCTGGCTAACCAAAAAAGACAAGGTCATATACACGAATGTATAGAAAGCCGATTCTGAAAAATGTGAAAGATCGGCTGCTCCCTATTATTGTTTCTCTGAGGCCTTGTAAAAAATGGCAATGCTATATGAGAAGAAAAAGTGAAGTTATGAAGGGAAAGCAGTGGCCAACATACAATACCATTTTAGTTAGATAGAGTAATTTCATGCAGTCCAGCTCCGGGAGCCAGAATACTATATCCCCAAAGTTGCAGCGTAATCAAATGAATAAAATGCCTTCAGATAACTCTTCCACCAACCAATAAGCACATTCACCTATAGCTCATCCTTCAAGAGTGGGATAAAAGCCTGACGTGAATGGCCTTCCACTTCCATTGGAATCTGGTATAGCATGCATTGGTGATTGAAATTCCCCGGAATGTGAAGACCTTTTCGACTTGGAGTGCTTTGGAGAAGCTGCATAATAGTCTCCAGAACTGCTTGTAGAGTACATAGATGATGTTGGCAATCCATGAATTTTGGGCAATCCAGTTGTTTCGGGCAAACTGTATCCTCTTTCAACTGTCTCAGCTTCCATGGGCAGTTCCTCCAAGTCCTACCAACACGTAATACAGTTATCAGACCAGTGGGTATATGTCTTTACAGGTTTTGTTATAGGAAGAAAACCTAAATAAAATAAATAAATCCTGGACCACATACATGTGGAAATTTTGAGAAGAAAATTGACTCAGCATTGCTGAGAAGTCAAAAGCATGCATCTAGAAAAGAAGCATCACGTAATATTGCAACCATAAACATGAATTTATAGAAGAAAAGGCACATCATGTTGTAACCTACAACCCTTGTAATTGACTAACTATTTCACAGAGAATAAAGGGGTGAGTACACCACGTGAACCATATATTAAAAGTTATTAATTAGAATCAAGAACCAATTTTTTCTTTACAGCAGTGGTTTGTTGGGAAAGTAAGGGAACAAATCTCAACTATTAGATGATTCGTGGATTACGAGACTAAACTATTCGGCAACGTTTTCAACTGATCACATAACTTTAAATTTGGCCATTCATGTATACGATTTAAATTATTAGTTTCTCTCCACTCACAATAACATACACCTCTAACTAGAGATGAGCAACATGAGAAAGCAACCAATTTAAATAAAACATAACTAACATGGAAAGTAATACAGAAATTTTTTAAACATTGGCCATTAAAAGTTCTAGGACTGTTAACCTTAAAAGCCTGTTGATAAGCTCGAAGAAGTTCTCTACAGCGCTTTCTTTTCAAGGCTATCTCATCAGGTTCTTGCAACATTTCTTCAAACAGGTTGTCTCTGGTTTGAATTTTAACATACAAAGTACAATCAGCAATCAACGTTAGAGAAGCATACATCAGAATCAATTAGCTTGTCACAACAACTGTTACCTGTATAGCTTTTTAATAAAGACGTTGTGCAGCTCTCTTTTGGTGTTGTTTACCTGATGATTTTGTAAAAGACAGTCAGCAGTATTTATTTAAGGCATGAAAAATCAAGTACTGTCTGTCAACCACTCCAAAATAAATAGCAATAGTACATAATCAAATCAAATCAAATATTAAGAACATAACCAATAGGATACCCCGTCTAAAAAAAAAACCAAAGTGAAATGCAGAGTTCATATACTTAAATTCATAAATGGGATATCACAATTACTGATATTGCTCGCAACAGTGCAAAAAATTAGGTGCCTACTCAAGAAAAAACCAATTGGATTTAAACCTGTTGAGTAGAATCACCATTTTGAGTAGGAGAGACAATGTACCTCAGATCTAGTAGATAGACAATGTCATTTAGGTTAAAAACACGGAGAAATTCCAGTGTAGAAAATAATTTTTTATTTTGACATGCTTGCATAAACTCGAGTACCATAATTGTCAGTTGTTTATTGGTTTAGTTCACACAGCAACTTGTGTACAGACCTGTCTACACAAGTTTTTTCATTACAAAATGGATAAAAAAAAGTGGAATAGAAGGCTCGATCAATAAGTGTAGTTTTTGAAAAATATTTTAAAACTAGTATGCTTTTTTTTACATAAAAAAAGTAGAATATGTTCTAGTTATGTAGGTTTTCTTACTTCTGCTTTCAGTTTCTTCTTACTTGTGTTCTTCCTTACACACACCTTCTCCCACTTCTGTTTACAAATTGCTTTTGAAAATTGTTTTATTAAACAATTTTTAAAAAACTAAAGAAAATAACACAATTAAACACACTCTAATTTTCCATAAGCAACATAGAAAACAGCTTATAGAAAACTACTTTTCAGTTAATAATTGCAATACTTAGTACTAGAAGTAGATGAGGTAGCAAAGTACCAAGAAGTGCATAATTGCTTTAGGGATAAGATCCTCAACATTTTTCCTGACAATGTCATAGTACGATCGCAGAAGCAACTTTGTCACTGTTATTTCAATAACTTCTGTCTCTGAATTGCTCTCTGATGGCCTCAAGATTGGAGGTGGCTACAAAATCAAAAGCACATTAGGTAATCTATACCTATGGAACATATTGATCAAGCTCAAGCTGACAATAAATGTGTCATGATGTACACATACCTCTCTCAAATGGATCATAGAGAATGAATGCTCCACGCTGTGAATGGGTTCAGTTTGTGGTTTACTAGCCATATTCTCCTTCACAGTCATTCGGCTATCACCTCCACCAAAAATGGATGATATACCCCAACTTGATCCAACAGTGTTTCCTGAAAGATATTAAGCATTAAATGTAAATGCCATAAAATAAAAACAAAGCCCATAGATAATATAATTACTTGACTAAAGATAGGACAACCAAAAGATAAGCTTATAAACAAGTTCATAATAAAATAAATGCAGTGAACGAAAACATTAAATAGAACATGTAAATTACCAGAGGGTACACTTTTTTCAACATCGGATGCAGCTCGGACACCCTGTTTATCATTTATATCATAAGAATACAGTAATAACATCGAGATACTAAATTTAGTAGCCCTTAACTAGATTCCCGCTAGGAAAAATTTATTGTCAATTAAACAATATACAGTTACAAACCGGATCAGTGACTACTCCATTGGCTTGTCTTGCAAGAATAGCCCGGGATTTCACACTTCTTTCAGAGGCTGATCCCTTATCAGACTCCAGAGCATCCTATAGGAGATTGATAAGAAAATTTTGAAAGTAAAGAAAGGCTTGCATAACTACAGTACATACTCGTGAAAAATATGGGGCACATTTGGAACTAGATCTCATAATAGGAATACCTTCTGCCTAGAAACTGATATAGCAGCCCTAGAAGACTTGCTCTGTTGCACAGCAATTTCTAATGCCTTGCTTCCACCAATAAAATTTGGGTGGGAAGTGTTTATGTAGTCCATCTGTAGAATTATTGAGTAGTTTAAATAAGAAATCGTAGACATGGAAATTGATGATTCACTCTAATAGATTGCCCATCAATGGTTTCTACTACACAGCAAAAACTTATGAATATCTTTAATTGTGACGGTTTTTCCATTTTATTTGGAGATAACATCATTTACCAATGTTCTAGCACAGCATCCCAAGCCATGCTCAGTCTAGTAAACAAGAATTAGGTGAAGTCATTTCGGTGCTGCTGATGAAGTTTATAAGAACTTAAGGCTCAACATACAACCCAATGGAATAACTTCTAACAACTCCATTAGAAATAAATGGCTAATTCTGTTATGTGGAATAGTATTAAGGAAGCCAAGGAGTCGACTACACAATTACAGTTGAAAATGAAAGCAATGATGACACTTTCATCAGTTTCTTACTAAAAATGACTTGAAATTTAAAGATATTTTGGGTATTAATTGACAACAAGTTTTGGAACAGCAACCAAATTTTGATGAGCTATTTTAAGTAGAGGATGGAGAAAGTATACATTTATACTTGAACAAGTCAAACTTCAGCCTACCTCCATTTCTACCATGTGCGCAATCATATTCTCCGACGGTTCAAGGCCTTCTCGTAAAAAGTTCCCTATAACTTCATCCATGCGCTTACGCAAGAAAGGGAATCGTTGCAGTTCAGTAACCATACAGCGATGGCTGATCTGAAGAGAAGGGCTTTTGTTTAGGCACATACTAGATAATGGAAGACAGGAGAGATGGCAAGCTTAAAGCCCTGTAACTACCTTCATTAATTCATCATAGATAAACCTGGCACACTGAAGACTTGGATCCAATAGACGAGATATTTGCCTTCGCACAAGAACCTCAAATGGCACCTGATTACATGGAAATAAATAGATAAACTTGTTCCGGAGTAGGGTTTTTGTATAAACATATTTATGTATTTGGATTCACAAATTATAACGAAACATTCACAAAATCAACCAAACTTTTAAAATATAATTTGTATTCTTATTTTAAAATATAATTTCTATCTCTTATTTTTTTAAGGAAAAAGGTTTGGGTAAAAAAACCTACTTCTGGAACAAACAATGCTGATTTAGGCCCCGTAGCATTCTGTATGGCAGTACGGATGTCATCATCAGTCAGGTCTTCACATGGATCCACCTCCTTCAAGTTAGCATGAAGTTACACAAGGAATTAGTAAATTTGCCTATTGCTTAAAACTCAACATCATATACTGTGCTAATAATAAAATCATTGTTTCTCTTTCCCTTGAAATACATAGAATTATAATCTGTGATTTGCTTACCCCCATTATAATAAAATAATAACATTGCATAGCATTTACAAACTTAAGATGAAAATCTGTTTTGCAACAAAAATGAAATTACATATTTTTCATAGTTAAATCATATATATGATTGCGAATATTCAGTTTTGTTTGATTAATAACAATTGAGTAGTACACAAATAATAATAATAATAATAGGTAGGATAATAGAGCATCCGTCCATGAAATGCAATAAGGTTGACAGGCTAATGAGTTAGCTATAGCCTCCTCCTCATTTTCCATCTTAATTGAACTGTAGCATGAGAAAAGAGATTTCTAACATTACCATACGGAACTACAGGAGAATTATATACCTCTAAACTTTTGACAAATATGGATTGAAAAATGTAATGGATACGTGCTCCACCAGATAACTCGGATGTAGACATCTCCTCATTCTTTCCCTCAACCATTGAGGAGAATGCTGTTTTCAAGAAGAGAGAAATTGGATATAGCATTTACTTAATAGAGAGAAAACACAACTTCATTAATAAAAGATTTGAAAACTAGGCGGTTGGGATAGTTAAGTACCTTCACAATATTTTGAAAGAATATTCAAGAGAAGCGCACCCTGACCAGCCTGTTAGAGATTAACACATAAATAATGCATTGCATAATTACAGCCACAGTAGAAAAAATGCTGTTTTTTTTACAAAACAAGGAGATTAAATATACAGCATACTTAACTATTTGAGTGTTTAACAAGTCATAGGGACGTATCCAAGACACATCTCAGTATCATACCTTGGACTCAGTGATTTCACCATAGCTTGCATGCTCCTTTGCAACAGAGACTAATGAAGTACTTATACGTGCTCTCAGCCCAGGTAGCACAGCCTTTATATGTTGTGCTAGAATCTGAAAAAATAATGGACAGGCAAATGTGCATGCCACATTGGTGTGCATTAGACCAGAAATCTCAATGTTGGTATCAATTCATAATGGTTTAATATTTTATGGGATTTGGAAGAACTCAGTTCTATCCAAGAAGTATCTAACAATATTCTTTCTCCAAATTTACTCTAAGCAAGTATTAATCTGGCTATTTGTATACACTCTTCAAACTCTTATCCTTCACAGGCCCGTGAAAAAAATAAAGTTCATTCCTCTTCACAGCACTAAAAAGAAAAGAAACTTCATTCTTTCAAATCTCCTTCCTCTTCTCCCTTCCAAAATAAAGATACAAATGATTCAAAGAAAAATTCCAAAGCCACCACTAAAATCAACATTGAAGGTGAAACAACTACGTGCATTTTTTTGATATCTCCCTCCTAAAGATAAAGGATATAATAACAATTTTGATGAGAAAGTGTGAAGACTGAAACAGACTTTTACTCTGCATTTGAAATCCCTAAATAAGGCTAGTATTATACACAATAAATATACATGTTTTCAGTGTCATGAAGACTCTACCTGGTTCAACTTCTTTGCTAGTTGAGGAACACCACAACTATCTGCCAGACCACTGTATACCTATGAATAACATAAATAGATAAGAGTAAGTATATATAAGCAATAGAACTTGACTATTAACTACACATAAGAACTTCCTTACAGGGCGACTGCGGAAAAATTTCTCTTCAGCCACAAGAGCATCCTTTATACTCCGGTTCATTTGAATATCCTAATATGATGAAACAATAGCCAAAATATATTTCATCAATCAGCACATATTTACCTCCATGCCAATCAAGCAAATTACATATAGTAACCAAGGACCAGTGCTTAATATCTATAAGAGCATGCGCACAGGTTAAAGAAATTAAACAGAGCTTTTAGAACTATAGTATAAAATCATTACCTCCTGACTACGATTTACAACACCTACATAACCAAGTCGGAGGGGGATAACTTTTCCTAGTAACAGATTCCGGGCATCAGTACCTCTGTCCATGATATCCAACTACATTCCAAATAATAAGAGCCTAATATTGTCAGAACAAGGCAACAGCTTAATAAATTTCACAAATGTCTCGGACAAAATGTTACAAGAGTATACCGAACCTTTGTGATTATGCCGATTGTTCTATTACCTATAACAGAAACAAGAATCTTTAAAATTCCAGTTAAAGAGGTCTGAAAAAATTAAAGTTTCAGACACATGGAAGCAAAACTCACCATCAGGATCAGCAATCCCTGCCATCTGGAGAGCATCTGAATTAGCCAAATCTGAATTTGCCGGTGTGACAGCCAGAATGAGACATGTGGGAGTTTTGATATATGACATGATCATTGTTCTGATTCGAGCTTCAATATCAGAAGGCTGGTCACCAACAGGAACCTTCGTAATGCCTGGGAGATCTACAAGCGTGATATCAAGAACATTTGGTGAAAAAATCTTCAGTCGAATCTGCTTGTCTGAGACACCTTTGTTCCCTCCTGCTTCCCTATCAGTTTCAGCCTGCAGAAAGAGAGTGAAGATATTCAAGTCAACAGAGGGATATAAGGTAAATGAAAAGGATTAAACCAGTACACTGTATACTTATCAGTACATCACTAGGAACAGTATTACATTCTATATAGATGCAAACAATTCGTCTTAAATTTAACCACATTTCAAGCTTAAAGCATAGAAATCACTTCCAATGGACAATGGACCCTCAACCAAAACAGTATTACCTATTGATATGATAAAAATATTGACAACTGTCAAGCAAACAATATTCTCAAAGTTAATTTAACTAACTTACACATTCAAATATACATTTTTACTACTTTCAAAAGACCAAGTCTCTAAAGTATCTATCTATTCCATTTTGGGGTTGGAGCATTGGAAGCCACGAACACATAATACCAAAGCCAAATACAATACATGAACATGAGCACCACGTATAGCCATCGGATCACACCCAAGTTCAACTCAACTCAGTGCCGGTTAATGTGCCAGAGTGTGTCCATGTCTTGACAATGGGTGAACAGGTTAAAAAAAACTGGATACAAAAAAAAAGTAAGAGAGAAAATAATCTTCATTAATGAAAGGGTCACCCTCCTTATTTAAGGATTCTCTTCTCCCTTCCCCTTAGATGCCGGCAAGCGAAACTAATGTTACAAATGGGAAAGCAGTACTCTAGTGTTCAATAGCCATTCAAAAGACAAGGTAAACGCCAACCGAACATGATAACAATATTCTACTTCTCTTCTCTTCTACGCTATTATTTATTTTATGACCTAAAATAAAACCATCATGACCTAGTGAGTAATCCATGACGATAAGTTGTCCGCGTCACAAACATGTAAAAGCCAAACGTAAAGCTTGGAAATAAAAAGTTAAGCACCTGAATTTCCCTGCGAATATCGGAGAAATCGTGGAATTTTCTGCCAGGGAGATGGAGGAACTCGCCGTACTCATCGTCGGGGGCGTCGGGCTTGCGCTTGGTCTGGACGAGCTGGAGGACGAGGGGGCGGCGAGTGCATATGTCGTTGCCGCGGGGGAGAAAGTCGCGGCCGACTAGGGCTTCGAGGACGCTGGACTTGCCGCTGCTCTGGCTGCCGACGACGGCGACCTGAGGGAGGTCGATGGTGGATTGGCTGCCGACGCGCGAGAAGATGTCCTGAAGGCGGTTGACTAGGGAGATCACGCTGGAACCAAGAGGAGCGGTAGCAGATGCCGCGGGAGAAGTAGTAGAAGAAGAAACCTCTTCTGCCATGATCGATGGATCAATCGATGGGAAAAACCCTAACTAGGGTTTTGGTTTGAAACAATGAAGCGATTGAATGATTGAGTGGAGTGGAGACTCACTCTCCGGTTGCTGCCTCCGCTTTCCCTCACCGCCTATTCTAATTCGTATGGCGTTGGCGTTGGAGAAAGTTCAAAATGAATGAATGAATAATAATAATAGACTTGTGATTTGCCTCTCTGTGTGACGTGTGAGTTGTGTTGTGGGGCTTTATGCTGGAACACTGGTTCCTACCATCTCACCACCATTTGCTTAATTACTAAATAAATGAAAACAGAAACTCAACACAACCTAAACCCTATTTTGCCCTTCTATCACACATAAAATTTGAAATCAAAGAAAAGTGAAAAAAAAAAACGAAAACTATTTTAGGGAAGCTGTTTGAGCTATAAAAAAGTTTCCTTCCATTTTAATTTTAATAAATATCATTTTAATTTCTCAATAAATGTCTTTAAAATAGTTGTTAGCATTTTCTGGCAAAAGAATATTTAATAGTTATATATGATGATGTAATAAATTTACAATATAATAATACTGATTATTATAAAATCAATTATTTTATTATATAACAGTTTGTAAGGGAATGATAGTAAAGATGATTTTATATTGCTAGAAAGTTTTTTCTCTTAAAAACTATTTTTTTATTACTCTGTTTTTATCCAATGTTTTTATTCCTAGTTGTATTTTAAAAATTATACATAATTAGGCTTATTCTTCCGTTCTGATAACGTTTAAAAAAATAAAATACTATTTTTTACATTAATTAATATTTGTTATAAAGCATACTAGGTTATAATTGATTTTTCATAACAAAATTATGATGTGCTTTCCATGAAATTTGAGAGGGTCAAAGGTTTTGTTTCAAAGCTTTTCTAACTTTAAATATTTTTATGACGTTTTAATTTTTACATCTTTGAAAAAACTATTTTAGAATAAATTTAAAACTTTTCTAAATAAGTTCTTTTGTAAAGATACATTTTAAAATTAGTTAACACTTTATTTATATATATTTTATTATTTCGACATATATTATTTGTGAATGTGTAATTAAGAACTTTTTAATATATTTTAGATATTTTTTTAAAATTTAAATATTTTAAAATGTCACTTTTGTCCTCTCACGTCATGGAAGAAATTATCATTTCATCTGAAATAGTGTAATTGGGCTCATTCTTAGTAGTTTACTGTTTTTGAAAATTAGTTTCATAAAATAAATTATAAAACTATAATAAAACTCAATTTAATAAGGCACCTTTTGTTCACAGGAAGAAGATCGTTCGTTTTCCCGCCACAATGTCACCTTCACGAGAAAAATCAATTTCGGTCGCAAACCTTCCGGCGGTCAGGAACCGCCCCCGTGGCCCTCGCGGCTCTTGCGGCTCTTGCGGCAGCGTAAACCTCGCCACCACCGCGTGCATTGTCGTCAACGTCATCTATATGCTTTTGCTCTTCGTCTGCTCCAAGCAACTACACTCTCCCCTCCGCAAGGTTCCTTTCGAATCCGTGTGCTCATTTTTTCTCTCCTTCCAAATCCAATCTTACGCTCACACCGTTTTGTTTCATCGAATTTCGATTCCTATGCGCAGCGTGCGTTCTTGTTCGATTCCAGCGTGTTCCACTTTCCGGAGGAAGCTTTCCGCTTAGACTACGAGCAGATGGAGGAGGAGTTCAAGGTGTTCGTGTATCCCGACGGAGATCCTGAAACGTATTTTCACACGCCAAGGAAACTCACTGGAAAATACGCCAGCGAAGGATACTTCTTCAAGAACATCAGAGAGAGCCGATTCGTCACCGACGATCCGCGTCGAGCTCACCTCTTTTTCCTTCCTATTTCTTGCCACAAAATGCGAGGCAGAGTATGTCCTTTTTTTTTTTCGATTTGGCATTCGTTGAATCAATTATTCGAAGCCAATTTGTGAATGAATTCACCAGGTGTTTTTCGAGCGTGATTTCTTTATTCAACCATATTTACCGGATTGTGTAATAATGTAACTAAATTCTTGCCGTATTGCAGTTAATAGCTTAATAAGATAAATTTCACAATTAGATTCGATCTGTTCTGAAATGAATATACCACTAATTTTGAATTCGAAACTTCAGCCTCACTGTAAGTAGTTAGTGATGAAACTATTTAAGTAATCTTGAAGTATTTTGAATATTCATCACCTCAGTTCCTAAATGTATGAATTTAAGTAAAATTTAGGAATTAGTTTTGAATTATTTTTTAATATAGGAGAATTACCTAACATGTATTTTTAACTCTTCTAAGATTACTTACTTTCATCGAGGAGAGAGGATAATATGAATAAAATGGTGTTTTAGTGGTTCTCAAATGGTGTAACCATTCAACAATCCTGTTTAGTTTTACTTTTTAGTTACATCATATATAAGTTTATATCATTTTAAGAGAACTATGAAGAAGTTCAAAACTATCTTGTGTTCGCAGTTGTGACCAATCTTTATATAACACATTTAAGTTTTTTAATTTTGATAAATAATAAACAACACTTAATTGAGTAGCATATAGAGATTAATAAGGATATAATGGTCCCGATACCTAATAATTTCTTCATTACAAGTTAATTTTTGCTTGAAATTTAAATTCTTCATAAATCACTAATAGATTCTCGAATAGTATTACTGCCTGGGATATTTTTGTGCCTATGACATTCAAGTATTATATGGTCGTGGTGGCAGTTGCCTATCCTAGTTTCTGATGTGAGTTGTAATACACAAATGAATTATGCAGGGGTTGACTAACGAGGATATGATAGATGAAGTAAAGAAGTATGTGGAGTACGTAAAGTTTAAGTACCCTTACTGGAACAGAACCTTGGGTGCTGATCATTTTTTTGTGACTTGCCACGATATCGGAGTGAAGGCTACTAAAGGAGTTCCACATCTGATGAAAAATTCTATTAGAGTGGTTTGTTCATCACGTTATGACGACGATGATTACATTCCACACAAGGATGTTACCCTACCTCAAGTGCAGCTACCATTTTTTCACCCTCCAGGAGGGAATGATTTCAAGAATAGGTAGCTTCACATTTTATTTTCTTTTATTCTAAATCAATCCAACATAATTAGTATCTGAACAAAAACTTGTGTTCTTTCACCCACCAGAAACAGAAATTTCATTTCGTGTTAATGGAAATATTGCAGGAACACGCTCGCTTTCTGGGCTGGTCGTTCTGATTCAAGATTGAAAGATGATCTAACAGCTATGTGGGACAATGATACAGAACTAGACATCCAGAACAACAGAATTGATTTTCGAGCGACTGGACATTTGGTATTCATGGAGAGACTTTATAAATCCAAGTTTTGTTTGTGCCCTCATGGGCCTATCGGCAGCAGTCGTATCACAGACTCAATCCACTTTGGGTGTGTACCAGGTAAACCATATCTGGCAGCTGAAAATCGCAACTTCTTGTGCTCAATTTTTTGTTAGTTACCTCCACGTTTTATCAACCTATCTATATCTCTTCTGCAAGGCACATGGATGTGATCTTTTGCATCCAGAAAACCATTCTAGCTCTTGGAAAGAGTCTCCAGACTCCAATAGGGAGTAACCTGTTGTATTACTTGCTACCCAACGGATTTTGCTCTCGAGAACATACTTTTGGTCATTTGAAACATAGAATAATACTCTAAGTTACTAATCAACTTAGCCCCATTCCCACTCTTGGTGTTGAAAGATGTGAGGATATATTCTTTTATCAGATTTCATTTGCTTCACTTAACCGGGAATGTGAAGCTAAAATTAACAAAGAAAAAATTTGTTAAGGTATTCAAGGAAAAATTAATAAAGAAAAAAATTGTTAAGGTGAAGAGATCCCTTCTCTAGAGCACCTCACGAGTTACTGAATCATGTTGGTAGCCCCCGGTATTGCATCTAATCTAAGTATCTTTTACCAACGCATATCATGTAAAGTGGTTGTGGCTGCACATTCCCTTCTATGGTAGTTAACCTGTTACCTTCTTAGTTTTCACTTCAGCCATTCCTGCAATTCATAATGGAAAAGGTTATTTAGCTTACCTCAAACTTTTGGTTTTACTCCACATATAAGCTATGCCATTAGTTGCCATGAATAAAAAATATGCTGTTAACCATCTCCCTTGTTTGTCTTGAAATAATGTTCCCTAATGGAAGCCTTGTCGGTCTCTCTACAGTTATCATGTCAAACTATTATGACTTGCCTTTTAATGATGTCCTGGATTGGAGGAAATTCTCTGTTATACTGAAGGAGACTGACGTCTATCTGCTCAAAGATATTCTCAGAAGCATATCTGAGAAACATTTCATGATATTGAATCAGAACTTAGTAAAGGTACTATGAATATAAAGTTCAGTTTATCAACTTATAAATATTATGCTATTTGATGAGAAATTGTGAGGGTAGGATAGTAGTAAAAGAACTGATGTTGCTTATCGTAGTATAAGAAGTTGGAAGTTTGACATCTACTTACTTTTCAGTTATATCATCCTTCCATATTTCTAAATCAAAGAAAGGAAATGAAACATTCAGTATTTCTCTTCAGGAGATGATAACTTCTATTTTTCCTATCTCTCTCTCTTTTAATTCGCTGCTTTTGTTGTTCAGATCCAAAAGCATTTCAACTGGAATACACCTCCTGTCAGACTAGATGCGTTTCATATGGTCATGTATGAACTCTGGCGACGCCGCCATCTGATTAGGTACTGATTTTTTTCAATGAACTGACGCAGTATTATAGAAAGCAAGGAATTGTTTCTGTACGTAAATGTGATTCACCACTCCTGACCCCACGTTGGAAAATCTGCAAAACAATTCTAACCACAAAAATATTTTTGTTTGCACGAGAATTTCTCTGTATAAAATACATGAAGTAACAGAGCCCCTATTAGCAGAATAAATGTTTAGGTCTAAACGAAACTCCAAAACAATGGAAGAAATAAAAGTTATTCGCAAAAGATGTTGGTGCATATACTAAAAGATTGTTTAGGTCTGCATGAAACATAAGAGTACCTTTAGCAGGAGTACTCCAAGACTTCACTGCAGAATTCTGTGATTTTCTTCCTCTAGTGAGATTGCTTCACTGCAACAATTGGTTTGTTTTTTACTAATCTTTTACAAAGTATGATAGTGTTTTAACATCTCCAGAAAAGAAATTTCAGACTTCAAGTTCCAATCCAAAGAAAAGCCATTGGCTAACTTCTAATCAACACTATCAGTGGGTGTTTGTTTAAGACTATTTTGGTATCAAAGAAACTTTTAATAAAATATCTGTTTCAAGAAAATAATAAATTCTCTTAAACAACCATTTCTTCTAGAATATACTAGTAAATCTAGTTCTAACACGTAAACTTTGTACTCTTAAAATCATATTTAGATAAAATTCTTAACAATTATTTATAAAAGAAGATAAAATAAATTATAAAGGTATAATGAATCAAGCTTTTGATTGACCTTAAAAAGCAATTTACGCTACTCATCTAATAGAAAATTAAAAAACTGCTAAAAAGAAGCTAACATGTATTGAATTTAACTATATGAGAAGTTCAATTTATTTTGTTTTATTTTTCTATTAATGGTTATAAAGGAGTATGAATGCAAGTAGCTATATGTTTATGAAGAGAGATAAAAAGTGGGAAAGGATCAAATTACACTTTTCTTACTTCTACTAAATGTTACACTATTCAATATTATTTCAATTAGGTAATGTATTTCAAATACTCACTATTAGATTGAGAATTCTTTTTACATAGTAAAAAAATTATATCAATATAAAATTATATAGTGTTTCATTTATGTAGAATAAAATCAACGTAATATATATTTTTAAAATATAATTCATTAGATCACTTTGTTATTGTTATTCAATTTTAATAAAATTTGACATATATGGTTATATAATTATTAAGTCAATTAAATAAATCCTTATATATATGGTCAAGTTATTTCTAATAAAGCACGTATGTTATCTTCTCATAATCGTTTTCATTCTAGTTTCTTTTAATAACATTAATATTTGGTATTATATAGCCTCCTTATGGGGCTTTTTAGAAGCAACAATCTTCTAAGATATTGATGTCAAAATCAATTTTGTTCAACCAAGAGGATCAAATTTGATGGTTATTACGATCGTTGGGTGATGTACATGGAGAATTTCCTTTGCTCATAGCAATATTAGAATGTGATAGAAAATGTAATTTTGTAGTATTAGATGGTTTTGTTCTAGAGACAATCATCAATAGAGACACATAAAAAATATTTGGGATTGTATACGACAAAAATATCAAGATACATTACAAGTGAAACATGTTCATTTGCAAGCATTACGAAAGGAGTCTAAAGTTCTCCATATGAATGAAGAAAAAAGAAAAACTTGTGAATGAGTACTTTGGTCCTACTTTTGTTATTGTTAACAAAACGAAAGCTGGTCCAAATTTGTGTCAGACCATCTGGTCCGTGACAATCATGGTGATTACTGAATCACCCTTCACTCTATGGTAGTCCTACAGAATTGCCCATGATTTGACATTAAATCTCTATGAAGTTTTAATTTAGCAGGTCGAAGATTCTTCGGCAATCCTGGTGTATAAAATAGGCATTGTTGAAAAATGTTAATTTGTAACAAGTTCAAGAATTTAATAAATTTAAACTTGAAGAAAAGTGTCAGTATATCTAAATACTGTATCTTAGTTCAGCTTCTAAGATTCATTTCCCTATTTCCTTTGTCCAGGAGTCATCATAATTTATTTTCCTAATTAACTAAATTTATAATCAGCATAAAAAACCATACACATCAATATAGTACAATACATCATAATTAATATCAATTCAGTTTTCTATTCTTAAAACGGAGAATATTGATCCGGAGTTTCTTTAAAATATCCGATCTAAACTGTATGAGGAGTTGAAAGAAGACATTCATCTGATATAATCAGATGAAATCTTAAATGAAACTGTTGCTTTGGTATGCACTAAAGAATCAAGTTAATTGATTGATGTTAAATAGTTATATACTACACTACACTAACGTCACTAACTAAAGATAGTGACTGTTGTTGAGATTGAAAAAAACATACAAGGCTGGATATTACATGATTTGACATGTCCTGTCCTGTCATGATGAGCCACTAAGAATAAATGCTTGGAGAAGGCTCTGTGCTGCTTTGGTTTCATCAGGTGAACCAGATATGACAATAGTCCTGTCTCTTGTTCCAGGACGAGGTTCATGGACAACAACCTTCGCACCCGATATCTGATATGGACAATAAAAATAAATAAATTAACTTCATATGACCGAGCAAAATAAGAAAAAGGATTCACAATATTAATGATAAAAATATTAATACATAAAAAACAAAATACTGCTCTATTTTGAATTCTGTTATTTAAATTGCAAATGGATTAGAAAGCTATTGAATCACATCAGTTATTGAAAATGTAAGAAAAATGAACTGTTTTATTATCTATTATAAAATTGTCATTCCATCAACCCTTCACTCAGTCCATTGGTGAAAAATATCAAGAGACCAAGTTGATAATGATGAAAGAAGAACTACATGACTTTCGAAAATGACAGACTGAAACAGACATTTCCATAACAGATATACTTAGAAATCAAATCAAATTTGGGTCAAAATGCAAGTTCATAAGGATAACATGGCATGTGGGGGTGAACAAGTTAACAAAAGAATGAAGGTATTTAAGCTTATTCAAGTTTATGTACCTGTCTCAGACGAGCCAAATTGCTACCATTTTCCCCATATACATAATCAATAGTATCATCAGGAACAACAATTTCTACTGTCGTATTAGTCACGATGGCAGATTTACCGCTGCAGAACACAAAAAGAACAATAAGAACTTACAGTTGTGGCATCTATTTTATATGTTCAGCTGACTATTTCCTTCACTTTTTGATGGCCACAACCTTACCCCAAGCAAGGATTTCAAATAAGAGCAAATGAGCAGTGTCACAAATGGTATATACATGTCAAGTATAAAGGTTTGTCTTGTCCCCAGACTCAGAACATCAATCAAACGCTGAATGAACACAGAAGTTATGTAAAATAGAGAAAGGAAGTTTCTAACTCTAATACAGACTTATTACAGAACACCTAGTGCACGATATGGTATTTTCTATTGCATATTCAGATAATAAATTACCTGTCCTAACTTGTACCAATGTGAAAGTTATAATTAAATTATACCTAAAAAACACTCAACTTTTTAAGAAAATTATTTTCAGTTCCCATCACATACAGAGCACATATAATGCATGACACAATGTCCCTAAATATTCTTGAGTTCCAAAAAAGAAGGCACCCTCGGTACTTATTGTCTGTTAGAAAATATTATAAGACGGCAAAATTAAGCAAATTCAATGTTAAGGGAAGTTCAAGCCCATACACATGCATTACATTACACTAAAATAATTAGCACTTAATAATACTAAAACCTTAAAAATTGAGATAACAAGAAACTTTGGCGTTTGTTTCTGATCAATATATAGATTTGCTATTTGGATTAAAACAAGTCTAAATTGTTTAGTAAATCAACAACCTGACACGTTCTAAGCCTCCTCTTCGAGATGTCAATCCCCAGTTAAAATCATTAACTCCTCTTGAATTTATCCCAGGCATTGTCTGCAATCAAATTTAAATAAAAATAGTTAATAAAAATAATAACTTATTATGGAAAAACTCATAGCATAGAGAGAGAGAGAGATACCGGCGGTGTCCATAACCCTGGTGAAGAAAGACGGTCTAAATTTCTAGACCACGGTCCTGGTGAGGAAGGACGATCTAAATTTCTAGACCACGGCCCTGGTGAAGAAGGACGATCTAAATTTCTAGACCACGGCCCTGGTGAATAAGGACGATCTAAATTTCTAGTCCATAAGCCCGGGGAAGAAGGACGATCTAAACTTCTAGAAAGAGCATGATGATCAATGCCATGAGCAAAAGTATGTCTACTCAGACTATGAGAAGTGGCTGCAGGTAGTTGGCTTCCAAGAGGAACAACATCCTGCAGTCTCCCATAGGGGCTGCTATCAACTCGTAGAGTAGAAAGGCTCCTTGCTCCAGCACTATACTGAGTGCTGGCAAAAAGATTATCTCGCAGTCTACCAGTTGCATTATATAATGCATCTTGCACACTTGAAAAGTCTCCTGATATCTGAGGGAAGAAGAGGATATAGATGGTATAACTAATAAACACCAAAACATCATTATCATGACTACTTAAACAAACATGGCAAAATACACATCTTAGGTGTTTTAGGAAAACATATAAATGCTTTGGGAAACAAGATTGATCTCTGGTCAATTCTAAACAGTGCAAGGAAAAACTACAGAGAAACACTTAAGGATGATAAATATTTCAGAATGAATGAGGAAAGAGCAGATACATATAATTTAAAATATTTAAATATCACATAATTAAGGTTGTAGAGTTTTGTCCAAAAAGGTGACTATCATCACAAAATACCCGATGAAGGATGCGGAATTTTATTTTAGTTTGAGGGGTAACAATTTATTGGTGATGCCAGATACACAGAATCACATTCATAAAAAAAAATTAAAAATAGAAAGTCTTCTTCAGCATATTTTAATCCTAAAATGAAATAAACAAAGTCTAATCTCCAAACCTGTACAACTTGATCGTTATCTGATGCACATTTTGGCACCTGATCAGTCCCAACTATTCTTATGCTAGCCCCAGTAACCTTCCGCATTTCTGATATTATTACTCCACCTTTTCCTATCAAACAACCAACTTGGCTTGATGGGACTACAAGCCGTGCAGTAACAAGTGACCTGTTACTTAATTCAGAGTCTAGCCCTTTCTCAAAACCAGATTCAATGGATCTGGAGTAAACAAGCACAGCAGCCTTTTGTGCTGGGGAATATCTTGACTCAGGATTCTGTATAAAATGAAGCCATGATCAATAAGTTGATTAAAACAGTAATGATAATGATACCCACACAACTGAAAGACACAAATAAGTAAAAATGGAAAGATTATAACTATCAGACCTCGGAAGCAGTAATAGTAATTATTCGATCCTCACACCCAGCTACTGAAGGACCAATACTTATTGTAGCGCCGGTCTCACTCTGAAGAGCTCTAACAATATTGCCTCCCTTCCCAATAACTCCTCCAACTCTATCATTTGAACAAAGTATTCTGAAGGTGACTTCCTGCTCAAGTGCATTTGGTTCCAGGGAGGAGACTCTATTAACTTCTGCTGGAAATGAGTGAACTCTGGTGCCATAGCTGCTAGAGCAACTGGATAAAGTAGACAGTGCAGAGCTCCTCGGCGGAAGACGATCTACAGTCTCATGTGGTACTGCAGTTAAAGTCTCACGAGGAAGTGCATCTCTGGCTTCATACTGAACCATTTCATAAGGTTTGCTTCCTGTTATCACTGTTCTATCAACAGGATAACAATCTTGAAGACGTTGGGAGACAGCAACCAGTGCCTTCTTTACAGATGACACTCTGCCTTCTATCTGTCACATACACAACCAAAAGATATTTTTTCAGCATAAGAAATTTTTTACACCATAAATAATTTGAAGCCTATTTACCTACAAAACAAGAAAAACTAATTCCACTACAATAAACTAACAACTCATATCGACCAGCTCCAGATGAAACACTCAATCCCAAAAACTTGAATGAACACTAAAATCTTTATCCTGAAATCTTAAACGAACACTAAACACTTCACCCTGAAAACCCGATTCTTACCAAAAACAGAAAAACTAATCCACTAAAATAAACTAACAAACCATATCTAGCAGCTCCTGAAACGCTTAATCCTAAAAACTGAAATGAATGCTGAACAACAAAGCAACAGAATAAACAATAGCAGTAGAAATCGAAGGCCTCAGAGGTGTTAACCTAAAAGTTCAGGTGACAAATGCAAACGTGAAGAAGAACAAGAAGCAGCAATACCTCAATGATTTCATCCGAAGAGGAGGCACAAAGCGGCAAATCATCAGTTAAAACCCTAATTTTACATCCAGTGTTCTTTTTTATCCTCTCCACCACTCTCCCGCCCTTGCCGATGACGGAACCGGCTTGCGCCGCGTCCGCCACAAGCCGGCAAGACATTAGCATGTCGCCGACCTCGACGCCCTCCGACTCCGCTGCCACATCGAGGATCCTATCGAACACCATCAGCAGCGCTTCTTGCGCCTTCGAAACCTCAACAGCCTCGTCATTTCTCAGCATAACCTTGCCGCTGAGGGCGGCGTCGGCAATGACCAGGATGATACGGTCCGGCGACTCTGGCGACGCGTCCTCGATTCGGATCTTGGCCCCGGTGGATATCTGGAGCTTTTTAATAACGGAGCCGGACTTGCCGATGACCCCGCCGATTCGGGAGGCGTTGCAGAGAAGGCGGAAAGCCGCGTGGCCGGGCGGCACGGCGAGCGGCGGCGGCGGAGGCCTGGACGACCTGGGGCGCTTGGAATGTCCCTTCGAAGGAAACGGGTGTGGGTCGGGTGCGGAACGCTTAGCTGGCGGAGAATGAAAGGTGCTTCCCATAGTTGTCTTCTTCCTCTCTTTCAATGATAAATTCAAAATTTCGCCAAACTTTGGAAAGTGAGAGTTGCAGAAAGAGGAAGCAGAAGAGAGTGCTATGAACTCTGACGCTAAAATGCGCAGAGGGAGAAACGCCGGTGCGCACTGCGCCTAGGGTTTCTCAACGCGCGGAAACAGAGAGTATGCTTTGCCACTTTTTTTGTTATATATAATAACATATATATCTCAGCATTCGTGTGTGAAGACGACGTTGACCACTTGAACCCGTGGCGTCACCACCAAAACCTTATATCTATTCAATTTTACTAAATATCTTATTTCTCGTATTTTATTAATAATTAATATTTTTTATTAAATTAAATATATTTTTAATATATTATTTTCAAACTAAAATTATTTTCTTCCTTAATTTAAATTATAAAATAATTCTATAATAAAATTATTAAAATGAATTTTTGTTATTTTTGTCTGGTAGTGCTACACTAAAAAGTAAAGTCGAGATTAATGACACTTTAAATACACATTCTTCCATTAATCTATCAAATTGTTTAAAAAGGACAAACTCAACTTTTAAGCTGAGAATATTTCAAATGCAGTGATTCACCTTGACCATGCTATTTTTTGAATTTAAAGTTGAAATAATTTTTATTTTTTTAATACAAATATTTGCAATCTAAATTATATTATAATATTAATGTGTTGGTGTATATATTTTGGGAATGAATTTACTTAAAATTATTACTTTTGAGTTGAGATTATATTAGATCAATAAGTAATGTTTAAAGTTTTGTAATAGTTGTTTTCTAGTAGAGTAGAAAGACTTGTATAAATATAATCGTTATTATGGATACATGTTAAATTGAAACTAGTAAAAGGCCACTTATTAAGAAAAACAGTGATTACTTAAGGTATGTGTTTGTATTAAGACGTGAAACTCAAGCTACCCTTATTATGCAATAATGAAAAAACAAAAATTTTATAGGAATTAGATCATCATAAATAACCGTGAATAGTGAAATTAATTTAAATAATGTAAAGAAGGTGACAATCAACAGGAAAAAACATTTCAAGACAAAATGATCTAGAAAACAATAGATGTCCTGTTTTTAATATCATTGATTTGATTGAGGTGAAAAGATTTTCATGTTATACTAATGTCTAGTGGTTTTGTTTGGATTGGGGAGAGAAAAGTTGAGGGTGTGGGAGAGTGTGAGAAGAAAGTGTGAAAAAAATGAGTATGTTTGGATCATGGTATGTTAGAGTAGATACGTGTGTGATGTGATGATTTCAAGAGTATTTTAAATTATTTTGAATAGTGTAAATTGTAAGATTACAAATTTATCCTTATATATAAAAAAATTATTAATTTTGTGCATATTTTAGTTAATTAAAATAATTTAAAGTTTTATTTATAAATAAAAGAAAACAAATGTAAAATTCAAAGAAATAATTAAATATAAGTATAATTTTATTATTTTTCATTTTATTAATTTAAATTAATTTTGTTACTTAAGTTAATTTATTTAGATAATTTTAATATTATTTATGATATTTAAATTATGTTATATTATATATATTTATAAAATTATTATTAATATTATTATATAAGAAAGTAAGGACATCATGGTCATTTCACTTTCTTTTCTGTTCCATCACGAAAAGATCATAAATACCTTCAACTTTCCATTTACTCTCATCCTCAACTTCTCCCTCTCATAGAAGTAAAGAAGGGTGACACCCTCACCCTCACCCTCACCCCTAAAAGCAAATGCAGACTTAAACACAAGTTTCGCTAAGGAACTTTATTTTAAAAGAAATTAATTTGTATAAGTTTGGGTGGAATAAGATAACTATTACTAGGAATTATAGAGGCATGAAGGTTCGAATGGCTAGAATTAGTTGTACTAACATAATTTAGCTAACCTGGTACACGGTGACAAAACAAATTGAATTAAAGCTCATGTTTGGAGTTATAGAGGAGCTCTTAGTTGATAAAAAGAAAGCCTTAAAAAGTAAGTATTTATTTTTAAAAAAAATAATTATAGTTTTACTTAAAATAACCCTTTACCATTCATATTAGGATTTTGTTGGTGAATTGACACTGAATTGTAAACAATGATAGTTCTCATAACTTAGAATTTACCAATACACTAAGAATTTACCAATACTTTCAACCTGTCAACCAAATCTTGAACTATTATTAAAAGTAAAAACGGTGACAATGGAGGTTTAATTAATTGGGGAGATAACACAGTGTAATGAGGCAATAATGGTGTTTCCACTAACACACAGAAGATGAGAGATTGAGAGACTATTCTGTGCCCAAAAAGTACATTATATTATTGGTGATCTATCATTATATTTCTCTTCTAATATAAATGCTAGTGTTTACAAGTTCATAACCAAGAGAAAACAGAAGAAAAGGAATGGATAATTCAAAGACAAGACGTAACGCAAACGAGGTCTTCATTCCCTCTTCTTGTTTACCATGGAGACACCCTAGTTTAAGGAAAGGAAAAGAAAACTCTACTGTCTATGCCAAGAGGTCGAAAGGCCATGAGATAAATAAAATTAGAATGATATAATTAAATAAGATAACACTGTATTAAAGTATAATAAATAAGCTCAAAAATACGAAAAATATAATTAATAACTGTAAACTGTAAAAAATAAAAGTTCAATCATTAAGTTCATCTAAAAAACAAAAACCATTGTGCTAACAAAGACTGAGACGCCATCAAAATCATCAGAGAAAGGCTAGATTCAAATACTCTGTTATATATACAAGCTCCCTTTGCTCCAGCCAAGAAGATAATCGCATATAAGATCAATTTTACTCACTAACCATGCCAACAATAGAATTTCTTGCTGAGAAGGGGAAAAATAAATAAATTAATTTTCTGAGCAGAAGATTAATATAATATTTTTCTTAAAATACTTTATGAAATCTTAAACATGGAGATCTTACCTTCAAAATCTGTAGAAAGAATTTAGATATTGACATTATGTACAAGTACAGCAAAACCAACCCTATTGTTGAAGCCTCAGCGGACTCCACAATACGATATACGGACGTTTAGGGACCCAATACAGAAATCCAACAACAGGTCCTGTTTTGAGGAAGAACTGCAAATCAACAAACTACAAGTTTCAATCACATACATTTGCACGACAATGGTAAGGATGATTTCAAACCGGGTTTGAAATAGTAGGATAAAGCAACTAGACAAGTTTGAACAAGAACCTTGCCATCTAGTATCACGAGTTCACCATCAACCCATCGAGGATTCTGAAATCCTGGCTCTGCAATCCTCCCTTGACCTCTATAGCGTGCAATCTGTGATGACAATGATGTCAAAATATTAGCAAAACATTATAATCATTTTTCACTCTGAACTAATAATATCAATCCAATGAAAAGAGGAGGAAAATGATAGAGAAAGCAGTGGGAACAACTTTTGGGGCACCGAGCGAAAACACACTGCTTACCAATCCAAGCTCTTTGGAAATCATTCCACTGGGAGGAAGCCGATGCCTCTCTCCAACTTTTGCTCGAAATGCTACCTAAGAAGATAAAGGAACATGACACTTTGACAAAAGTAGCTCAAAAAAGTGAATGCAGATTAAAACAGCAACAAAGAAATGATTTAGCTTATATTAAAGCTTGGGTCAATACAACATTGATTAGTTAATTCCCAGAGGAAAAGCTGCTAAAAGAATGCATTGAATACTTTCTCTTAACGATCAACCTAGTAACAAGCTTGATTCTGGTGCTTACATAACCAAACAAAATACACTGAATATCTTCCCACAAAAAAGAGTTTGCACTAACTGAAAGCAATATTTTTTAGTTAACATATAGTAGTGGCCTGTTTGTCTATTTTTAACCTAAGTCGTCAATCACCATGCAACTGAGTGAAAATGCAAAAGTATCAAAATTTAAAAATCTTGACCGTGCGATGAAACTCAAGTTTTGTGTTCATAATTCTACTTTTAAGTATCTAATTATCTAAATAAACTTATCAATTGAAAAATGTTTAATAATATTAAAATTAAGTATGCAACTTTTTATTTGAATAGTTTTTATTTGTAATTACTAGTGTGAAGTGTCAAACATGTTATATGAAAGACATGTTTAAAACTTCACGGGAAATAAAGTGTGAATTAATGGAGTTTCACACTGTTGTTTCAGTGTTCAGAGTCAGACTAGCACAGTCTTTTTTATCTGAAAATTACAAGGAAAGAAGTGAAAGTGTTCCCTAAACCATGAATTCAGTTTTTCTTAATTCACAATTTCATATTCCTTAGTTCACGAATTTGCACAAATCAATATTAAACATGTCAATTTGCGGGATAGAGGTTAATGCATCGTCCTACTTACAAGATAAAATACATCAAATTGCAATTTCTTCAAAAACAATTTAACAAATGACAGCAAGACTTGCTGCTCTTCTCCGACTCAGATACAAGATTCCTTTTTCCAAACAAAATAGGGAAGTGGGGTCTAAGATTGCTACAAAGAAACCAATATAACAAAATAGTAAAGGATAGAAGCAAAACATATTTTGCATTGTTTATTCAATCAATCCAATAAATTTAGAGTATTACCTGGCCAGCTGGTACAAAAGGATCCCCAGTCAGTTTCAAGGCTTCCACATACTGATAAAATTTAAGATCGGAAGACTCCTTTTTCCCACCATCTTCTTGCCAATAGCCATATCTACATCTCAGTTGAATTACTTCAGTTGAGTAAGGGCCATGTGCACTAATGTATAGACCTGATGAAAATGAAAATATTTAATATTCAGTATACACTCAGATTAAAATTTTACAGTGAGCAAGCTATCTCAGCACCTAAAAAATAATAGATTAACAAGTTATCTAAAATATCACCATTCAAAGGATCTAAAGAAGTTGGTATTTCAATGCGACTGAACATAGTTGACTCAGACAATCGTTCATGGTTACGATCCCGGTTAAGATTAAATCTTACTAATTCTTCCACATTTTTAAGCACCTGAAAGATTGAAGCAAAACATGATGACATAAGCAACTTTTCAGACAGACTCAACAAAGGCGGCAAACTTTGTAAAAACTATAATTTACAGGTTTATATTTCACTCAGAATAAGATCATATCAATTACCAAATAATAAACACTGACCTACCTTTGAGGGTACTTTCCCCTTTCCAATGAACCTGGCAAAATTAAATATATCACTATCAACAATACTATGTTCGCCTTGAATCTTTGTTGGTTTATCTGGTGAAGGTTTCTCTTTGCCATGACCAACCTGTTGATTGAATAATTTTGGTATGGTAAACAAAAATGAATCTTGTCCAGATGTCTCCAGCTTTGCAGGAACTCGAAGCACATCTCTAGTAGTCAAACTGCTGGAAGGTTTCTGAACAAGACCACCAATGACAGCTTTGTTGACTGCGATTTCATTTTGTTCTGCATGTTGAAAAGCTTCCAGACTAGAATTTAATTCATTCTCATCATCAATTTCAGACTCAACATCTTTCAGTTCCAGAGTTTCTGTCTCATTGTCCTTGTTAGAATATTCATCTGCATCTTCATCTTCATTCCCTTCTTCCTCAGTTACCTCCTCAATAACCTTAGATACTATATCCTTGTCCACTTTGTCCGGAGTTGTGAGCTTCAAAACCTTCATCTCTACATCAACAACCTCCGGATCTTCAGGAGTCCCAACAAATTGCTCACTTTTATCTTCAGGTGACTCCACAGAACTCAATCTATCAGCAGCATCCAATGCTTTAGTGGATTTCTTTGGGGTACTATCGGAACCTCCTCTCTGATTTAAGTACACAGCCTGAAAATCATAAGAATGAATAAGATCAAAGGTACTATTGAGTTAGCAACAAACTGCAAATGAAATCCAAATCAAACCATGGATTGGTTTAGGCAATGCTTAAATAGATGACTTGTCACTTGGTTAGGTTTCTAAAAATTGTAAACCGTGAAGCATGGTTTAGTCAAATTTTGATCCTCAAACAAATCAAGCTAGAACATGGCCACAACTAGAAATATAAGTTGGCCTAAGTTGTTACCATTAAGTTTAACCACCAGAAAACTCCAACATATGTGTGTAACCCACTCTTAATTTCCATGAAAAAAATAAATAATTTTGATGATGACATTTGTGATTTGAAAATTAAGAGTCAAGCAATATGAACTTCCAAATGAAGTAGCATGCTTGTTTATCCTAAGTCGGTATATTTTCCAACTAAAAACCAATGCAAAAGATAATCATTTCCATCAATATTCTAAATCCAACTCAGTATTAATAATACAAACTGGTTGCTATTCTAGACTGTTATTAATTTATAGAAAATACAAATATTTGTGTAAAAGATTTCATGATAACAATTCAGATTGTACGGACTGTGAAGTGAACAAAGTTTTTGGATCATAAGCAATATGTTTCATTGTTGCATACAATCCCTGATTCCTCTACCATTATGCTTATGATAAAAAAATTTACCAGCAAAATTATTGAAAGAAACTTGTATAACAGTCTACAGAAGATCATCTTAAGCACACTCATCCATACTCAGCTAGAAAAACGTTCAATGAACAACAACAATCCATTTTGAGTGCAATTAGTTTTTTATAATAAAATAAGGTAATTGAACTCAAATTAAGAGACGAATGCCAATTTCTTATGCTATGATGATTCCAGCAAAAATACTAAAAAATTAAGGGATTAGTTTAGAAGAGATACCTGTGACTTAAATTCACCATTCTTATTCTTTATAAGAAAAATTTCAAATAGAGGGACACCAGAAGCAGAAGTAGCAAGTTGCCTGAAAAATTACAGTGAAGGGTCAACACCATGACCACCTAAACTGTCTCAAATTATGTAAAGAAAAATGCACTTAAAAAACATAATAGAACTTCTACGGTGATAGAAGAGGTGGTTACCAAAAAAATACTTGGTAAACGTATCTCTAGATTGGGAACAATTAATCTCTCAAATGGTTAACTACATTCAAGAGAGGTTGGTGATAATCACTTATTGACATAACTAATTAAATATTGTATCAAAGTTAGAATATTTTACTAAGATTTCCCTCTTTAAAAATTTGCCATAGTAAATTAACACAATAAGATATGGACAAGGAGCACACGAGGCAATCAGAGCATGAACTTATGGAACATGAAATTCTTAAAACTATTATATCTCTATTATGTAGAAGATTGTTGCCTACCTTTAAAGTATTTCATTCAATCATTGATAACTTTCTCAACCTAGTTCAAAGGGTCACCATTATGACTAGGGATGACAAAAGAAAACGGCACCCGCAGATGCTCACAAGTAAAGATGCTACAGATTAGATTTGGATAGTTTAACGGGTATTTGCAGGCAAAGTAAATGAATTACTTCTTTAGTCATTAACAGGCAGGGCTCATTGTAACGTATATGTGTCGTGGTTGCCCACAAATTACTTAGATACCCCCAATTATATAAAGTACTTGCCCTACAATTGTTTCAAAAACCGAAAGACATACTTTAAAGATACCCCAATATATGATTTGAGTGGTTAAAGGTGATGAAGAAGGAAGTGTGAGGTTAAACCCATTGTCATCAAGTTGATCAAAGATCAGCAACAAATGACAAAATAGATTATAAATTTACCCACATTACTACAGAGGCACAAATCCATAAAGAGGAAGTTGAAGTCAAATTCAAATCAACTTAACAACTATTCACTGATTGGGATAAACCAAAGTTATACAAGAAGGCTTCTTACAAAGTGAATTTAGACATAACTTAATTGTACAAAACTGATTTGTAATATAAGGTTTAAAATCAGTATATAATTTGATGTAAGATCTCCAACCGTATTAAAATTAAAATTTAACATACACATCTAAATTCTAAGGTAGCAGAACTCTTCTGATTCCTGAATACTTTTCAAAAATTCATATAATTTATTCCTCAATAATTACAGTGCTATAGTGGTAGCACCTCTTTCTCCAAAATTAATTTTTGCCCTTTCATGAAAGAACCAAAAGAAATAGAAAATACCTAGGACTATAACTCGTTGCCACGTATCTTCCATGCTCTGGAGTTATGCGAATAATTACACCATGTGGATCAATAGTGTCTTTCGACATTCCAGCCCACCAACCCACCTGCAAGAGCCAGAACATAATGACGTCAAAGTATATCATCACTGGTGAGGTCCCAAGTCTTGAAGGGAATAAAGTGAAGTGTAGTTCAGACCATTAAGGAATGCAATGAGAGACTGAAGCCTCTCCTATATTTTCCAACACTTTTCCCTTTCCATCTCCTCTCCCCCACAGGAAGCCGAAAAGGAGTCCAACTAGCAGTAGGGAAACCCACATCAAGTCCCAATCAGTATGGAACATAGGTATTCACTAAAAAATTGGAGAGTTTTGGATGATTGAAAAAAGAGATTAGCAGGATGTGCGATTTTCAAATCCACTATATCAGGCTACCAAAAAGTAAGGTAGAGGGGAGATGTACAATGGTTATTCCCATTTCAGTTTATTGCTTAAAATATCCCAAACAATAGGTTTCAAACCTTTTTCTACACCATTGTATCAATTCAAACATAACCAATAGGTGAAAATCACATGTTAAAAAATAAGAGCACTTAATAGGCAGGTAAAGAAAACGCAAAGTGCCATACCAAGCATTATTCCATCCTACAAAAATCTAGTATACGGTCCACCTTCTTAGATTTAACTGAACTATAACAGTTCAAATCAAATCACGAGTATGAACTATAAATAAAACAGTAAGGAGAGTATCACCTTGATAGCGCATACAATTTTCCAACCTATGTGATAGTAAGTTAAGTATAGCTACAATTATTACAGACTCTAGGATCACCCTTTGGCGTTGCATGTCAGATTCCTTTCCATAAAAAAAAATACAAAGATATTCTTGCAATGAGAACTCACAAGTCCGGTGCCAGCTTCATCTCTTAAGAAAGCTGCATCACTGTACCGCTCTTCCTCTACGGCCCTCTGAAATATTCGGAAGCAAAATAAAGAAAGTCCGATGGAATGCAAAGAGAAAGCAGAAAAAAGAAAGACAATTGGACTGAAAATTGATACATTTAGATTTGATATGACCGTTCCAACAGTGTCATCCTTAGCTACAGCTGCAATGGCCACCTTAAGCGTAGCCGCATCATCATAATCCTCCAACTTCACAGCATTACCAATGCGAGACTGTTTCGTTGAGCACAAAAACAATTCATAGTTATACAGAATTTATAAATAAATATATATAATAAAGATTAAGTGTGAAATTAAATGATATAAAAAATATTAAAATAATAGTATTAGAAGTTGAAATGTAATTCTAAAAACAAAATAGATTGTCAATTTATCATTATTTGCTAAACTGGTGTCATAATTTAAAGAAACTTCAAATAAGTCCTTGAAATTTGTCACTATTTCAGATACTTCTCTTTTAATCTCTAAACATGCGCTAATATTTGACAAATTACACCTTTTAGAGACTTATTTTATTTTATTAATCAAAACAGCCTTTTACCGGAAAATTCACAGCAACATTTGTACTTGGCAGAATAGCGATATACCTTGAGAATGCGGAGGAGACGCTCCTGTTCCTCGACCTCGTGGAAGCGGTGGCGCCACCGTTCCCAATCCCATTCGGAGTCTTCCACGGAGGCCGAACAGCGCACAGAATTGAATCTGCTGAGGGAATCGGAGACGGCGTGAGATATGGAAGGAAGTGGAAGCGAAGGTGTGGAGAACGAGAAGAGGAAAGTGGAGCACAATTTGGAGTTTGGGAAGTTGAAGTGTTTTTTTATTGTCGTTGGAGACGACGACGACGATGTTATGGAAGCCATGGATGCATGTGTGAGTGCCATGAGTGATGAGTGTGTGAAGATGTGACGACGAGAAAATGTTGGAATGGAAACAAATAAATAAACATGAGGATGCGAAGGTCACGCTCGCTATGGCAACAAACAGTGGTTTCAGTTGTTTCAGTTCAGCACCAAGGGATAAAGTGTGACATGCTGTTACACTACTTCTTAAAACTACAAAATTTATAAAATAAAATAAGTTTTTATTTGTAACAGATTTCGTTTCTAAATTAGCCACTAAATTTAATTTTTAATGTGATTTTGATTTCTAGAATAATTTTAAATTTTTTATTGAGTTATAGTACATAAAATATTACTATTATTATTATTATTTTAAATTGTATTATTACTTTTTTTTACTATATTCACAACTTAAAACCTAAATACTTACTAGATCAAACATAAATATTTAAGATGTGCTTTTAAATATTAAAAAATCAGATTTAAAAGTCAATAATTTAATTTATATTCTTAAAATGCGTCAACCATATACGGTTAATTAATTGACTGTGTTTGTTTACATTTTCTAAAATTATGTTGAAATATTTAAATATTCTTCTTAAAATATGTTAACCGGATATAGTTAATTGACTGTTTGTTTATATTTTTCAAAATTATGCTGAAATATTTAAATATTCTTCTTAAATGCGTCAACAATATTCAGTTAATTGATTTTTTTTTACATTTTCTAAAATTATGTTGAAATATTTAAATAGTCTTCTTAAAATGCGTCAATCATATACGTTATTTGACTCTTTTGTTTACATTTTCCAAAATTATGTTGAAATATTTTTATATTTAGTTTATTTATTGGTGTAAAATTAATTTTGAGAAATTTCATATTCTATAGAAAAATTATATTGAATTATTACAATAATCAAGAAGGTCTCGAATTTTAATTTATCTTTGATATTGGTTAATAATATCGTGAGGTGATAGATATTTTTAGTTATTCGAATTTTTCTTTATCTTTTTACGTCATTCCTAATAATGTCGCGATTGTTTAAGTTATAGCTTATTATGAGGTGAGTAAGAGTAATAAAAATAATACTATTATTATTTGAAATTGTATTATTACTTTTTTTACTATATTCACAATTTAAAACTTAAATACTGACTAGATCAAACATAAATATTTAAGATATGCTTTTAAATATTAAAAAATCAGGTTTCAAAGTCAATAATTTAATTTAGTTATAAGATTTAATTTGAAAATTTATATGAAATCTTATTGTTATAGTCTTAAATTTAGTCAATAGCTATTATTATATAGTCATTTAATAAGTATTAGAATAATCCTATTTCATTCACTTTTATTTATTTATCTAGTTAAAAAAATCAAAACAGCAATAATATAATATTACGAAGTAAAGTTTTGAATGAACTACGATCAAATTTAAATATTCTTCATAAAAATGTGTCAACCGTATACGGTTAATTAACTGTTTTGTTTATATTTACCAAAATTATATTTAAATATTTGAATATTTTTCTCAAAATGCGTCAATTATATACATTTAATTGACTGTTTTGTTTATATTTCTAAAATTATGTTGAAATATTTAAATATTTTTCTTAAAATTCGTCAACCGTATTTAATTAATTGACTGTTTTGTTTACATTTTTCAAAATTATGTTGAAATATTCTTCTTGAAATGAAAACCGTTAATTGACTGTTTCGTTTACATTTTCCAAAATTATGTTGAAATATTGTTTAAATATTTAGTTCATTTATTGGTCTACAATTAATTTTGAATAATTTTATATTGGATAGAAAAATTATATTAAATTATTACAATAATTCAAAAGGTCTCGAATTTTCATTTATCTTTGATCTTGATTAATAATGTCACGAGAAGATAGAATAAATACTTTTACTTTCTCAAATTTTCTTTTATTTTTTTAAGTGAATAATGTCACGGGATCAATAGGATATGTACTCTCATATTAAAGTTAAAAGTTATTATGAGGTGAGTAAATATAATAAATATTTTTTAATGCAAATATTTATTTTGATTTATAAGATAGTTATCGATCTTTGAATTAACACTATACCGTAATTACATTAATTATTTTGTTTTAAAGAACCTTTATTGGATCCATTTCGTCCACAAAAATCCATAAATAATCTTAATCAAGACCCACTTAAAAAAATAATATTCAATTTTTTACTCATTTATATAGTGAAACATAAAGTAAAGTTTGAGTTTGTCTGTTACACGAAGTAAACAAAACTTGATTGAATCTTTAACGAATCACAGCTAATTAATTTACATAATTGTACCAATTTACTTTAGATATAATTTTTTTTTATTCCAATTGAAAAACTTTCTTACATTTTAAAGTTTTCAAATCTAAATTTTTAATAAAATTTTAGGTCAGACCGTATTTTAAACCGACGTAAAATAAAAGATTTATATTAAAAATTAAATTCAACATAAATTTACATCACTCATATTTACGTTACAGTGTTAACAAGATGTAAACAGTTAACAAACTTAAAAAATACTACGTACTGTGTAGTTTAGATTATGTATACTTGTTGATTATATAATATTAAAATTTATTTGGATATATATTATAAATTTTAATTGAACTCTTCTTTAACTCTAAATCTAGATAGACTCTATACTATCAATCATTTTAAGGTAGAACAATATTAATATTAAGTAACCTAATTTTAACTTAAATAATTTGTTAACATCCATTTATTTTAAATCATTCTCTAGTAATAAAATATTATATCAGTTTCTTATAAACAATTAATATTTATCTTCTCTTATCGGATAATCTCGATATCTCGACTCTTATTTTGAATTTTTGATAACAAAGTTCACTAATTTGGATTTGAGTTGGTTCTCATTTGTGGAATATAGACTCTCATCTATCTTATTTGGTTAAATTCAACTCTCGACTTTTAAATTCGAATCCAATCTGAGTAGGTATGTATATACAAAGAACTTATATAATAAAGTCAAAATCCATTATTTTAATTATCAAATAAAAATCACTTTACTAACCTCGATCACTTTTTAACTTAATTGAATTTTCATATCTTATAATTATTAAATATACCATACATGTTTTAAGTTTACTCTGTTTACTAGTCTTTAGTGCGGTATTTTCTTATTTTATTATTTGTCTATTTTAATTTAACTTTTTATTATACTGAGAAACTCTCAATCTTTCGGTCTTTCAGCCACAGTACATTATATATAAAAATAAAATTAAAAATAAAATAAAATAATATATTTAGTTATATAATGGTGGTATAAAATTATAAAAAGCGTTTGCATACACGTGTCGAGAGGAATAAGAAGAGGATACCGACACATGTAAGTTGTTAAATGGGATTGCATGGCTTGAATGGCAGGTGAAGAATCCCACGCTGGAGAAGAAAAGTGTGACACAGAAAGCTGGAATTGGAATTGAAATTGAAAAAAAAAGTGAGAAAGAAGAAAAATGAGAATGAAGAAATTATATTAAGACAGAGTTTGTTATATTAGTTACGAGTTGAGAAGTAGAATTGAGGAGTGAAAATGCGTAGAGAAGGTGAAGCTGAGAGAGAAAACGTTCCTCTGCTAACTGCAAGTTCGAGCAGGAGAAGGGTGAGAACGAGACTCAGAACCACACCAGATTCTTTCTTGTCACTCTGCAGATGCTTCAGCTTCCTCGTCGTTCTATCTTCCATCTTCTGCATCGCCGTTAATGTCCTCTCTGCAATTCGCTCATTCAGAAACCAATCCGATGTCTCTCTCTCTCTCTCTCTCTCTCTAAAATATAATATTATTCGCTTCGTCTTCACTCTTCATTGCGTTTTGTGTTGTGTATTTCAGATTTTCGACGGCATATTTCGGTGTTACGCCGTTTTCATAGCGTGCTTCGTGGTTCTGGCTGAGACGGAATGGAGCTTCATCATCAAGTTCTGGAAGGTTAATTAATTAGTTAGTAGTTTTCTTCTTTTCTAATTTATTGCCATTGGAACGTGGATGCTGACCTAATAAATGATGTTGCTGCTATCTAATTTCACGCATCTCTACAGGTTGTCGAGTATTGGGTTGCCAGGGGTATCCTGCAGATTTTGTACGTTTTCTCTTTATCATTGATGCTTATTTTTTGCTTGTTTATTTTCTTAGTACCTACATTATACACATTGTTATTAATTCTGTTTCATAAAAAAATGTAATGATGTGTGGCATAAAAATCAATCGAAACCATAGACAGGAGTTTTTAACATTAGAGAGTACTTAGTGTTTAGCTTGTAGACGTTTTTGAGTTCAGCACACTTGTATTGCATCATTGGATAGCTACTGCTGCCTGTTATTAGTGTCCCAATAAATGTAGTGTAGGGCGTCGAATTGCAAGATTTTTGTTGTTTGTGTTATGAATTTATAATGCATATATTTGGTTTATTAGCCGTGACTTTTTATGTTCTGAAGTGTTGCAGTCATGACTAGGGCCTTCCCTGACTATAGTGGGGAGCGAAAAGTGCTTATAGTTCTTCAGAGCATAGCGTGCTATATGCTTCTTGCTTGTGGCGTAATTTACGTTGTGTCGGTAAGATTTTTTAAGAGAACAAACTAATTAGTCAAATGACTTGATTTCTTTGTACATGATTCAAACGAGTTAATGTTTATTTTATATATGTGCAAAGTTATTTTCAATTTGTATTTTTTTTTTTTGTTGATTCTTCAAATTATTTCGCTGCGAGTGCTTTCCAATTAGACAGAGGTTAATATTTATGAAAAGCATCATGACCTGTATTAAACCAGGTTCTATTTACCACTGCTCTTATTTTAATACTTTTCATTTTCACTTTAAAAAATCATTCTAAAATATTTTAACTTGCATGCCTTTTTTTCTGAGCTGATTTACTATCTAAATTGTTTCTGATGCCTTTGGACAGGGTTCCACAGACTAATTATTTTCTATTTGATTAGATTATTTGTGTGTGTGTGTAATACACGAGCTTCCCCAGTCAATATTCTAAGAGTTCTAAATAAGAATTTCTGTTACCTTGTGTTACCATTTTAAGGGAATCCTTTGCTTTGGTTTTCTGAAACGTTCCCTCCAGAAGCAAGAGATATCCAGAGAGCAAGCAGCAAAGGATCTTGAGGTAATATGGCATATATTGTATTGTATCTACGTGCATAACTTAGTAACATAGTAATTGCACTATGTGAAAACTTAAATTCCGGAACCTTTTCCATGACCTTTTATTGCAACCTTTTCTTATCCACCTCATAATAGCCCATGAATTTTCGATTCAAATAAAGATATTAATTAACTTCTACTTCTCTTAATCAGCTAAAGAACAGAGAATGAAATCAATGATTTTAGGGACCATATGATTATTGCTATTTTATTAAAGGATTCTATCTAAAGGACTGTGCCATACTATTGTTCTTTCGGTCATCTTCGATTAGAGGTTTGCTTCTCGTTGGCAACACCATTGTTCTCAGATTGCAAACTACCATCCTTGTTGTGTATTCTTGCCCCATTTCTCCGTCATCTTTCGTGGAGATTGGGCACAGAGATTCATAGCTTGAACTTCTGTTTTCGCTCTTAATACCTAACAGTTCATAATATTATCTCTCAGTACCTTCTCATCTCCGTTTAATTCTGAATTTTTACTAAAAGATCAACCGAAATTTATTTGCTTCTATGAACACTTAACAGGAGTTGGAACGGCGTAGAGAAGAACTTGAACAACTGCTTATAACAGAATAGGTTGAAGCTTTTGAAAGTAGTGCTGATATTGACTCATTACACACTGAACAAACTTCCACAGGCAGTGCTGTTGTCTACTACTATATTTCTTTTTCATTCTATCAAGCAAATGAATAAACATTCTTTAAAGTGAAAAATTTACCAATTGTGTAAACATGTAAAAAGTAATATTCAAAGAGATGTTTTAAATTCGATAAGTTCCCTCGTAACCAATGTTCAGACAAACTCTTGACCATATAGCAAGAATTAGAATTTGATGCCGATATTAACAAAAGTATGAAACTATAACCAGTAAAGAAAATTCATAACTTTAACAAAAATATATAACTAGAAGTATATTTTATCTTTTGATATGTAATAAGTAATTTATTTGATTTTTTATATTTTAAAATATAGTTTTAATATTATTGTTTTAAGATTTGATCTATATGACAAATTTAAATAATCTGAGAAAAGTGAGTGTTACTTTATCCAAATATAGGGAATGTGAGTATTATCTATTAAAAAATTATGTGATCTTAATATGTATTTTAGAATTCTCTTTATAGAATAGATAATTTAAAACTCTTTCTACGAGAGACAATGTAAGTATTATTTAAAATAACTTTATTAAAAATAATTACAATTTCTCCTTAAATTTATTTAACTATTAATTATTTTGTACTTAATTTATTTTGAAATTTATTAATGTTGCGTGGACTCCTTTTCAAATGCTAATGCAAGTCATTAAATATTGTTTTAAATCATATGTCATTGAATATCATCATTAGTTATAAATAATATTTTGATTATTATTTCAATTCATACAGTCACCCCTGTGACTCATGATTTAACGTTAATCAAAATCTCAATCCAAAGATTAATTTATATTTTATATTTATTCTGCTTAATAGAACTAACATATCAATCCATATGCTTCGTATGGATAGATATTTGACTATGGAACTATTTTTTTAAGAGAATCTGTTTAATAAATTTTTAATTAATGATATTCCAAAATTAATAATATTTTTATGTTTGTTATATTACAACTTTCAATTGAATTTAACATATTATTAATATTAAAATTTTAATTTTTTATAATATTTTTATCAATAATTAATATATTAAAAATACCATAACGACAGTTTCAACCCATTCTATTTTTTAAATTAATTTTTAATCGTTGTACAAATTTTCGATTAAAATTTAAACAGAAATAAGCACCAAAAAATATCATTATAATTTATTATCTTATTTATTCACATCAAATAGTTAACAACTAAGTAAATATACTTATAACTTTGAAAATATATCGTTCAAAGATATATTTCAACTTTAAAAAATAAATATTAAAAATTAAAAAACAAAGGAGCCTGGGGAAAATTAAAGCAAGAAAGATAATAAGTGCCTTTTTTTTTGAAAAATTCAAAATCGAAAAAGAGCGCGTTCTTACCGCTGTTTGACGAGTGAAGCGAAGCGAAGGTCTTTGGTTTAGGGTTTGTGAAGAACTCACGGTCGCTCAGCGCCAGGTAAAACTCCTAACCTATTCTACTCTTAACTGTACTTCGCTTTTCATATATTATTACGTTTCTAAAATTCGAATTTTCAATCAGATTCGCTAAGGTTGCCATTGTTCAACATTTGTTTTGATTTTGATTTGTATATTGTATGGCTTAATGCATGTTGAAATCCAAGTAACAGTGTATGCGTGTGTGTGCTTTATTATGTTGGCAGTGAGTTAAAATCTGTGTTGGAAGGGAGAGAAAGGGATGGAAAATGTGTACGCCGAGTTGGATGATGCCAGAGCAGAGGTGGAGAAGCTAAAGGCTGAATGTCGACTCAAAGCTCAACTCTTTGAGGGTTTGAAGCAAGATCGCGCACAAGAATTTCTCAAATTTCAAGAATCCAGGAAGCGGGTTGAGGAACAGGCGCGCGAGCTTGATCTCAAGTCTGAGGAGATCGATGAACTGAAGAAAGTTCTAGAAGATCTGAAGTCTGGTTTGAGCGAAAAGGAAACACAGGTTACGCGTTTGATTTCGGAGAATACAAGGATCCAAGCAAGTTCTGCTGATAGGTTGGTCGAATTGGAGGAGAGTAATAGAGAGCTGGTGTTGGCTTTAGATGAATTAAGAGTAAGAAATGAATCTCTGGAGCAGAATGCTTGTGCCAGCAGTAAAGAAATTTTGAGTCTTAGGGCATTCTTGTTGGCGGCAGAGAAGAAGTGTTCAGAGGCGGAGGAAAAAGTGCAGCATGGTACACTGCTGAAAGGGAGAGACGGTGTGATACTGCAGTTGGAGGAAGAGAATATCAGAATGCAAGATAAGATTAAATGGAGGAATGAACAGTTTAAACATCTTGAAGAAGCTCACGACAAGCTTCAAGTTGAGTTCCGATTGTGCAAGGAGGAGTGGGACAAGGAGAGATCTGCATTGCTCGAGGAAATGTCGTCCTTGCAGGTTAGGTTGGATTCTCAGACAAGAAGTGTGGAGAGGTTGCAGTCCCGTTTGGAGATGTGTAACCATGCGTTGGCTCATGAAGAGAGCAAGAGGAAACTCCTGGAGGCTGAAATATCTGAGTTTAAGACTAGTTTTGAGAATGTTTATAGTCAGTGTGAGGAGAAGAAGTCAGAGATACAACAATTAATCATTCTGAGGAATGATGAGATAGCACAGCTGAGAAACTCACTAGGGGAGAAAGAGATGGTGGTGAGAGAACTGGATCATAAAATTGTTCAACTTGAACAGGATAATAAGGAATTGGGAGATTTACTTAAAGAATTCAGGGAAGCTCAGATCAATAATGGTGGTGCAAATTCTCTGACATCAAAGCTCCGTAACAAGCTTAGACGGTTGGAAGATGTGCATAAAAGCTGTGCCTCAATTCTGAAGTCTAAAGAATCTCAATGGGGTGATCAATTGAAAAAGATGGAAGCAGATATTGTTACATATAAGTCCGTACTGACCAATAAAGAACAGGAAATATGGAAGCTTCAGATGGAATTGGAAAATTGTTATTGTACCGTTGAAGAGAATCGTATGGGACTCTTGATCTTTAAATCAGAACTTGTTGAGACTTACTCGAAATCATTCAGTGCAGACTCTGAGAAAGCATCATTTGGTGTCAAAGAGAGTGAAAATAGGATTCTAATTTCTACAGAGCAATTGAAAGTGAAAGACAATTCTCTGAAAAGTATGGCAGTGCAACATTCTCTGCTGGTGGAAGAGCTTGAACAATACAAGAAAAAGCTTGAGGAATCATCTGAGGGTGAGCTCATGTTAGAGCAACTAATGCAGATGGAATACACACTACAATATGAAAGAAGTGTTGCTTTTGAGGCTCTAGAAAGGCTGGAAATTGAAATAACCTGTAAAAGTGACGAAATATCTCGATTAGATTGTGAAGTACAGGATTGGAAGTCTGCAGCTCAAACCCTTAAAGTTTCCTATGAAGAAATTCAGGGAACTAGTAAAGAGATGAAAACTTCCCTGGAATCAAAAATGGAGAATGAGCGAGCCCTTAAGCAGGCCAATGAAAACCTTCTCTGTTATGTCAAGGATCTGGAGGGAAAAATTGAAGACCTTCTACTGCAGATTGGTTTATTGGAAAGGTGCAGTACCGATAAAATGAAGGAAGTGGAAAGATGCAAGCAGGAGAAAGAGGGTCTTATCCAAATTGTAGGGGACAAGGAATGTTGCATAAAGGATCTACAGAAAGAAATAGCCATCGCCTACTTGAAACAAGAATCCACGGAAAACGAATTTAAAGTTGCAATTCACGCACAGCTGGAAGCAGAGCAAACCCTCAAGCAGGAGAAAGAGATTCTTTTGAAGATTAAAGAAGAGAAAGAACGAACTATAGAGCACTTTCAGGAGCTAGCTACGACATCAGAGCAAGATTTGTTAGATGTGCTATCTTTTTCTTTCTCGAATCAAGTGGAAAATTGGGTTGAGGTCAGTCTGCTTAGGGATGCCTTGAAAAATGCAGAATATCTGGCAATGTTAGAAATTGAAGAAAAGAACACCCGAATAGTGAAATTAGAAGAAGCATTCTTCCATTTAAAGCAAGAAGCAGAGCAAGATTTGTTAGATGTGCTATCTTTTTCTCTCTCGAATCAAGTGGAAAATTGGGTTGAGGTCAGTCTGCTTAGGGATGCCTTGAAAAATGGAGAATATATGGTGATGTTAGAAATTGAAGAAAAGAACACCCGAATAGTAAAATTAGAAGAAGCATTCTTCCATTTAAAGCAGGAAGCAGAGCAGCTTCGAGCATCAATGGAAGCCAGGAAGTTTGAAAATGAAAAATTGATGGATAAACAGCAGACCATGGAATGCGTAATAACGGAGCTCAAGTTTGAGAACGGAAATTTGCTCCAAGACATCATGAAATTATCGACAAATAGGGAAGATATGTTGGCACATTTTGAAGACATACTTGGCAAAATTGGTGAGTTGTCTTGCGGGGATATGCAATTAGTGGAGATGCTGGGGATTGTGTTGAATACTTCTGAAGATGAAAATGAAACAACAATGCGTCTAGTAGATTGTGATAAGTCACACCAGTCTGCTAGAGATGGTACAAATGGTCTTCATATTACTCCCACACTCAGAAAAACTGAAGAAATTTTTGATGGACGATCGCCATTGAGAGAGGTTAATAACCTAGACCACAAGAGGATCCTGTGATCTTGCTGACGAAAAGGCCATAAAGGTATACAATTTCAGAAATCTTTTCCTCTTCGCATTGGCATGTTTAGTTGTTTATAACATAAAAAATAAGTAATATAAGATGAAAATGGTGGCAATGAATAGGCTGCAGACAGGAAGCTTATAAATTAATTTTTTTTGCTGAACTTCGTATCATATTTTTTCCCGCTAAACTGTAACATTTTGAGCTGGATTAACTGAATTTGCTTGAGGCACCAAAAAGTTCCCCATTTTGAATCATGTAAAAAGTTAGTGCTATTTTGTTTCGCAAGACCATAGCTACTAATACGTAATGATTGATATTTTAATGTTTAGTTGTATTTTCAGTTTTTCTTACTTTTGGTTCAAGTTTTTTTCTTCAAATTTCAAAGTTAATTTACTCCTTTTCTCAATCAATAATTTTCCACCTAAAACGCCAAAAGTTTTTTTTTTTTACTTAAATACTTGTGGGTTTAACTGGGTGTTATACTGTACTTTTTCCTTTGATAAGTCATCTGAGAAATTCCGTGGAACATGCAGGTATTGGCCCTTTGCCCGTTTCACTAGCAAGCCACTTCAAACATATTTTGTCTGGCATTAGCAAATGCATATAAAAAGGGAGCGGAAGATAAAAACGCAATATCGGTCTGCATTCTTTTGTTTTAGTTCTTAGCAATATCTGTCTGTATTCTATTGTTTAGGTTTGGATCAAATTAGTAGTCAGACCTATTTAACAGTGTTGGCAACATTCTTTCCAATTCTTTTGCCATATGGTCTAAGACTATTTAATTTATTGTATTCTTTGTTAATTTATGCAGAAGTTGCACTGACTATTTTTAGCACAACATAAATTTATTAGTACCAAACTAAACTAGTGTACTATTTAGTGTACAGAGTCTCTAATTTTTTAATCCATACAGAGAAGAGAAGAGAAGAAAGAAAGGCAGAGAGGTAGAGAAGCTGAATTCTGCAAACTGGAATTTCATCTAACTAAAATTTCGCTAAGTGACTACAATACAACAACCACCAATTCATGAATTAGTTTCTGATTGAAATGCACAGAATTCCAGTCCAATATTAAAGTACAAGCTGTTTGAAATACCAGGTTTCCCATGGGCATATACGAGTCTGTGTCTTTGCTTCCTTTTATTTCAAGGGCAACGACTGGCACAAAAAATATAGTGTGGTTCTGAGTAAAATCCAGAGAGAGAAAACTCAATTGGATGTCAAAAATCATGCAGCGGGGTTGGAAGTATCTGGCTTGTTCTTCTGCGAAGCATTCCAGTTTTGAGAGAATTGGGCAAGACCAGACATTAGAGACTCAAGATTTACCCCATCATCAACCAAAATGCTAGTTACTCCCATTTTAGAGACCTATGGCAATATTACATGATTATGATGATGATGATTCAACGAATTTAGAAGAAAAGGTGTGAGAGTATATATTATTATTACCGAATGGATGTTCCTATTCTCATCATCGAAAAAGAGCATGGAGCTGAAGGGGACAGCAGTCCTGGAATGAATTCTCTGAAAATGATCCGTTTTATGTGTCCAACTGGAATATATTTCCTGAAGAAACCACAATTTACAAGAGAAACAAAATTAAAGTAAAAAGCCTATGCATGGTGTGTTGAATTCGAATTGAAAAAAGCAAGATGAGTTCAAGAATTCACCTGCGCAACGAAGAGTGAGGAGAGGTTCAATTTGTTGAGGAAGGCTATTGCTGTGTCAGCGGTTGGTGAGCGAGAAGCGATTGCAACGTCAATGGCTTTCTCTTTGAGCGCTAACAATATGCCTTTGGCGTGAGGATACAGAGAGGGCATTTCACGCTTCGATCGACACTCACTGAATTGTGAACAAGATTCATTTCAAAGATTAGAGAGTGAAAACAAGATTCATTTCAAAGATTAGAGAGTGAAAACAAGATTAGGTTAAGAAAAAGAGGGTAGGAAGTAGGAATGAACCAGTAGAAAGGCCAGAGAGTGTAATCGAGATCGAAAACCACCAGCTTTGGAAGAACCTCAAACTCTTCGATTATCTTCAGCGCCTCACGCTTCACCTTCTCCGTCTTCTCCTCCATTTCTCTCTCTGTCTGTGCGTGTGGATTCATTTTTATCTTGACTTATATGGACGGCGGATTAAGGATTATGAGTTAATTAAACTGGATTAGTTTTCATCCTGACAAAATATTATAATTTTAAAAAATATTATTGTGTTAAAACGCATACTTGTGATAGAACTTAAATATTGAATCTCTGTGTTTAACAGTTAAAATTAATTTTATTTATGTTATTATTATAATTTATTTTAAAAAATTTAGTCAAAATGATTTGTTAACGTTGGATAAATAAATTATTTAAAATATTCCTTGTTTCGAAGTTTAAAATTAGTAATATTTTAATATTTTTTAAATTGTAAAAACTAAAGTATAAATAAAATAGTTATATAAATTCTTACAAGAGCTTACATTTGTTAATTACAGCGAATTATATTTAAAAGTAACGTTAAAGTAGAACATAAACATTAACGTGAGCAACAAGGAATATAAATTATGTAAGATAAATATTAATACATATAATATCTAAAATATTAGGATGTAAAATCACAAATTCATATATTATATAATTATAAATTATATAAATTAATAATAAAGAATGACTTTATATATTATATAATTATATAAATTATATAAATTAATAATAAAAATTTATGTGTAAAATATGTTTCAGTTTTTATGGATAGTTAAAAAATTGTCTTATTTTTATAATATTTTTTTTACAGAAAAATATTTTCATAACTAGTTAATTTTTTTATATTCATAATAAAATATTATATAATAAATTTGAATTTCTAAAAAATTAATATATTTCCTTTTTAAAATTATGTTAAAATTAGAGATCCAACAAATATATACATATTTTTTAATTGAGCATTTAACTGATAGGTATCACAGGCACATCCTCATAATGTCTAAATTAAAAAGTGCCAGAAAAATTATGACAAAAAATAGCATTAAACAATTTTATACGTCATCCTGCAATGGTGAGGCGAAAGTATTTAGCAGATTGCTTCACCGTTTGGGGCCTGAAGTTGGTATGAACAAAGCCCCTTTTAATCTATTTCTCTGCAACGTCATTTCAAATATTTAATTTGCCTATCTATAACCATCTTCTGCGCCTAATCCTATTCACAATACAAGAGACTAAACACAAGCTTCTTTTGGCATGCTTCTGGTGAGTCTGCGCCTTGAACCACCACCTTCGATCATAATCTTTGGCCTCTTCGCATCTGCTTCATCACATTCAAATGCTACTGTCTCTTTCTTGTCGCTAACTAAAGTATCTTGTTCATGACTCGTCGTCTTCTGACTCAAATCAAGTATTGGATGGGTTACTGAATTCATATATTCACGGAATGAGGAAGGAGACTCAACAATACTCACATCAGCATCATGCTTTGGCCTTTTGGCATCCGGTTCATCAGATTCAAATGCCACTGGCTTTTCCTTGTTAACTATAGTATCCTCCTCTTCTAGACTCGCCTTCTGAGTAAAATCAAGTATTTGATGGGTTATTAATGAATTCATATATACGAGTGCAAGGAATGAGGAATGAGACTTAACAAAACTCACATCAGCATCATTTGCCCCTGGAGAATCCGGAACAACATAGTCTGTAAGCTCCTCAACAGAGGTCGATAAACACTCAACTACTGTCTTGTCTTCAATTTTGGACTCATCGATTTTGTTAAGAGGCTGGTCTTCATGAGTACTTGTATTCAATGGGAGCCAGGATAATGTAGTAGATGTTCTTGACTGAGAATGGTTTTCAAAAGCTTTCACAAAATTTACAGAAAATCCATGCTGCGATGATTCTGATGCTCCGTGATCTTTGCTGGCATATGATGTGGATGGGAAATCATATACCAATTGGGATTTCTCCCTCTCTACTGATAAACCAGTTTCCTCATCAGATTCATCAATTTCCTGTATTAGAGCATGAAAAGTGAAATTCTTCAGTTGGTATAGCAACATATTTTCATATCCTAAGCAGATGAATAACTAGGGTGACCATTTTATTTCTTCATTTCTAATCTTAATTCTAATAATTTAGATGGTGAAAATGAGAAAAAGAGGGGTAGTTAAAAGCATGTAATAAACATAGAAAGTTAAAATCCGAATTATTCAATTCATTTACCTCTAATGGTGACAAGAAGCCCCTCTGATCACAAGCCGACATCTGCAGACAATCAGAATGTGAAATTACTTGCAAGTCGTCCTCGGAAACAAGTGCTGGTCCTCCCAAACACGATGAAACTCTTCCAGGTGAAGCCGAAGCCGCTGGATGCTGAATATCAGCAGTCTCTAGTTCAATAGAGGAATTTAAAGGATTTTTTACACACCACAAGTCTGAATAGCAGCATCCCCCAAGGGAATCTTCTTCCACTTTCGTCTTTACAACAATGGCAGGGTCTTCAGAAGGAAGACCTTTGTCAAGACAATCGGTAGGACGTGATTCCAAAGAATTATTTTCAAATATATCATAAATTAGGTTCTGTATGTGAGATCGTTTCAGAGAAGCCTCTGGTGGAGGAAACCAATTACTACTCAACTGGAAATCATGAGAAGAAATGTAACTGTGACTTAACTGTTGTATAACATGAACAAAGTAAACATGTCACACAGACGATGGCGTTTAAAAAAAATGCAGGTGCCAATTAAAACAGATGCATGTAAGAATGACAACAATTAAGAAATATCATTCATCTAAATAACCAAATCAATATAATAATGTTAAATTCACAACAGTGAAACACACATCTGACACACCCAAGCACAAGCACCAAACGATCTGAAATTCAAGGCCTCATTTTAAAAAGGGAAAAATAGAGTATAAAAAACACTTAGGAAATCAACTGGTCTCACATATATACCTCAGTTCAGGTTCTCTAATGTCTTACCAAATTCAGAAAAAGACAGAGGAGCATAGCAGCATGCATTTTGTCATGAATTTCCTAAAGTTTTCTCAGCTGACATAATACTTGATGGAATCAGCCAGAGCATCAACAGATTACAGAATCATGAAAGCAAGATACAACGGACAATGGTGCTACTTGAGAGAAATTTGAAAGAAAGTCAAAGAAAAATTATATCACTGGAAATGCAAAATGAGACTACATATCCTGTTCAAGTTTTAATGCCATGGGAAGTCACTTACAAAGTCAGAGAACTTCGTAATCATAAAAGGGTTAAAGTTTCCAGGAGCTTCTTCCAGAAAACGTTCCACATAATGGAGCAAAAAGAGGCCACAATCGTATAAATTTTCCTGCTGAGGCAGCTGAAATAGAAAAGGAAGGAAAAACCAGTCTAGTAAAAATTGCACTGGATTACTTATGTGGAATTTAATAATAGACTACCTCAAGTGAGATGAATCTCATTTGTAGAAATTTAGAAGAAACATCATCCACCACATTACTGTGCCTCTCTTTCCATTCTTCACATAGGTAACTGTCATTACAAAATATATAAAAGAAAGCACTGTCAGATTCTGCACAAGGACAGAAAGCAGATGAATTCTACTCATACAAGTTTGTAATTAATTAAAATGGACTTTCGTTTCTACTGAATTTTCTGTACTAGCTATTTAAATTCCTGTGAGGAAATATATCTGTCAACAAAGCCTTGTGAAACCATTTAAGCCCAAGGTTCAACCTCAGACAAAATATCAATACAAGTTTTAAGCTATTTGCCACTTAAAATTAAACTTCACTGATCAACACTTAAATGTCTTGAGGTAGTTGTTTGATATGGACTCTAATGTCACATGTGGTTGACAACATTAACAGGATTGACTATTATTATTATGCTGGTAGTGTTGGGCTTGGCAGAAGTTTGGTGATTAGTGATTGACTATGGTGGGCAGAGTCACCATTCATTGCTAACTGTTTGGTAGGGTAAGGGTTAAAATATGAGATTTCAGTGACAAGTGGCAGTGGGTTAAGTCAACAAATCAACTTCTGGCAATGAAAACTGCTGACTACATTCTAGTGATTCATGATAGTGACCAAAGTAACCATTCATTGTTAACTGTTGATGACAAGTAGCGTCAACAAGTCAACTGTTAGTCAATTCGAAAGGTGACTACTTTCGAATGATTAATATAGTCGCTTAAGTAACTGTTGGAAAACTACTGTCATGTAAAGATATTGGACACCAGTTATATAGGTGGGGCAATTCCATTAATCTATAGTATGTTACTTTCTTTTAAGTCAAATTACAAAAAAGGTATTCAAACAACTTCATATAGCATTCCAGTCATTAAAACAAAATGTCAATTTTTGTATGGATTGAAATTATGAGAAGAGGGTAATATTTATTGGACCTCCAAATTGACATTGACTAGAAAATAGAAGGTGGACATATATGTCAATCTCAGTTATCAGCAAGCTACCTTTGAAAAACATTCTTCAGACCTTTATGGCTTCCTTTTAGGGAATCCATGTGCAAGATGCAAGGTACTTTGGAAGATTCATTAATTTCTTCATCTACAATACAATCAAATAAATAAAATGGTAAAATTCAGCGAATAACAACAGAAGAATAACTGAAAGGACAGATATCTTGCCTTGGCAGCATGTCACTTCACCAGGATGACAAATGACAATCAAACTCCAGTGAAGACTGTCATCAAGAAACATTAATGATTCTCAAGATGTGAAAAAATCGTATCTTCAAGTAAGATGTTCTCTTGGACTCTCTTACCTGTAGTTTATGGGAATCAAGATATAATCCTTTTCAAAAAGGTTAACTTTCCTAGTCCATTTGCGTACACGCTGAAATGCCGCTCTACCATCACAAGCACTTGATGGATCTTTGTCTAAATCAGCAAGCTTGCGAAAGAAGAAGCTATTGAAAAAGTGAAAATGGTCCTGTTCATCAGTAGGGAGTTTATTTTTCAAATACCTATAAATAAGCCAAATTTAGCAAATGTCAGTTCATACGCAGAGGAAAGTCTCAAACATAAGGGGACTATTCTATTTCAAGTAAAAAAAAATGTCAAGGAGTGCTTGTTTGGATAGATTTTTTTGGCAATGAACTTTTTTCACAAGATCTCGAGAAGTTGGCAAACAAAAGCAATTTTTTCTACCAAGATAAAAAATGAAGATACAAGAATCAGTGATGAGAGTAATAAAGATCACATATGTACATGCATGTACAAGAGAAAGGCAGAGAAAGAAAGGTAGGCGAACACCACTTTCTGACTAATATAAGTCAATTATAGCAGCATTCTTGAATGCATAAAAAAAGTTTCAATTTCCACTACCATGCTTACTTGATATAAAAGTCGATGATGGTATCGTTAATGAATGTCTGCGGCTGTAAAAGCTCAAGATCTCTCTTACTAATAGAAACAGCATCAGGCTCCCCCTTTGGATAAATAACTTCATCAAAAGCCTCATCAAAACTGCATAATATAAGATCACAAACAAATAATTTCTCATCAATAATTAAGATAGTTCGAAAATATTTGCTAAATAAATGCAGTGGCAAGAAAAACCAAGTTAAGGGCAAGGACACGACCTACAGTTATTGGTTTACTCAAGAATAAAACATCACAAAAGTTCAAGCTATCAAATGCAAGCTCATAAATTTTTTTGGCTAAACAAAACTCCTAATTCTTTTTTACTTTCAGCATGGATCAATAGTGCTAGCCCCCCTTCAGCTGAAATTTAATATAATTGGGATAATGAGCATGGAAAAATTTAATTTAATATAATTGAGATCAATAGGGTGGATTCAACTTTTGAATGCTTGACTGAAGAGATTCAAATACTGTGTTAAGAACCAACTCTCAACAGCATAAGATATTAGGTGCATTCTCATGTATTTTTTCATCATACTATATAACCCTAAAAGTACAAAAAATTATATAAAGCAGCAAGATAAACAATTTACTTCCAATAGCTAGGGGCTCAAGAAATTCGGGATCATAATCAAAGGAAGTAACAGAGACAACTGGTGAATTACTGTAATGATGAATCGAAATTATAAAATTTATTGATATAACACTCAATGTAACAAGGATCATATTTCTAAAAACAGAAGCAAAAAAGTTGGACTTACTTGGGAAAATAACGATTCTGAGAGAAAAAGTAGTGTTGCCCCAATGCAGAAATATTTCCACTGTTATCTGCATCACTGCTGCATGGGGGAATAATAAACAACACTAATTAACACCTTATGATATTGAGCAACATACTTTGGAACAGTCAAGTACAGAATTTGACCATTTAAGTAACAAACTTTTGAACAGTCAAGTACACTAAGCACCCAAAAAACCACCATATTGAAAGACAAAATTTGGACAACATTTCAAAAAATAACAGCATTGAAAACTTATCATAATCGAAATCAATGTCACCACAATGGAAACTGAAAACTAAATAGGATGAGTACTAAAATATAATACCAACTGATATAGACATATATGATCTCTATATCACCCTCGTGAAATATACTGTACATTAACTAAGGCAGAGAGAGACCAACATAATGTACATGCACCTTCAGGCTCGCTCTCATTTCCTATGATCAGTGATGATAAGAGAATTTGGCATGCTTTTTTTTATCCATAAAAATTTAATTCAGGTATTGCAATTACAAAATATATATTTTACACTCCAAAAAATTACAAATAACATTCTTACTCAAAAAGTGTGCTCCATATATCTGTGTATCTTGTGTCCAATAGTTTGATTGCTTCTTCTGCCTTGTACCAAAAGGAATCATAGACTGCAAACTTTAACAGCTTAAAGCCTGCATAAACTTTCAAGCAATGCCGAAATATTATAGCAAGATTATCACAACCCCTCCCCTCAAAAATAAAGAAATGAAAATTGTAACCAGCAAAAAGTAGGGAATCTAACTAAATTATTCCTGAATAAGAAGGGAATTTATTATTATGAAATATCAAATAAAGTAAAATAAATGAAAGGAATATCATCATATCCATAGTTGTCATTGATTAAGAATTTCAAATTTTAAAAAATAAGGAGAGATCAAATATACTTTGCATTGATACAAAAAAAAAAGAATGAAAGCATAATTATTGAAAGTAGTCACACCTGGATTTTGATTTGTATTTCCAGCTTCACTATAATCTTTTGATTTCAGAAGAAGGTTGATCAAGGCTGTTTCAATCTAAAGATAGACGAAAATCAAATTTATTTGTAAGAGAGATAAGAGATTAATAAAAGAAAGATGAGGGTGAGGGTTTGGGGTGGGAGCATTCAACTTACATTTCCAAACCAACATGATTCAATTTTTATGATATCTTGAGTTGACCACTCAATTTTCAAAGTTTCCCTAGTTCCATTGATTGTTAAGCCTTCAAGTTTCAGGGAGTTGCATGAGAATGTTAACTGAGACCTAGTGGAATACAAATCCTCGAATTGAATAAAATCAGGGATGACATCAACCACCTTTTCTATATCATTCTGCACGGGAAGAAACCAGTACGCTTTACCAGAAATATCTAACCAACATTAAAAATACTAAGTTCGTACATACATCATTTGATGTATCAAAGAACTAGATTAAGCATTAGAAAATAAATCATTTTAAGCCAAATACTATTAAATAAAAATAAATCCAACAAAAGACCAACAATTATATGTATGTACAACAATCACTGTTTTAAGAACTGTCTTTTAATGAGTTGGCCAGATCAGAACACACATGCAGACCAAATGAATTGCAGAGCATCAAAAGGGTGGTAAAATAGCAGATTTTAGTTCAAAAAATAAGCTGGGGGATCTATGAAGCATTAAGAACGTAGAGATTTTAGAAAACCAAATCAAGTGCAGAATATCATTCCACTAAATAAAACGGAAACAAATAATTCCATTTCGTATAACATTCCTTCCAATTTCAAAACTATTCTACGATAAATTTTCTGATGAATAATTATCTTTCAACATCGGCAAGTGTAAATGTGCTTTCCACAACACTAGTGTGCGTACAATGGTCTTTGATTTTATAGTTTTCATTTTCACTCTAACAAGATATTCCATTTATAGGAAGAAAATATCAGATGAGAAGAAATCAGTTCCTGTGAGAAATGAAAACTACCAGTTTAGATCGTTAGATTATATTTGAATGCTGAAGATTAAAAGATGAATGCATGAGTTTTTTATGTCATCATGTGACCAATAACTTTTTATCTTGATCATGTGTGTATGAGTGTGTATGGAGTCCAGATTTATAGTTCTCATAGATCAAAACACTTCTTAAATCAAGGCACACGCCTCTGTTGTCTTCTACATGCAACGATTCACCATCCAGATACATCGACACTAATTGCCTTCCTTGTTGCCTCAGAGTGCTACGTGTCAATTCACACTCTGTCCAAGTATCAACAACACAATTATCCACTGTGTCACTGTAGCCTACTCCTCAGTCCCCTATTGGCAACCACACACGCTAATTCAGACTATCATTTCAACACTGGGTATTTTCTAATGAAGAGGTTTTTTTTGTTTGAGTAGCATTTTCTCACGTCAAAATGTTGATGGAAACTATGACTTTGATGTGGCAGTTTCTTGAACAGTACCAAAGAGGGAATAACAGTTTCTTGAACAAGAGACCTTCATCACCTTAAGAAAATTTTAATCTTAGCTATTATTTGTAAATCCAAAGGCTATTAATTAATAGTTCTCGATTCTCAACTTAGGAAGTTTCTCATTTGAGGCTCAACATAAGCTACTGGATGCAGAAATAGTCTTTTAAATGCCATAATCAGATTTATTGCCCCCCTAAAGCAAGAGGGATAAGAGAACATAGAACAAATTTCATTTTTTCCATAATGTAAAAAAAGTTTTGATATATAATCTCCACAGATTACAACGATCAGGTAAAATAAAAACATGACAAGTACACTTACAATTACAAATGCAGCCGAATCATCATGCTCCACTAGCTGGTCTCCAAACTTAACTAAGGTGTACAAAAAAAATCAGAACCGACAATTAGCAAAGGAAAAACCAGTACTGAGAAGCAAAACAATACCACCTCAAATATCATAAAAAAATTCTTAAAGCGGGAAAAAATACCTTCATCTGCAGATGGATTTGAAGTCGATGTAGAAGAAGAACTCGTTTGACTTGCGTCGTCGTCATCAGAAGCCACACCAAGTGACTCATTCTGAAACAGCGTTAAATTAAAGGTCGCCAAAAAGAACCAAGAGTTTCTTTCGCCCTAAGCATGTCAGCATGAATTGCGAAAGGGAAAAAAAAGTAGAGCAGCACCGATTATTACCTTCGAGTCAAAGTCGCTTTCTACAAAATCACTGTAGCCAGACATCTTTTCATCAGCAGAAAGTTGAAGCCGCGTGTCATCATTTTCTTCTCGATTATAACCATCATCATTTCCACGGCCATCATCGTCATCAATAACCTCTAACGGTTGAGCAGCAATTTCCTCCGTGGAGCACTGTGTCATTTCTTCTGATCCACACGAAACACAAGAAAAACACATAAACCATAATCAGACACACAAAAAGGAGTAAATAGTTCGTGCCTGAATGATCAGTACCTTGTTCCTCATCGAGGTCAATATGATCAGCGGTAACGTCAATGGAAACAGGTTTGGAATTTGAACCGCTCGCAACTGCAGATAAAAATGTCGAGAAATGAGAACTAACGAATGAATGAACGAACGAGAAATTGAAAGAGTAGAGATAGTTACTTACAGGCTTGGAGGAAGTCGTGTTTGGTGACAGGGGAAGAGCGAGACCTGCTAGGGTTTTCGACCTTGCTGAAAAACTTCCTAGAGGCTTTCTCGATGCTGTAGTCTTCGTCATTGAACTCGAACACATCGAATTTCTTGGTTGAGGAAGAAGATGATCGGTTGCGCCGAGTCATGAGCGAGTGAGCGAGTGAGAGAGAGCGAGTTGGAGAGAGGGAGAAAATAGCTAAGAAGAAAAATTACAAATGTCTTGCAATATTTATACAGTAATTACATGCTTTTGGTGAAGCAATTTTTGTCTTCTTCTTTCAACGATTGGACCCCTTTCTCACTCTACATTCATCACCACCACCTTCATTCTCTTCTCTGCACTCAAAATCCAAAGTTTATCTCATTCGCAATACAAACTTTAAAACCAAATAACATTCTCTAAATCAGAATAATAGTGATTCCACCATCTTCAGAATCATTCACACCATGCAATATAAATTCATTTCATTCTTTTTCTTCTTCTTTAATTTCTTGTAACCAAATATAAATAGTAACAAAATTATCAAATTCTAACTAAGTTTAAAAACTAAAATAATTAGTTATTATTGAAATAAATTAAAGACTAGTCTAAAAATTAAAAAAATTATTAGTATTTAAAATAATTTTTATTATTAAATAAAAATTTATAAAGTGATTTTTAATTTGGTATTTAATTATTAATTATTAAAGTTTTAGTTATTAATATTTTAAATTTTAAATTAATCTTTAAAAGACTAATTAATACTCATTTATGATTTAAGATATTAGTACTAAAATTGTGATAGTTAACTTAGATTTCAATTTATTGTTATTTAATGAGTTTTTTTAGTGATGGTTAGTGTTGTCTCTTTCTTATCTCTTTTTTACTCTTTTTAAATCAACTTTCAAAATTTGGAATTAATATATTTCTGAAAAAAAGTGTTTATTTGAAAATTGATTTTAAGAAATATTCATTTCTATTTTGATTTTAATATTTTAATTTATAAAAAAAATAGCTATTTCTTTTAGATAAACTCGGCCATATGCCTGATTGAGTCTTCTAAATCAAAATTGTTCAGTTAATAAAACGCATTTACAGTTTTTAATTAAAACAAATTAATACGGTAATGATTAAAATTATAACTAATTTAGCTTTTATTGTGTATGTTTGATTATTACTAAATGAATTAAATTTGAAAAACCTACTTACTTTATTATTGTGTATTATGTTTCTAAATGCATAAAGTGTATTTTGTCAAGTTTTGTACACTTATGTTTGTGCTTGCTTCAGTTTATTTTTCCTACAATTGTGATTTTATGGCTGATTTGTTTAAATTTTGCATTGGAATAAAAGGATGTGGATTGGCAACCTATTGATAACATGGGTATTTATCTTGTCTTGTTAAAATACTTTTTATCCATCGGATTAATTCAATTTATTCATATTTTTCATTACTATCAGTATTTTTTCTTCTAATTTATGTATAAGATTATAGAAAGAATGAAAATGGTTATTTATGTTATCTTAAATATAGATAAAGGTCACATTATACTAGAAAAATAGGAACAATTAGATTATATGAAAGTAAATTAAATTTAATCATATTTAATTATGGTAGAAAAAACAGGTTTAGAGTTACTCGTAATTTTTTTGTTAAGGAAATGCATGTGTTGATAAGTTGACTAATTTATGATTTAGTCATAGAGAACCATTTCATTGGTATAATAAGTTTCCATCTGGTTTGTTGTTAGAATTCTTTATTGAATAGTTATAGTTTATATATGTATCGTTTTTGTTAGCATATGAGTTTTGGTTTATTTTTCCATATTTTTTTTTCTTTTTTTAATAATATTTTTTTATGTGATGGCAGATGATTGTTGTTGTTTGAGATGTCAGCTTAACTGAGATGTCAAGTTGCATAGTGATACCTAATATGAAAACTTTTATAAAAAAAAAAAAAAATAATCTCCCTTCATAATATAGTATAAAGTTTAATATGGTATCAAAGTTGTTAAGAGTTCTACTATGTTGAGATTTGAGTTTATCTTCTTGATTTTTTTTGTGTAAACACGATGTCCTCTACATGAGGGTGTATGTTAGAAATTTTATTTTGACTAAAGATAATGGTAAGGTGTTAAAGCCTAATATTAAGAATGTAAATAATTTATATAAGTGTATTAATAAACATTTTAGTCACTATTTAACTTTTATATTTTTATATATTATAATATTTTGGTCTATTAAAATGCAAAGTTGATATCTAAAAGTGGCCCCAAAACTATATTGGAGTAACTATCACTACAAGAAAATTATTTAATACCAATAATTAGTCAATGTGATTAAGTTAGATACTATTTTATAAACTAAAAAAATTATTAGTATTTAAAGTAGTTTCTATTATCAATAAAATTTTATAAAATAGTTTTTATATTGATATTTAATATCACCTACCAAACTTTTAGTTACTAACTACTTTAAATTCTAAATTAAGTTTTAATTAGAAGCTAATTCAAAATCTAGTAAAATCTTAGTAGCCAAGAAAATCATGAAATAGAAATCAATTTTTAGAGACCAAAATAATTAGTTGTAATAGTAACTAAATTAGAGACCATTTTGGAAACTAAAAAAAAAATTGGTTTCTAAATTAGTTTCTATTATTTTCTATTAATGTTAAATAGTTTCTAAATTGATCTCTAATTAGCAACCAAGGTTTTAGAGACTAAATTTAGAAACTAAATAATTGGTAGATAAAACCTTTGTTGCTAATTAGATACCAATTTAGAAACTATTTAACCATAATAGAAAATAATAGAAACTAATTTAGAAACCAATTTTTGTTTTAGTTTCTAAAATGGTCTCTAATTTAGTTACTATTGGAACTAATTATTTTGGTTTCTAAAAATTGGTTTCTATTTGATGATTTTCTTGTAGTGTAATGATGCCAATATAAAAACTATTTTACATACCAATAATTTTCTAGTTTATAAAAGAGTTAAATATATTTTCCATTATTGTACTATAATGTATAATTGATTTTTGTCGATAATTCAAATCTTACAATTCTTGGATACTTGTAAAATGGGTCCTTCCTAGTGTTTTTTCATGTAATCTTTTACAAAATAATATTTAACTTAGTCATTATAACTATTTTTTTTCTAAATTAGTTATTTTCTTGTCAATGCATGTTTGGTTTTTTCTACATGACTTTTTACAATTAAAAAAAAAATATTTATAACATTATACATTTGATTATCTCACACGAAGGTAAATTTAGTCATATTTATTATATCAACAATTATATATAACAATAAATATTAAAACACTTATCTCAACTTAAAATAAAATATATTTCCGACAAATTAAAATGTCTAACTCATCTCACATTTTTTATTATAAGATGTGAAAAATTTGCATAACTTATCTCTAATTAAGTTTTATTTTCAAAATTTTAATGTACAATTAAAAAATCTAACAAAGTTATGTTAATAGTTTTTCATTTAAAAATTGATTATTTCAAACAAAAATATTTCTCATATCAACCATTATACACAATAATAAAAGATTTAAAAAAATTATGTATACAATAAAATAGGACAGATTAAAATATTTAAGTCACTTCAAATTTTCTACTATAATCTAATTAAGTCTTGTAGACGAGGGTTCGAACACTACATTCACCAATTTCACAATTTCACAATTTAAATTGTCAAACATAGTTAAATAAAGAAAAAAACACATATACATAAATAAAAATAATTTATCCAATTCTAGGTCAATTAGTATCTTTTAATTAAATCATTTTTCATCTAATCGTTGAAATAAAGCTTTATTTATCTATATTATATAGACAATATGTTACATCAATATAAATTTGTTGTATTATTTATATAAATTAAAATTAATGCATATATATATTTTTTAAAATATATTAAATTTTAATAAAATTTGATGAAATGATAATGTAACCGTTAAATTGGTAAAATTATTCTTTATTATATATATATATATATATATAAATAATTTAGAGTAGTAGGTTAAAGTTTAAGTTTAAAGTGATACATTAACCTAGCAAATTTGGAGATGATTATAGCTGAATGCATTACTGTTATGCTAACAAACAGAAATTAGCAGAAAAGAAAAAACTGAGAGACTTTGAAATGACCACCTTCTGTATACATGAATCTTTTCTTTTTCTTGTTGATTCACTCTTCCTTTTTCTCACTAACATTGCTCTGAAACTCTATTTTGAGTCAGAAGGAAAAGGTAGCCTGCAAAGGACATGCATGAAAATAATGAAGTTCCTCACAATGTTCATTCATGAGTTCTAAAGCCATATCAAACAAAACTTCATTGAAACTTACCCCAATGTGAGGGAGGTGTCAAAGGATTGCTCTTGTTCATGCTCATGTCTCTGGACTGAACAAATTTCATTCCTAGAACTTATCCTCTACAATGACAAAGAAGAGGAACTGTAAAAGAGATCACATACTAATAAAAACAGTTCAGCTAAGTGTTTTTGACTGTTAACTGTGATTTACATTGAAAACCAAAGCAGAGTACACTCATAGAATACATTTTACTTTGGATTTCTTAATAATATAGGAAGTGAAAATTTGTTACCTGTTTTAGCAGTCGGTTATCTTCCATGAGTTTGTTTTGCTGCTTAGAGAAATGAGAAGTGATAATTAAGCATCATTGAACCAGATTATTGATGCAGAAGAATTATGACAGCCATACAAAACTATATATGACATTTCTTAGCTCAACATGTCTAAAAGAAATGAACTAATCAACCAATCAAATTCATTACTTTGTTGTATACTAACATACTTGTCCAGTTTATTTTGTTGAGTTACTGAATTAACATGTATTATTGGATTCACAGTGAATTAACATAAATATAGTGTTTAGTAGTTAAATTGTTAATACCTCAATATACAAATTTTGGATTTATATTTGTTTATCGTGTGAAATATTCACATTGTGACTACTAAGTATTAAAACTCTCAACAACAAAAAAATTTCAGCAAAGAATAAATAAATTAAAAAAAATATTTTGAAAATGTCTCAACTTTTATATAATTTCCAAAACCACACTTCTAAAATTACAATCCAAAAGCATTACAAACCAGCAAAATACAAACAAAAAATTCAAGTAGTTATTGATGCATGATATAAATCAATCATATTTATACTAATGATTTACTTTTCATTAGACATATTAATTTAATTAATCTCAATGAAATGAGATTGTGCTGATACGAGTGTAATTGAATTTGGATCTTTTAAACAAAAAATTAGGTTTGAATCTTGTAGATAAATACAATATACTATGGAAAGAAACTTTACTAAAAAAGCTCATAAACTTTATTAAAAAAGCTAAGACGTTGTTTATTTAAAGATTGACCTTTAATAAAGTCTACATCACATTTATGACATAATAAAAAAATCCTAATACCTAGTAATGTTTTTGTTTGTTGGTAAGTGAAATTGTGGTGGGTAATCACACAAGAATTTATGTCAAATTTATTCATAAAATATATTAAAAGAAGTTAACAAATTTGAGACTGAATATATTTTAAGAAGCTCAAATAAATTCTATATAAAAGCTGTTTAAACAATCCATGTCTAGATTCTAGGAGTGTTAATGTAAACTCTGCAGATCTGCATAAAATTCATTATACTAACATGATGCATAATTACTATATGATATTTTTTAGTGAAGCATAGTTGAATAAATGCTAAGTATAACTATAATTAGAAAATTTATATGGTGTTTACCTTTTGAGTAAGGATATTGATATCTCTTATAAAGTTTTGAACCTGAAAGACATAGCAGAAGTTGAATGTTAAAGAGTGTGAGCAGAAATGTAAATTTGTGTAAGGTAGAGAAGAGTGATGAACCTTGGCTTTATAAACACAGTTCAAGGATGACTCAAGTCGTCCTTCTAATTTCTGTAGTTCCTTGAAGCTCAATCCTTGCAGTTCTTCTCCATTCAGTTGTCTAAGATCAAAGTGTAAAATTACAATACATGGAATCATAAAATAAACCCTTTTGTGTTGAAATCATCAACATTTTCCTTGTTAGAAATACCTCATTTCACGACTTCTGTCTTCCAATTCCTTCTTCAAATAAGCATGACTGCTTCTAATCTGTACAATGACCAGAGAAATTGGAGCCACACTACTACAAAATATGACATTTGCTAACATACATACTAAATTAGCTTCTAGTCACAATCTTATCTTCTTTTCAAAATCTTGCGTAATTCAGGATATAAAGACAAAAGAAAAAAGTGAGGTAGTTGAAGTTGAAGGTGGATTATGTTACATGCCCTTAAAATAATCTTTCAAGCTGCTTAAATACCACTGGTGTAAATTGTTCTCCTGATATATGCACATGAGAATGGGACATTTGTGATAGTGAAGGTGAACAATGCTCTATTAAAGTTTTTACCTACATCTATCAAAGTTCAACTTGTTGATATTCTTGTGAAATTCTTGCTACCGGTTTAGCTCAACAACATTTGTTCTGGGAATGTTCGACTTGTACTCCCGGTTTGAGGAGGGTTCTTAACTTTATTTTTTGGGATAGACAGTTTGTGTTAGATTGTATAGGTCAAACGGTCTGCATCTAGTATTGTGTTAGACAATATACTCTGGATTAGACGGTGTTAGATAATTTACACAGGGTTAGACGGTGTTAGACAATCTATACAGAGTTAGACGGTCTACACATGATTATAGACAATTAGCGTCTACTTAGTGTTAAACCATCTACTCTATTAAGTGTTAGACGATCAACTTTGGATTAGACTATCAAATCTTGGTGTTAGACAATCTACACAGGGTTAGACGGTCTACACATGATTATAGACAATTAGCGTCTACTTAATATTAGACAGTCTACAAAGGATTTGATGATCAACGTCTACTTAATGTTAAACCATCTATTTTATTAAGTGTTAGACGATCAACTCTATAATAGATTATCAAATCTTGGTGTTAGACAATCTACACAGGGTTAGACGGTCTACACATGATTATAGACAATTAGCATCTACTTAATATTAGACAGTCTACAAAGGATTTGATGATCAACGTCTACTTAGTGTTAAACCATCTACGCTATTGAGTGTTAGACAATCAACTCTGGAATAGACTATCAACGTCTTCTTCTGAAGTAGATACTCTTTGTCTTGTCTTTCCTATAGTCTTGCACTCTTCTTGTAGAGACGATAATCAATATGTTTTTTTTTTCTCTTACCTTCACTCCTTCAATCACATAATCATACCATCCTGTTTCTATAATATTCAGAATCATGAATATTGATTTTTTTTGCTATTCAAATCCTTGAATGCACAATAAAACTCCACTGGTGGAATAAAAAATAAAAACAAAAAAGTACCTGTTCCGTGGGAGGTAACTGGTCTAGTTTGTCTTGGTTAAACTCTGACCGTAAAATATGTCTTTCTGTTATTTTCTGCATACTTCAAATAACGAAAAAAAGGTTGCACGTTAATTTCTTTAGGGCTAGAAAAGAACTTGGATTTTTTTATGTTTTCTGTTTAAACTATATATGAGATCAAATATCTATTATGAAAATTTACATAAATATATCCACCTTTAATTGGAAAATTTGATAACAAATGTATAAAATATAAATAATACATATAATACTGTCATTCAATCATAAACTCCTAATAACTTATTTTTTCTAATAATTATATCTAATATAATTTTTTGTTAGCTGATGATACAATTTTTTTCAGTATCCTTCCTTTATTTCCTTTTAAATTTGTTCCACTAAATACATCATATTTATAATAAAATTTTCTATCTCCTCTTGGCCGATTCTTAGGCTAATTTTGGGAGTTCACTATTTTACTCAAGAAAAAACTTTGCACCAATAATTTTCCAGTGAAAATGTATAATAACTAATTAAAAGTTACATCAACCCAAATTTTTAATTAATTAATATTGTAAAAAAATTATACCAACAATCTATAGAAATTAAATTCAGATTTAGTTAATCCAAACCTTTCAAGGAATTTGATCATTAAGCTGATATATAAAGAAAGAAATGATAATACCTCTCTTCAGCCAAAGATTAATTAACTTTGTGGTTATCAGATCTCCAGCCAATAATTGACCTGTTCTTGATTAAATTTGTAAATGCATAGCTTTGAAATTATTCTTAGTGACTTTATCCTAACTTAATTTGATCTTAAACTTATACAATATATCAATATGGTTTATGAGTTCAGTTTTGATACACTTTTTTATAGTTTCTTTCACACTCTGATCAAACAATTAAAAACCAAAGCTATAAACTTAGAGTTTAATGTAATTAATGCTGTTTTTCATGATCAGTATTTCAATCATATAACTCAACTCAATGAATTAACTCTATAAAAGACCCATAAAGTAACAATTAGAGATGAAAAATCAATCCATTTTTTTGGTATTGTCTAAAGTCATCCCAATTTTAATGGAGAATTATAATAAGGTTGGATATAATTATAAGTAATATCTGATTTTTTAAATTGGCACGACGATAGAAATGAATATATTCATATTCACATTATCCACGACTTCATATGTATTTCCTTTTCAAACTACTAAAACATATTTAACTTATTAGGTAAAGTAAGAAATTTCTAAGTAAGCCATTTGTTGAGTTTAACTTTTTTGAATAATTATTTAATATTTATATAATTATTATTTGATACTTTAGAAAAAAAAATATGTATCTTTTTATCCTTAAACACTTAATAAAATCAAGTTTTTTTATATTTTTTTTTAAATATTTAATGAGACAATTGGATATAAATATAAATTTTTATCTAAAAAATAGAATGTACGTAGTAATCATACCCGCACCCACTCTCTTATCATCTAGTTACAACATTATCAATAAATATCTTATTAATAAAATATCAATAATACTAATTCTTGTCATCTTGTTACAACATTATCAATAAATACCTTATTAATAAAATATCAATACAACTAATAATAGTGTTTAAATTACACTTGATTTTTCTCTCATGTTAAAATTACTCGTGTATTAATAATTGAACATAATTGCATTTTGGATTTTTTCCCAAAATATACAAATTTCTTTACAGTGATGATTGTTAGATATTATTAGATATAATTAGATATTATTTGATATTATGAGATATTATAGATATGGTTATATATTTCATATTTATGTAATGGGCTTAGCCCATATGTTTCTTTACCTATATAAACATAACCCTATGTATTCAATATACACAAGGGATTTATCCTATTCTTTCTTTTTCTTTAATATGGTATCAAAGTCATTTTCGAGTCTATCCTATCGAATATTTGTTAGGTTTATCAGGTCACCACTCATATGCACGAGCTTCTATCTATCACTCTCAGCGTGAGGGGGTGTGATGGAGATTCCACATCGACTAGAGATTAGAGTCTTTCATTGTATATAAGTGGGTGCAAACCTCAATCCTATGAACCGGTTTTATGGGGTTGAGTTAGACTTAAAGTCCATTTCTTAACATGCACAACAAATTTTGTCTAGAATACTTTTTGTATTTTAAAATCACAAAATGAATACTAGTTGATAAAGACCCCTTTCAATCCCTACTGATTCATGCAAATATACAACCACTTCACTACATACAGTAGCAGCATAATCAACTCATCATTCCCTACATACTTACATTCCACTACACAATTACCTATATTTCCAATATATAATCCATAAATCATACCTTAAACAGTTCAAAGAGGGTGTGAATAAAGTATATATTAAACAGTTCCATTAATAATTTCATGAAAAAAAGTGAAGTTAGAAAAACAAATACTACTGATATATGACAGCAATTACTACTAGTTTATACAACTAAAATGACTCATGAAATTTTTGTAAAGTTTCTTCAAAACAACACTTAGAAAAATGATATAAATGAACTTTTGTATACTAGTGTATGCAGAAACCAATTTTAACAATGTTACACTAAGGAACACCAATCCGCATGTGCATGGGATGAATCATGAATGTTAAGAACAAGGTTTACACAAAGCATACAATTTTGTTTCGAGTTTTTTTCCTTGTTTACACTCTGAAACAGCAATCCAAACATGATGATAACATTTGAAACAAAATCCATGTGGAGTGAACCCTAAACCCTAGAGACATTATTACAAATTAAGGAATGATAAAATTTGAATTGAAAGAAACAGGTGAATTGATCTGTGTGTGGTGAACTCGAACATGGGGAAGTGTGCGTGGGAAGAAGAAAGTACCTTGAACTTGCATAGTCGAAGAGTTTGCCACCAGGTGAAAAGACCATGAGAGCAATCTCAGCATCACAGAGAAGAGAAAGCTCACGTGCCTTCTTCAAAAGCCCACTCTTCCTCTTTGAAAATGTGACCTGCCTCGCAGTCACGTTCACGATCTTCTTGATCGGTATCTTCTTCCTCACCATTTTGGTCAACAGCGATCAGCAAGACCATACAATTCTGGCTTTATTGCTTCTGAGACTCATCAAGTTTCACATGAAATAAAAAGATTGAGAAAAGGAAATAAAAAGATTAGTAATTTGGGTTTTAAAATAGATGGTTTGGCGAAAATTGCGTGTAAGAGAGGAAAAGAAAGTGATTGTTAAGATGCTGAGAAAAGGATTGTGGTGGAAGGCGAAAGAGCAGAAGGAACCCTAGGTAAATGGGGGCGAAAGAGAAGAAGAAAAAGAGAAGAAGAAAAAGAGAAGAAGAAAAAGAGAAGAAGAAGTTAAGAAGAAGAAACCTAACCTGAGAAAGAAAGATGGATGCAGGGAAGACAAAGTTATCTCAACATTTATTATCGTACTCACTGACACATCAATCCACGCATTTTTACAGGCTTCTTCCACAATATCTACCTTTTACTACTTTTGGACGAACAACTTAGCTTCAACTATATATAAATACTTTTTTTATTACTCAACTATTCATCCTTCAAAACATTTCCTCTTACTCAAAATATTTCTATTTGCGTATTATTTTTTAAACTGAGAACGGAGAAATCCTAATATTCGATATAACCGACCGTCATTAATATATATATATATATATATATATATATTAAACGTGTTCAATAAATAACAATAATAATTAAAAAAAAAATTAAGAATTATGGTTATTACTAAATTTAGATGAGATCATACCAATATATCCTTATAAATTATGAATCATGCTATAAATCAGTTAACAACTTAAATTTGATTGATTTTATCATCACAGTAAAAATCCATAACTAAATACTATAAATAAATAAATATGTTTTTATCAACTTTATAATATACACTAGCATTGGAGTACATTTTTAAGGTCCACCCAAACAAAGACAAAAGAAAGAATAAGGAAAGAGACTAAGAACGTATCAATAATTGTACAATCAATTCCAAATATTATTTAAGTTACTCTTTCTTTCGCGATAGAGTTACATCAATTAATATTCTTCCTTGTTTCGCGATAGAGTTACATCAATTAATATTCTTCCTTGTTTATGATGGGAATTCACTCTCAATCTCCCAAAAGTCTAATTACAGTGGAATAGAAGAAAATTTCAAATTAAAATAAAGGTGAAAAATGTCAGTGAAGAGGAAAGAATACTACTTCAAAAAAATATAATGGACAAGGGTATAATCGCATAAATATTTTTCGTGGAAAATTTTCATTCATTCTTACTATAGAATAAAAAAAATGACATCACCAAATAAATGTATCAAGAACTGGGTTTAAGATTGTATTTAATTAGTTAATATTATAAACAATTTATTCTTGTAATATATAAAACTTAAACTCATTTGTATAATTTAGGAATGTAAATTAATTGAATTAAGTTAAATATTTAAAATTAAATTTTATTACTTTGAAAATATAAAATGTATATACCAATTTTTTTATTAGTATATATAATTTTGTATTTTTATTTAAAACCACCTATTAATTCCGACATATATAGCATGGTGGAGAAGAAATAAAATGTTATGTAATTTTGACCTACTATTCTATCATTCAATTCTATAGTACATATATCATATTTGTTATTAAATGCACAGTTAATTTGGAAATTCCTTTTATATAAAAATTATATAAATAATTTCATATTAATCTAATTTTTTTACTTTATTTATATAAATTAAAATTGACATAATACTAAAAAAATATAGAAGTATTTGACTATTTTAGCCATTATTGTTGTTTAATTTTTAAAAAATTGTATATAAATAATGATGATAATATAAAATTTTCATTTAATAATTAAATTTTAATTTTTCATGTAAAATTGTTAATACCAATTCATAAAGTTATATTCTTGTATTTTGATTATAGTGTACATGTATGCATGTATTACCTTTATTTTTATATAACTATTAAACTATCTCTCTAAAATTTTATTAAGGTTGTTTATTAGTGGATTTGATTAAAAATCAAATAAAATCCAATTCAATATTTTTCATTAGTTATTTTTTATCTGATTTTGGAAACTTTTATTACAATCTAAATAAAAAAAACGGTGAGTTTTGATTCAAATTTAGTTAATGGGAATTACAAATGTTGCTTTTTATTATTATTATTATTATATAAAAGAGGAATTCTCTTTTTTTTTACACAAATGTTAAGTCATTTCATATAAATTATTTAAAAAATAAAATTATTTTTTTAATTTTTTAAATTAATGTTAAGGGAGTTTTTATATGCAAATTAACTTATCACTCTTTCCTTAATAATCTTATTTGAAGGAAGCAATCGAAAGAGAGATAACATACTTTCACTCTCATTTGATTCTCACATCAAATCTCACATATCAAGTAAAGTAACCATCATTTTAAATATTTTCTCTATTTCATTTCAAAAAAACTCTATTCTTTGGTAAAATCATCATTCTTTTGTATCTATCATCACACTCTCCGATTCCAAAATTATCAATGAAAGAAGAGAAAAAACTTAAAAAATAAGAGAAACTCAAATCAGATGAGAGAAAAAAAGAGGTTGATTAGTCAATTTATCATTTTTCTTTTACATGTTATTTTTTTTCTTTTCAATTTTGACTCATCCAAGAATATTTTGACTCATTGTAAAAGTTGAATAAGAGAGAAAATTGTTGGAGATCCCACATCGACTAGAGATGAGGAAAATTCATTATATATAAGTGAGTGCATACCTCAATCCTATGAACCGGTTTTATAGAGTTGAGTTAGGCTTAAAGTTCACTTCTTAATAGAAATTGCATATACACAGACCCAACACAAATGAGACTTCATTATTTAAACGTGACACAAAAAATTATTAATTAAATAGACAGGTTTGAAAAAAAAACACACATTTTGAAGTCTGAAGCATGACATATGCACCGAAGCATAGCACTAAACAAGTGGTATACTAAGAGACAAAGTTAAAAGGAGGAGCCACCATAATTCTTGGTTCAATTATCCACATGCATCTATAGTAAAACGTTTATAGTGTCAAAAACATGCATGTATCCAACTAAAGCAACTCAAGGTTTTTTTTTTGTCATTTTTTTTACAGGAATTTGAAGATGTACACATATCATGGACCTTAATATAAAAGCAAACATAAAAAAAAAAAAAGCTTAAGCCAAAGTAAAGTGTGAAATTTGCGTTCATGTTTTTGGTTTATACATGACTGTAATTAATTTTAGTTTTTGCGTTTTTTGTTATTTATTAATTAAGGGACATACTCTGAAAAAAGTAAGTAGAGAAGCTGCCTTAGAATTTAATATTGGACGTGCATTTAGGTTTGCCTTTCTGTATGCATTAATGTCAGAGACGTGCTCATTTATGAAAACTCAGACACGTGATTCTCGTTTCGATAGTTATTAATATTTTTTACTCAAACAAATATTATGTATATATACTGTATATAAAAAAAAAACTTGTTTACAGATACTGTATATGATGTAGCTATAAACTGTTTAATGGGTTATAGAATATTGTTCAAAAATTAAATATTTCCACGGTATTTTATATATTTTAGTTATATTTTTCTTATTATTATAAACAAACTATACTAATTTTTATATCATTTCAACTTTTAAGAATTATGAACGAAACAAAATAGTATTTATTTATCTTCAATTTATTAAAAGTAAAAACAAACCAGAAGATTTCTTTTTTGTCTGTTCTGAATTTTTAGATTTATAAATAACCATTCCTATCTATTTAAGCTGCCACGTTTGGCATAATGACAAGTGCAATGTTCTGTTTAGGTTACAAAATAAGTTGCCCCAGCTGTGAATATTTTCAGCTGCTACTATCAAAAGCAAATTGTTTTAAATTCCAAAAAACAACACTGATCTTGTGTTTCATACAGAAATGGAAAGCTAATCTGTTCACTTCTCACTATGATCCTCTGAACCAATATTTCTGTTTCATTCAAATAAACGCAGCCTGCATGAACATAGAAATTAAGATAATCACAAATGAAAAGGAGCTTCTGAAGTAGCACCAGAATGAAGCATTCCATAAATTTTGTAATCTCCCAGATCGTGTGATCAAACATGTTGAGATGTTAATTACAATCTATTCTAAAAGACGAAAACATGTTGTATCTGACTGTTATAGAAGGATGAAATGAAGTGTAAACTAACCCCAAATTGAGAGATGTGTCAGAAGGGCCATTGTCTGGAGGAAAATCAGATGAACTGCTGGTAATTGACTCATAACATTGCCTTTGTTCTGGAACCAACTTCTGTTCATAAAAGTTCTATTAAAATACTGATATTGATTATTGCTAAGTAAGTTTCAAAGTACGATATCTGTGTCAGAAAGCTCCTCAATAATGAGCTAGGTTTTGAAGAGCCTATCACCTGCTTCAATTTCTGGTTCTCTTCTGTAAGTTCGGCTTCCTTCACAAGCAAATTAGTTGCCAAATACATTGCAGAAAAAGGTTCAGTGAATAAAGATTCATGAAAAAATTGCCAACATGCTGCATTATTATAAACAAACAAAACAAACAAAAATTCTTTTTCAACTCAAAATTAAAATATTTCATTCTTTATAATTAGATAAAGACCTCACTTTATAAGTTGGTTTTATGAAGTTAAATTAAACATAATATCAGAATCATTTAAAATTTATCACATAAAAATCGCAAAATTCAAAGTTATATGCCTTTTGATTACTTTTTAACTATCATTAGGACGAATAAACAATATACTTTTAGCTTATTTTCTATCACATCGGTCTCTATCTGTTTGTGAATCAGAAATGTAATGAAGTGTGAAGTTTCGGGTGAATAACTGAATATGCAGTATCCGTTGGTTTCGAATGTTTGATATATTTCAAGATACAAATTTATTTGACAGAAATACGAATGATATCACAAAAACATATGGGATTTGAAATGTACGTGAGCTATTACCTTAGTTTTAAGGCTGTTGATCTCTTGTGTAATTTTTTCATCCTGAAATCAACACTTCAATTAATTAGTATTCTATGTGAAAAGCATGCACAATTTACAAGTACAAAGTTTACTTTATTGTGATTATAATTTAAAATAAAGAAATATTTAAAATAATTCTTTAGTTTCTGATGGGAAAATCTAAAAAGTTTTTAATTAAAGAAGGATGTAGAAAATTTTATGATAGAGTTTTAATTAAAAAAAAGGTATAGAAAAATTTATACTGAAAATTTAATTAGAGAAACTTTGTAATATAGAAAATTCTAGAAGAAAGTCTATATCTTTCCATAAACACCTATAAAATACTTCATTATATTTGACATTTTAAAACAAGAAAAATTAAGTTCACTCTTTTTATTCTCACATCTTTCTCTAACTTTTAGATGTACAATTAAGTTCTAGATTTCATCCCATAAGGGGAAAGAACTATGATGAACTTAGAGTACAAATAATTTGGGATAAACCTTAATTTTTGAAATAGTGGTCCAACGTCTGAGGAGAAGTTCCTCCAGTTTGTGCAGTTCTTGTATTGTCAATCCTTGCAACTCTTTCCCATTCAACCGACTGCATTAAAGAAGCATTTATGCAAATCATATCTCAATGAATGTATATTTTTTTTGTATATCTAAGTCTAAATTAAAGTAGTTGCAGTGATTGCATACCTCAGTTCATGAGTCTTATCTACTATTTCCTTGTGCAGCATGTCAAAAGACTCACTTCCAAGCTATCCATGGGACAATAGATAAAGAAGTGACATGAAATATATAGAATCATGTGACACCAAATGACCATGAGAAACAACAATACTTGTTCCACTAGATAGAATTATTAGACAAATCAAATCAATAACGTTAGACTCTTGAAAACAACATTTCATTATGTGTTTTATGTGAGATCGAGGAGGAATCGTCCTCACAACTTCTCTCTTAACTTGTCAGGTTATGAGTGTTGTTTGGAATTGTTGGGATTTAGGTTAAATTTGTAAATCACTTTGCTCTAAAGGAACACTTCTAACAACTTCATTATCCTTGACTTAGCAAAAAAGACAATAAGTTGTGAAAAGGAGTGTGGGTATGCATTTGGAAACATAGAAATGAGATTGTGATTAACCAAACAAAAGTGAGTGCAAGTGAAATCTTTGCTCTGACCCAATGCAATCATGGTCTAGGTTAAAAAACAAGACTCTAAGAGCAATTTTTTCTTTTTCCGATTGAGTCCAATGTTCGAATACTTGCATTAATATGGTAGTAAAACGTTGATTTTGTGAGGATATAGAAGTCAGTATGTATTGGCAAGTTTTTCTTTCTTTTTTAGGGTGCTTTCAGATGTGATGTGTCGTGTATAAGAGTTGAAACACTTCTTTATATTACATTTCTTATTTTTTGCCGATTAAAAAAAACTCTTAAAAACAAATTTATATATTAAAATCTCAGACAAACCAAGACACCAGGAAAAAAAAAAAAGAGGCAAAACAGTAGGAGTACTCTAGTGAACTTACTTTTTTGATTGCAGTAAAATATTCAATTATCTCTGAGAAACAGAGGTCTTTAGGTTTCATCAGTTAATGATTGTTAGAAAGTAAAAGTAGTTATTATACCTGTTGTGCAGTAGATGAAATGTCTGATCCTTGAACACCAGAATGCCGATTTCGCCTTTCAAATATTTGTTGCATGCTGAAAATGACAAGGACAATTTCAAAACTATAAACACTTGTTTCTGTAATCATTTTTACTTCAACTGATTTGCATTCAATTCTCATTCAAGAAATTTTTTAAACTATACAATAAAATAATAATATATATAAAAAGGTGTTTCAACCTATACACAACAAAATAATAATGTAAAAAATATATACAATAGAGAATTATTTTATATTTATACTACTAAAAGTATAAATAATTAATAATCATATAATCTTTCTAAAAAATATTTATGTTTTACTACATAAGTACAAAATAATCATAAAAAAAACTACTTAAAGATAGTAGAACATATCTTTCTTCACAACATTTACATTAAGATTCAAATTTCCACATTATAATTTCGCAACACATTATAGTCATCCACTTTCATAATTTTTTTATTAATAAAGAATTAAATCAATAAAATGAACACTTCAAGATCCTCCAATTCTTATACAAAACAATCTTCACAACCCTAAGTAAAACCACTATATATGTAATTCAACTCGATTAACCAAACATTCTTCTTCCTGCACCTAGTTCTAAAAACCATATAACTTATATTAGAAGAGAAACATTTACTCATTACGATGAATCTTCCCAAAAATAGACTAAGAATATGTAGGTATACTCAAGAATACTCACTTTCATAGTAAATGTTGTAGAAATAGGAAATAAAAGATGTAGGTATACTCAAGGATACTAAAGAATTTACGTTGTACTAATAGGTATTTGGTATCCTTCATTATACTTCCTACATCATCTTTAGATAGTTATTTATGTACTTGAAGTTTCATGTCTTACACGAATCTTGTGCTATAAAAGATTAGACTAACTATATAAATATATATAGATTTGTGCATTTTGTTCAGCTTAATTTTGTACTATTTTAATATCTGATAACTTTTTTTATCAGCAAGAAAAAACATAATAAATGTAACTCACTTTAGGGATGGTCAAGAAAATCCGAACTGTCTTAAGAAAGTGAAATCGATTAAATAAAAAATGTTTCAATTTAAGAGACCAGAAGATCGAATATAACTTCAAGTGAAACCACTGGCAAGAAATTCTCATGCAAAGCTCCAAGATTAATCCTTAAGTAAAAAAATCATGGTTAAGTAAAGTCTTATGATTCCTAAGTTTAAACCTTTTACGTATGGTTAAGTAAAGTCTTCTGAACATAGGGTATTCAATTTCACTTTGGATATTTTTAATAGAAAGTCACTCCAACTAAGTATAAAAAACAAATTTTATTTAATTTGAGTTGATTTTTATTTGATATAAAATTCCGACTGAATTAAACCAAATATTTATTCTTTCATTATAAATAAATTTTATATTTTTATTATAAAATTGTTCAACACTTTATAATAAAAAATTGTCAATTAAAAATCACATGTTGTGAATCACTTTTATAATTTTTATATTTATAATTTTAATTTTCTTACCAATTAAAAAAATCACATAATATCATAATTAAAAACTATAATACAAAATTTGTAATTATTATTATTTTGCCGAAATAGTTTTAATTTAGTTGTAAAAACGATATTTCACTTAAATTTTATTAATTGAAGTAAGCTATGTACTTGATGTATTTTTCAACCTTCTACAATTTTCATCTGTTGCCATTGCAGGCACTACCAGGTTTTATTCTCTCTATATAAAACGTGTGTACTGGTATAATTAATTGTATTGTTGATAATCATATTTCTTGTAGTGGATCAGTTCTATGAAAGAAATTCATATCTTTCAATACTGTCTTTGATAAAATATCAGCATTGATTTTTGGTCATTGCCATGAAATTAAAGTAGTGTTTTCATATTTTGTTTGACTGTTTAGGAGAATATGAGAAACATTTTTTGAATAAAGAAAATATAATAGAGATAAAATATAAAAAATGATAGAAGAAAAAGAAAAGATAGAAATACCTTGAAGTGGCGTACTCGAAGAGCTTGCTGGTGGCGGAAATGACTATGAGAGCAATCTGAGCGTCACAAAGAGTTGACAGTTCCTGAGCCTTCTTGAAGAGACCTTTTCTCCTCTTCGAAAATGTCACTTGCCTCGCGTTTATGTTCTCGATCTTCTTCATCGCTATCTTCCTTCTCGCCATAATCATCCAAATTCCAACCCAACAAACTCACATATCTCTGTATCATACGAGTGTCAGAGACTGAACAAAACGAAATATATTTGCATGTACGGTATGTTGGGGTTTTGGTTTGACACGTTAGAGGTATAAATTATGATAGATCTTGGAGAAGAAGCAAGAAATGAAGAGATGTGCAAAAGGAAAAGGGAAAAGGGAAAAGAAAGAGAAAGCTTGTTGATTTGCAAGGAATGAAAATGAAGGTGTAAAAGGGAAGATGATGAAGGCTTACCTAAGAAAGTGTGTGTGTTTATGTTTCCCAATTTCTGGCTGCTATTGCTCACTTTGGAATGTAGATAGGAGAAGTAAACACTCTTTTTATATTGTTTTCCAAAACGAGTATTTCCATATTTTATTTTATTTTTTTCATTTTCTTAGATATTTTTTCCGTACAGATGACTACTGTGTGAATCGCCAGCTATAATGACAAGTGATGTGATCTCATATCTACCCATCTGTAGTAATCCATTTGCAAACTTTTTTTATCTTTTTCTAAGTCTCAAGCACTAAAGCTAACTTAAATAATTGAAATTAGGATTAAATTTTTTTTTATTCGTGTATAGCGAGTAGGATTTTTTTATTTATTTAAATTTTAGATATTCAATTTGTAAATTAGAATTAATTTCTTTTGTATATAAAGTGATATTTAGTTTTTTTTTAAAAATTATTATTGTTTTAAATTATACTTTAATCTCATAAAAATGACGAAATTTGCATTTATTTATATATTATATAAAATGTTAAAGGATACTAACTCGCGCATGTCTACAAACACTCGTTAGGATAAGATTAAAATGACTCTGATATTTTATTAAGAAATGATATTAACTCAATCTTATAAAAATCAGTTTATAAAGTGAGATAGTTACTAAAATATTTTTATTTATTATTGTGAAATTTTCAACACTCATTCTAATCATTTTCTTTCTATAAAGGAAAATAATTTTTTATCTTTATAATTCAAAGTTATATTTAAGATTTAAAGATCTTAAATTTATTTTCATATAAGTATAATTCAACGAAAGAATTTCATTGAAGAGCAGAAAAATTGACAGTGTAACCACTGAAAGATTCAGAAGTAACTAATAATAATGTGGTTGTTTTATATTCATGTCACTTTTCAAAAAAACACGTGGAATACAATATCATGTGATTGGTAGAAGCGTGAAAGATGGTCCAATGGATAAGATTCTTTAATTCAGACTCTAAAATCAATCCATTTACAGCTTCAAAAGCTATTAGGATTACTTATGCTCTCTTTTATTCCAACCATGGAGGAAAAAAAATGGAATTATTAAAGAATATGAAAAATTATAAAAAAAAAATAAGTGTTTTAAAGGAGGTGAATTCCCTCTAGCATAGGACTTGTGACACATTCTATTTCCACATACATCTTATTTTGACTTAAAAATAGTATCATAAAGATCAATCACGTATTGTCTCTTTATTTTAAAAATTAGTGTTTCATCATGATTTTATTAAAATAGATTATAACATGTTTTCATAAATTTAACAGATCAATTATACAAGTTAATTTGATCATATTTTTGGACACATCAAGAAACTATATATACAAGTCTAAAATATAAATATTAGAAACTTACATAATAATATTTTTTTTTTACCAGGACTAAATAAGACTTGTATTAAAGATACTTTTGTTCTTAATGATATCTAGTCATCCGTTTTGGTTTTCTTCAACGTTCAAGTATGTGTTTATAGTAAGTTATTGGGAGTTTTTTTTCATGCACCCCACATTTTTCTTCCTGGACCCTACATACTTTGAAATACTGAAAATATCATAGTTTTGGATAATTCCAAAATAGGGGTTATGTAAGCAAAAATATTTTTGAAACAGAAGTTCTGTAAGCAAAGGGTGTTTTTGAATTAGAAAATCTGGAAGAAAAAAAAAATCATCCTTTCCAGAACACATTTTTTTATTTATTTTTGGATTGATAAATTCGGAATTAATAAAATATATTCAAAAAAATATGTTCCAAAAATATTTCAGAAAAAGCAATCCATAAGTCATTTTTAAAAGGGTAAAATAGTCTTCTTCAAAAATAATGGGGTGCAGAAAGAAATTTTGTTAGGGTGCAGGAAGAAACAGCCAAAGTTATTAATGTTATTGAATCTCATTTTGGCAAATGCTCCCTGCAACCAATCATTTTTAACCTGCACCCAACATATTTTTTTAATTTCCAAAAATGCCCTTAATTCCGGAAATAAAAATCCGGAATTGAAAATAATATATTCCGGAAAAATAAATCCGGAAGTAATTATTAAGTTTCGGAAATAAAAATCCAGAAACAAAAATTAAAATTCTATTTCGGACAAAAAAATCCGGAATTGAAAAATAATACATTCCGGAAAAAAAATCCACAAAAGAAATAATTGTGTTTTGGAAATGAAAATCCGGAAACAAAAATAAAAAATCCATTTCGGATAAAAAAATCCGTAATATAAAATTTCGTTCCGGAAAAGAATATCCAGAACACATATTTCGGAAATTTTTTTTAAGGACAGTTTCGTCTTTTCCGCTGGGATCGGGTGCAGTGATATGGTACAGGAAGCAATTGCCTCTCATTTTTACCTATTTTCTGGACATGTATTTTTACTTATATGTGATGGGCCTTACTGACTATGGGCCTCTCTTAAACCCAATAGACTTGTTAATTAATAATTTGATGTTACTTAATAGCGTAATCCTTGATTAAGAGTGATAATTAAAATATCAAGATAAGAATGTTATATTGTACAAGTGACGTCCCTGCTTATGCAATATTATTAACACATACAAAAATAAATATACATAATATTTGATTGTAATATTTATTTATATATTTACACTAAAATAAATAACTGTGTAAGTTCATGGTATAGCCTCCAAACTACTCTGTTCATTTTAGTCGTGAATATGCATTTTAACTGGGTTCAGTACTTTTAGCACGAACTTCCCTATTTGTCTTATGTAAATAACTATTTTCTTGTCATTATGAATTCTATTTATTGTTTGAATTTTGTTTGGAAAAATCAATCTAAATAAATAAATATAAGTCTCTACTGCTCAAGGCTAAAACTACCCGTGGAAGTTAACAAGAAAGTGAACAACATTTTCATGAGCTTATCAAAAACAGAAACTATGCATGTCATTAATTACTGAAATATAAACTCTGTTTCGAAGGCAAGCATGAACAAACACTGGTTAATAGCAGCTAAAACGCTGTAAAGAACAGAGGACAGATAAAAGAGAGGGCCACACTTTTCAATCACTCTGCCCTTTTTCTTTTCTCGTTTTACAGGGCAAGAATATGAAAAAATCTAGTATCTTGACACCAACCTAATCAGGTATAAAGCCTTACGGAAAAGGACACGAGTATTTTGTCATAATTATTCAACAATTTTTTCTGTAAAGTAAAAAATAACAGCGTGTATTTTCAAATAACAAATTTATAAATAGTCACTAATCATTGAGGCCCCTTTCCTCTTCTGTTCTCATGCTTCAATAAGGTGAACATAAAATTCCCTGAAGTTAGTGCTTTTATATCTGCCAATTCAATAAAACTCAAAATTAAAAGAAAAAACAGAAAGTAGTATTTCCATAAGATCTGCTGAATTCTTTCATTGACATATCTTTCAAAGTTTCATGTATTATACTAGTAAAAAAACTAATATGCATGGAGTATCCGAGTTCAAAATAATTTTTAATGTTTCTTTGGGAGGGCAGAAGTAAAATGCAGAGAGCATTATGTAAATATTTAATGACTTGTGGAAATTATGTATGTTTTCAAACTAGATCATCAGAGACACCAGGGAAATAACAAAGAATGTTAAAAATCATTTTGTTAAAAGTGGGATTGCAGTCCGTAAGATAGCAGTTTAGCAGGAAGTCCATAAATATAAAGATGCATATCTCTATCCATTACAGAAAAAACTCATGAAACGTGTATGAAACTAGACATATTGATCAGAATATTCCACCAAATTAAGGTTAGTTCTTTGCAGATTACTTCCTTGCTGTCTATGGCCTCAAAACCCTTTTCAGCAGGTTTTCAAATGAGACCCTCATGGTGTGACGAGGAGCTCTTCAGCTCACTTTACCACCAAGTATAAAGAGCAGGCATTGGCCCATCGTTTTTCATCCACTTCATGATCAATTATAATATAACACATAATTACATACACAAACAATTATTACACATAAGGACAAAACAGATGGTGTTTACCTGCTTAAGTCGTCCACTTCATGATCAATAATAATTATAATATAAACATACACATACATTTCTTACAAAGAGAAAACAGACCGTTTTACCTGTTAAAGTCATGCAACTTGCTTCCCGGCGAGCATACCTGGCCAGCGCCTATAAAAAAATAGTTCAGTATGAACGTGTGTGTATACTTAATATAAACGACGAAAACAAGAAAGCATTGAGGATACAACTTAAAGCATCGGACATTTAGTTAAAATATGAAAGGCAAAGGAAAGAATGAAAAATAGTCTCTACTTCATTAAAAGTGATCACCATGCTTGCCTAGTTTGGAAAAGAAAATCCAGTGTTATGGTAATGTGTCAAAAATTTATCAATAATAAAAGGATGAATTCTTGAAGAGTCAAGCCATGCCAAAATATTAACCCACCCAGAGTGGAGGCAACTGGTGAATGGCAGCAGGTTAAGAAGTAACTTTATTGGTGAATGGCAGCAGGTTAAGAAGTAACTTCATTGGTGAATGGTTAATATTAACAAGTTATGTGGCTTGATGAACCACTTGCCCCTGGGTTCAACATCTTGGCTTAGATTGAATTACCAGGGAATGGTCCCAATCCCAAAAGCCTACAGTAGAAAATTCACACAATATTTTTCTGCAGATATGAAAAATGTTACATATATAGGCATACCTGCACTGATTGAGATGCAGCATTGTCTTCAGTTGAAGACCCATCTTCAGAGAATATATTCCTGAAACCCCCAAAAAAACACAGATGAGGGTAAACTATGAATATAAAGGAAGTAGTAGGTTAGACCACCGAGTCTTCACTGATTCAATATCCAAAACTGAGAGAAGCAAAGAATTGATCTAAAGTTTCCTACTTTCAACAAAAACAGAATTACACTCAGATTAGTACCTACCTCCATATGGCATTGGAGAAATCACTAGGTTTAGCTTCTGGAAGTATTGCAGTATCATAAGCAACAATGTTCCCATAAAATATCTTCTCGAGTTCTTTCATCCACTTAGTCAGTAGTAGGTTAACCTGCCATTTCAAATTGAACGGTCATAATTCACCAATACAGGCAAGTCCCCAGACTATTTTGGAAAAATTGCAAAACAGGAATTTAAGGCAAAATATCAAGGAAATATGATGTCAAACAGTTGTTACTAAATGTTTTAACAGGAAATATTGAGGAAAATTTTCACAATGTACATTGCTCCCAAAAACTTTCACAATGTACATTATTCCCAAAAATATATCTATTCATAAATGACTACTTACTCCAGCTTTGGACACTCTTAGCTCCACATCATGATTGTAAATCTCATAAAGGTACTGCCCAAATTCAACACCCTCCTTTCCCTCTTGCTTCAAGCGACGCAAACATAACCACATATGAAGTACAAGTAAAGAGAATGTTGTTTTGAATGTTTTCTCCAAGTTAAAAACTGCAAGCAAATGCAAGAAGTTTAGAATGCCAGAAGATCTAACACTAGTTTAACAAAACTTTACACTAATACAAATCAAACTCCTACCACACCACAATTACTCAATTATAATTGCAGACAACTAAGTTGTCAAAGCACATATATATCTAATCACCGGAGACACACTAGTACCGGAAAAGATAAACTTTACCAAACAAGCATAACACAGCTGCCTTTCCTTAAATGGTGGGAACTTCAAAGGCAGAAACAAATGTCAACAGGAGGAAATGTCTTCTTTAGTTTGTTTAAGATTGCTATCATCAGAAAACATATTCTCTTTATCCCACACGAAAATATAGAACAAAAAGAAAAAGAAACATTATCAAACAAAGTACTACAAAACACAGACACTCAAACAACATGGCTTTTTACTCGCTGTATATTCACCACCAGAGAACCTAATACAAAACATGAACCAAAGAAAGAATAGAGTGAAGTGATGTGAACAGTTTTGTCATGTTATACACGCGGAGGATGAATTTATCATTAAAATTCCATGCACAAATCCACTAAACCTTGTATTCCTATTCTACCAAGTACAAGTCAGCAGGTATTTAAAAATGTAGGACGGGAAACCAAGAGCTTCCACTGATAGCAAACAAGCAGAATATCATAGAAAATGGGTACAAATCTCCAAACTACCAAAGATGCATAACTCCTATATGTATGAAGCTTTGTATTGTGAAAAAATCATTGGCTGTCAATTTATTCAACCCCAAAAGCAGCCCAAAAGACTAAATTAGTGAGATTAAGGTTTCAAAGAAGGGTCTGCGAGTGTGATTTTGGCCACAAAATCAATCTTTTTGGGGTGCCCTCAACCACTACCGCAGTTTAAAAACTTGGATGGGGTACAAGAGCATAGTTGCGTGAGTGAATAGTGATAAGAGCATAAATGCATCTGAGAACGGACCTTCGTAAATGGGAGGTTTATCAACCTGTGAAATGATTCTACGGTAGACGACATTAGCCCCTCGAATTGACATGCTCTGCTTACTATAAAACATCATGAGTTTGAGCATGAAACGCTTGATGCCCTGATAGTTAGGTTCTTCAACTCTGAGGGGTGAGTCAGGGGGCAGGGCCAGCGAACAGGGTTTAGACCAGAACATTTTGTCTGGGTTAACCTGCGAAGAACAAATTCTGGGTTAGCAGCACCGAATGAATAGTAGTTGTGCAGAGTTTAGTTATGGTTGAAGAGCGAAAGAAAGTGAAGTTTGCATACCTCAGGGGGTTGAGGTTTGTCGTCTATGGTGGGCGCGGGTGCAACCCCAGCGTAGGTTTGGCGCGTGACATTCTGGAGAAAATTAAGATGGCTCCGTGATCCAAAGTTGGAGATTGGAGAAATTGCTTTGCTCCATCTTCGTAACATTCTGGTTATGAACACAAATCAAAACTTAATTGATTGTGTTATGCAGAACAACCCAGAGAACAACACAGTGACACGCAAAGCAAGAGATTGAAAAAATTAAAAAAATAAAATAAATAGAAAAGGATTAAACACAGAGCAACCCCTGCGGCTAAACTTGAACGGAGTTGATTTAAACCGGACTTTGATGGACCGGGTAGATGGACCGGGTCCTCACCCACTTATTACTGCTTATAATTAATCTTAGGTTGCTTCTTCCTGCACCTCCATACCTTCTTGTGCCACCCCATAAATTTTTCTTATTCCAAAAATACCCTTTTCAATATTCTGGATTACATAATCCAGAAGTTAATTCTCTAATTATAGAAAAAGACTTCCGGATTATGTAATTCAGAAGTCTTTTGTGATTAGCTTCCAGATTACATAATTCGGAAGTCTTTTCTATACATAAGATTAGCTTCCGGATTATGTAATCCGGGAGTCTTTTTTTTTATATGTGTTATTAGCTTCCGGATTACATAATCTAGAAGTCTTTTCTAAATATGAAATTGACTTCCGAATTATGTAATATGGAATTTATCCGGATTACATAATCCATAGGTTTATTATTTCAAATCCAGGGGTGAAAAAAAAAGATAAAATGATATTTTCATATTTAGTATGGGGTGGCACAAGAAGGTATGGAGGTGCAGGAAGAAAGAGTCTTAATCTTAATAAAAAGGGAATTTCTTTCTGCATTCCTACATTTTTCTTTCTACACTCCTACCTCTTTTGAAATACCAGAATTATTCTTGATGATTTTGAATGATTTTGGAATATGGGTTCTGTAAGCAAAAGGTATTACCAGAATAGGGTTCCATAAGCAAAGTGTGCTTTTGAAATAGAAAATCTATAAGAAAAAACATCATTCCAAAATATTCTATTCAGAACACATTTTTTAAATTTTCAGAATAGTAGATCCGGAATTCATAAAATATGTTTTGGAAATATTTCATAAAAAATAATTTGAAAATCATTTTTAAAAGGAGTGAAATGGTCTTTTTCGAAAATTATGGGGTGCAAAAAGCCATTTGTTGGGGTGCAGGGAGAAATACCCCAATAAAAGAAAGAAAAATTGAATTGCGTTATTTTGGGCCTGATGTTGAGTGGCCCAGCCCAGTGGAGAGGAGGAAGTGAGTCCTTTTAATCAAAACCCTGGTTGAGAGTGTGCAGCCTCGGTCCTAAATCACTGGTCACAACGCATAAAGCTCGTTCACTTTTCAATTTTGTACTTTTTACATATATTAATTATTACATAATAAATTTAATTAACATACAAAAATTTAATAAAATAAAATAATAAGAATTAATAAAATAAAATTTTAATATAAAAATACATAGTTATTTATAATAAACAAATTATATAATTATTATTATTATTATTATAAATATAATAATATTATTTATATTTCATATAAAATTATTTTCTAATTATAATTTTTAAGTTTATGGATATTTAAATTATCTATTTCTATATAACAATTTACATAATTTTAAGTTACCCAAATCTAAAAATAAAATACTTAATATTTAATTATTATTTTTAAGACAATAATAAATTTTTAATTTTATATTTTAGAATTGTTAGTCTAAATTGGCATAAGGAACCAACGTAATTATATTTTAAAAAAATTAGGACTAAATTGAATTTTTTAATAACATGAAAGTAAACTGATTTTTTTTTCTAAATGTATGGAAAAGAAGTTAATTATACTTACATATTATGTTATAATTTTTTATCAATATTTATGTTTTTTAATAGTAATAAAAAAAAAAGTAATTAATAATAAATTAGTATATTTAATTTTTAATTCGTTTTTATTCATTTCCTTTAATTCAAATATTTTTTTATTTTCTTACTTGCTTTTTTTCGTATTTATTTTTTTCTTCTTTAATTCAAGCAAAGTTAATATAATATTTTTTTTAATATAAAAGTGTTTTGCACTGAGAAAAAAAAAAGAGTCCATCTTACTCTTTTTAGCATTGGAGTATAAAGATCCATTTGTCTCATTTTTAACCTTTAACTACGTGTTGGAGCGTTGTGTTAAAATTATGTTAGAATTGTCAAAAATTTAATAAATATTTTTTGAATTAGACAATTTATTAATATATGTCTTACGAATATCATATAAATATCGATATCTGATACGTGTGTCCAATAAGAACACGTTATTTAAGAGAATGTCCGAATCTCGGACATCAATTTATTTTACGCTTAAATGTTTTCTTTAGAGAAACATTAACCTTAAAAGATCAAATACATGACAATACTTGTCAATCATATAAAGGTCTGCACCTAAATTTTGTCTTGGGTTTACAAATCCTCCTCAATAATCTTACTCGTCTCTTATCAAATTTTATCTTCGCATGTCTTTGTCAACTTATCAAATTTTATCTTCGCATGTCTTTGTCAATATTAATGTGTTCGGTTTGTTGTTCTATAAAATTCTCACATGAGAAACTCTAACAATGGTTTAAATTTATAAAACTATGTGAGTTTCACTCTTTATTCAATGAAAGTTTCTCATAATTTTTTTGTTTTGAAAAAAAAAATTAATAGATTAGAAACAATAAATTAAAAAAACATTAAATATTGTGTTGATATAATTCCTCACTTATATATCAATATACATTTCATTACATCAACTATAGAAATAGAAAATAGAAAGAATTTTTCACAACTAAGTTATATGATAAATACAATTATTAAAATAGATTATAATATTTTTATAAGTCTAACTTAACTTTTTAAAACTGATATACTAGTGATATATTAAGATTAAGTTGGGAGTTAATTTCATCATAGGTCTAAGATCATATATACAAGTATAAGATATAAATATTGGAAACTTACAAATATAAATTATAAAGATATCATTTTTTTATAAAATAATAATAATAATAATATTTTTTTTTTACAAAGATCAGGTAAAATTTGTATTAAATTTTTTTCTATAATATTTTTTTTTATGATACATAGTTGAATTTCATAATTACTTATCTTCTAGACACTTATCTTCTTTATCTTCTGGACACGTATTTATACTTATCTTTTTTTATCTTCTGAACACGTATTTATCCTTATCTATGATGGACCTGGATGATCATGGACGTCTATTAGACCCAATACATCTGTTAATTAATAATTTGGCCTTGTTTAATAACGTAATATTTGATTAAGAGTAATAATTAAAATATTAAATGTTTCACTCTTGTCCCTACAAAATTAGTTTATTAAATATGCATGTAAACAACTTTAAATATCTCCTCATTTATACTAATTACAAGATTAAAAGAAAAACTAGACTCAATCTATACAAATTTAAGTTGTATTTCTTGTTTTACTTTAATTTATTCTACAATATGTTCCATACTTATTTAAAGTAAAAAGCAAATCCAGTTTAGAAGTGTTATGCAGATGAAGATGTCTTTAAAAAAGCAAAGAAAATTAGAGAGTTTCAAACTTGTATAAAAGAGTTCACGAAGATATATATAATTGTTAAAATCTAGGATACGAGTAGATAAATTTATACATTATATAATTATTAATTATATAAATTGATAATGAAAATTTATATGTATTAAAAGGAAGTTTTTTATAACTGATTTAAAATATTTATTTTTTATTTTTATAATTATAATAAATTTATACAATAAATTTGAATTTTTAGAAAATTATTGTATTTTTTTTATAATTGTGTTAGAACAGTACTATAACTATAAAAAATTCAATAAATAATTTTTGAATTTGACATGTCACAAATACGTGTTTTACTAGTGTTAATGTTCGATACATGTCGTACAAGTGTCATACGAGTGCCCCAGTAGAAGAGTGATCGAGTTTCAAGGTTCGAATGATATTCCTGTTAGAAGTAACCACACTTTGCTCATCAATGTACAAAACCTGCACTTGTAAGTATGTGAAGAAATGAGACTCCATGCATGATTGCAACTACGACAACCACACTACACAACAATGTCTGTGATTATTACTATCTTGACAAACCATCTTCAAATCAAATCACATGCAGCAGAATCAAGACTTGTTTCTGGACATAATCAAACTATCAAAACCAATTTGCTGTCAAACAATGAATTCTTGATAGAACAGAAACAAGAGTTTTGGTTATGCAGAAGAGAAGAGGAAGAAAGACAAGACAACCCTGGACAGAACACAACAAGATTTTTTCTCCTCATCTTAACTTATCTATTTTATCCTTATAGTTAAAAATCACACATAGATTAAAGTTAAAAATATTTTTTAATCTATGTGTGTAACAAATATTTTTCAGAGCTACATTTGTTGTTAATTTATCAATCAAAGTAACTCCTTAAGAATATACATGAGATGGTAGATTATTTGAATGAATAAATTAACCAAAGGCATCTTATGAAGATGCTTCACAAGATTAGTTATCTTGCAAGTTGTAAATATATGTAAGTTTAATCATTGTTAAGAAGTCTAAAAACAAATACAAATACCACAAAAAAAACTCTATAACGCATATGAATAATAATGACGAGAGAGCGTTCTATTACACACATTAATTCATTTTTTTGCAATTTCTGTATGTTTGAATTATTTTCTTCACTCATTTAATTTGGTTTCAAATCCAATTTATTATTCTGTTCTTTAACATGATTTTATCATTAAGCATTTTGCTTTCAATCCAATCATTAATTAATGAAAAACTTTCGAATTTCTGTAATTGAATATGGATGGTAGAGGAGTTGCAAACATAATAATGAAATCACTGTTGTTTAAGATAAATGATTGGTATTTCAAATAAAATTGTAGTTTATTTATAGTCACGAGTTTGAATTTATATAAATATTGTTTGGTGGACCAAATCCTCTAACTCACCTCTTTTCTCTCACTGATATATTGATAATTTTCAATTTTTTCTATCAAAAACTTGCATCAATTTATGAAATAATTTTTTCAAAATATTTTTTTTTATATTTAAAAAAATAGCAGTTGACATGGTAAAATTCAGAAATTGAATGTGTTTCTGTTTGCGATGATTTAAAACAGGTCATTAAGTGGCAACATAGGCTGAAAAAAACGACAATGATGTTTGCGAGATATTTATTAAGGTAATAAAAGTAGAAAAAATATATTTAATATGTTTGAAACTATAAGAAATATTTAATTTGAGTACCTTGCATTAACTGCGTTCAATAAATACTTTGAGTACATTAATCAGTGTGCAAGTTACATTTAGTAGGTTGAAAAAAATATAAATAAAAATAACCATACAACGTTTCTAATTGACCTTGAACAGTAATATAATCTGTTTAAATAAATAATGTAAAGTGAGATAAAAAGAGAAATGTGGAAAAAGGAAAAGAAAAAGTGGATAAAAATAAAAGCGACAGCGTTTGATAGTCAAATGTGGGAAGGTGGGGCCCAGCGTGAAACACAGTTGTCTTTGTTGGAAGAAGGTGTATATATAACAGAGGAAGAGGAGAAGAAGAAGGTGGGCGAGGTCAATGTCGATGCTGGTTTGTGAAATCTGTTGTGGAATTACGAAAAGACCCTCTTGAATCTGTGAGTGAGAAGAGAGAATGTGAGTGAGAGAGAGCAGAAAGAAAGTGGTTTTGTTGCAGTTTTCGTTTCGAATGGAGGGCTACGGCGGAGGGAGTAGAGGGGAGGCGGAGCGCTGGCTCTACACGGCCAACAAGGTTTTGAGTGCACGTGACTTGCACGGGGCCCGCTCATTTGCGATACGGGCCCGAGAGTCCGACCCGAGATACGAACCCACCGAGCTTCTTTTGACGGTTATCGATACCCTCATGGCCGGCGAGGCCCGGATCAACGACCACCTCGACTGCTACGCCATTCTCCAAGTCCTCCGTTACACTCAGAACATCGACTATATCGCCGCCCAGTACCGCCGTCTCGCCGCCCAGCTCGACCCTCACCACAACCCGTTCGCCTTCGCCGCTCATGCCTTCACTCTCGTCAACGACGCCTGGTCCGTACTTTGCAACTCTGCCAAGAAAGCCCTCTACGACAACCAACTCAGGCTCCTCACTCAACCCCCTCCTCCTCCTCCTCCTCCTCCACCGCCGCCGCCGCAACCTCCCGCTTCTGCGGTTACGTTCTTCCCGATTCAACCTCCGCAACCGAACCTAAACCCGAAGCCAACCCCGTACCAAGTTCCTCAGCGGGAAAAAAGCCCCGGGCCTTGGGTAGAGGTGGAGGTGCCGAGTCGGGAGGACAATGCGAGCGAGTTGACTCGAGCGAGTGAGACCGGGAGCGAAGGGGAGAGTTTCTGGACCGCGTGCCCTTATTGTTGCGTTATGTACGAGTATCCGAAGGTGTACGTGGACTGTACGCTGCGGTGTCAGAGTTGTCGGAGGGGGTTTCATGCGGTGGTGGTACGGTCGCCGCCGGACGATGGTGTTGGTTCGTTTTCCGGTTGGGGTTTTTTCCCTGTGGGGTTTTCTGGGGATTTTAGAGACATTAACGGTTCTTCTTCCAATTGGAACCCTTTTTCCCCTTTGGTTCCCTGCGCTGTCAAAGGGGAGGAGATGCAGAGTAGGAAGCACCAGAAGGGGCCTTATGTTTTCTACGACGATGACGCATCTGCGGAGTTCGCGGAGGGTTCCGACACGACGGAGGATGATTCCGGCGATGATGATTGGCGCGGCGGGAAACAGAAGGGGATGGTGACAAAGAAGAGGAGGAGAAAGAGGGGGAGGAAGAGAAGCAATGGCGGTGGTGATGATGTTAGGAGGGAACCGATTGAGAGGCCTAGGAGAGGGGTTCATAATCATAGTGGTGGTTCTGGGAATGTTAATGGGAATGTGGAGAACGGTGAGGTTGCGGATGGTGACGGTGTTGCGGCGGTGCTAGATTCTAGTAAGAAGGGTGCATTGGGTGGTTCGAGGAGGAGGGGTGAGAGGAACTTGGGGAAGTTGGATTTGAATGTAGAGTTCAGCAATGAGGTGGAGGAGCCTTTGCATGGAGTGGATGAAGGGAATGAAAACGGAACTGGGAATGCTGAGGACAATATTGAAGGGATTGGGTTTTTTGAGGGGCTTGACGAGTTCCTTAGTAGCTTGCCCATTCTCAATGTTGTTGCAGATGACAAGGTTAAGGGTCATTAGTGCTAGCTATGCCACCCTGCTTTTTGTTGTGCTAGATCTTTACTTTCTTCTATGCATGTACTCATCGCACCAAATCATGCTGATGAGCTCCTTTTTTTCTTGTTATGTTAGTCTTTTAATAACTTGAGCCAAATACTTCCTCGCCAAGTTTTCAACTATCTGGGGAGTATTTATTTTCTTTCTCTCCTGTTCTGATCTGTTCTGTTCAGGAAGGGATATATTACTCATTCAAGTTTAATCTAGTCTCTCTCTGCCTCTGTCTCTCTCTAACAAACACATGCACTGAACAAGTAATAACCATGGGAGCTCGATTTGGAAACTGTGTGTGTGACAGTCATCTACTAACGCTGCTTGTGTGTAGCAGACTAACCATGTTTGTTAGTAATACCCTATATGCAAAACATTTCCCTAATGTATACATGCTTGCATTGTTTGTTATCATGCTTTATTGATTCATGTAGATGGCCATCCTAATTTCTGCTCAATGAGTGAGTCCTGAGATCTTTTCTCTTTTTTCAGTTGTATTGTGATGTTTTTATCTATTGGGTTCTTCTTTGCTAATTTTGTTTGTGGCTTTGCTCTCGTGTTTTGCAAGGGAAAGATGTTCTGAACAAGAAAAGTTTTTGCTCGCTAACTGTGCCCTCTGTTCCATGTTGTTAATGGGAAAAGTTGAAATTCTCTCAATAAGGTTTTACCTTGGAGCATTAGTGGTGGTGCTCCCACTCTGTCTTGTTGTTTTGGCCATGTCTAGTCTTTTTCTCTCTTTTCATTTCAGCAAAGCAGTGTTTTTTAATATGCAATGCCAACTTTGGGTCTTTGGTAGTAGTGTTAGATGGTCGTGGATAAGGGCACAGGCTTGTTTGTTAGAGATATCTTATGGTTTTTGTACTTCACCAAGCTCTTAAAAGTGGCAACTAACTGGTATTTGCCTACAAGTCCAATGGGGTCTATGTGTTTTGGTATATTATTATTCTCGGACAAATGCTAGCAAACACTCTGTAGCATACATTTTTTTTATAGTTTCTGCTGTGCATTTGAATCTTGGTCAGAAATGGTAGCAGAAGCCTGAAATGGATTCTGAAAGAATGTTTTGTTGAACAATCTCCACTTTTCAATGTGAGTCTTTTTATATGCTTTCTTCTCAGCTTCTCTGTTCTGTCCATTTTTTCCTTCACGCCACTTTTTTAAAAATTACACTGAAACATTGACTTTGTAAATGACTTTGTTTATAAACTTTAATATCAGTTAATGGCAATTACTTCGTGCACCTAATGAAATTTGAACCTGCACCCGATTTTTTTATGTGAAATGACAAAATTATCCTTAAATAAAAGGGAATGTATTTTTTATATTCCGAAATTGCTTTTCTAGAATTAAATTTTTATTTTCCAATTCTATTATGGAATTCCACTTCGAAAATACAAAAATCTATTCTGGATTTACTTTTCTAAAATGTATTTTTTAATTCCTGATTTTTAATTTCAGATGAATGGTAATTTTGGAAATTTCCAGATGTATCGGGTGCAGGTCACAATTTGTAAGGTGCAGAAAGAATTTGCCTCAGTTAATTTAGTTCCTTATATTTTTAATAGGACTGATCAACAGGCCAGTTTGGGCTAAGAAAAAAGCCCAATCTACCTATTTTCTTAGCCCAAACCTTTCCAAAAACCCGTTAGGGTTGGATGGTTTCAATTTGGGTGGGCTTTGATTAACCTTTTGGATTGGCACGCTTATGTACTTAATTAAGTTCAAATTCAAAATTATATTTTAGCCTTTTATTTGTATTTTTTTTTATAAATTTTTAGTTTTTTAAACTTTTTAATATAAATCCATTAAACTTACTTCTACTTTGAGTATAAAAATACTTGTAGGCATATTCGATGTTAGGAACAAGGTATTTTAGTTAGGTAAGATATTTTGTTGTCCAAAAAATTAATGTTCGTAAGATGTCAATTAGTAGGTTTAGTTTTCTCAATGATTACTTTTGGGTAAAAATGTTAACTATTTTTTTTATTAAATTAGTATTTTTCGTATAATTACTTATGCATATTTTTTTTTTAAACTTGAAGTGAAAACAAGGTTAAATTAAGTTGTTTTCATAAATTATTTTAAAGAGTTCATAAAAAAATTGTAAACAATTTATAAATACATAATAAATTATTTTAAATCATTTCAACACTTAGATAAATGTTTATACCATAAAGCATATAAATAATCAATTTTTTTTTAAAAAATAGAGTTTTATTTAGTATAGTTTTTCTCTTGAATACGAAAATAGAGATTAACATAAAATTTTAGAGAATAAAGTAAGTCAATATATTATAAGTACCTTAGAATGTGCCTCAATCTATGCTTTTGGGATTTCATTATTTGCAACCATTGTATTCTCTTTCTCATCATTTCACACGTGTAATCCATATAATAAGAAGTCTTGGCTAAATGAGAGCTACAATTTCAAAGCCAAAGATTCTCTATTTTAAGCATTTGGAATTTTCCATGCTTTTTTTTTTTCTCTTGTCGTTTTTTGCTCTGTTTAGGTGGGGGAATAAAATAAAGATTTAGGATAAAAGAATACACAGAATTAAATAGATAAAATTATAGAAATAAAAAAAAAGTTGAGATCTACCAAATTTTATTTCATTGTTCTTAATTTTTTTAACAAATTCAAAAGAGAGAAATATTCCTTTCTTTTTTATTTTTGTCCTCTCTAATTCCATCCCTTTGTTTTATCATTCAAACATGAAGTTTTATCATTTAAACATGGAGTTCAATTCATGTATATCATTACCATATTGTTGTCCAACATGGATGAACTTGTTGGATATAAACTCTAGAGAATTTCTAAGGTTCTAATTCCTTGTCAAGTTAGCTTTTCCAAAGAATCTCAAGTTTACACCATCCATGTATAGTGATTAGATAATAAGACACCTTATATTTCTATTTTAAATATTGTTTCTCCAACTTTAGGATTTTAACTATTTTTTATTGATGTTTTATTGAAAAAGAGTGTTATTGTCCTAAGGTGGGTGAAGGAAAATTATTTTACAAATCAAGTTATGATTTTAAGAGGTGATTGTAGGGCTTGTCCAAGACGGGAGATTTACATATAAAAAAAATCTTCAACAATTAGGTCAATAAAAACATAAGAAATTATAAGGATATAAGTAAATAAAAAATTGAGTAAGTACTGATTATGAAATTGATTTGTATTTATAGGCATTTTTTAACTTGGGCTCATGTACTCAAAATAAATAAAATGATATATTAGATTACGAAAGTATATGTCATCCAATCAATTATTATTATTATATAAATTATCATTTAACTTCTTCTACTAAAATGTACTAAACAGTAAGAGCTCGATGTGTTTCACGACAGTTAAACATTGTCAACAAATCAACATATCTTTTAACGTGTACTCTCTCCACTACAAATCCTAGTAAAGAATTTGAATGCAGTTGGATAAATGTGAGGGAATGTCAAGCTTTTAAAAAATTGACCATTACAAGACATCAATCGAGCTTCCTTGGTTAACGAACACCTTTCTAACCCGCCAATTTGCTACGTTGGCAGTGATGACGAATGGATCATCTTGTGCAATATTGTTGAGGAAAAAAATATTCATCTATGAAAGTGATAGGTGAAAAGGAATAAGGTGGTAGCAAACTCACCAAGTTTATACTTCAGAAATGTCTTTTCCTTGTTGAACTAAAAGTCTCTCCCCCTACAAATCCTCTTACTAAAGTATTGATTCTACCTCTGTTAGAATTTTGTTGAGGTTGTTCCCTGTTCCTATTAGGGCTCTAACATCACCCATTCTTGGTGGTTTCATCTGCCCCAACCATGGTAACATCCATTGTATTTTTCTATACTTGGACACTTCCACTTTTTGAGTCGAGCCTTCATGACATTTGGTGTGAAGAGATGAAAAGATGAAAGATTTGCTCTGATCGACTCATTCAACGGGGGAGTTGGAATCACCTTAGAGTTGTTACTGATCATATGTCCGAGTCTCCCCTTAGAAATACATTGACTTATCGTTTCTTTTAAATTATTACTCAAGTGACTTCTCGAACATCTCATTTTTTCTCTACAATATCAAAAGATGAATTTATTATCTCATATATTTTATCTAAATTTTCTCTCACACATATATATTATGCTAATATTATTATATCATTATTAATATTAAACGAAGAAATTATTATGTTAATGTATGTCACTCACAATAAAGAAAAATATTTACAAAACCTAATTATCTACTTATCACAAGAGACGAATAACAGTAGAAATAAGGTGTAAGATTGATCTGATATGATGAGAGGCTTATATCTGCATTTCCCTTTGGGGGGTTTTCACTTTCACCGTACATATGTAATATTCGAGAACTTTCCAAAAATTTACTTGGTCTTATCCTCTCGAGGGCCAAAATGGAATTGTGATATGTGAGATAGGTCAGAAAGTCAAAAGCAAAGGTTGAGAGAGTATCATCACCACATCATGGGTAACTGGTGGTGGAGGAACAAAGGAATAACCTTTTTCTTGTCCCTTTTACTTTTCTTTAAATACCTTGGTTTCTCCGTCTTTCTTGGAGGCAATCCAACAACACATGACTCTAACAAACTTCACCCACCAACTACTATTTTAATTCCCAACAAAACAATGCCTCTTTTATTCACTCCCCAACCTTCATTTCAGTTTCATTTCACTAATGGCAGTTCCTGCACCATTCTCTCTTTCCTCTGATGCCTTCGCTTCCAAACCTGCCACATCAACGGTATTTATTGTTGTGCACTCTCATCTCATGTGTTTTATTCTCTTACATGCCCGTTTTCTTATTCTGCTTTTGAATTCTGAGTGAACTGATCATTATAGTTCAGCAGATCTTGGGTTGTGCCGCGCCGAAAAAAGGGAACTTTGAGCATACCCATTTCAGATTCTTCACGGCATTTAGGTCAGTGCCCGTCTGCTTCCCCTGCTTCAATCGTGCTCGGTTTTCTTACTTTCTAGTCTTGTGTTGATTTTCATCTCTAGGGTGTTCGTTCCTTGCTAGTGTAATTAGCTGAAACTTCCAAGATCCAATCTTGACTTTGTTTTGAAGTATCATTGTGGTTTTTGTAAATATTAATCTAACAAAGATAAATGAAAAAGGTTGTAAACTTTGAGTCTCCCCTGAACATCGAGAGAAAAACGAATTTAATGGATGAAACTGAGTATTCTCCGTTCTGATCCCTTGCTGGTTTAGGTTGCAGAATTGCAGATTCCTTGTGCTTAATTGCTTATTGATATTGCAATTTTCTCTTGTTTCATAACTTTAAATCTGTTAATACACAATCTATTAATGAGTATGCAGATCTAATTTTCCTTCCGTGTAATCATTATGTTTTTGCAGCTATTTCTTAGAAGTAAAAACAATTAATTAATTGACCAATTCTTGCTTCTTCTTTTTTATGTCTATCTATATGATGCTCTAATGTTTGCAGGAGAAATCGAGGTTTCACTTTAAAGGCTTCAATGGGGCCTCCGGGATTTACAGAGAAACTTAAAAACAACAAGCTAAACACTTTAGCTGATGCTGAAGATGGGTGTGATGTATTTAATGACCTGAAATATAGGTTTTTAAATTTTAAAAAGAATTACTTGTAAGCTTCAGAAAGCCCTTGTCTGAAATGTTCATTTTTTATGCCTAATTTAGGCTGAAGCTTATATAATACTGTTTATGGCAGGAAAGATATTGATCAGTTTGAAACTCTTGCGAAGGTTCAAACACCAAAGGTAATTGACCTCTGTTTTCTGACTTCCTCTATATTACCTAACCACCCTTTCGGCCAAGCCTTTTGTTGTTTATTAGTTTGTCATTTATGGTTTGTTTCTGATTCCTTTCAGTTCATTTCAATTTACTAACAAAGGCCAGAACAGTTCATGGTTATTGCTTGTGCAGATTCTAGGGTATGTCCCTCTAATATCTTGGGATTTCAACCAGGAGAAGCATTCACGATTCGCAATATCGCTAATTTGGTTCCTACCTTTGAGGTACAAGTCTCACTGCTATGAATTTGGCTGCCTGTGTTGACCATATAATTATCATTGCTAATGTTTGAATGAAGAGATACCCTTCTTCTAATTCATTTTTCCCGGTGCAGAGTGGACCCTCAGAAACAAACGCCGCTCTGGAATTCTCTGTGAATACCCTTCTGGTAAGCATTTATTTACTTAAAAAGTGTAAGACAAGATTTATCCTCATCATTTTGAAACTTCTAATGCTTTTGTTAGTTCATCTATTTACTCATTCACATTTTCTTCTGGCGGATCGGGTAGTTTTCTGAAGTACAAAATGGTTTTTGTTAAATAATGATTGATTTTATGATAACTTCAACTTTTATGGAGAGATTGAATTTGAATATTTTAGTTTCAGAAATGAGGGAATGAGTTCTCTTGTTTTATTTATTTTATAGCAGCAATGCCAAGTTGATTGCAAAATACTTAATTGAAGTTGGGAACAAGTGAAGTCAACCGTTTTAATAACATCTCATGAGACAGCGTCTAGTACTTGGGGCTTGCAAGAAATTCTGCAAAATATTTGACTGCATAAGATTCTAATAGATTTCTAAATTACTGGTCCAAAAGCTCCAAGATTTGTTCTTACTTTCATTGCAGGTTGAGAACATCTTAGTCATTGGCCACAGCTGCTGTGGCGGTATACGTGCCCTCATGAGTATGGAAGATGATGATGTTGAAAAAAGGTGCTTATTTGTAGATTTTGGTTCTCCTTATGCTTTCTTGAATGAAATGTGACATACATTTCTAAATTGAAAATATATTTTTGTCCTTGTAGTTTTATAAAAAGTTGGGTCATTGGTGGGAAGAAGGCAAGAACAAAAGCCAAGGCTGCTGCTTCTAACCTCAGTTTTGATGAGCAGTGCACGCATTGTGAGAAGGTGATATATATATAAATATTTTTGTTCTTAGATTTGATGTGTGTGTATTATGTTTTCTATTGCTTTTTCATTTTGTTAATCCTTCTCCCCATTGTTATCATTAGTACGAACTAAGTACTAGGAGTCATGCAAAATGTTGAATACTTTGAAGTTTAATGCTTGAAATGTTCTTTTTATACAGGAATCAATCAACCATTCCTTGTTAAACCTACTCACTTACCCCTGGATAGAAGAAAAGGTGAAGAATAAAGAACTCTCTATTCATGGTGGTTACTACAACTTTATTGACTGTTCATTTGAGAAATGGACACTTGATTACCGGGGAACTAAATTGGAGGAAAATGGAAGAATTGCTGCCAAAAACAGAATATTTTGGTGTTGAAGTTTGCACTTCTATTTTGGTGTTGGAGTTTGCATTTTCGAAATTTGGTAGAATTTTAAGAAGCATAGGCCGGGTTATGTATTTTGTACTATTTATTAGATAGATAAATGGATTGATTTGAATAAACCCCTACCATGTCAGTGAGTCTGTCTGTTGTAGCATTTTGAAGAATCGTCAAGGTTATGTACTCTGGGTTTGATGAAATCTATGTTATTTTATTCCCTTCAAATATGTGTATATTATATACTGTTTTCCAGTAATCTACACGGCTTTTGTAAATGTTGTTTAAACCACACTTTCTTTTGAAGGATTGCCATTGCTTACTGTTTAGACGATTGCCATTGCTTACTAACTGTTTAGACCTACTTGAAACAATATAAACTATTCTTGTCATGATGAGTTCGGTTGTAATCTGAATGAGCTTTGAAGAGTCTCTCTTCCAAGGAATAAGAGGAGCTTCTGCAGCAAATACTATTACGCCAAGTCAATAATAACATAATTTTTTTGTGTATGTAGTGAAAATATTGAAGGTATGAGTTGAGATTACTCCAATGATCATCAATTTATCATCAATTTATAAGTTTTCGTGGATTTATATTTTGATGTTAGTTTCTCCATATTTTAATATGACATATTATAGTATTTTTTTATAAGATCTTAATGTATATAAATTAAAATATTTTTTAATATAATCAAAGTATTTATGTAATATAATAATTATGTAATATAATAAGAGATATTGCGTAAAAAAATTAAAGCATTTATATAACTAATTTATATAACTAATTGAGGATATTGTGCAGATAACTCGCTTTGATTGATGTCGAGATTATTTATCCATATTGTTATTAACGAGACCTTAAATGACCTTTACAAAAGATGTCAAACGAGATTCAAAGGCACATTTTTCATTTTCCATTTTCCATTTTAGCTCAACAAATGGGTTTATGCCCATTTTACTGCATTTTTGGCCTGTTCAGACAATGATCTGAGGACAGTTTTTTTCTGCACCGCTACATTTTTCTTTCTGTACCCTACATTTTTCTTCCTTCCTGCACCCCATAATTTTTTAAATCTCAAAATTGACCTTCACCTTTTATTTGAAATCAGGATCTGGGAGTATGCTACGAATTCATCAATCTGGAAGTGAATCATGTTTTTTATCGGGATGAGGAGGTGTTTCAGAAACAAAGTTTGCATAAATTGTTGATTTATAGATTGCTGAATTCTGGGTTTTCATGATGGTTTTTTATTCTGGGATGTTTTGCAGTTTTTTATTTTGGATTAACACTGACATTTATGTACTATTGGAAGCACCAATCCAGGAGGTTACCAGACGTGCCAATCTGAAATTTTACCAGAAGCGCTAATCCAAAAATTTACCGAATTTCGTAATTCAAAATAAAAAAATAAATGTACAGTTTTTATGTCTTTGCACAACATTGTGGGGTGCAGGAAGAATAATGTAGGGTTGCAGGAAGAAACTGCTTGATCTGAGACCTAGTGTCACACGCAATCAGTGCTATTTGACCACCAAACGGACCAGCCTACTCGGTCATGGGTCGAGCAGGCCGGGACGATACAGATACCAAAGTCATAAATCATAAACTGTGATCTTCAATCTTCAATTAAAAAATATAAAGAAAGATTTCAAAATTACATTGACTGGATTATATCAAGTACACATTTTGGAACCATTTCAGAAAAAAATAATTTCCAAATAAATTCTGGAATACATAAATTAAAATTAGTATTTAGTTATTATGAATTTTTCATTTTAGAATATTTCACAAATTTATTATTATAGAATGCATTTTCAAGAAAAATTTAAAACCTATTCCAATTTATTTTTCTCCCAGAATTTAAGAAATATAATGGATCATCCTTTTCTTTACGTTTTCTTTTCTTATTTTATATTCTTGATTCCATAATTAAACTTTATAGAATGTTTTTGGAATACATCTAAAGGTTTTTTTATTTGATTTTTCTATAAATTTGAAAAATGACTTCCAGATTAGATTACGTAATCCGAAATATTATAGAGGAACATTTTTGGAAATTCAAAAGTATATGGAGGTGAGAGAAGAAGCTATAGAGGTGTAGGAAGAAACAGTCCTAATCGGATAGTTGCACAGCCCGGACCAGCTGAAGACTATATATCAAGTAATAAATGAAAAATGAAAGAATAGACAAATTTTTAATGATATTTTTATACAAAAATTTTATTTTATTGATACAAATATATTTTTGATTATTTATAATTTTGTTTTTAACTTAATTTTAAATTGTTTCAATTTTTATTTATAGATTAATTAGTTTAATTATATTTTTAGCACAAATTACAATACTCTCTTTCATATTTTATATTTTACTATTAATCCTATACAATATTTTAAAATATTTCAATCAAATTTAAAATAAAAATGAACTTCACAATTTCACTATATGTTGATTTGAGTAGTAGTTGAAATATATAAATTGTAATAAAATCTACCTTATTTGGGATAAAACACAAATTTATTAAGCATTAAAAGGAAACAGGAATAATTATAAAAGAATTAGAAACTAGAGTTTTACAAGTTCTTGAAAAAACTTATTTACCAAATACCCTCTCCATTCAAAATAATAATATTTCTAACTTCTTAATTTTTTTTTAAAAATAATAGCTCTTTTAGCCTTTTTAAGATATTTTAAATATAGAAAAAAATGAATTTCCAACGACATCCTATTATTTGTATTGAAAAGAGAGACAGGATATTTGAAAAAGAGAAAGTATTTTTGTTTAAGTTTGTATATATGAAGTATTTCTTAAAGGTTTATTATGATGTTAAAATAATCATTTTGAAATAGAGAAAATAATATTTATATTTATATACGAGGTTAAATAAGATTTTTCACTAATAAAAAATTAGAAAGTAACTAAAATGAGTTACCCATTACAATGGAACGTGTATGATTGAATTAAAGTAGTATGATTTATAGTTTAAGTGAGAAAACGATTAAGATTTTCTTTTTAATAACTTGACGTAATATCTAAATTAAGTGTTATATTCTCATAAATTACATTTATTCAAGAAAGTTTCATCATCACGATTTTATCGGTAAAAAATATTTTGATAGGTTAAAAAAGAATGTTTTTTTTTTTTTAAATAAAAGCTTCCATGTTAGGTATCACTATGCAACTTAAGATCTCAGCTAGGCTGACACCTCAAGTTACCACAATCATTTACCATCACATGAAAAAAGTATTATTGAACAAAAGAAAAAAGAAAGAAAATACAAAAATACGGGGACTAGACCAAAACCCATATCTTAACAAAAACGATATATAGGTAGACTATACTTATTCATAAAGAATTCTAAGAATAGACAAGGTGGAAGTCTATTATACCAAAGAAAAGGCTCTCTATGAAAAAATCCTAAATTAGCCAACTTATCAGCACACGCATTTCCTTCACGAAAAATATGAGTAACCGTAAACCTAATTTTCCCACAGTGAATAAGACAAGCATTCCATCGATTATGAAGCATCCAAGGAACAGTTGTCCTAGCAGTAAACGCAACATAAACGAAAGCAGAATCACATTCCAACCAGACTTCTCCTTAATATCTAGTTAATATGATATATTAACCATGTCGGAACAAATCATAATCTATTATTAGCTTGCAGTTTGAATAAGGATTTTCTGGGAGTTTTGAGTTATTAGACTAGTTTCAATACTAGAACTGAGATAACAATAATAAAAAGTATTGAGATTTAACTTTACCATATTTTTACTGAATTTTGCCACTTAACAGAAGCCTTTGATGAAATTAGTTAGAGGAACTTGGTTTCATGAAATTCATCAAGTTTGGTTGTTCACACCTTCTTGAACCATAAAATAATGTCACATACTCTTGATTGAATTTCAGGGATATAGCTGATTAGCTGGTTTTTCCTATTACATGATTCTTTAATAATTCTGTTATCCTTGTAACTTTTAGAACATGCATGTGTCGCAGTCTGCACATCAGCACATGAGAGTGTTTGCTGTTGGATTTAGACATTCATGTTGGACATACTTGTAAATACACAACAAATTGATTTTCTTGTATTCCATTTTTGTTTTGCTGCTCATTTTGTGTAATGGTGTCATGTGCTTCAAAAGGGTGTCCGAATCAGAAATTGTTCTTTTTCATGGCATGAAAGAAGACCATGTTCATAGCAGGAATTTTGTCCTCTGGTGTTTCAATTCAATTTCTTGATCTGATCAAACAGAGTGATGTAAATGCCTTATAAAGATAACTAACAGTACATCACTTTTATAATCTGATGGCACGAGAAATCATGTAAACGAGAAAAGGGGTTCAAATTCAATTGAAAATATAATTCTCTCCAAGAATAGAATGCTTAATCTTTGGTGCATACCTGAACAGGAATATTTACAAGTTTGAAAGATGGCATTTTCTGCTTCTAACTTTTTCAACAATGACTGGTCACACAAGGGTTTGCAGAGGCAATTATCCTACTACAATCAACACCCTATTGTCAAAAGTACCAAGCTTTTCAAAACATGATTCCATCACTTCTAACCCCAAATGCCACTACTACCACTGCTTATTCTGTAACAAAGCCATAAGTGCCTAAGTTTCTGAAAATCCTAATCCTCACCAGCCACTACACTCCTTAAACTAGAACTTTGTTCTAGTAACTTGTACAGTTTAATGTGTTTATTATTCATTACTTGTTGCCATTATAGGATTGCTCTATTGAGATTTCATTTGTACTTTATGTGTAATATTAAATTACACAGTGTAGTTTGTAGTCAGTTCTGCTAAAGCATATTGATTGTATTCACTATTATATCAAGTTTTCAAATCTTCCAGTCCAATAAAATCTTGAAATTCGGCATGATATAGTTATGAATGCAAAAAATTCTTCCAATGCAGCCAAATTAAGTTATCGCACACGCTTTTAACTCCATCTATTTGTATTTATTAAGAAATTGACTTTAAGCCTAACAAAAACTCATAAAATCGACTTATAAAACGAGGTTTGCACCCACTTATAAACTATGAAATATACTAATTTTTAGTCGATGTTGAATCTTCGACTGTATTATTTCCAGATAAGTAAGAGCTGAGTTGTAGGATTCGTTCATTATCCATCCATACACCATACAGAAATTATCCAAGCATTCATGGCTATATTGCATTTGTCTACATTATTTAGAACTAAAGAACAGTTGAGGTTCTAGATGCACCACACTGTATTGTATGCATTTCAATTAAAACTCTCTGTAATTTCATCCTCCCAAGTAGAGGCCACCTGCTGTACAGCAAGGTGATCAATACTATTCCTTCTGACATTTTAGAATCAGCCACTTCTGGTTTCATTGTCACTTCTGCAAATTGCACATGTTTTTTACTAATACAAGCTGTGCATCTTAGGTACTAAAAGACAAGAATTTTGAGTATTGAAGATTATTACTTCTCATTAAAATATTTTATTTCACCCTGACATAGTTAATCATTGAAGATGGAAATCAAATCCCGAAATTCTGAATGTTACAATCAAAGGGATTTTATGTTGTGGCATACTATAAGTAGTATGCATCTGTTTCAGTAGTTTCATAAAATTTACTGAACTGCCAACTATTTTGAGATAAAATTTCTTGAAATAATTAACATGTATTTGATCAAGTATATGAGTAATTTAAAATAAATAAATAAATAAATAAATCTGGCTATGGAATCTAGCTGTACATAGCAGAGAAGAAGCTGATAGGCTGGTGTTCATGTGGCTTAGAATACTATCATGATAAGTTGAACAAAAGCCACAAGTTATCCACAATGGGACAACTTACTCCACTATGTTCTTTTGGTTTATTACATGTGCAAGCCTCATTCTGTGGATTTGACCCTCCAATATGACAAAATGTTTCATTTTATCGTCTGCTAAAAGAAAAGCTGGAGCCAACGAGTTCTTATCTCCATAGCTTCTGGCCCAAAACTTTCAGGCTAAAGTTTTTTGTTGTCACTTCCCCTCCTCCACTGAAGTGCCAGCACAACATTATTATTATTGTTGTTATCCAAAGTATGAAATAGGTATGAGTACTTCATTCAGACATCGTAGAGGCACTGCATGCTAATACCATGTTTTGTGTGGAATTGCATGCATATACCCGCGAATGCTGGTTTAATACAGATGTTATTGAGCAAACCTACACCTAGGGTCTTTCAGATTACTACGTTGTTTCACCAGCACATCCAAACTATGCATCGTTAACCAAAAAAAGTTGCTTTTCTGGTTGACTCAAACATTGTGTATGGACAGATAATTTCACAATTTTAAAAATATCTCTTGTTAACACAGAATGAAAAAGACTTATACATCTGTCTAAAAAATGTCTTACTAATGCTCAGAAAAAAGCTCTACATGACATCGACCTCAAAGAATAATCCTGCCAACGTTGCCAATTAAAACCTGATTAAGTAAAATAAAATGGATGTTTGCGTCATTAAAAATCTCACTTGTATAGTGTGTAATTAAAATTCTACCTTATATATTTGATTTTAATGTGCTTAAGTTTTTTGGTATTAATACTTATAAGGGTAAAGTTCTATCTTCTGTTCGATGAGAGTTTCTTTCTCTAGGTTGGTTAAAATAAATAATGATGGTACTCTACCTAGTTTTACTACTTGTGGTGGTATTTTTCGTGGATGTATGAGGGAATTTATTGGTGGTTTTTTTGCTTTCCTTGATGTTCATACTACTTTGTTTGTTGAATTTTATGAAATTATACATGCTATTGAACAAGATCAAAAGATGGATTTTACTATTTTATGGCTTGAATGTGATTTTGGTTTGGTTTATGCTGCATTCACTGTTATGACTAATGTTCATTGGATGTTTTGTAATAGGGGAAACACTTATCTTAACTATTGTAAAAAAATCAGGTTTAAAATTTCTCATATTTTTTGTGAAGGTAATGCATATGCTGATAAACTTGCTAACTTAGTCTTTATTCATAAAGAGTATTTTCATTGGTATAACAAGTTTTTATTTAATTTTTTCTTAAATTTTTTATTAATAGGTATAAATTTTACATATGTTATATTTTTGTTAATATATGAGTTTTGGATTAATCTCCCATATTTTCTTATGTTTCATTTTCTTTTAATAATATTTTTTATGTGGTGACAGATGACTGTTGTTACTTGAAGTATCAAAATGTCAAGTTTTATAGTAATAGCTGAGAGTTTTTATTAAAATAAATAAATAAAAAGGAAGTTTAAGAGTGTCTTTGGTTAAGTTTTTTTATTAAAAACTAAGTGTTTATTTTGCTATAGACGTGAGGTTGAAATATTGCAATGTCTTGTGTCATTGACATGATGTGTATTTTGAGATTCACATCAGAACATTGGCACCCGAATCCTTGGTAACATGATTTTTAAGTAGATGTTGATATGATTAATTTTTGTTGACAGTATTCATATGGTATTAAAGAATTTATACTTAGTTTAACTGTCAATACCTATCTTAATACAAGCCAATAATGGGTATCCATGTGCAGCAGGATTGAGCCTTATCTCATCTATAAAAGGCCACACAAATGACATCAAAGAGACCACATCCACCTCAACCTTACCAAAGCCAATTTTCTTTACACTATTGACTAAGTTGTGTAGCTCCAACAATGGGTTGTAGCAGCATGTCAATCCTTTTACCCCTTCTGCTTCTGACATTTTCATCCATCATCATTGACTCAAGGGTTGCAGAGGCACGTCTTCTGCCAAAATCAGTCCTTCCATTGCCTTCCGCAGTTGAGTTACCATCTCTGCCGGTGCCCCTCCCAAGTGTCCCAGCTGTGCCACTTCCTAGCTTGCCACTTCCTGCTGTGCCACTTCCTGACGTGCCAGTTCCTAGCTTGTCACTTCCTAACGTGCCAGTTCCTGCTCTGGCAATTCCCAAGCTAACAGCTGAAGGCATCAAAGTAATCCCATGAGTACCTGCACTTCCTCAAATCTATCCCTCACTTTCATTGTTACTCGTTTAATGTACTGTTATCATTTGTTGTTGTTGCAATCCTAGGTGCTTCTGTTCGCCTTTAAATTGTACTGTCATTCATTCAAGTATGTAATGTTCAGTTTTTATGTTGTTCCAGATTTTGTGTCAGTTTCTAACTAAACCAGTCTGAGAGAAAAAAACTATGGATGACATAGACTGCTACTAACTTGGGGGATCACATTGATACAGAAATAACTTTATTAAGAAAATTCTCCATCAAACACAAGAGTTTATTATTTGGTATCAAGTAACGAAATTTAAGTCTAATTAACTCAATCCTACAAAGGTTTATACCACTATTTATATGGTAGATGTCAATCTAATCTAAGATGTGTAATACATTTTCTCACCAAGGATACGTAGTTTGAGAATTTAGATAAATTTCATAGTCTCAATTATTATCGATTGTGATTGACTTTATACCATATTAAGGCATATAAAGATAATGTAATTTAAGTTTAATTCAATCTTACAAAACCAATTCATCAAGGTCTAAGACATATGATCCGTTATTGAATTCTTCTTAGTCCGACACTTGATATGTCCAGTCCTCAATGTGAGGAGACGTGTTCGAGAATTCACATAAACTATAAATATAAGTGAGTCTAAACTCTATCTTACCGATCGAATTGAATTACACTTAAATTTTACTTTATAAGAATCCTTAAGAGACTATTATAATCAAGATTGGTAATTCTATTATCCTATTCGCTATTAGAGTTTTCTGGATTTTCATGTTCTATATGTTCTAAGTTAATATGTTGAATACATCAACTAGTGATATAGTCAAATTATAATATATAACTTGATACAAGTAAGTTAATTTTATGAGATTGAATTATATTTTTATTTTTCAATAAGTGAAAAACTTGTGGCCGAAAATATTAACTAAGTTTTCTTCTTAAAATGATAAACAAGTTTAATTGGGTAACTATTAAGTTTGTAAAAACAAATTTTTATTTTTGCTCTATAATTCTCAAAAGATAAGCTTTTGTATTTTCAAATTAGCATCCTTAAAGATGCACTCACGTTGAAATATTTTAATGTTTTGTGTGACGCATAAACATATTTTTATGGATAGTGTTTACCTGTTAGCACAAATATATCTTTTTTGCTGAAGACTTTTGAACTTAAGTTTTAAAGATATGCCTTAGACATAAGTAGCTGCATAGGAAGATTTTGAGATGGAAATCAAAATATGTGTTTATAGAAAGCCTTTCCAATAACATACGTTACATTTGATCTTTTAAGATACTTTAAATGTTCGAACAGAAATCTAAAACAATAAATGTTTATGCCAAATAAGATTTATAGGAACAAATTATTAATAAAACGGATGAATTATTCGTCCTAATAACCTAATATAAAAACATTATATAAAGCTGGGAAACTGTATGATTTATAGGAGAGTTGTTTGTATATAGATTTAAATTTTTTCTTTCTTAAAATTAGCGTTTTTAAAATTGTGTTTTCAGTCTTTATATTTTTAAAATTAATATATTTTTTAATTCACTTTCTATCTCTGAAGAGGAACTAAAAATCAAGATTTTATATAATTGATTAAATATAAGATGAAATCATGAAATTAAATAAATTTCAAAATTTTAAAAAGTAAAAATATAGTTCTTGTTATGTAGTGTGCCACTCGCTGTCTGAGTAGCAGAGATGAACGTGTTATGCATGTGGGTGATGTGTTTGCATTTGAGTTTAACAATTATACTGTGTGGAAAGTTCCACATATCCTCACCGTCAAAAATAATTCGTGACCGTCAGATCGAATGGTCGGAATGTTATGATGAAAACCTTCTCATTCTGTAAAGAAAAAAAATACACTCGACAACCTAAAATATTAATATTTTAATTAAATTTCTTTTATCTTTAAATTAAAATACCAATATATATTATTATATTACCAAAATAATTATTAATTGGGTGTAATTTGTTGGTGAGTATCAAAGTATAGTTTTCCTCTTTTAATATATGTTGTATATATTTTATTAATATTTATATTTAAATTAAGTATTAGGTTGTGAATGTTTTATTAATATATATATATATATTGATATTAATAGATAATTAAAATAATAAATTAAATTAAATTATTAATAATAAATAAATTTATCATACTACTTTTTCATCAATTTAAACTCTTCTTCTTTCAATTTAAACAATTTCAATTCACACATTATCTATCTTCACTCTATTTTTTTTTTCACTTTTTCTCTTTTCATCATACTATCCAAATAAATAAAGACTTAATTTTAATAGTTAAGAATATATACTACACATCTATTGTTATTTAAAATATAACTAATTATTTAATAGTTAATTTTAATAGTCTTTATTTATTGTCATTCATTCAATTAAGGTTTCATGTCTCTTTACTTCATGTACTTCAAAACATCTATTGTTATTGGATACATACACCTTCCACTCTCTTCAAAGCCACCTTCTCTTTATCTTTCTTAAAATAATATAACACTAAAACGAAAAAATTATTAAATAATAACAAAGAGAAAAAAATAATTATTTACTATATTAACTAAATTAAATATTAATTAAAAAATTAAAAAATTATTAATATCCAATATGGTTTTTATTATTAATAAAATATTATAAAATTATTTATTAATATTTAAATTAGTTATCAAAGTTTTAACTACTAATATTTAGATTATAAATAAGTATTTAAAAAACTAATACAGATTAACTTAGAAGATAAGTAGATAGTAAGTAAAATTTTAATAACTAATAACTAAATATCAATTATTTTATTTTGATTAATAATAAAAATTACTTTAAAAACTAATAATTTTTTATTTTTTAAAATAGTCTTTAATTTAATTAATATTGTAACTAATTATTTTAGTCTCTAAAATTAGTTTCTATTTAATTATATTATTTTAATATCATAATTTGATAAAATAAAAAAAAATGTTAAATATATTTGACACCAAACAGTTGTAGGAATTAAATTTAACTTAATAACTAGTATATCCAAAAGAAAAAGTTTAGTAAGGTTCTAAAAAAAATATATTCAAATAAAAATTAATTTCATCTTATTTATTAAAATATTTTAAAATATTCTTTATTTAACTGAGATTGTATTTCTCATTAACCTTCACCTCACACACATAATTTCAGTAGAGTAAAATTTAAGACAAGTATTATCTTCAAATAAGATCAGTAATGTTGATTAATTTTGTTAATTAAAGTCAATTTTTTTAACTTATAAGTCTAGACGTAAAGCAAGTAGTTTACAATATTACATACGGATATAATTATTATGTAACTTTGACATCATAAAATAAAATTTGCAGTGAATGAGATTCAAAACCAGTTACTTCATTAATCAAAAAAAATTTAATCACTACCACAAACAAATTCTGTAGTATTATCATGATTTTTATTATACTTATTATTATTAACAATACTAATAATATTAATATAATTTATATTATTATTACTAATATAATAATAATTATTATTAATATGTATAAATTATATTAATAATAATAAAAATAATAATATAATCAAAGAACTTGTTTGGTCGAATAGTTAATGATTCTTTGAAAAGACTTGATACATAATTTAAGAGTCGACAAGTTAGAAAAGGATGTATCAGTTCTTGGTATAGAAACCTTACTCAATCTAAAAAAAAATATCTTTTGAAAATAGACAAACATTTCTGAAAGCAATATAGATATTTTCCAAAAGGTTTACTGGCTCATCGAGTACAAAAGACACGTGTTTTAAATGAATATATAAATTAAAAGTATATTTTTGTACAAAGAATAAAATTAATCTAATGAAAAAATCCCATTTATGTAGGTTTTTTTATGATTCACTGTGAAAGCTTATGTACTGATAGGGTAAAACCGAGAGGTTCATGCCGAGAACTACATAGTATAACAATTAAGATGATTAAGTTAAAACCGAGAGGTTTTGACCGGAAGCAATAAAGACAAGAATAAAAGAAATATAAAAGTTGTAAAAGCCTAATTAGATAAAAACTTGCAAGAGGGGTGCACAAATAATAAAAAAGGTGCAGAAAGAAAGCCGAAGAGTAAAGGGGGAAAGCCCATTAAAGAAACTCTATAAATAGGAGTTCAGAGATAGAAAGAGGTAAGAGTGATTTTATCTGATGAACGTTAAACCTTTTCTGACTTTGGCATCGGAGCGACTTGCAGGTACCCCCCACCTGTTGTGAGGAGAAGCCGAGAGCACCAGCCGAGAGGAGAAGCCGAGAGCACCAGCCGAGAGGAGAAGCAAAGAGATTCCATTAAGGAGTACCCGACCCAAGATTGAAGGATTAGTCTTGATTAACCCATTTCAAGTGTTCTTGGTCCTTGTTGTAAGAACAGCTTCAGTTAGCACTAATTATCTCTTTAGGATTACGTAGACATATTTGGATTGAAGTGAAAACACGAAATTTTAATTATTTAATTTTTATTAGTTTGAAAAAAAAATATTAGGCTGTGTAAACAATAAGAAAATTAGTAGGTTGTCTTTTACCTTTACCAAATTGAAGACGAGGAGGAATTGTTATGGGTTTGAAAAAAAAGAGAGAATATTATAAGTTATGTAAAACAAAACAATAAATTATTAGGTATTGGGTATTAGCTTGTCGTTGCTCATTACTTAACTGAGTAGCATTTTTAAATCTTCAAAAATGAGTGTGATTTTTTTTTTCTTGTAAACTTTCTTTAAGTCCCAAGTTAATTTGAAATGAATGTGTTTTAATTTTTTATGTAAAATTTAATTTTTAACAGATTTAAAATTAATAGTGTTTTTTTTATTTCCTTTCAAATGAGTTTATTCAAATTTCTTTATTTTTTATTTATTTATTTATTGAGGTATAATATTTCAATTATCATCAAATATAAAATTATTTTAATACTAAAATATATTTATAAATAAAAATAAGCTAATAGTAATTTTTAATCAAGATCCATATATTTTTCAGTAAAAGTTTGTCGAAGATTTTTTAATTTATATTGACAATTTTTTTATTAACAATGACCCAGGTCATATCATATCATTTTTTTTATCAACACTAAAAAATAAATAAATGAAAACCAGTTCAGAAATGGTCTAACCCTTATACATAAAGATTTAGCGCCTTACCAACTTTCAAAAAACACCTTCCAACTTAAATAAGAAACAACCAAAGCAACTCAAGAAAGCATTAAACCACCAACTTCATACAATCCACTGGATTCAAAACTCAGTTGTTAACATGTAATTAAATAATTCTTTTCTATATCGACTAAAAAATAATTTCAAATCTGACAATTTAAAAAATATTCTCCCTCCTCTCTTTACTCTTTCTTTTACTAGTAACTTTCTCCCTCAGTCCTTCTATTTATACTAAAAATTGAATTTATTTATTTATTCTTTTACAGCATTCAATGAATGTGAATAATAAAAATGTGGTAAAATAATGAGAGGATTGAGTAGGTGGTGGTGTATAAAATGGCAGTAGCAGGTGATGCATAGCACAGGAAATTGTTGGTAGCTTGAAGAATGGGTTGTAGCAGGTTGTCTTTGATTTTACCTCTTCTGCTTCTGACATTTTCATCCATGATAATTCACTCCAGGGTTGCAGAGGCTCGTCTCCTACTAAAACACCTCTTTCCACCGCATTCTCAAGATGGTTTACCGGTTTTTGATTTTGGCTTAATCCCAAGTTCCACATCGGTGGATTCATTGTTTGGAAAGGAGGTTTGAAGATTATAAATTAAACTCTCCTTCTTCACTGTCATATATCCCAATTTGTAATATCTTTTTCCATAATAATAAAAGTGAATTGTTTTCGTTGTGCTCGTAGATTAGGTTAAATTGACCGAATTCCGTTAACAATTTTTTAGTGTATTTTTTCTCTTTATCTCTTTTATTATTCTGCTCTGTTTATTCAATATTATTTGTCGGATAGCTCTGTAAGGATTCTGTTTTATGAAAAAATTAGCCGTTTTTCCCAACGTGCCACTCCCAGATATCCCCAACCTCCTCCCACATCCCAAGATAACAGTTGCAGGCGTCAAAATAATCCCATGACACTTCCTCAAACTGTTTCTTCTTCTTCCACTCCCAAGCTGCTTCTCTTTTATGTTTCCTTCAATTACATGTAATCTTCAGTTCATATGTTGTTTCAGTCAGTTTGGTTGAAGCTGTGATTTGTAAGATTGTATCAGACTTCTTGTCTTCTACTTCAATGAATTCTGTAATTTCTTTCTCGTACAAATCTTCCATTTCTGAATACTTTCACAGTTGTGGAGGCACAAGTTTCTTTCAATATCTCCTAATTATGCTATTTTTTTAGCTCCGTCTGTTTTCTCTTTCGTAGGATTCATTCACCCTCTACAGACATTCTTTTTGTCATCATGGCTACTAATTTTCATCATTCTTTACAAATTCCAACTAAAATTATATTCTTACATCGATTCTTCTAAGATATATACACATCCAATATTCTTACCTTAAAACTACAAATTAATTTGATGTGATCTGAATGACTAATTATGTTATTATTAGTAAATGGAAGACTCAAATCTCTTACTTAGTCTTAACTGTATCTGATGCTGAAAATCATATTTGAACTAAAATTAAAATATTTCATAATATATAAAAAATACAAACTTTATTATAAATTGGTTGTTTTATAAATTTAAGTGTGGCTGGAAACAATTTGGAGCCAGACATCTCTACTAACAGTAGGTTTTGCAACAACCTAAGATTTTGAGATATGGAAATCAAGATATATGTGTTCACAAAGCCTTTCCAAGAACACACATTACATTCTATCTTTTAAGATATTTAAAGTGCAAGAATTTAAAACAATAATGTTTATGTAAAATAAATTTATATAGGAAGTGTACTCTTTTTTTTTTCTCATGAAAGGAATATAGTTTATTTTATTAGAGAGTTTTTTTTATATTTTATGCTGTTATTTTGGGTATGTAATTATTTTTTATAATCATCTTATCTTTGGTGTTTGGTATTTTTTTTTAATAATGATGTTTCCTATTGTATTATGTGTGTATAGGGGTTGGAATATTCTTTAAATACTTAAAATAATTCATTTATTCTTAGTAAAAAAAATATAAGAACTATACTTAGCCACAATCATACACTAAAATTAAATAATAAAGATAATGATTAAATATTCTTAATATAACTAATGATTAAATAATATTAATAATAATTTTTTTAAAGCCTTCTTATCTTAACCATCATAATTTGAGAAAGACCTATAAGAAATACACATTTAATCTTTTATATCTTATACTCTAATATTTCTTTGATTTGAGTGTAGAATTATCTTCTATTTTCGACCAATATCTTGAAAGTTCAATCTAGAGCGCTAATCTTAACAGAAATAAATTGTTATGAATTATTCGTCGTAATAACATAACAACATAACGTAGAAAATTATATAAAAACTGGTAAAGTGTACAAGTTATAGGAATGTTATCTGCATAGAGATTCAAATACTTTTTTTTTTTAAATTAGTGTTTATAAAATTTTACTTTTAGTTTATAATATTTTAAAAAATAATATATTTTTAAGGTATTTTCGGTCATGATGAATATGAAAAAGATACTCTAACATTTAAGTAAGTACTCTCTGTAAATAATGTATACTGTATTGATTAAGGCGTATTTTGCACTTATGTAAATGATTTATTTATAGTGTTTAGTTATAATCTCTTGTTGTGATGAGTCGAATCAATTAAATATCAGTTGCTAATTGATTTATAACATGATTCATAATTTATAGAGATGTATATTGGTATGTTAGTATATTAGTATATTGATGTTATCTTAGGACATAATCATAATTCGTAAAGAGTTTTCATAATTATCATTGTTGTCATAATTCATAAGAAGTTTGGTCGGTTATTTTATATAATTTATAAAGATTAAAGATGAGATAAATAAAATAAAGATTAAATTTAAAAAAAGTAAAACATAATTCTGGTTACCCAATGTCGCTATCTGTGTAGCAGAGTCGAAGATGTTATGCATGTGGGTGATTTGGCAGGGACAAAGAAACTTTTCTCAAAACAAAATGAAAGAAGGACCAATTGTACGGTGGGAAAATGATACGTGAGTTTGGAATTACAAGGAGGCCTTTTTCATTGAACTGAAAAAAAAAATGTAGTCATGGTATTTGGTTCACTTTAGTTGGAAGGTGTTTCTTGGTTGAACGTTGATAAGGCGCTAGCTATTTATGTATAAGGGTTGGATCACTCCTAAAATGGTTTCCATTTATTTATTTTTTATTGTTGATAAAAAAAATGGTATTAAAAAGAATTTATACTTAGTTTAACTGTGAATACCTATCCTAATAGAAGGCAATAATGGGTATCCATGTGCAGCATGAATTTTAATAATCTATACATGGGACATGTTATTTCTGATTTCATTGTTTTTCATAGAAAAAGCACAATTTTTTTCATATCAACGTAACCTTAATTATCTTTTTCTCAACTCTTGTGAACTTAACCTTCAAAGATGGCATCTCAGGTAAAAAAAAACATGTATTTTCAGGACATGTGTTTTTATCGTATTTCAATGGATAGTAGATTGACAATAATTTAACTGTGGCTGGAAACAATTTGGAGCCAGACATTTCTACTAACAGTAGGTTTTGCAACAACCTAAGATTTTGAGTTGGAAATCAAAATATACCTGTTCACAAAGCCTTCCAAGAACACACATTACATTTGATCTTTTAAGATATTTAAAGTGTTATTACAGGAGTTTAAAACAATAATGTTTATGTAAAACAAATTTATATAAGAAGTGTACCTTTGGTTCTGATGAAAAGAAAGATAGTTTATCCAAAAAGAGGTCCTTTTTTTGTGCCCTAAATTGTTATTTTGTGTATGTAATTACTTTATCTTTATAGGAGACAGGTGTTTGGTGTTTTTTTTTTATTTATAGAAAATGATATTTCTTGCATTGTATTTTGTGTGTATAGAGTTGAGTATTTCTTAAATACTTAAAATAATTTATTTATTCTTAGTTGGTAAGAAAAAAAAGTAAAAACTATACTTATACACTAAAATCGAATATTAAATAATAAAATAATGATTAAATATTCTTAATATAACTAATGATTAAATAATATTTATAATAACTACTTTAAAACCTTCTTATTTTAACCATAATAATTTGATCAATAGGATTGGAACACTCTGAAATATTTTCCTTAATTATATTTATTTTTTATTGATAAAAAAAATATCATAATTTAAAAAAGACCTACAAATATAAGAAATACATATTTAATCTTTAATATTTCATACACTAATATTTCTTTGAATTGAGTGTAGAATTCTCTTCTATCTTCTACCAATATCTTAAGAGCGCTTATACTAAGAGAAATCAATTATTATGAATTATTCGTCTTAAATAACATAACAACATAAAGTAGAAAACTTATATAAAAGCTGGTAAAGTATATAAGTTATAGGAATGTTATCTGCATAGATATTCAAATCATTTTTTTTAATTAGTGTTTATAAAATTTTATTTTTAGTCTATATATGTTGCGGTTAATAAAGTTTCAAATTACTTAAAAGTTAAAGTTGGAACAGTTTAAATACATATTATTATTGGAGTGTTTTTTAAGAACAATATTTTTTTATCGACAATGATAAAATTATAATGGAATACCAACCTTTAAAACAATATCTAAAAATTAAGGTTGGAATATTGATGTCATCTATCTATCCCTAAAGAGATATTAAAGAATACGGATACCCAGAGTTATAGAAGGATCCTAATATTAATTGAGTGTCTTTACTAATTATCAGTTGTTTCTCTTTATAAAGGAGAATAATTGGGTGTCTTTTCTAATTATCAAAACAATCAATGACTGCTGATTTTAGTGTGTATTTTGGGAATTCTCTCATATTTTGGGAATTAAAGAAGCAAGGAACAATATCAAAAAGTTCTTGTGAAGCTGAATACATGTGAAATTCAATGGCTAACTTATCTTCTTCAAGATTTTAAAGTTCTTTTTGAGCAATCATCTCTTTTATATTGTGACAATGACTCAGCAAGATACATTGCAGCAAATCCAGTGTTTTACGAACGTACAAAACATATAGAAATAGATTGTCAGGTGGTCCGGAAAAAATTAAAGAAGGGTCTCATCCATCTACTTCCTATTTCCACCACAGAGCAACTGAATAATATTTATACCCTAAAGCTTTAAGTCCTCAACCTTTGTAAAGGAGAATAATTGGATGTCTTTTCTAATTATCTTTATCTACTTGTATATATTCAGACCATTTGTTTTGATTTTAATAATAAGAAAGAAGAGATATTCATTCTCATATCTTTATTTTCAGTTTATTCTTTTGTTCATCTCGGTTATATTTTTTAATAAGAGAAACTAAAACAACTATTTTATATAATTTGTAGAGATTAAAGAAGAGATAAATAAAATAAAGATTAAATTTTAAAAAAGTAAAACATAATTCTGGTAAGGTAGTGTCGCTATCTGTGTAGCAGAGACGAAGATGTTAAGCATGTGGTTCCGTTTTACAAAAACAAAAGAAAGAAGGACCAATTGTACGGTTGGAAAATGATACGTGAATTTGGAATTATAAAGAGGCCTCTTTAATTGAAATGAAAAAAAAAGTACGAATTTGAGGTGCCACATTTCTTTTCTATAATAACATTTACAACTATATATTGAACTTCTTAGACTGAGAATGAAAATACAAATATTTAAAACTCATAAAAAATAAATTATAGTTAATTAAATAAATAAATGTTTTCTTTTAACGGAAAATGATAGTTAATTAAATAAATAAATGTGCATACTAAATTGTAATTTCCGACAGTTTTAAACATAAAATTAGTACTCTCTTTTTAATATCATAAAGCAAATTTAAATGTTTACCTTTCAGTACAGAAATTTTGTAAAACATTATATATATAATTGACAAATTAAATTCTATTAACACTATTTATTCTTCTATTTCTGTATTGTCTTAAAACGAATTATTTTTCAAATGGTTGGTTACTATTTCTTAAAGGATATTTTAATGAATAATATAAGTTACTCTACTTTAATTTATTTTTCAAGTATAATGGATAAGAATTCTAAAAATACTAATTTTAATAATAAATTCCTTGTAAAATTAATAATTTTATTTGAACTTTGGATTTAAAGAAAATAGTATCTAATATCTTTTTACTATTTTAAAAAAATTATCTCTCCTTAGTTCACATTCTGAATCTCGTAAAAGGCATCATCAACAAGTTTCTCATTCTTTAATAAGTGTTTTGAATCTTTAAAATATATGCACTCAATTAAAAGTTGTTGATAGAATTGCGGGATTGGTCCTTGAACTTAAAGTTGCTTTTGACAAAATAGATAGTTGAAGTTTTTTCTTGAGTTCTATGTCTCTTTTGTTTTATATGAGAATTTGACAACCCTTAAAATGGATCACATTTATTTTATTTTTTTGTTGCCGATAAAAAAAAATTATTTTAAAAATACAAGTATTTACATAAATTTTAGTAGGTAAACTTTTAGTAGATATTACAGCTGGTTCCCTCCCTCTTTCAAGAAATATGTGTATATAGTAACAACAACATTTGAACTACTTACAACTATCGGTTTGGTTGGAGTTGAAATCATTAGAAAATTAAAATGAATTTGAGTGAGTTTGACTGAATCTTCATATTGGGTGGAGAAGTGAGTTAGATGAACGAACTGAATTCTTAGGTATTCAAAGGAAGGTGAGCTAACAAAAACATCTTCACCTTTATATAAGAAGCAAGCACTATTCTTAAGCCTCTCATACAATCTATCTACACACCATTTTCATATACTTTCACTTCATTCAGCTATGGCCTCATCAACTTCATCACTCATCACATTTTTTCTTCTTTCTCTCATCTTCTCAACCATGGATATTGGTCAGGCATCTCGCCATCTTCTGCAAACAACAGCACCAAATTTACCAACCATTCCCTCTTTGCCTACAATCCCAACACTGCCACAACCATCTCTTCCAACCATGCCAACTCTTCCACAGTTCACTCTTCCGCCACTTCCTGCCACTGTACTCCCCACAATCCCAACCACTATCCCCTCCTTTCCCTTCCTGTCACCACCACCTTCAGCCACCACCTCTCCCTGAATGAACAAGCTACACTCCTTGGAACTTGAGTCTTCCTTTCAGTCATCATTATAGCTTCATTTCCTGTTGTTTGATCGATATACTGATCATGATATTATACATTTTTCCCTGTATGTGTGCGTGTGTATTTTATCTTTCCCTTCCTGTGTGCTTTCATCTTGTATACTTACCATAAGATTGTTGTTGTTTTTTCTTCTATTTTGTTACTTGTTTTCTTTTCTCAATGAATAATAAATATGAAACAAACTTTTATGGTATCTCAACTTTTATATAACAAAAATCAACATTAATATTTTATCTTATATAAAGATAATAGATAAATCATCCTAAGAAGTCTCATTCCAAATAACATAAAAAAAACTAACGCATAAATAATCCAATAACAATAACATGAATAAACTTTGTCATCCACAAACTTTAATCAAACAGACTTTAATCATATGCAAACACAAAGTTCGTAACAACGAACTTAAAAATAATTTATACCCACTTCTAATCTATTAAGAAACACTAAAGATATAAAAAATATATATATAAAAAAAAATAGAATACAATAACAAATCCTTCCTTACATATTAAAATAATTCTAATTATCATTGAGAGAGCAACTATTACTCCTGTACTCATCATCTACATTTATAAGATACATCTTGTAAAAGATAATTCGCGAGTTACATGATAGAAATATATACACACAAAACTGTTTTACCAAGTTGCATCCATTGGAGTTATTTGTATTCCAAAGGTAACATAATTTGATAAAATATAAACACAAGGTTCAATTTATATGATGGCTTATACATACCTTATTGAAAAAGTATCAAAAACTTTAACTAAATTGGTGAATAGTAAGTCGATTACAATATGAATTTTTTATATTTTTTTTCATATTACAATAAAAAAAATAATAAAGGGTTAAAGTTTCGGATTTTAATTTTACAAATTTTTCTTTAAAAAAACATGTGTGATAATTACTAAACGGATATTTAATTACATCAATCATTAACTAAGTTTAAAAAATATAATTAAACAAAAAAAATTGTTTTAAGATTGTTACGCTTTTATTGTACTAAAAACGAAAATATATTAATACTTATTCTATTCAACCTATTACTTATTTAATAAAATTTTACTAAGTGAATTTTGTTAGTGTGTGTCTGTTTTGGTGAATGATAAGTGACAGCTTAATGCTTACTTTTTCTTCTTAAATTTAATAGATATTTCACTACAAATTTTTAAATAAAAACTAATTTAAAATAAAATTTTTAAATAAAAAACTAATTTAAAATAAAAAATAATTAGTCAGTATATTAATTAAATTAAATACTATTTAATCTGTTTCGAAACCTAATTAGCAGTCCTTTAGTTACATAAATTAATTTTTATATTTTGTAATAAATTTCCCAACAATTTTTTTTATAGAAAAATAAAATAAGTTTCTTGATGAAATACATATAAGTTAAATTTTACAAAGAAGAAACAATTGTCTCGTATTACGAATTAAATAAATAACTTAAAAGCCTTTTTCCCTATTTTTTTTGAATCTATTCATAGTATCAAACTCCAGTAACATACTATGTGGGCCAAGGGTGACACCTGGAGAAATGGGCCTAAAATTCTTGTTGGGTCTTTCCTATGACAGCAACAATAGGTTTTTCTCCTTGCAACTCCGTAATTTCTTCTCTCACCCTCATAGTATTAGAAATGATTAAGGTGTTATTGTCTTAATAACTCAATCAATTTAAAATTATGCTCTAAAATATGTAATTCAAGTCAAATTAAATAATTTAGAATTATCCGAAATATATCTTGAATCAAATAATATGGAATAACTACTTCTTGGATTACATAATTTGAAACTATATCCAAAATTACATAATCTTGTTTCCAATTACGCAATATTAAATATTGTTCTGAATCACCTAATTAAGAATCATATCTCAGACTGTGTCATCATGTTTTGAATTACATAACTTTATTCCAATTGTGTGATTTTATTCTAAATTACCTAATCTTATTCTGATTATACAATTCATAATATTGTTCTATATTATTAAACAATCATTTGTATTACACAATCTTATTCCAATTATGTAATCTTATTTGGGATTATACCATTATATGGTGCTCATCAAAAGCGACAAATGAATTAGCTAAAGCTAATAAAGTTAGATGAACCAACTTTTGGGTTAAAGTCTTGTTAGATACTATAAAGAAATATACACTTTGTATCCCTTTTTCTCTCAATCTCCTTATTGTTACAACAAAATCTGAGTTTAATAGTCAAATGTTTTGTTCAAATAGAGGAAGTTGAACTAACAAAAAGGATTAGTAAGATCCAATTTGCTTCTACAAACATACTTGAACTCAAACCAGTATATAAGAGCAAGCACCATCCTTCTGCATCATACAGTCTCAAAACCAAATCATATTTTGCAATTGTTCTTCATTACTTCTTGCAATTATCAGCTATGGCTTCCACCAAATCATTCATCACACCTTTTCTTCTTGCTCTGATCTTCTCAAGCATCAGCATGAGCCTAGCAGCTCGCCATCTGATGCAAACAACAGCACCAAATTTTGCAGGCATTCCCTCTTTGCCTAACCCAACACTGCCACCTTTGCCTTCACTTCCAACACTTCCATCACTTCCCACCACCATTCCATCACTTCCACAGCTCAACCTTCCTCCAATGCCCTCAATCCCCACCTTCACAATTCCAACTACTATGCCCTCCATTCCATTTCTCTCCCCACCACCTTCCACCTCCTCTCCTTAAACTTTCATTTTCTTCATCCTTTGCTACGTTGCATGCATGCAATACATATCCATGGCTTCATTCCTTTCGTTTATGGTGTTATCATAGTGAATTTGTGACAGTGTATTGTCTTTTCGATTTCTGAACTTGTTGTTATTCCTTGTACTTTTTCTTATGTAAAAGATTGTTACTGATTACACAGTTATACAACTATGATGTCTTTCACTTTTAAAATCTTCCAACATAGTTTTGTTTACATCACTCAGAGTGTTTCACTTGAGACCTTGTATTTTATCTTTAAATCACCAACCGATTAATATTTGACGAAACAACGTTGCTCAAAAGAATAGAACAGCATTAAAATACATGGTTAGCTTTTGCCTCTGTATACGAGAAAGTACTAAAGAGTTAGAGAATAACGCACTCCTAACATTTGATTTCAAATATAAACACCGTTCTTTAAGGTGATTTCTAGGCAAAAGCTCCATCAATTTTCCCCCAAAATTTGTCAATGTTTTTATTTATTAATAAAATAGGTAAGTCATGAGGCATAATCACGACTTTGCTTCATTAAAGTCGTCTTCCATAAGTGCTCATACTCACACGACTTTGACTTTAATTATATGAGATTTACATTAAAGTCTGGTTTATACTTAATTTTATTTTAAAAGTGTTTGTTTTTATTTTTTTAAAAATAGAATAATTAATTGAATTGTTGAAAATTTCACAAATTTTATAACATTTTTTGGTTCATTCACTTAAGAAAAATTTAGTTATTTTTTAATTAAAAAAATTATAAACTTAAACCATAAACTTTAAACCTATAAACTTTAGCAAAAATGTCACAATTAAATTTTAACCCTAAATTCAAAGGTAAAACCCTAAATAATAAAATATAAAATTTAAACTTAAACCATAAATCTTAAATCTTAAATCTTCAATCCTAAACCTAAAACATAAACTAAAAGCCTAAAATGCAAAAATGCCTAAAAAATACTCAAAGAAATAAAAAAAACTAATAATAAATGGTTGATTTTTTGAAATTTTAGTATCACAGTCCTCTTCAACCATTGGTCATCGAATTCCTTACTTCATTTTGACCAACTTTCATTTTTAACACGTCTTGATCCAATTTCTCTACCAAAAATTATGGCCATTTAATTTTTTCTTTTTATACAAAACTTTATAAAATTTATCAAAATTTTAATAACTCAATTAATTATTCCATTTAAAAAATTAAAAAAAAATTAAAAAACATCATTAAAATGTGAAACTATATTCGACCTACCAAAACAAATTCTTAGTCATTTGAAATATTGTTAGTTTTAAAGTTCGAAACTCCTTCATAATTTTATTCTTAAAAGACATATCAAAGATTAAAAGAAGGTGTATATAAGTTGTAATTGACCTCCTTCAATATCGATATGATACTTTTTTTTCTACTTAAGTGTATACTATTGAAATGGCCTCCTTCAATATGCTTCTCTCGTCTTTCTTCTTCATTGTTTTATCACTTAAATGTTCAATTTATTGCCTGATTTGGGAAATTCTTCTGCTGGTATAACTGTTCCTCCGTTTCCCCCAGCCTTCACCTTTCATGCACTCTTCCACCTTTGTCATCACTACCTCCCACAACTACCAATCCTTCACTAGTAGCATTACTATAACATATACATGCTCAACAGCAGATATATATGTAGCGATATCGATGTTCCATTGCATTTATGCAGTAAAATAAAAGTTCAAGCACTATTTTCTGTCATAGCATAATATGGCAATTCCGTGTGAACGTTTTCTAAAACTTATTTTGGAACCTAAGACGATATACATTTATACATGTGCAATAATAACTACAACTCTTGTTGTACTCAAAAGAGGAATGCATGCAAGAACTTTTGAAACTTCAAATGTTCTAAGTTTTTAAAATTCTGAAACAAATAATAACAATTTAAAAAATGAAAAGTAATATTATAAAATATAATAATAATTTGTTGAATATATTGCTTATTTATGTATGTTTTGATCAGAGAAAGTTAGAAGACAAACTATTAGAAAAACAATTAAAAAAAAAGTATATTGGGTGTAAAGGGTGACGTCTGGCAGCTGAAATGAACTCTGTTAGATCACCCAACTCAACCCTCAAATATGTATGAGTTGTTCATCCTACATTTGACAAATTGGAGACTAAAACCCAACAACCTTATCAGTCCAACATAATAAAACTATTATTTATTCAAAAACACGAGGAAGGTGAACGAACAAAAACATTGGTTAGGTTCTGTTCGCTTCTCCAAACAAAGTTGAACTGAAACCATATTAGTTTGCCCACTGTCTCTCTAGCCCTATATAAGACCTTCAGCCTCTCATAATCTCAAACAACATACATACCATTTTCATATTTACCAGTTTCTCTTCTTCATTACTGCAATCCAGTGAACCATGGCCTCCAGCAAATCATTCATCACACTTTTCCTTCTTGCTCTGACCTTCTCAGCCATGATGAGCATGACCCTAGCAGCTCGCCATCTTATGCAAACAACTGCACCAAATTTCCCTGGCATTCCCTCTTTGCCTTCAATTCCAACCCTTCCTCAGGGTAATGTTCCACCATTGCCCACTATCCCATCTCTGCCACAGCCTACCCTGCCATCTATGCCTACAACTTTGCCTCCACTTCCTAGCAACATCCCTACCCTGCCATCTATGCCTACCACTTTGCCTCCACTTCCTAGCAACATCCCTAACATTCCAACAATTCCACAGCTCAACGTTCCTCCATTGCCCTCCATCCCCACATTCACAATTCCAACTACTATGCCCTCCATCCCATTCCTCTCCCCACCACCTTCCACCTCCACCCCTTAAAGTACCTTACATTTCTTCATCCTGGGCAAGCTCCTATCTGATTCTGATTTCCTACCAGTGCCTAGTTGCATGCATGCTATAGATATGGCCTGATTACTTTTATGTGAGAGTGTTGTGTGGTGTTTTCCTCCTACTTCTGTCGTATGGTGTGAAAAACTGTATTTTCTTTTCAATTTATGTATCAGTTGTCGCTATTGTTTCTAGTTTTTCTTGTATTATGGATTACAGATTGAGATTGATTACAGTTATACAAATTATAATGTCTTATCCTTTAATTTAAACTCTCCCAACATCCTAATTAGATCTCTAACTAACTACATTTGCATTATTACTAAGAGTATTTCGCTTGAGCCCTTGGGTTTGTTTTGGTTCAAGAGAACAGAGAATAAAGGAAGAAAAATATCACATTATTTAGTTGATGGAGAAAGGTAAAAACATAAATAATATACCAATATATTCTTATTATTAAGCATAATGAAGGAGATGAGATATAAAGTAACATATCAAAATTTAATTCATACAATTTATAAAATATAATCATTGTTATCTTCCTTAAAATCTTTCAATATTGAAGAAAAGACAAGAATTGGAAGAAAAAATATCCATATTTTTTTTCTCCTGACACTCTAACTTTCAAACACCACGGAAACAAGATGGCTAAATGAAAGATAGAACACCATTAAAATGCATGAAGTGCATCTATAAGGAAGAATCCGAAGAATTTTTCATTAATATGCTAGAAGCAAAACCGCACAGGTAAATCTATCTGCACTTCATCCAACCCAAAATTTTAATATACTGAACTTAAGAAATCACCCCAGTTCTCTTAAAAAAAATGCAGAGGCTTAAGCTATCGGCTTCCAATTATTAGATATGAAAAATCACATCTCCACCACGAAAGCAAAATACTATTAATCTATGTTCATGAAAGCCTCCATCCTCTGAACTACATTGAGTTTAAAGATGTTTCTTCAAATTTACATTCAACTTCTTGCAAACTGAAATCCAAAAATACTACAAACTATGCATGTTGAGCAATTTGTACATTCTATCCAATGTACAACTTTTTACTACTACTTGCTCTCGATCAAGAAGTCCCTCCCCTCCCCACAAACAAGTCAGACATTTCGCAAACAATCCTTGTAATATCAACCCCATTCCAATTTAACCACAAGGAAAAGATCGCTAACTGAATGATAAAACGCCTTTAAGAAAAGTGGGTCATGTCTGCATCTATATCTAGTCAAAGTACGAGAGTAGTGTACTCCTAACATTAGATGCCATTTAAAACCGACGTTGACGCTCTGTAACTTTACACATAAAACACCGTTCTCGAGGTGAATTCTTCTTCTAAGGTGCAGTATAAAGCTCAAGGGCTGGATCATGTCTCATCATCACTAATTCTCTCATGCTTTTGATAGTTTCAGACTAGCTGCTAATATCCATTTTTTCCTACTTACTGATCCCAACCATATACTACTGATATGACCCCTTTCCGTGAACTTGTCTTCCCTTTCTTCTTCATTGTTTTATCACTTTTATCCATTGGCAATGTCCAAGCCAGTAGAAAACTTGTTGCAGCAACATTGCCCAACATGGGGAATTCTCCTGTTCCCGTTATTTATCCTCCATTCCCCCCAATAACGGACTGGCCAGAGTATAGGTTGCCTCCACCCTTCTCACCAGTTCCTCCCACACTTCCACCCTTCTCACCAGTTCCTCCCACACTTCCACCCTTCTCATCAGTTCCTCCCACAGTACCACCCTTCTCACCAGTTCCTCCCACAATTACCAATCCTTGACTACCCTGTATGTGCAATTCTGCAGTAAAATAAAGGTTCACATCACAGCACTAGCTTTCAATTCCATCATGATGATTAGTTACTTAGTTTGATCTCCTTTGATTGGGTGAACTATGCCGTGTAGCACCATGTAATGGAGCACCATATAATATTATTTTTCCCATTTGCTTTGCTTTTTTTGAGTAAAATGTCTGTTCTGTTACATCAAAGTACGATTTATTTTCCTCTACCATTTTGGTGTACCAAGGGAAATAATGAAGAAGGCTCAATCAACAATTCGCATTCTCAATTTATTAGTTTAAACAATTCCATCCACATTGTACAATTAGACATCCATAGCTAATCTAAATATACGAAAACAGCATGGCTAACATACTACTCCAAAACATTGAAGACTTTGAGCCGGTATAATAAGCCTCAATCAAATTCTAGTTTCATGAAAAAGTCATACATAGAACCTTTGAATAAACAAAACTGAATACATATCAGAGATGAAATTCAAAGTATATATATCTTAGCTGGCTTCATATTTGGGGTCTGCTGTGACTAAGTGATAAGCTATAACCAAACCAAAAATAAAGATGCCAAGAAAGTTGGCAATGACTCCCAAGGCTGCATCATCAATCATATCTCTTACTTTCTAGATCTGGGCAAGGCAAGAAAAAAAATATAAATCAAATAATTAAGAAACACATGAAATGAATTGCTTTACAATAATCACCGTAAAGGAATTGAATTCTCCGTCATATTATTCTACGAACAGAGCAATAGAGAAATTAAAATAATTAAATAAACAAGAAATTGTGAATGAGAAAGTGACCTTGAGAGTGGGTGAATGAAATTGTTTGTTGGATCGCGGTAAGGAAGACGCAGTTCCCCAACTATTTAAGAAGCAAGGGTGTGTGCGTTTGTGTTGACCTAGACTTTTGGCCACATGCAAAACGCCGTCGTTTACGACGAGATTAAACTGTAAAAAACTTTAATAATGTGTGGCTGCTGGGATTCGAGCCCAGGTCTCCACGGCCACAACGTGGAATTCTTACCACTAAACTACAGCCACTTCTTGTTTTATCTGATAAATTATAGTAATAGATTATAAATATTACGTTCATGGTCTTTCGAAATTTTTGATAGAGGACCGTTCATCATTGGGAATCAACTGAATTGTTATCACTGACAAGTTTGGAGATGATCTAGAGATTTTAGTAATTTATAGCACATATAGAATATTTTGCAATCTAGTAAATCACATCTTCGTCTTCATCACTCTTTTAACTACGAGATATTAAGTTGTTTATATTGAAATGAATCGATGTAAAATATTAATTTAACATCTATTAATTGTTATTATTGATGTGAAAATTGTAAGATAATGATTTTAGTAATGTGGTAACAATTATGATGACATTCCTTTGAGCTATTCTTTGCGTTTTGGTGATGAACTTGCGGAAGTCTGTGGAGGAGATGAAGCAAAGCCTTCCAAGGAAATATGGATTCCTTGAAGGTGCATGAGAGTGAGGAATTGGGGAGGTTCGGCCAACCCCTTTAAAGGTGATGAAGTGAAGATTAAAACCTAGATACTAGGCAAAGAGTAGTGTATGACACAAATTTGGCAGCATAATAATACTCTATTCAATCTTGAAATACATGAGGGTTGGCTCCTCTTTTTATAGGCTAAGGAGGACCTGAAATGATGAGCAAATGCAAGTCAAATGAAATGCAAAAGAGTAGCAGATGGAGGCACATGGAGCACATGCCACATCAAATTTACTCTAACCAAAATTCCGATTGAACAATATTACTCTAATCATAGTCTATTAGTAACATTCTGTCGTCATTATGATAAATGAGGGAGATTAGAAGTTTAGAGAGAATGTAGAGAAAAAGAAAGAAAACTTTTATAAAAAGATTGTTTTATAACTCCTTAAAATCACAAATATCACCGTATCTTATTTTTAATATTTTTAAATTTAATTAATTTATCTCAATACAATAATTGTATCATTATTTTTATATATTATATATTATGTAAGTACCTTATAATTGAAATCAATGTTAGTATAAAAAGAATCATATTTCATTTTAGACTAATTGAAATATATTTAATTATTCTAATGATTGAGTATTTTATATTTTTATATAAAAAATATTTATTAAATTTGAAATATAATTAAACAAAAAAGACGAAATATGTGGTAAAATTGAGATAGTTGTATATTGTTATAACTAATAAATATTGAGTAGATATCTGGTGAAGGGAGGGAGTATAAAAGAAGAAGAGGGAGGCGTAAGGAGAAAAGGGAAGAAAGCATAGGAGAGAAGTGAAGAAGAAGAAGAAGCAGAGAAGAAGACGAAAATGGGAGTGGAGAAGCAATTGTTGAGGCCTGGCACCGGTCCCAAGCCAAATCCTGGTCAAAACGTCACCGTTCACTGCACTGGTTTTGGTTCGTAATTTTCTCTCCCCCTTTCCCTTTCTAAACCCTAAATCTCACTTTTCCCACCTTTTGTTAGATCGCACCCTCTTTAACGTGCTTACTGTTGTGAATTCTGTGTGCAGGGAAGAACGGCGACCTAACTCAGAAATTTTGGAGGTAATTACCATTTCATTTCATTTCATTTTTCGTTCCTTTCTTTTCATTAAACTCGTTTATCACTACTTTTCTTACAGCACAAAGGATCCTGGCCAAACCCCTTTCTCCTTCAAGATCGGCCAAGGTTCTGTCATCAAAGGTATACACCATTTTCACTTTCTTCCAATTCATTCTTTCTCATAATTATAATTATTAAGTGGATTTTAAGGCCAAGTCTATCTCATTAAAACCTGTTTTCATCAGCTTTCATAATATTTTAGCGAGTGTTTGGCCGTTATATGTGTGTTGGGATTTCACATCGATCAGAATTCTCTGTGTTGGAAATCTCGAATGAATAGACTAGAGAGTGTGACATTTCATATTTATTAATTTCATATCTCAGATCGTTATTTATAAATTAATTAAATTTATAAATGATAAATTAATTAAATTTATAACCGGGTTCAAACCTTACCTTATAAATCCTGTTTTATGAGATTGTCCCTTACCTTATAAATCCTGTTTTATGAGATTATGTGTTAGGATTTACTTTGTAATAATAATAATATTTTCCTATTTTTTTGTTCTCTAATGTAAATTTATCGTAATATTTTTTTATATCTTCCTTTCAACTATCTGTGTCTGTAGGATGGGATGAAGGTGTGCTTGGCATGCAAATTGGTGAAGTTGCTCGTCTCCGGGTAATGCTAGCAACCCTTTTCTCTTACATGTTCCCACTTGAAAAATCTCATCGCGACTTCAATCTTTCGTGTCACTCAAATTCTCACTTTTTGGAATATCCTTCGTGTTTGTCCTCTCCTCAACAATCTTTTATCTGCATAACTCAAAATCTCTTTTTGATATCACATCCAACTGAGTGTTGTTGTTGGTGTCATTATAAATTAGCTGTTTCTTTTTCATGTGTTGGTGCTGAATCCACTGTACTTTTATTAATTCTTAGCTGTTTGTTTGTTGCTTCTTTTGGGGGTGGAGGGTTATAGAATTGTATAGACCCTGTTGTTCACATTGTTGATGATCTTGCAGTGCACTCCTGATTATGCTTATGGTGCTGGTGGCTTTCCTGCTTGGGGAATACAACCCAACTCTGTCTTGGAATTTGAAATCGAAGTCTTAAGTGCGAATTGAAAACCTTTTTAGTCTGTCTGTCTCGGCCCGATGAATAAGATCATTCATTTTCATGGACATGTGTAATGGTATCCCAATGCAATGAGTGACGAGTTGTTTAACCGAAATGCTAAATTACTTCTTGAATGATCTCAATCTCTTAATATTATATTTCGTACCCTTTACTTCTTCATTTCTTTGGTAAATTAATATTATCTAGCAACGCATCACCTTAGTTTCTGCTTCCATGTATGTGAAATGCTGTAGAATTTTTTTCCTATCCTAAAGAATCCAGTCTTTACCATTCATCCCAAGTTTATAATGTGACCTCCACCACACTTGTAGATTGATTGCAGGTTTTGCTATTGTTAATAGTAATAATAATAGCGATATTGTTATCACGATTTTCTTTTGTTGGTGGAGTTGTTGCTACAAGCCAATATTTATGCTAGTTGCATGAGAATAGCACTATTTTGGCTGTAAGCCATACTTGGATGTGTAATGTGTTTGTTTATCTCATACTTGAGTTACGTCCCTCTTCAGCTTCAATTTCTTAGCTTAGCCCAGTTGATAGAGCAACTTGAAATTATGAGAATAATTATTTGTTATTATTGTAGAGAAGTGAAAGAATTAAGAAAAAGTGATAATATATTATATTTTAATATTTTATAGTTAAAAAACAAATAATCTACAGTCATTAAGAAATATAAAAGTAATACCCTATTCAAGTAATTGAAAGAGCCTCTGAGATAATTATGTAATTCAGAAACTAATTAATATTTTTGAAAATACATAAGCCCTTATAAATTTTGTAACCTGTAACGGCTCAGCCAATTGTTTTGACTTGCTCAAATTGTAACATTTATACGCCCGAGAATACTGAACCCTAACTAATACTTTACATCCATTTTTAGGCTATTTCTTCCTACACTCCAATGGCTTCTTGCCACAGGCGAAATGTATATTTTTCTATTTATACTTAAATTCCATGATCCCATTTTTTTTATTTTTTCTTCAAGAAAAATACATTTGGAAGGTATTTATGGCTTCGATTTCATAATCTTTTCAGAAGTTATTCTATAATCTGATTTTTTTTTTATCACAGATTCCAAAATAAAAAACATCAATAAAATTTTTGGTATTTTAAGATATAATATAGTAAATGGTATTTTTAGTATTTTAAAAAGTATTGAGTGCCAAAAAAAGCTATGTAGGGGCCGAAAAAAAACAGTCTCATTTTTAAAAAGCAACTATTTGATGTAATGAATGCCCTTAATTGGGCCTTAATTAAGGTAGCAATAATTCTATGTGGTCCTGCCCACCGGTAGATGTTTTTTTTAATCTGTGATATTAAATGCAAGGATTTACTATTACACCTGATTTTTACAAAAATCTGAAAAAAAATTGTCTTTCAAAAATATTATTTTGTATTTTGTATTTGATATACGCACATAACGGAAATGTAATTTTTTTTACATTACAAGAACTACCTTTTATAGTAAAAAATGTCTACATTAAAGAATTTCTTTGAAAGATCTCAGTGGTGACTCCAATACTGAAACTTAGAGATCATAGATCAAGTTTCGTGCAAGGGTGCTGATATGTTAATACTTTGAACAATAAAAACATACACTCTATATCTTAATTTATTCATTTTTATTTTATTTTTTAATTTAAAAATATTATAATATTATAAACCGTATGAAATGTATGTTTTTAACTGTTGATAGTGTCAACAAAACTTTTCTCTTCTTCCAAATCGTTATTTCTAGTTTAGATAGACTTTTCTGCAAATGTTAGAAAAAAGGTTTCCATGGTTTATATGTATAAATAAATGAGTTATTTTTAGTTTTGGTATTATGGATCAAACTATTACCTGATATAATATTCAAACGTGGGAAAATAATTCAAATTGTCAACGTTGCATTCCCATCACAATACCTAAATTTTCATGGTGAAAGGATGCAAGATCTTTTTCAATACAGTGATGATTAAACTATAATGAAGGTTTTCAAAGAGTATAATTTTGCATTGCAAATCATTCCAATATTCCACTAGCCAATACTGCTAATGTTGGTTTCAATTAGAGCAATTCAGAACAAAGATCTCGTAACAGTATTTTGGTTAATAATTTGCCATTTTGCTCAGAAAAACTATCTAGTAGGACAACTACTATCAGTGGTTCTGATAAAGCTAGCTGAAAAATCATTTGAAGTGGAAAGAAAATGTTGCAGAGCCTAAAGGTATGAATTTATTTCCCCTTTCCCTTTTAAAAGGGATAAAATCAGAAAGCAATCAATTCATGTATGTGTTATTCAATGAAAAAAGTGGAAGGAATCCCTGAATTGTAGCATCTAGTCTCTGAAATCCAACCGCACTTGGGTGGAGCTGTAACCCAAAGGAAAGACCTCATCATAGATTCTGGTATTTGGTGCTGGTGCCCTCCCTTCCAAGCAAAATGGTATTATAATTATTATTATTATTTCTTCTCAAACGGGTTGAAATCAAAAGAACGATTATCTTCTTTCTCGGTCAGTCTGTCATTCTCCATCCTCTTTAATTCACTCCCTCTACACCTCTTGACTTGTTATTTCTTGTCTACGTGAATTCCGGACTCGGATGGTACTTGCAAAAGACATTTCGATACTTAAGTAAGACTTCGGCAATCAGTACCACAGTGCAATTAGTACTAGATGACGACGTACTCTTGAAATCTGTGTTTATTTATATAATTTATCATGGGCTATTTGTTATTAGATCTAATTAAGAATTTAATTTATGATTAAGAATTTAATTTAATTTATTTGATCTTTGATTAGTCTCATCAATCTTCTGCTTGGATGTAATGGTTTCGGTCAGTCTTGACCGCGGGCTGGATTCCAATTAGTCGTACGGAAAAAATACACAATTTCTTGTTATATGGATTTGTCTTCAGAATGTATAAACTCAAAGTATCTAAGGAACAATACATGAATTATTAGATGGTATAATGGTATTGCCCTTTTATAAATATGGAGTCTTTTGATCTCTTTCTTTTAGCTTTTTGATGAAATGCACGGGTGTAGTATGTTAGATTGGATGATTGTGGTTAGTGGGCTAAAAATGGGAGTTGCACTTGATGAACATGATCTGCTATCTGCATAATAATTGTCTTATTTTTATGGTGATGGTGTTGTTGCATCATTGGTTCCATCTAGCTGGTGGCAGTGTGGTGAGTTTGGTGGGGGCGATTGGGCCATGGAGTTTGGTTTGATTTCAATGAGTAGCTAACAACAAATTAGGAAGTTAATGAGTGTATTAGATTATTCATGAGTGAATGGCACATGTTTCTGTCTCTCTGCCTTTTGTTTGGGCAATGTTATTATCATCATAACACCTTCACCAATTCATTTCTTAACCACCTTTCACATTTTGCTTCATAGATTGGGAAACAATCACTAAATCAGGACTGTTCTGGAAGTAACATGTCACCAAAACTATATCATGGCTAAATCTTCAATCATTACATAACAACTAGTAAGATCATTTCATTTATAAATTTCACTTCTTTGCCAAGGATAATTTAAACAACAATTTCAAAACTTAAATACAACACCAATAATTGATCAAAATTATTATTTTTAAATTATCATTTTAATATATATTTTACACCCATCTAATTATAGAAAATTATTTTTTCATTTTTTATATATATCTTTTAATATTTAAATTATAACATTTGTCGGCACATGGTTTAGACTCTGACAGCTTAAAAATAAATAAAATACCATATTTTTAGGTAAGTAATATAAATTACTTTTAAGGTTGAGTGATATTAAAAGCAAGATAGGTAACTATCAATATTTGCAAACATAAAAGCTCGAAATTGGAACTAAAGTAAAAAGTTGCTATATTTTTCATTGTCTTTAACATATTTAGATTTTAAAAAACACTTAGTAAATCACTTAATTTGAGAGGCAAGAATGGTTCATTGGGGTGCAATTGTACTTTAATCTATTTCTGTTACTTCTTTAATAATCACATTACACTATCTTTTTGGTTGAGGAGTTACAAAGTTCTTTCTTTAACATTAAAAACATTATTCAATAAAAACAATTTCATCACTAGTGATATATTTTAAATTTATTTTTCTTGAGTCAATTAAATATCCAAATTAATAAAATTTATCATAGGTAAATAAACTTCTAACTTATTTGGTAAGAACCTACCGTAATAGATGAAGAACTTCTAGTTAAGATTTAACAAAAATGTTTATGTTTGAAATTACAATGCCCATATGCACAAGAAAAATTAAGTTATTATAAAAAAAAATAGTTGGGGTCAAATAATAAAAATAATGCATAAAGAGACTTCTCTATGTTACTTAAATTACCAAATATAATCCAATTTCACTACTAAAAGCTAAAAAATGTATCTTCAACCAATTATTTACTTGAAGTAAATGATAAATATATTCTTAAATAATTAAATATTAATCAAAACCATTTCTTCAAAGACAAACAGAAAATTTTTTTACCTAACAAAATAGCATAGGTGGAGAAAAGGTGGAAAGGAAAAAAAGGGGAAAAGAAAGAAAGGGCAAAAGTGAGATTTGATTGTGTATATAGTGGTGGGCATGCACACCATGCCCAACCTCCCTCCACTGCCTCTTTCCCACATTTTCTTGAAACACTTCACTCTCTTTACCTTTTTTGTTCTCTCAACCAATCCCTCCAACTGTAAGTCTTTCTAAATCTCATTAACCTTTTTCTTGCTTCTCATTTTTTCTTATCTGTTCTTTGGTTTGTTATTGGGTAACACAAAATCATGCTAAAGGTGAAGCCTTTAATTCAACTGGGGCTACCATCCCCCTCATGGAACATGGCTCTGAAATTCAGTTTTTTTTTTTTAAAAATAAATTGGGATCATATTGTGGCTAAATTAACAACCTTTTTTGGTTTCTGACAAATTTCAGGATTGGAGTAGTTTAATTTTTATTTTTTATTTGTTGAGTAGAACAACTACAACTTTCAAGGAATTAAAAAAATTAATTGGGTAATAGCTCTACTAGGGCATGTGGCTTTCTTCCTTAGCTGCCAACAAGTTAACATCATGATGATTGCTTTCTCTCCCCCAATTGGATAGAAAATTAAGAGTGTTTTTTTGAAGAAATGAATGGATGAGTTGTTTGCTGCAATTAGTTTTCTGTTGTCACAGGTTATTGATGTTTTCTCATTTAGAATAGAACACTTTGCTTTTGTTTTTTTTTTTATAATAGAACACTTTGCTATGGTTTTCATTGCTGTTACTATGTTTGCTAACATCAATTTTTTTTCAATCTTGTTTCAGAGTAATTGGTGTTGAGGGCATAACATATTTCTGAAGCTCTAAGCGATTGTGGAAGCTTAATCACACAGGAAGAAATCAGCATGCGGTGGTTGGGTCTTTTGGTTTATGTACATCGTCAAGTTGTACGCTTGAACTTATATTGCAAAGTTATTCTATAGGTCCCTTCAATTCTTTTACTTTGTTACTTTTGGGTTTTGGTTCCTTAATCTTAACTACTGCCATGGAAGACAACCGCTGTTTGTTAACTTCTTCAGAAAAATATAGAATTGGCTGAAAGATTGGGAGTGAAGACAGTGCCTGGTATTTGTGTCTTCAGTATTGTTGCCGTCTTATATATTTCTGTAGTTCTAGCTGATTTTAAATTTATAATTAGCTTGGTTCCTTCATTATCACATTCCATTGGGGCCTTTTCTTGGGTGTACATTACATTCTAGTGTGGTAGGATCCAAAAGAAGTTATGGTGTGCCAAGCAGCGAGCCAAACAAGATTCCGGACTTTGAAACATGAGAATGGCATTGAAGGTGAACCAACAATTATTGTTAGAGTGATAGCATGCTTTCAACCTTTGCACGATTGTCAGGTTAGTAACCTATTGCTGATTCTTAGTGTTTTGCAATTGCATTTCTTTCACAATACTGTAGGCATGATTTTGAAACCAGCTGTTTGAAGAAAAAATTCATTTATGCCTCTTGTGCATGTAGAACATTTAAGATCAATGATCACTAGAGCTAATGGTATCAGCTATTGGATAATTTTATGAGTGATATCTTCTTACTCTTTGCAGGCTGAGTACTTCCGTCATCTGCTTAAGCCTGTCACGTAGATTGTTTTGCATTTGTTTTTCTTTAAGCTGGAATCTGTAGTTTTCTGTTTCTGTCATTTGTTCTTAAGAGAAGCAGCAAGTCATTGAAAATCCCATATCAAGTCGCCATAACATCTACTGGTATGTATTTTCAAATGCTCTTTCAATCTTTACATCTGAAAGGTTCAAGTTTTTCACCATCAGCATTGATCGGTCAGTTCTTTTGTTCTTTAGGTCACTTTTTATTGGATGGTTAAGGCTCATTGGTCTTGGCCTAACCCACAGCATGTGGCTTGGCCATCACCTTACTTAAATAGCCCCTGCACCTTAGCAGAGCCCAGTTCGCTGGTTCATTCAACATACATGAACTCTAGCACATGCATATTTCCGGGGTTCACAGCTCCTGCTATCCCAAATTTGAAGAGTGAGCTAACCAATGAAGTGCAGGGATTCCTTCAGCATCCCAATGAACCATGTTTAAACGAAACACATAGTGGAGAGGCTGTGCAAGATGCATCTTTGCAGAAGAAGCTGCTTGTTTTTGACCACTCTGGTAGTAAGACAAGGTTGCTTTATAGTCCTGTCTTCCCTTTTGTCCAGAGTCCAATTGTTACTGCTACCCAATTCACTCAAGTTTATGACGTAAAAGAGGAAGCACGAGCAACTAATATAGGCCTAAAGCATTGGCCCATATACACTTCACCAGAAGAGACTGGGAAGGATCATATAGATAATGAAGAAAGTGAAATGCACGAAGACACAGAAGAAATCAATGCATTGCTTTATTCTGATGATTCTGATGATGATAGTGATGATGAGGTAACAAGTACAGGTCATTCTCCGTTGGTTACTGAAAAAATGTGTGTGATTCAAGAACAGTTTGTGGATATGAAGGAGGAAGTTGCTAGCACTGATTGGCCAAACAAAAGGCAGAAGTTAATTGATGGTGGATTCAATAGATTGCCACCACTTGTGGAGAGTGCTAGTTCGGAAAGGCTAAATAAAAAGTGTGACTATGCCAGTGATGCTGAATCAAACTATTCTAGTAGTGTTGAGGTGTATGCTACCAGGCAAACTAAGAATAAATCAACAGATGTTGATATTGAATTGAAAAAGGATAAAATCCGTAAATTGTTAAGAGTTCTTGAGAACTTTATTCCTGGAGCAAAAGGAAAGCAACCCCTATTAGTCATCGATGGTACTATTGAGTACTTGGAATCTCTGATGGCCCAAACTGGTAGACTGAAATATTACTAAGTGCTCATTGTGGTGGTTAGATTACAAAATGGTTGAAGGGCACATTGATGGTGAAAAAAGTTGTGTGTTGAATTATTATATTTGTGTTTGAATTCAGCATCCTTGCTTCTTTGATTGTCTTTCTCAAGGTGTATTTATAGTTTAGCAATAAAGGGGGCGAAAACAGCAATAGATGGTACTACAAAATGGGGTGTTGGGATTGAAATTTGATTGGGAAGATATTTGATGTTTGAGCTTTTTGGTGGATTAAAGGTAAAAGAGATTGAAGGGATGGGTGATGGTAGTGGATGGTTGTGGTGTAAATGAGGACACTTTTTTCTTCGGGAGTGTTGAATTGTGTTGTTGATTGAATGCATGCGCGTTAGGTAAGTGGGGTCCCAGTTTCCACCCTCCCTTTTACTTCCTGATTTTATGCTCTCTTCCAACCTTGGCTTCTACACATATGATGCTAGCGTAGACTATAAAGTACCAAGAAAGTTCCATGTTGGTGGCGTGCTTGAAAGAGGAGCGTGGTGTTTCATCATCACTTCTTGGGGCCCTTTCTTGGATGCACATAACATGTTCTGGTAAAAGGTTTCTTTGTTTTATGTGTTCACCCTGTCATTCTGTTTTCTACCTTGTAATTCAGTATTCTAAGGTTTCTTTTTCATCATGCTATTATGTATTTATGTATCTGTCGGTTCTGTCAATGCGTCTATTCCTTTTCATGTTTTCTATTTTCGTTATCCTTGTCTTATCTGTTTAATACTACCAAACAAAACTTTACATTAGATAATCAAGAATTTGAATTTCATTTGTATTAGTTATTACATGTGTAACACATAGCATAGACAGTGATACAAATATACAAATATTACGACATGGACACATAGATTCTTATAATTTCTAATAAGATACGCAGATCAAAATTTGTTGATAAATATATATATATATATAATTATAAATTGATAATAAAATTTATGTATACAAGAAGTACGTTTTAGTGAAGATATTTTATAATCATTTGTTTCTTATTTTTATAATCATAATAAATATATAGTTGATAAAAAAATTATAATATATATTTTTTAAATTATGTTAAAATTATATTAGAATTATTAAAAATATAATAAATATTTTTTGAATTTGAAAGAGTGTTCTACGAGTGTTCTTCGTACGAGTGTTCGATATGATTCATGAAGGTTATGATTAAAATAAAGATTTAAATTTAATTATTTTGTTTAGTTCCGTCATACTTCTTAATCGACATGATGAACACTAATCTCTCAATCATGCCGTGATTTCCAAATCTAAGATATTTTAAGTATAAAGCAAAAACAGTGGAAATAATCTTTGTACTAATTTTAGTTTTATTTATTAAATAAATGTTTGGGTGATGGTTACACTAATAATGCAGATGATTAATAGCAAGAATTTTTTTATCATTAAGGCCATGATATTAATAATGATGATGAGTGCTGATATTAGAAATGTAATAATAATGAGAATAACAATTATTAATAAATATAATAATAATATATTTATTTAAACTAAAAATCAAACATTCATTTTTTAAATAAATGTAAGAAATATTTTAAAATTGAGTAAAAATGTTTCAATTCCATTTTTTCCAACCAAAATTATTTTAAAAATTACACTTTAAAAGTTAAAACCAAAAACCTGCTATCACTCCTAAATGGACCTTTGCTAAAGACTATTTTCAATATTTAAGTATATTTTAAAAAATAAATTATTTTAAATTTAAATAATATATACATATATATTAAGTTAAAGCTCATATATATATATATATATATATATGAAATTTAAAATAAAATTTTAAAAATGTTTTTTCAAAGACTAGCGTAGTTTTTTTTTTAACATAGACAAGTACATTTTTAGTACATTTCAAATATTTTGTAATTTTTTTAATTAAAACAAGTAGGAAAGTTACCATTTATTTTGATCTGGTTTTTGAAAATTAAATTATAGAAAGGGGGAAAAAGGAAAATTTTGACAGAAAACATACGAGATTCACGTGTTTTCTTGTGTTTTGTCAAAATGGTTGGTACCACTTAGCACTTTTCATCTATAACAATTTTTGTTACAAAATTGGTCTTTTAAAGATAATCTTAATAGGTAACAATAAAGGAAAAATTTAATAATTAAAAATCAATTTGACAATAAAAATAATTGAAAGATTAATACAATAATATTATTCACTCATGATAATTATAACGTCCGCCTGAAATTATTTTAAAAAAAAATTAAAAATACCATATTAAAAAATGTTTAAAATTAAAAATGACACTATGTTATCTGCAATATATTTCATGGTGTTTGGTATAGTTCAACTTTAAATTAGGCATGACCCATGGTAGTGCTTCTTCAGCCAACAACACTGTTTTGTTCTTACTACTTCTTCACCTCCAGAAATCAAAAGCTCTGGATTCAAACTTATATTATTTCTACATGTAGTGGATTCAATGAATTTTGATTTATATATATATATATATCAGTTTCGAGCAAATTTTCAAATGTTTTGGTCTTTCAAGATGATTGGATGTTTTGGAATTACATATGAGTTGAGGTTTCCAATTAAAGGTTCTTTTATTAGAAATTATGTATTATAAAGAAGCACAACATGCAATTATGAAGCATTTGACATTGATATTGGCCAGAATGCAGTGCAATGACAGCTTCTGGAATCTCATGAATAATATCTAATCATGTATGGTCACTGTTTAGCAGAAATGGTTCTTGGCACTAACTGTTTAAACTGGAGGGTGTAATTATGAGTTGGTTGGAAAATCAGTGATTATATATATTATCGTTGTGCTTCTGATGCCAAATAAAGTTCTTACAAATGAGCACAGAGAAGAACATTATTAGACTCAGATAGATTGAAGAAAAAGACTAGCATTGAAAGATAATTATTAACAGATTAATGTTTACCCTTCAATTCCTGGTTGGTGCCGTCACATGATAATCCTTTGTGATGGTGGTAAACTGTAGTTGATGATGAAAGCATCAAAGAATCCTTCATGGTGATCTAATCTCATTGCAAGATTTACTTGTTGCCGATTTGGACTCATGGAAGTCTTTTGTCTTGTCACATGACAACTGTACCACTGTTTTTATGCAAGATGACATGATTTATGTTGGAATATCTAATCATGTTTCTTTTTCCCTTCTAGTTCACTGCTTCTGGACAGTTTCTTGTTATTCTCTACTTTTACTGCTGATTCTGTTCGCTACAACATAGAAATGAATAATAAAAATAAAATAATCGCATTAGCTATTTTTCTGTTACTAATTGTTATACCACGAAACCGGAAGTCCGGGCCATATGACCTATCGGCCTTTCTATAAAAAAATCAACATTCACGCCATATCACAGGTTAAGGACATTAATCCTAATTAGAAATCAAAAAGCGGGATTAAAGTTCATTGGGTCTGGTTTAGTCATTCTGATAAGATAAGACTCACTAGAACAGTGTAAATAAGAGGGGATCCTCATATAATGTTACTTTGAATCCTGAACTAGATCACTCACATTGACATGATTTAACTTAAGCATCGAGTGTCTTTGAAGGTATCCCTCTCGAACATCCAAAAAAAAGTAACCGGAATTGAAGAAAAGACAAGAAGATTTCGGTAGGAGATATTCAGCCTCGCATTATGAAGACTAATCTTTCACTTTCTTCTCTATCTTTCTCAGTTAGCACATATTTTAATGTCATGTGAAGCTGGACTGAGAAACCATATTGGCATTAACTATTTTTCTGGCTGCTAATTGTTAACCTCCAGAAAATGTTGCAGGGAATTGGAACATGCTTCTCTTAGAAACCAAAGATTAATTGGGGCAAGATCAGGCATTATACCACCCATCATCTTCATTTTTGTGCATATGAAATTAGTGTTTGCGTACTCCTTTTTACTTTGATTTCTCTAATATCCGTTGATTATTGTCTTAATATAATCTTCTTTCTCAAAATCTTCTCTGCATATATCAATTTAGTGCATCAGAAATAAAAGGGAACAATGCTCAAATGTACAATCCAAGTGTCTGTTTTATCCGGAGGAATATAACTGAAGACTTTTAAATATGTACACAATTTGTTTTTCCATGAAAAAACAGCATAAAAAAGGTGGGCTTGGTCGTGATTGAAGTGCCAGTAGAATTCACACTTGAAAGATATGATTAGCTTTGATGACAAATTACAATTTAGCTAGAATATTGTAGAAATTGCTATAAGATATGAGGAGGGAAGAAGAATGAGTTTCAAAGAAATTGAGAATTCTGATATTTCAGGAATCAGGATATTGAGTTTCTCCACCTTCTAGCAGTCTTTCTGTTCTGTTCTAACGAATCTGGAATCTTAGGAGAATCATCCTGATTTTCTACTACATTTGTGGTCCTTCCAAGTTTGCTGAGTTTCTTCCACCCACTGCTCCATGCAGAATTATGTTTCTGCTTTACCATCCTATCAAATTGTTTCTGCAAACTGAACATGTCATTTTGAAGCTCCATGTATTTAGCTTTCACACTCTCAAGCTCAAACTTTAGTGTGTTGATGTCTTTTTTAGCAGCTGACCATCCTTCTTGGAATGATTGTGGTGTCCCTTCTAGAAGTGTTTTCCGGTTTGTTACCATTGCATGGCTCTCAGATTCAACATCTTTCACAGAACTCGTGGCTAGTGCATTGCTTATCTTCACCTGTTCCGCGAATAGAACTTGCACTACAACCCTTAATGGAAGCCTTTCATTTTGTGCAGCATGCAGGCATGCATCAATGGAGAGCTTCTGACAATCCATTACACGGCAGAGTCGTTTCCTCTCATGCTCAGAAAGTGTTGGGTGTGCCTGTTAGTTTGTTACACATGTAAGAAATCCATAGAAATCCATCGGAAAAGTACTAAACATACCAACTCATCCTTCTGCAATCACTGATTAGTCAAGCACTCCCCAACAAAGTTTCTCAGAAGTTCTTATTTATTTATTTATCATCATCATATTTGCCAAACCAACAAATGTAAAACCTACCTTTTGTGATTGTCTGTGTACAAAAGAAGATTCTCATTTGACCATGGAGTTGTTTAATTTTATATCCAGTGATAAATCTAAGACATCGTAAATATCACCACATACCAGAAATATTGTTTGTGAGGATCATGAATAGTGTTTTAATAAATCAAATGTATTGCCACTGAAAGAAAGATCCACCAATCAACTTTTCCCTTTATTGTGATGAGAACAAGAGTCATGCTAAATTGGTAAGGTAGCATCAAATCCAATATTTTATTTCAAATTTCAAATCCAGATCAGGAGAAAGTGTTCTATAGATCACCAGAATGTTTTACCAAAATTTCAACTATGCTGAGGTGAAAGTGTTAGGATAGGAAACTGAAAATTATTAGAAAAAGAGGTTAAAACCTTTTTATATTATTTTGCTAAGAAATTACCTTGAGATAGGAATCAATTGCTCTGTAAAGTCCATCATCACAGGTCCTAGCTGACTCAGGCAAGGCTTCTGCAAGTACCTGAAACTTGGTCAGGGAAAGGTTCCTATCTCTGGAAACTTCTGTAAGATAACTGTCAACTAGCCTTGCCACTCTTGCCTTGGCATTTAGGATACATCCCATTCCCATATGTTGTTTATCAGAAAAAGACTGTCTGCTAGGACTCGAACTTTCAGTCTGTTCCTGAACAATAAAATGTTCTAACAGCCTCTGAACAAGATCCACATCATACATAGTTTCTCCTTTAGTATAAGAAGGAATCAGAAGATCAGCCAGTGTAGCCTGTTCAAACTGCATTCCCACCCTTTTCTCTAATTCAGTGACCAGTGCAGGTGCAACCTTTAACATGATTGCCATTCTCAGGAGCCTAAGAAGGAAACTGCACGAGACACTGTCCTTCTGAGGTGGAATAATGCTCACAAGGCTCTCAACGACCATCCTTTGCTCTTTAGCTTGAACACTTGAACTGTCATCTTTTGTTCCCATCACAATCATATGAAGTCCCCCTTTCCAGCTACTGCCACCACTACTACTACTGTTACTCACACTGCAGTTGCTTGCTTCATCACCTGGGATTGCTGTGTCACTGATCAATCCCGGTAGCCACTTAGTTGCATAATGCATTATTGCAGCACCAACCAATTCAAATCTCATTCCCTTTACCTTAATGGCAGTGATGACTCTGACAAAGTGATCAATCCTAAGGATTGAGGCATCTTCAAACCACCAATCAGGAGGAACCTGCTGGATCCTACTTGGGCTTGATTCCTTCATGTCATTCCATGTTGGGCTAGAAATTTTCGCTGGTCTTCCAGTGTAGGACCACCTTATCCCTTTGGGATTAGCACAAGCTTTCCAAGCAATGGACTCGCTGCATCTGCGAACAATTTGAAGATTCTCTGCCCATGGTGACAGCTTCTCACAGCTTTTCAGCACTACTATGGAGTCTCTCCATGAAGATAGAACAACATAACTGAGGAACGCTTCTGCCTTGAATATAAGATTCCCTTCCTCTAGGTCCTCTGTCATTTCTAGGTACTCTGCAGCACATCTTAGCCCTGAAATGTTGCCTGCTGTTAAATCAACAGCAACTCCATAGCAGAACTTGGCTGCAAGCTCAAAAGCCTCTGTCCCACCAGGGATATCATCCATAACTACTTTATTCAAATCTGGGTTGTGCGCTTCATATATGATTCTACTCAGCTTTCCACTTCGAGATACCAAGGGGTACTTTCACACCAAAGGGGAGAGACAAACACAAAATTCAATGGTACAAATGAATGATTTCTGATCACTGGATATAGAACAAAGGAAATCATGAAAGAAAAATAAGATAGCTACCTTGTGCAAGTGGAAGCTAGCTTCTCCAATCTGAACTTGAAAGTCACTTGGAATATCAGTAGCAACATGCCTGCATGGAGAGAGAAAATATTTTTAAGCAGCTTTCATGCTCTATAAATGAAACTTGTTCAAGACATAGAATGGACAAAAATTAGAGAACTTCAAATCTTATTTTCTGTCCGTGTCCTACAATTTAGATTCACAAGAATTAGCAGGGCAAAACAGTGGTTCTAACTTGTAACATCTTCAAAAGGTACTGTGCTAATTATGCATCTAACATACCAAGAGTTTCCTCTTTGTACAAATCCTTCTGTCTTGACACCATGGTTACTTGAAGTAAGAAGTCCACCCCCATATTTGTGTCCTGCCGCTGACTCACTCTCAGATTCCCACATGCTGAAAACCAGATTCACAGAATGCAGTGCTGTAGATTTTTGTTGGGACAGTACCTTCAACTGAGAGTCACAACCAGAAAGGAGAGGGGGCAGAGAAAAGGAGCAGAGTGACTAGGCAAGCACAGAATTCAGTGAAAGGAGGAGGGAGCCACATGGGATGGTTGGAAACTTGGAATTATTAGTCATGTTAAAGTTGTCGGTTTCTTCTCAAAAAAAATTGAAGGAAGGACCTCTTACAGGCTGTGGTGAAATGGGCATAATCAGTTTTATTGTGAATGTTTGTGTTTCTTCTAGCTTTGAATATTTCTACTCTGAGTCAATGCTTAAAGACACCCAGTTTCAGTTTCTTTATGCCTCACCAGTGTGACCACTGACCATACATGTCTGTTCCTTTTCAGCTCAGTTTCTTATTACTGAATTTCATACATCACAACCTCAGACCTTTGAACAGAAAATTGGTCTGCAGTAACAGGATTTTGGCCTTACGATGTAGCCAATTCATTACCAATGATCCCACCTTTTGGCTTTTCTATGTTTAATCAGAGTCAAAGAAAAAAAAGAGAAACCTCTTAGTTAGCATAAACATATCTATCTATCTATCTTTTCCCCTACGAATGAGGATAAATTTTGAAGAAATAAAAGTGAAAGGAAAAACAAGTGGCGTGAATGGAAGGCAAAATGAGTGTAATTTGTGGCATATGTTTTGTCCTACTGATACCAACATCGACAATTGCCATTTTCACAACTCTTCACATTTGTAATAACTGTTTGGTATATTTGCGAATTACAAATGAATGATTGGTTTAAGATAACTGCATCTCTCTGTATTTTGAAAAATGTTTTTTATATGAATTTACATTTCAATAAAAGATTATTCAGAGCAATTCGATTGTTTTAACAATTGTGTTTATACTAGTTACACCTTCTATAAAATAATAACTTTTAATGATTGGTGATGGAGATCCACGTCGATTAGAGACGACGACAATTCATTCTATATAAGTGGGTGTAAATCTCACCTCCCATGATGTCCGATAGCGGGTGGCCTGATAAGCCCAACAAACACTCGTTAGGATAGGTTCGAAATAACTCTAATACCATATTAAGAAGTGGGTCTAACTCAACCCCATAAAACTGGCATAGGATTGAGGTTTGCACCCACTTATATACAATGAAATGTCTTTATCTCTAGTAGATCTCTATCAATTAGTTTGAGAAAATAGACATGAAGAATAAATAAACTAAAAAAATAAGAGTAAGAGATAAAATAAAAAATTTAATTGATCGGTAGAGTTGAGTACAAATATATAAAAATAAAAGTAAATACTTTAATTAATCTGATAAAAAGATTAAATTTAACTCTCTCACCCTTTAACTTAATCATTAGAAAAGTCATATCATTGCTAAGTAAACTTTTTACTATTTTAATAATTTATTTCTTTAAATATTATTTTATTTGATATATAAACAATCTTACACTTTCATTTAGCATGAAAGAGTGTGTATAATAAATATGCTAACTTATAACAATTATTTGAAAATTGACAAGGTAAAACCACTTTAAAATACTGAAATGATCATTAGACTCTTTAACTTTAGTATTACACTTTTACTATATACTGAGCTCATAAATAAAAGTTCAATAAACTCGTCTACATACATATTCCTTTATTTTAAAATTAAATTTTCTACATAAGAAAAGCAACACTACGAATGAGCAAAAAAGATTAGATTGTTTGGTGCAAGAAATTTTTTGGAATTTGAAAGAACATGGGTAGAGAGACACGTTTGTCTCTTTAGGTGTACTTTAACTGGTTTTCACCACGAAATAGATTCCCCAAATTGCATGGATTTAGTTTTGGTTCATATACCAAAAAGTTGTGATAAAATGAATGATATGGTAAATAAAATAATAAGGAAAAAGTTGAGAAATTGAATGAATGATTTGGTTTCTCCAATTTTTTGTTTTGTTTTATATTTGGGTTTGAAAAAAAAATGAAAGAAAAAACAAATGTGAGGAATAGAGATTTAGATGTGATTCTTAAAGTCACATCTGATTTTGTTGGAACAACCCATACTCAAAACTTCCCCACTCAATTAGATATGCTTTGCCATTATATGCACAAGCTGAATCATAGACACTGTGCATTCTCATAATTTCTTTTTGGTTGGTACAACACTTTCAAATTCCTTGAAAGAGAAAGACAATTTGGTTGGTTCAACTTCTTCCGCGTTGCTTCCAACTCTTTCATCCACACATTCATTCCTCTCCCATAAACACAAACTCAAAATTCACCTTTTAACAATCCTACTGTATTTTAGTTACTCAAGTAAAATGTGATTAAAGTACAAATTAATGCTATAATCATATGATTATATGTGTGACTTTGTTGCGTAGTGTTCCGACATAAGGGGAGTTTATTCTTCTAATTGAGGGGTTTGTGATACATTTTTCTTTTCACAGTTGGTGTTACTGTTTCGATCTCAAGTTCTAGAGAAAGTATTACTATGATTAACCATTGCATGTGAGGTATTGTCCGTTTTGGAGATCGGTGTTCCGTTACAGTTTTATTTTTAAAAGACGTCTTGATGAGATAGAGAAGAAAAAAATATATAAACTACTTATAGTCTCGACTCCTAAACTCTGTGAAACTATATTGGACAAAACAAATAAGAACATGTATCTTAAAATTTTAAAAAAATAAAATAAAATCTATTGTTATAAAGTTTTAGATTAGAAGTAGTGTTTTAATTTTTTTTTATATGAAAATGTTCATGATTTATTGGTGCTGGATTATCCATATGTTTTTTTTTACACAAAAGTAATTTAACACTATTGTGATACTCAAATACACACTATCTTAATGTTTTTAATTGAAAGTAGTGTATTGACCATTTTTATATGAAATGTTCATAGTTCATTGGTAACGAATGACGTAATATTTTCTAAAAAAAGTTAAAGAAAAATAGAATTAGTAGTTTTCCTTAATATTAAATAAAATAATGTTTTATGGATTAATTTTTATTTATTTATTATGGTTCTTGGTAATATTTGGGCAATGGGAGTATTTATGAATTGAGAGTAGCATAATATTGCAGCATTTATTGAATTACCAGTGCATGGATTGTTTGGGCTCATCCATTATTGCTTGGTTTTGAGCCCAGACTTGTTTATATTTGTGAATGCTGCCATTTATATATGAACAAGCTTCCTCTTTATTCAATAATACAAGATGTTTTTATAAATTATTCATCGTTTATTGATTTAATTATGATTAAAGTCATGGTTTATATCCATAAGAAGTAATCTTATAAGTTTTAATATTAAGTGATGTATTCAAATCATAAAAACTCAGGCAGATAAATTATAAAAGATAACAATGAACAATTAATAATAGCAATGCATAAACGAACATTTTTATCTTCAAAAAAGGAAAAGAAATGGTGGCTATATTATAAATTTCAAATGCAACAACATTTGTTTAAACTTAAATAGTTTATCACAATAAAATAAAAAATATTTGAATTTTATTTTAGATTAATAAACTTATTTAAAATTCATTTGAATAAACTCATGTGCAAAATTATAATTTAAAAGAGAATGGTTCATAACAAACACACTCTACAACTCATTCATAAGAAATGCATGGCTTATTAAAAAAAATATTATAATTAAAAACATTCCGTATTTAAATTAAAATACTTTTTTAAATAATAATAAAAATGTTAATAAAACATTCTATAAGGCATTCTATAATAAAACATTCTATAAAACATTAGTAAAAAAAAATTAAATAAAAGATTCCGTATTCCATACAAAATTTCTCATTAATAATAATAAAAAGTATTCTTCGATATTTTGATTTCAATTTTTTTACGGAAATCAATTAATTGAATTTTTTTCCTCAATTAGAGATGGTAAATTAATTTCAATTTTTATTACAATTTCTAATAACTGCTCGATCTCATATATTTACAGTGATTCCAAAAGATAAATCAATTTTCAGATCTTGATAATTAAATATTATTGTTTATTATTTTATTTATCATAATCAAGGTCAAATATCATTTTGATTTCGATTTCAATCCTAGAAATAGAAATTTTGATCTTTCGTTTTCTTTTGTTCTTGATTAAAGAATATTTTGAATATAAAATTTAAACACATTCAATCATGAACCATAGTTTTAGGAGTAAATTTAATGTCGATGATAGTGAAGTGAATTTAATTTTGAATAAAGAGAAAGGATTTCGCTTTTAAAATTGACTTTAAAATTGATTTTTATAACTAACTTATGATTCTGGAAATTAAATGGGATGATAGAGTAATGGGATTCCTAATTCATGGCAAAACGCTTTATACTATTATTATTATTATTATTATTATTATATATATATATATATAAACTTCAATTCAGTGGATTGAAACTTTATATTTTCCATTTTCATTTTTTATTTCAAATTTCATATGCCAAATTTTATATTTGGACCAAAAGTTCTATATTACAAAACTTATTTCAACTAGTTTCAGTTTACAACAAACAAGTGGATCATGTGGTGGACCCTTTAAAAAATGATAATATTTTATTTACATTATCTTTAGAGATATTATTTAGAAATAAAAAATGTTAAGATAACATTCTCCTTCATTTTAATAATATAATAATGTATATTAATATTTTAAATAAAAATAAAAAATGTAATCAAAATATTTATATTTTGAATTATCAAATAAATACATTTTTATATGAAATATCTTCATCCTTTTGTAATATAAGAGTTAAAATAAGATCATATAAACTTATAATTAGGATAAGATATTTTTTTAAAGAAATAAGTCAGACTTAAATTCATAGAAGAGTTTATTTTAAAAAATATATAATTTTTGTTATAAATATTTTTTTATATATACTTTCAGCCTTAAAAATATTTTATATGGTTTGATACAGATTTTGGAGATCTTTATATAAATTAAAAGTAAAAATAAATTATGGTATAAAGTAAGTATAAAGGTCATTTCATAAACAAACAATTTTGTAATATTCTATCAAAATTCAAAATTTATTGTAACACAATATACTAAATCCATCACACTACTTATCAGGTTGAGTTAAGCTTAGAAATAAATTTCAGAAAATGGTAAAATTCCCTAAATTATTTCTTACTTATTTATACTCATGTTTCAATTTCTTATCTCATTTTTTTAATTTCTTTTAAACCAAACTAATTTAAATTTTACTCTTTTTATTTGACAATTTATTTTCATCCAACATAATTTTTATTTATTTTCATGTCTATCAAAGCATTAGGCATTCAACATTTGCTTTGTACGTATAATATTTCCAAGGCAAAATTTCATTTGCGATTGAAAAAGTGTTCGCTTCTAAAAAAGAGTATCAAAATTTTGTTTAAAAAGATGTCTTTGGTGCTTCACTATTCATGTACTTTGTCCAATAGCAAATGAAAGAAACTTAGGATTAATATTTTTGTTTTCTTAATGCAGAATGTCCACTTTTATTCTTTTAATTGAAAATTTGTAAAACATAAAACACAGAAAATATGCTTTTTGTTTAAAAAAACATTCAGGCAAAAAGGTAACACTAAAAGTTGGAAAATAATTTAACAATTAATGCAAAACACATCCAAATTCATAGGAATAAGTATGATAATGACAGAAGCATCACCACTAAAGGTTAGAAGCAGTGCAATGGAATCTTGTGCATCCACCATAGCCTTGCAAGACTTCATTCCATTCACCCTCTGATCAATTGCAAATGAAATATATTTTCTCTAGAGAAAGTTGTAAAATTGATCTCAAATTTATGAATTCTACATTACATTCAAGCTCAGAGAACTCCCAGTTAATCATATCCTGGACTGAGATCATTCTCAATGAGAATCTTATTCAAATTGTTGGCTATTTCAGCTAAACCAATGTTCCTAAAACCAACCATAATCTTTTTACAGGCAAGCATATCAAAATCTGTGGTCGTGGATTGCTTCCATTGATCAATAATTTCACTCACTTCTTTCGAATGACCAAGTATCAGATAGGACGAAATGATACAGATGTAATTCCTGCTGATCATTTTCTGTTTGGTCATTCTCAAGGAATTCCATATCTGATCAAGTTTATCCTTACTTCCCAACCCACCATAAAGAATGATCAAGAAGTCATAAGTTATCCATTGCCCTTGTGTGATCCTTTTCTCAGTCTCAACAAGTGTGTTGGAACTTGCATTACCAAGATGACCTACACTAATATACATATTGGCCAGGTTCAAATATCTGATCCAACTTTCATTAGAACCAGTACCATGACTCATTTCATCAAGAATCCTCCTAACCTCATCAATATTAAGAATAGCGGCACACGAACTTATCCATAGATTATAGGTAAAGATATCAGGGGAAACCTTTTGTTGTTTCAGTTCTTCAACAACCGAAGGGACCTTTTCAAACTGGCCCACTGACATGTAAAGAGTCATCATTTCATTGTAAGTAAGGGCATCAAAGCAGAGGTTTGAATCCTTTATCCTTTGATAAAGTTCCTCAGCCTTGTCAGTCAATTTCGCTCCTGCATAAGAATGTAGGAGGGCTGTGTAAGTTTCAGTAGTCTTTGTCGCAAGAGGTAGACCCTCAAAATAGCGCTCTGCAGCATCAATGCCAAAAACTTTGCACATCAAATCTATGCGCACTGCATAATCAGAGTCTGATAACTCGTATTGCTCATGGCTAACCATCCATTCTGATATCTGCAATCATCACTAGTCACAAATTGCAAAGCTATACACCCAATAGAAAATGAATGCGGTATCATAAATCATCACCATCATAATAATAATAACAATAATAAGTGTTCCAAATTGGATGCAATCTAATCACTAGAGAAGGAAAAATAAATAAAACTGGTATGGCTGAGCATTAGAATTTGGAAGTATTAGAAATTGATAGAGATTTGTAGTTTGTTGGAGGAAAAACTAATATATGAAATTACGCAGAATCAGAAAAGTCAGGAATAAGTAACATCCAAATAATAATATTAATTCAGATATATTCACTTCAGGAAACTTCTCGAGTTGTTATAACCTCATTTGCCAAAAGCCACAGTACTGAACAACATTTTCATTCCAACAATTATAGGCACTATAGAAATAAGTAAACCGAACTACCTAATGATCATTCTTTCTTCTTCAGAACCTTACAAAAGCTACAAATAATTTAGTAAATTACACTCACATGCCTTACTACAGAAATTCACACCAAATTCTGGGGTAATAGGGGTATCAACGCAATGGATTTAAACCGATTAAGAGGGGTTATTGTCCGAAAAAAGACAGGAGTGTCGGTGTGAGTTTAAAAAACTCAGTGATGTTAGCATAATTTACTCTTAATAATAACCATTTGTGACTTGGAAATTCAGCATCATGCTCTAATCTGTTTAAACAGAAATAAGACCCAAAAGCTTGCATGATTGGCTAGATGACTTTTTACAGATTTTTGTTTCTACTTCATCCAAACCATTTGTGAAAATTTAATTCACCATGACAGAACTATATAAACTTTGCAGTACTTAGGTAGCTAAAATGTTTTAAACTCGAATCCTGTGTATTGCTCTAATTTAGCTATCATAATGGAAAGAGGTTATGAATGAGAAAAGAAAGGGTGAAACCTCCAAAGCGTGTTTGTAACGTTGAGATCTTCGAAGCTCTTTGGAAATATCCCGAAGCTGAGAGAGCGTAACAGTATTCCCCTGAAGGACCCATTTCTGAAGAATGTTGGTGGCGCTTCGCTTGGGGAGCCTTAGCCTCAAGATTATGCTCCTTAGGTCATCACCTTCCACACTCTCTTCCACTAAATCACTGCTCACAACACCCGAAGACGCAAATCTCGTTCTGTTCAGGACACAAGCTAAACCGCTACTTCTGCATGATGAAAAGATGCAATTTTGAGATTAATTACCCATACCCAACAACTCAAATATGATTGGTTGCAGAGAAAGTGTGGAACGTGGTTCTGATCCGAGTCTGGGGGTCAGAAAATCAATTAAGATGCAGAATCATAAAAAAAAAAATTGCAATTTTGGGTTCTGTTTTGTGGGGAAGCAGTAGGGGAATGTGAAAAATGGGCTTACCGTCTGAGAGAGAGGAAAAGTGAGCGTTGCGCCATTGGCGGCGTTTCTCAGTTGCTCGCTTCTTCACCTCCTTCTTCTTCTTTCCAAGTACTAAGTCCTTAATTATGTGAAATTTTTATTTTATATAAAAATTACTAAAATTGGTGCAAAGCATGTTTTGTAAACATGAGTTAAATTAAAAATAAAAATATTACAAGAATTAAAGTTGGACAAAAAAATGTGTAATCGGGGGTTGCTTATTCTTTCACCTCCATCATCAATTGTTCTAGTAGACCAAATGTGAAAATATATGTTTATTTTTTCAGAAGAAGCTTTTAAATTATGTAATCTGAAACATACTTTAAAAAATATATTTTAAATTACAAAATTTAAAAATTATTTCTAATTCAAAAAATATTTTGAATTATGTAATATAAAATGTATTTTTAAAAAAATTAGGAAAAAACTTATATATTATGGAATTTAGAATATATATTTTTAAAAAATATTTCTGAAAATTTACTAATCTAAAAAAATTTCACAGATTATAAATTTATTTTTAAATTACGTAATCTAAAATATATTTAAGAAAAATAAGTTTTAAATTATATAATTCAAAATATAATTTTGTATTATAGATTAACTAATCTAAAACATTTCACTAGATTTAGGAACATGTTTTTCTGAGTTTCCTAATCAAAAAATACACAAACATCTCAATTAATATCGATTCAAAAAGTTACTGGAATACAAAATCTGAAATATATAGAAAGCAAACATCTACAACAAAACAAAACCTTCAAACATTTTAACTTTTTTACAAAAGGATATTTTTGGAATTATGAAATTTGTGGGGGTGCTGCAATAACCTATGAAAGGGTAGGAAGAAGCAACTATAATTGGGTTATTATTTTGGGCCTGATGTGGAGTGGCCCAGCCCAGTGTAGAGGAGGAAGTGAGTCCTTTTAATCAAAACCCTGGTTGAGAGTTTGCAGCCTCAGTCCTAAAACCCTACATTCAGCATGTCTCAGTCGGAGAGCAAGAAGAAGAAGGAGCGCGGCAGCGGCAAGGTGGTGGAAGAGGAACAAGCAGGCAAAGATGAGGGGTTGATGATAAAGCCTCAGAGCTTCACTCCCCCAATCGACACCTCCCAATGGCCCATTCTCCTCAAAAACTACGACCGCCTCAACGTCCGCACCGGCCACTACACCCCCATCCCCTCCGGCTACTCCCCCCTCAAACGCCCCCTCGCCGAATACCTCAAATACGGCGTCATCAACCTCGACAAGCCCGCCAACCCCTCCTCCCACGAGGTCGTCGCCTGGATCAAGCGCCTCCTCCGCGTCGAGAAGACTGGTCACTCCGGTACCCTCGATCCCAAGGTCACCGGCAATCTCATTGTCTGCATCGACCGCGCCACCCGCCTTGTCAAGTCCCAGCAGGGTGCCGGCAAGGAATACGTTTGCATCGCCCGCCTCCACTCTGCCGTGCCCGACGTCTCCAAGGTCGCACGCGCCCTGGAGACCCTCACCGGCGCCGTCTTTCAGCGCCCGCCCTTGATCTCCGCCGTCAAACGCCAGCTCCGCATTCGGACCATCTATGAAAGTAAGCTCCTTGAGTATGACCCTGATAGGCACTTGGTTGTTTTCTGGATTTCGTGTGAGGCTGGGACTTATGTTAGGACTATGTGTGTTCATTTGGGGTTGCTTCTTGGTGTGGGTAGCCATATGCAAGAGCTTAGGAGGGTTCGGTCTGGGATCATGGGGGAGAAGGATAACATGGTGAGCATGCATGATGTTATGGATGCTCAGTGGGTTTTTGATAATTTTAGGGATGAGAGTTATTTGAGAAGGGCTGTTATGCCCTTGGAGGTTCTTTTGACTAGCTATAAGAGGCTGGTTGTTAAGGACTCTGCTGTGAATGCTATTTGCTATGGTGCTAAGTTGATGATTCCTGGGTTGCTTAGGTTTGAGAATGATATTGATGTTGGGGAGGAGGTTGTGCTTATGACCACCAAGGGGGAGGCTATTGCTCTTGGGATTGCTGAGATGACTACTGCTGTTATGGCCACTTGTGATCATGGGGTTGTGGCCAAGATCAAGAGGGTTGTCATGGATAGGGATACTTATCCAAGGAAATGGGGGTTGGGTCCTAGGGCTTCCATGAAAAAGAAGCTTATTTCTCAAGGGATGCTGGATAAGCATGGGAAGCCCAATGAGAAGACCCCCCAGGAGTGGCTTAGGAATCTTGTTTTGCCCACTGGTGGGGATAGTGTGATTGCTGGTATGGCTGCTGCGCCTGAACCTGAGGATGAGAAGGACGGAGATGGCGAAGGACGGAAGAGGAAGAAGCATGAGAGCACTGATAGCCCAGTTTCGGTCCCTGCTAAGAAGGCGAAAGTAGATGTAGAAGAGGTAGATGTCAAGAAGGTGGCTGATGAGACTGTGGAGGTTGAAGTTGACAAAAAAGAGAAGAAAAAGAAGAAGAAGAAGGACAAGGATAACAGTGAAGTTGCCTCTTCAGATGAGGAGAAAACTGAGAAGAAGAAGAAGCATAAGGATAAGGTTGAAGACGGTTCACCGGAGTTAGAAAAGTCTGAGAAGAAAAAGAAGAAGAAGAAAGACAAAGAAGCTGCTGCTGCTGAAATTAGCAATGGAAAGGAAGATGAGAGTAATGCTGATAAGAGTGAAAAGAAGAAGCATAAGAAAAAGAAAAACAAAGATGCAGAGGAAGAATAGATTTGTGTTTGGCTAAATGGACTCTTTATGTAACGCCTATTTTCTTGATCTTTTAAAATTTCGCGTTGGATTAGTGTGTTGTTGGTCAAGATTTTGGTAGTTTTTTATATGCTTTTTCTCTTAATTTTTCCATTTACTATGTTTGTATCATCTTCTTTAGCGTTTAATAGATCTCCTACAATTTCTCCATAATCCTTTGACAAATTGACATGTTTTTCTGCTCAGATACATAGCTTTTCCACATACATAAGCTGTGACGAATTTGTTTATGGAGAATTTTGCAGTGTATTTGCCCTGTTTCCTGCTGGAACATGGTGCCAGCATACATGAGCATTTCAGGTTCTTTGCGAACACACTTTAAAAAGGTCCTTTTGTTACTTTATAAATAATAAATAATTTAGTTTTTAAAAATTAAATTAATATAGTAATTCAAAGATAGTATTTTTTAAGAAAACAGTGTACTTTTTATCAATTTATTTATAAATCTAGTGATTTACTCATTCTAATTGCAAATACAATGGCAATAATAAACTGAGACGCGGGAACTTCAAAAGCAGATAAAAGGGTGTGAACATGAGGAAATATCATATTTATAATTCAATCATAAAAATCATATTTCTAATTCAATCATAAAAGGCTACGAAATAGTTTTTAGTTTGTTCAAATTTGTTTCGTCTGAAAACATATTCTCGAAAAGCCACAAGTAATTTAGAACAAAAAGTAAACATTACCAACAAAGTACTATAAAAAGAAGAACTCGGAATTGTTTGGTTTAGCGAAGGTAAGAGGATAAGATGGATTTTAATGAAGCGAAAAGGAAAAGATGAGAGAGATTTTAATTCATTGCTTAGCTCTGACGGGAGTGGAAAAAAATTTAAAACATATCTTCTAATTTTACATTTCAAAATGTAAATATGACTACTTTTGTTAATACTTTTGAGTTGAGATGTTCCGAATCTTCTCCCCACCAAGACAACCAATCACTTCTAAATTTTACATAATTTATCACTTTTAAATTATATAATCCGAAATCTATTTAACAACTCACAATATTGAATTATGTAATCCAAAACTTAATTAAGAAAATAAATCTAAGAAAGTAAAAAAAAAAAAATTTATTCGTAATTTATAACCTATTTTATTAAATAAGTTTAAGATTATGTAATTCAGTACTATTAGTTGTTAAATAGATTCTGGATTATATAACTTAGAGGCTCTAGGGTCTAGAGGGTCTAGGGACTAGAGGGTCTAGGGTCTAGAGGGTCTAGGGTATAGAGGGTCTAGGGACTGGAGGGTCTAGAGGGTCTAGGGACTAGAGGGTCTATGGACTAGAAGGTCTAGGGTCTAGAGGGTCTAGGGTCTAGAGGGTCTAGGGACTAGAGGGTCTAGGGTCTAGAGGGTCTAGGGTCTAGGGACTAGAGGGTCTAGGGTCTAGAGGGTCTAGGGACTAGAGGGTCTAGGGTAGAGGGTCTAGGGTCTAGAGGGTCTAGGGTCTAGAGGGTCTAGGGACTAGAGGGTCTGGGGTCTAGAGGGTCTGGCGTCTAGAGGGTCTGGGGTCTAGAGGGTCTACGGTCTAGAGGGTCTCGGGTTTAGGGGTAGAATTTCAAATTTCGTATTCCGGTAGGTTTATTATTCATAGTATAAAATATTGTTTTTATTTTTATCTGTATATTGAAGGATAATTTTGAAAATTTCAAAACTTTTGGGGATAACTTAAAGAGGGATGGAGGTGCAGGAAGAAGCAGTTCCAATAAAAGGGTAGTTTTGGGCCTAGCCTACTAATAGAGTGAAGACATGCTTAGCCCACTAATAGAGTGAAGATAGACCTAAAAAAGATGGTTTGATCATGGCAGAATAACAATTTGACTCGAAATCACTAATTTTAGTGAAACTAAATATTCTAATTGGAGATACTCCTCTTGATTATAACACTAGTTTTTTTTACTTTTTTTAATATTAAACCAAACAATTGGAAAAGCTCTTCCACTAAACTCTGTTTCACTCGACCAAACCTCGGAACAAAAAGTCTTTACAAATTCACCACCAAGAACCTAAAACAAGTTAGTCAAAGAAAAGGAAGTGAAGTTCACATGGAGGAATTATTGATCTTTAAAATTTTATGCACAGATCCACGAAACCTTGTATTCATCTTCCATCAATTGCAAGTCAGGATGAATTTAAAACGATTTGGAGCAGGATTTCATTGATTTGTTAGATCTTCAATTCTACTTATCTGCATCACTGTGTGTTGACACTAGCATCAGCACAATTTCATGTGAAGACGACACCATCCAAGCAAAATTCAACATTACATTTATTTGCAACTTACAGATTTACATACACTTGAGTATCACATAAGTTGCCTCATGCAGAAATCAAAAATTGAAGCTCTCACCTTGTAGAGAGTTACATGTACATTTTACTTGCCAATTTATCAAGTACTACTAAAAGCTTCTCAGAGAACCATTTGGCTTCTTCTGATTGCGACCGTACCAGGACAGAAGGTACTTCCCATTGTAGGACTGTGACCTTTTCATTGAAGAACTAGGAGCACCCTGCAGATACCTAGTTAATCTGAAAGAAGAGCTACCCTTGAAAGTGGTAGCCAAATCGTTTCCAAAACCCCCCTTTGAAGAAGAACCAGCATCATCCAGCACCCTTTTTGAGCTACCATTAGATCCTACTGTGGCAAGAGCACGGTTGATATTTGCAACAGAAAAGGAATCCAGAGAAACAGATCTTCTAGGAAGAATGTAGGGCACCTCTTCAACTGGGGTTTCAGTTTCACAAACCCTAACTCCATCTTCACCCTCCACTCTGCCTTCTTCCTCTGCCCTGTTCCCCAATTCAGAATCAGAAGCACTATTTTCCAAAATTTCCACATGGCTATCTCCAAAGGATTCTGAATCAAGAAAAGTAGAGTCCAACCTAGCAGTTGCAAGGTCAGAAACAATGGGGGCCCGGCATATGGGACAATTGGTATGAGACCTAAGCCATGTATCAATACAAGGTAAATGAAAAGCATGGTAGCATTTAGGCAAAAGTCTGAGATTCTCATCCTCTTCAAACTCGCTCAAGCAAACAGCACACTCGGTTCCTTCGATCAAGCCCTCACCTTTCTTATACCTACAAACTGTGATGGCACTGATAATCGATTGCTGAAGGCCAAGGGTGCGGATATACCATATGGGGTGGTCCACCATAGCTCCGTGCTCTTCATCAACAAAATCACCACCACCTCTGCTCTCCGGTTGGTGCCTCGATGGCACCCTCCTCCTTGAGCTGAACCTGGTGTAGATGGTGCGACAACAAACAACAAAGAAAGCAATTGTTAGAATCGCAAGAGCAAGGAACAAATAGGTGGCTATTCTGTGGCTGCTGGATTCATCTACGCCGCCGTTATCTAGATTGAAAGGCGGAAGTTGTGGCGGCGGCGGCGGCGCCGCCGGAGGAGAATCATAATTAGGGTATTGGGGATTGGTGAGGCAGATCCTGAGGCAAATTTCGCAATCTGGTGAACAAGCCTCAGACTTCTTGACATGACAAAGTGAGGCACAGAGTTGTGGCAATGGCGTCATCAAGTTTGTGAGATGACGCAGACCCATTTGATAGATCGGGAAGAAAAGAAGAGGTGAAATCAGCATCAGAATTCAGAGTGAAGAAGAAGAAGAAGAAGATAATGATCATGACATCAAGTCTCAAACTTTGACTTCAAACCATCCATCACAGTTTTGTCTCTCAAGATGTTCACATCCTACTGGTAGCAGTTGCATTCAATAATAAAATTATAATAAAATTATGCCATCACACACTTTTTTTTTAATTAATTCAAATTATAAAATAAAATATATTCATTCATTGAATTGTAAAATTGACCATTTTTTTCTATTTTAGATTTTATATTGAATTGTAAAATTTATGAGAAATTTTTATCACAACCTGCTACATAATAATTGAATATTGTAAGTTTTTATTAATAATGAAAAAAAAATATTAAAAATGTTATGATATAAGCATTAATGTAATTTAATCTTTTATGGTGGTTTAATTTTATAATAAATAACGTATTGAATAGAGTTGACTAATTAACTGAAATTAAGGCCACGCATTTACTTTTCTAACGTTCACCACTCGTGGGTCGGCCAGCTTTAACTTTCAAAAAATGTTTGTTTTATATTATAATAAATATAAAATGAAATTAAAAGGTCAAACTTTTACTTTTAAAAAATAATTAATTTATTAAATAGTATTTAGTATTGAGATTATAGAAATCTTTTTCCGTTAGCCAAAAATAAACGTTAAATTTTATGAGTTGAATGTAAAAAAAAAAAATCTAAAAATATATACATAAACGAAAAAACAAAGTTTGGTTCTTTGTGTGATGATTCCGAGTGTTGGGTTTTTGTTGAAAGTTGGATTTCATTTTCATGACGTTAAAGGTCAATAAAATATTCAAATCTCAACAAAAAATGCTTAAAGACTATGAAAGGTACATGTGAAGTTAATTGTATTTTTGAACTGGTATTTAAATGATTTTTTTTTTATAGAATAAGAAGTATATTTGGTAAAGATTTTTTTTTGACGAAATGAAAATTTTATTAAATTCCTGTAAATCCTTAATTTTAGATATATTTGTTTTAATTTTTTTATTTGATGTTGTTTTGATTTATGAGATTTCTATATTCTAATATGTTGTTATTTATCAGATGGTTTCTTTCAATTTGATTGAATTAAAACAATAATGATTTGAGTTATATATGCGACAGCACTTGTTTATATTGAAAAATTGTTTGTTTTTATTTAATTAAAATCAAATAAAATTGCCCCTTCCCTTCATCTCATAATAAATATCACTTAAAACATAAAATATTTCATATTAAATGGTGTTTAAGTTTTTAAAGAAACATTAAATTCTTTTATTGTAATTTATTCCCCGATAAATATAATGACATGGTGATTTGCATGTATTGTCTTGAGGAAAAGTCTGGTCAGAAGTGATTTTTCAAAAAAAAAAAAAAATAATATAAAAATATTTTTCTTGTTTTCAGAAATATATTTTATTTTTCATTCAAATTTAAGGAGAAAAATATTTTTTTTTATTAATATATTTTTCATTTTTTAATATGATATTATTTATTAATTTAAGTAACTCAATATTTTTAAAAATTACAATTTTATAATAAAAAATATTTCGTAATTATGTTTCAAAGTATAAATATACTGAAAAAGAAATCTTAATTTGAAGGAATGTATTAATTTAAAAAATATTTTATTTACAAAAAAAATAAGTAATAAATATATGAGTAATTTTCTAATCATATAATTACTTAACATTAATTAATTTATTATTTTTTTAAAATAATAATTTTCCTTTATTTTTATACTACTCTTATTCTCAAATCAATATAGTAAATTTTTCATTCTATTTCTTTACTTTCTTTTCTCACATTTTATTTCTTTTTCCTTCATTGTAAATGAAAAGTGTTAGAGGTAATTCAATAAAAATTACTCCACTCATTAAGTTATTTATTAATTTACAGTATTGAGAAAAACAACTTTAACATAACTTATTTTTAAGTTGAATAATATTTTATATATAACGGGGTTAGCACAATTATCAAAGATGATAAAATAAGTTGTAGTCCGAGTTAGTGAATAATGAAGATTTTAACACTTTAATTAAACTTAATTTGTTTTAATAATCATATTGTTGTCCTATTCAGGTCTCATAATTCGGTAACATTCCTAATTTTGGAAGGAAAGCTAAAATTCATTCATTTTCAAATCACTATAACTATTTTAAATTAACTATTGATTAAAAATTGTGTATTTTTAAAATTTGATGTCTAAAGATATAAAAACATATCATAATATATAACTAGATAATATATAAACATTATCTTAAGTTAAAGTTATAATATTGAGTTAAGTTTAAATTTCACACTAATATTAGAACATATTCTATGTTCTATATTCTAACATATATCAAATTATAAATATATAGAGAGTATCTCTTACAAATTGGAAAATTTTGAAAGGTAAAAATATTTTCATTTGGTCTTAATTTCAAATCTCATTTAAGTAAAAAATTATTAGTTTATTTGAACGGTGCAGAAGTAGTTTTGGTGTAGAAAAATGTGACATTTGTCTGAAGATAATAACGAAATCCTTTGCATGAACGAAGGGGTAAATAATTAAATGTGTGTGTAGAAGAAACAAAAAGGAAAAGGAAGAAAACAAAAGAAAAGAAAAAAAAAAGAAGTGTCTTAAGGAATGGTTGTTTGGTTGCGACCAAAAGACTTGAATTTGAGTCTTCTTTTGTCCTCTCTCGTTAACCAATTACAATGGACTCTTACAAAATATGATGTTTCACTGAAAATGATATCTTAATATAAAAATATCATTTCTAGAGTACTTCAATTTTTATTTTCAATTCTTGGTATATAAAAGAGAAATTACAAAATAATTAATTAATACACTAATGTAAAAAACACAACATATAATATTTATAAGAAGAGAGTTAATATGAATTTAATTTTAACCCTAAATAAAACTTAATACAAGTTATTAATTGGACCAATATATTATAACTAAATTTTACCACGTTTATAATTTTATTACAATTATATTACTGCCTCATTTACTATAACTGATAAATTAAAACTGTTATAGTAACTTGTCATCAAATATAATTTTTCTATTAATAATAGTTTAAGATAATATAAAATATTATGATTAATTAATTATTACATGAAAAATTATAATAAAAAAACACAAACTGAACAATGAAAACTTCAATTTATGGTATAAAACTCATTTTACTGATAGAAATATTTTGACTAGTTAAAAACTAGTACAATATATGGTGTTGTTAATTAAAGTCGTGATAGTTCAAATCTTCATTGATTAAAACTGAGATATTAATAATATTTGTTGATAACAAAACGTATATTATTAGATAGTTATGATTTTTTTATAATTTTTTTTTAATTTGATTTATAAAAGTGATTAATATATTTTTGTGATTTTAACATGTAATAGTAGTTGAATGGTGAACAGTTTAATGTATACTATTGATAAATCGTTGAATAGATAAAACTAATATAAAAATCGCAAAATAGGTAAAAAAAAAGGAGGAAAAAATAATAAGAAAAACTTTGATTCATATTAAATTAATAAATGAAAACTTAATAGGATGTTGATTTTTCTTCTTCTTAAAAACAATAATAAACCTTAACATTTTAAATTCTATTTTATTTTAAGGGTAAAGTTGAACATTATCTCACATTGAAACTATAACATGGGCTAAACAGGGTTATCATTTTGCGATCACTAATTCAAAATTAAATATCAGTATTATAATATATTTTTTATTTCAATATTTGTATGTTATACATACAAATGTTGAATACTTGTTTACTAGCATTAAAATTTTATAAGATTATATATTTACATTATGTTATTAATATTATTTTTATTATAATCTTTTCACTGAATTAATATTTTGACTCACCCCACGGTTTTAATAAGAATATTGATTTTAATTTTTTTTAATTTATATGTTTTGACTATAATTTTTCATTGCATTAATATTTTGACCGATCCAATAGTCAATACAATTTCCAATACATCTATATTAACTTTTTTTGGTACATTCAATTTAATAAATTTTAATAATAATAATAATAATGTTAAAATAATATATTTGTAAAAGTTTTATAAGAATATTCCATGGTTTAGATTGAAACGTGAGTTTTAATAATACAATTTTAATGATGATATTTCCTTTTTTGAAACTGAGTTTTTAACTTTTATTTTTTTAGTTTGTTCTCAAAATATTTATTAATTTTTATACTTTTCTATAAAAATACATTTTTATTATTTTATTTTTTATACACACATTACATAAATTTATTAATTTTGTTTTTCTAATGAGGTATAAATTTTGTACTTTTAATCTTTTACTAAACATTACATTAACAATAATTAGAAATAAGTTTATTATTAAAAATATTATTTAGATGATTTTATATCATATTATTTATTTTAAATGTTATATTGTTTTCAGTATTAAATTATGGTAAGTTTATTCTAATTTTCTTATTTACAAGCATTTTCGTATTGAGTAAATATGAAATGCCTATTTAAAAAATGTATTCTTACTTTTATTTTAAACTTGAATTAAAGAAAATGAATTCATAATAGGAAAACTATATAACATTTTAAAGTAAAATAAATATATTTAAAATAATTAATACATAAATAAAAATATAAGACTTTAATATTAACAAAAAAATTAAAACTTATAATATAAAATATAGTATGATCACTTTTTATTCTATCATTTACATTTATAAAAGCTGCTGATAATTAATTTCATGAAGTACTTGTTATTCATGAGAAACTTTTTCCTAAGGATTTCAAAGAGTAAAATAAAAAGAGAATACTATTATCTTTTTATAAATTAAAAAGAGTCTCATGTATGAATGAAAATTTTATATAATTAAAAAGTAAGAATGTTCAATGGAAGAAGAATAAGGAGCAAGAGCCTCCAACTGTTACTAATGAAAACATAATCACAAATCTCACATAAACAATAACAAAAGATGGAAGATTACACCAAGTTATTTTCACTGAACCAACCGTGTATCACCACCAATTCAATGAAAAATAACAAAACGAAACAATTATAAACTATAGCTATGACAATCTCAAAAGCAGAGAGAATACTTTTTCTATATAAGCCTACGCGGCGTTTCAAATGACCAATACGGCAGTGACGAGACCAACCACAACAGATCCTGCGGCGGCGAATCCATACGAGACAGCGGCGTTCGCAGACGGCGCGGGAGCCTCGGACGGAGGAGCAGAGATTGACAATGGAGAAGCGGAAGGCGAGGGAGAGGACGCAGACGATGGAGGAGGAGACGGCGGAGAGGTCACAGCGGGTGCTGGTGACGGAGAAACTTTGTGTGGAGGCTTGTACGGAAAAACGGCAGGTGGAGTAGCAGCGGCCTTAGGAGACGACGCCGGAGATTGTGCGACGGCAGAGAAGACTAACATAGCAGCGAGCAGGAGAATGAGAGTGAAGGACGAAGCCATCTGAGAGGCTGAGAAGTAAACGGTGGAGAATAAACGAAGGTGGTGCAACGCAGGGGATAATTGTTGTAGTTTTACGAAGAGTGTGTTTGAGATGAACGAAGAGACAGAGAGTGAGAATTTATAGAAAAAGAGGTTGGTGTGATGGGAGGATCAGACGGTGGAGATTGCTCCGATAAGTTGATATGATGGCATGGGGGTAATGATGAGTGGAGTCCTTAGAAACGCACTTTTGGTTGAATCAGAACAGTACACGTGGAAGCTGATAAGAGCTAAGAGGAACAGGAACCGTTGATGAAAGGGGTGCCGGAATTGTAACGGTCAAGAAATAGGAAAGTGTGTGAAACTTGTTGGGGATCTACAACACACAACCCTAAGGACTGGGGAAGACTATGGTCCAATCTTCATATTCTTTTTTTAAGGAAAGCTCCTCAATCCACTGAATTCTTTAAATACTTTTTTCAAAACTTAATTATATTTTTAATTCTATTATATAATAAAGGAAGTAAATGTATAACTTTTAATTTTGTATTAAATTATCACTATTTATTCTTTATGACATTTTACCAAAAGAAAAAAATTTGGCATTTGCATTATTGGTACATTTGTGAAATGGAGGAAAGGAAATCTTGTCCGGAAACAAATTCTTTAAGTATTTCGTTAAGTATAAATTTTTAGAATTAAAATTAGCTCATAATATATAAACAATTTATTTTTGGAAAAATTTAAATTATCTACCATCTTTAAAAAAAATAGTTTCTTTATATTATGTTATGACAAATCATTTCTCTATAGATATTTACGGAAAAATATTTATAGAAATTTGTAAAATAACAAATAAAAATATTTCAATTTAATGATAATTTTTCTTCGCGATTTCAATGACAAAACAATATTTTTTTGAAGTTTTGACCCAACATTTATTTATTTTAATTTAACTAGTAGGGCTATTTTTTATGGGTTAGGTTTAGGGTTTAATTAGGTCAAACAAAATATACGCAAAATTGAAGATTAAATTAAAATTATGGATTTTTGAAGTTGTGGAAAAAAAAATCATGGATTAAAAGTTAAAGAGGGGAAGTTTATAATTTAAATTAAAACGAAATAAAAAATTGTATTAAGAAACATAATGAATTGAAAGAGGAGGCAGAATATTAATTTGTTTTTGAGTTGGTGGAAAGAAGAGATTGGTACGTTGCATAGCTTCGACAACTTTCTCTTTTTCACCATTCTTATTTTTTGGAGTTATGAGATTGATTTTGTAAAATCCAAAAAGAAAGATAGAAATGAGAAGATTGAGGAAGATTTTGACCATCAAAAGATCTTCTTCATCACTTTCACTATTCTGTTTATTAGCACAGTTCATTGTATTCAATTCTCAGTTTTAACAATGGTTATTATTATTATTATTATTATTATGAATGTTTCTTTACATTCTAAATATCATTTACCTCAGAAAATAATGGGTATATCATCAATAAATATTGTTATTGATGATTTTTAAACGATTTCTAATTTCAATTAATTATTATTAGGTGTCGCACTAATAGTTCTTTTAAAAAAAATATTCAAAAGTTAAAAGCAATATTTACTAAAATATAAACGCGTAAAAAGATGTGTCTTTAAAAAGCCATCAATGGTTCTTAGATGCTATTAATTAAGGAGTGGTTTAGAAAATAGTCAATATTTAATAAGTATTTTTAAAAAAACTACTAAACAGAAAAAAATTCTTAGGCTTTTAATATATGTCCAACAATGATTTTTTTACACAAAAAAATTAACCATTTTATAATTTTTTTTAAAGTGACATTTTATGTAATTGAATAAGTACCCACTCTCAATTCAAATAAAATAAGACTTTCACGTTTGAACTATTAACAAAGATTTGCTCAAAGATATTAAATGATCGTAATATTGTTATTTAAGACGAAATAAAGCTAACAAATAATTACATAAACCCATGAATTTACACCATTGAATAAGTATAATATTTATAAAAAAACTGTTGAATTTATTTTAAACAATAAATATTTATTAGTCTTTTAAACACTGATTTTCATCTATATAATTTAGGTTATAAAAATAAAATTAAGACATTTCATTTTCTTTAATGATGGATACATGACTCAAACTATAGTATTACCATTTGAATAATTACGTTTCACACAATAATTTATTAATCTAATTGGATTCACTTGTTTTTCAAAATATAATCAATTATACCAGCATTGCATGAACAAGAATTTATTTTTCTGAGTAGTGAAATCTTGTTGAATGGATTTTTCAAAATATAATCAATTATACCAGCATGGCATGAACAAGAATTTATTTTTCTGAGTAAATATAATCAATTATACCAGCATTGCATGAACAAGAATTTATTTTTCTGAGTAGTGAAATCTTGTTGAATGGATGATAAGAATGGATGGTTAATATATTTAATTTTCTATTTTTTATTATTATTGCGAGTATTTGTTAGGCCTATCGCTATCGGATCCCATAATATATAATCCAAAAAAAAAAACTTAAAATTCCATAAAATTAACCATTTCTTTGTTCTACTCTACATTTCAATAATAACCAAATCAAAATATAACATACATTCCAATATACAAATTTTATTCCTAAGAAATTTAATATTTTGTTCAGATTCAAAGGTTTTTTTTCTGAATTTCTATATATATTTTTTTTCTTTTCAAGTTATAAAAATGCGATCACATCATATATGAAGTACTTATTTTCATAAATATTTATTATTTGTTTATAAATTAGTTTATAAAAATGTAATTTATTTTTGTAGTTTTTATGAAAATGTTGTGTAAAGCAAATCTTAATTCAGTTTCTTCATGTGTCTTTCAATCACTGAAGGAGAATCTTTTGACCAGGAAATGATCCTACTTTTCCTGTGCCTACTATGCCTATTTTACCTTTCTTTACCAACACTTTCACTTTAGGGTTTACGAGGATATAAATTAGGGTTAATAAAAAGATTTAGGTTGAATTGAAGTTGGGGAATATAAAAAAGTAGCATCAAATTCCAACATTCAATAGATAAGACCAAGAGATTGGACTGTGAAGTAGTATAAACTACAAAGCTGCATCAATTATCAATCATGATAATAATAATAATAATATTAAAAGAATATACAAAAATAATCAAATAAATGAATCCTCAACCAGAGCAACCAAAAACCAAAAAGAAAGAAGTACTCGAGTTCTACACTCAAGTATTCGTGAAAAAAATTATAGAAAATAAATAAAGACAATAATAAATCAGCACAGAAATCTTCTACACGAGCACAGCGGCAGCGATAACGAGGATCAAAGCAGATCCACCGAGTCTGTTCAAAACGGCACCGTTTGCAGCAGGTCCTGGTGCTTCACTTGGTGGACTCGAGATGGTGGAGGGAGGGGTGGTGGGAGTAGCGGCAGCGTTTGGGGATTCAGAAGGAGACGCAGGTGGAGCAGGAGGAGATGCTCCGGTGGCGGGTGGAGAAGCCGGTGAAGCAGCCGGTGATTCAGACGGCGTTGGAACCACGGCAGGAGATGGAGCCGGAGACAATGACCTCCTCGGGGGAGTGGCGACGGGAGTGTTGGTTGGCGACAAGGCCGGCGACGAAGCCGGAGATTGAGCCATTGTGGAACTGAACAACAATGCAGCAATTAGCATAAGAGCAAAGGAACGAGCCATTGTTGATGGAGTGAGAAGAAAGTCGAAAAGAGAAAGGGTATTGAGTATGATTATGAAAGAGAAGAGGTTTTCTGTTGGTTGAGGTGTGTGAGAAGAAAGAGGGAGACGAAGAGGGTATTTATAGTAGATAAGTAACCGCGTGAGGTGAAGTAACACAGCTGTCACGAAATCTGGAACGTACGCGTGTTAAATAAAAAATATATGTTACCGTTGGATAAAAAAGATGTGGCAACGGTCGAAAACATGAATAACTAGTTGACTAAGTAAACGTTGTGATCATGGTTTTTTGTGTGGAAGAAGTAGCCGTTGAAGCAGTGTTGTTGCAGGTATGTTCCAGCGCGTGTGGAGTTGGCAAACGCTGTTACAGTTCCAATAAGCGCGTTTTAACGCGTAATTTAGGGGAATTAATGTAAAGTGATTTATTAGAAACAACGTTACGTGAAGGATTTGGGAAGTGGTGAAGAATTTGAACGTGTTAAGTTTTCACAGGTTAAACAAACAGCTAGCTGTCACGCACAATATTAGTTTGTTTTAGATATGCAATAGAAATAAAACTGAAGTTGTAATTTTTATCTATAAAATTTATTAAAATGATAGTTTTTAACTTTTACATTATTTCATTTGATATTTCCACAAAATATTTTTATTTTATTTTTTTATAATTATTATATGGTATTAGCGTAAACCTACGTGAACTGTACTGTACTGGTGTCTGCATTTTTATTTAAATGAACAAATATATGTATAAAAAATTAAATGATTAGTTTTAAGTTGAGAGTTAATGTCGATATTGTTGGATAAAGATTACATGATTATGTTCAATTATTTTAAATTAATAAAGAGTAAAATAATCCACGATTAATTAGGATAGAATTATATTCGTTTTAATCCAAAATAGTATTACCCAAAAAAATTAAAATATTTTCATAATTTTTTATTTTAATTATTATTTATAGTAATTATGTTTCTCAAAATTTCTAATCGACGAGCTGTTAAATTTAATCTTGTAAAATAAATATAATTTTTGAAAATTTTAAACTTCTATATTTAAACGAGCATGTATTATATTAAAATAATATAATCTTAATTTTTCAAAATATTTTTGAATTTAAACGTAACTATTTAACTACTTCTTGTCTAGTATAAAATCTAAAAAATTCTTATGACTCGTGTTTACTATTTAAAAATAGTTTTATATTTTTCTCATTTTATAATGTTATATAACTTTGCATAAATGTAATTACTTTACCGTTATTTAGATACCAATCTGAATAAAATATTAAAAACATAAAAATGGGTTCATTTTAAACCGGAGTATATTAAAAAAACACGGTTTCAGGTAATAAATTCAGATAAGTTAAATGAACAATTTAATATTTAAAAGTAGGGATATTAGTAACATTTTCTTCTTATACAAAATTCCCATATCCGTATATTCATGTAAATAATTCCTATATACCTATGTGATGGGTAAAACTGATATATCTAATATATTTTTTTTTAATTTAGATTAAATTATTATTTGTTTGAAGAGTTCAATTTTGTTAGCTCTCTCACAATCACCTTATTCTCCTTCCGAACACACCGAATCAATTCAAACTTGTAATGAACAAAAACATTTATCTAAAAAATTTGAATCAGTAAACATAACTACGTGTGAAGTACTTGATCCAAGAGTACTAAAAGAATTTGGCCATAAATGAGAAAAAGGTAGGAAAATAATTTATTAATAATACACAGTAGAGCTACAAATCATGACTTAATTTTTATCAATTTTAGAGTTAATTGTAATACATGAGTTTATTGTATAAGAAGAATGAAGAAAGAAACTATGTTTAAATAGGGTAAATGGCCTCAAGACTACGTCTCTATAAAAGCCACAAGAAAAAATAACCCTGAAATGGCCTTTGCTACAAAGAAACTATGTTTCAAGATGAAGAACAATATCAAATCACAAAAGGAATCATGATTTGGTTTCTATAACTTTTTGCATGTATCTGCAGCATGGAAATATACTTCCTAATCTGCTCTGTCTGATCCATGTATCTATCTGGTAAGAAAAAGGGCAGGTCTATAAGCCAGTAACAGTACTAGAATCATCATCAACCTTGCTGCCATTACCATTAATTTCCATTTCATATATGTGACCCATTTTCACACGTTTGGTCTCTAGATATCTCTTGTTCTCTGAAGTAATGAGTGTTAATATTGGGATCCTACCCGAAACTGTCAAACCATAACCTTTGAGCCCAACATATTTTGCTGGATTGTTGGTCATCAGCTTCATAGATCTAACACCCAAGTCCCTTAACATCTGCAAGTTGAGAATGTAAAAATAATTTCAGTTAAGTTTCAGAATGTGAGTATAAGATATCAAATATGTTGTGATGTGATGATACCTGAGCGCCAATGCCGTATTCCCTGGAGTCAACAGGCAATCCCAACTCCTCATTGGCTTCTACTGTATCACGTCCATCATCCTGAAGGTTATATGCACGAAGCTTGTGGCCCAATCCAATGCCCCTTCCTTCGTGTCCTCGGAGATATACCAGCACACCCCTACCAGCAGCCTCAATCTGTTGCATTGAGAGTGCAAGCTGATTTCCGCAGTCACATCTGGCAGATCCAAATATGTCTCCCGTTAGACACTCAGAGTGTACCCTCACAAGCACATCTTGTCCATCTCCAATGTCGCCCTGTTAAAGAAAGGAAAAAAAAAGTTAGAACCAGTCTTCAACTATGTAAAGACACTGAAACGACACAATGATACGTATAATCTCTAAAATGTAGGACACGAAAACATGGATCTATATATTATATAATTATAAATTATATAAATTGACAATAAAGATTTATGTGTACAAGTATGTTTCAGTTTTTCTTTTATAGCAAAAAGATGTTTCTCGTGACTAGTTCAAGAGGATTTGTTTCTTATTTTTATAATCGTAATAAAAATTTATACAATTAAGTTTGAATTTTAGAAAATTAATGTATTTCTCATTTTTAAGATTGTGTTAGAATTGTGCTAGAATTGTGAGAAATCCAACAAATATTTTTTGAATTGAAGACTTCACCGATACATGTCCTATGAGTGTCGGTGTCTGATACGTGTGTCCAATACAGACACACCATTTAAGAGGCATGTCCAAGCCTCATAGGTCTTGAAGGCAAACTCAGAAACAAAATGAGGGATTCTAGAACGGATGCAAGGTTAGAAACACTTGCTTCATCTGGTGTTTTATATAACAGCCTTGAAGAAAATAGACAATACAGTTTCACTTCTAAGCAGAAAAAAAAAAAACAGTGCAGTAATTAAAAACAGTTGTAAGAAACTGGTATTTTAAGATATTACAAACCAACGAGGCCAATCGGTCATCTAAGTCAATTTTAATCAAAACTTGCACTTATTATGAACCAATGTGGAAACAGCCAATTCCAAAGCAAGTAGAGAAGTGGAACCTCAACTTTTGAAAAGCAAACAGAAGAGTATAAGCTGACATTCATTTACACAGTTTACAATCTTCCTCCTCATATACCCCTCCTCTCCCTCTGCCTTTTTCTAGCACACAACATCTAGTTCTTAATCAGAGTGGTGACCGTGTGTCAAAAAGTGAATTGAACTTTTTCTATAAATTGGCCCTAGTCAAATCATTCAAATTCCAACTTCACAGAAAATTATATTTTAATTCTATGAGTGGCATGGGACTACATTAATGTTGCTACATAAATATTAGTTCTGCTTTGGTTCTGATAGTTGCACTTTCATCTATATATAAAGAACTATACAGGGTAAACTAGAAGGAATGGCATCATACTTAAACCACTTCCATTTTGCCAGTATTCTTAAAGCACATTTTCAGAAATCAAATTTGTGGTAAACCCCAGGTAAATAAGGTGTGATTTCCTCAAGATGTAGCATATGTTACATATTTCCAACATAAAGAATGTTCACTTCACCGTGATATAACAAGAAGAAAAGAAGAAATGCTCACCTTAACCATTGCAATATGCTCAATTCCGTCTAAAAGGGACCTGTAACAGTAAGCTGTGAATGGTCCCCACATTGTAGGTATCCGTGCAGCAGAAGCGCGTTCCACCAACTTATCTCTTTTTCTTCTATATCTGCCATAACAAGAAGTGTTAATCACTTGCTATATATAATTAATAATCAACAAGTTACCCAAGAAGCAAAACCATGAGAAAAAATAATGCACAGGAAAAAAAAAACACTTTGAATTTAATTTATCAAAATGAAAGATTTTTCAAAATAAAAAGAAGGTTTCCATTTTCTTAATAATAAACAAATTTATATCAGTGAAAAATTCACCAAAAAAATGCCTCACAAAGTTGCTTGACTGAAAGTAACCTCAAGACAATAAATTCCACAGAATCCAAGTTAGTTCAAAGTGTATTCAGGATTCAATTTTATCATTTGATAAATTTAAGACAGCTTAACAGATATAAATTACAGTATCTGCACCAGAAAGCAGAATCTAAACATGAAAGATAACATAAATATGCTTACAATGAATTATATTACATAGTCCCTGAATTGTCACTACATACCTTATTAAGTCAGCAATAGATATAATTTTCAAGTTTTCACGCTCTGCAAACTGGCGAAGTTTTGGAAGTCTAGCCATGGAACCATCGTCATCTACAATTTCACACAAAACTGCCACTGGATCCATGCCAGATAGTATAGCAAGATCAACTGAAGCTTCTGTATGTCCAGCTCTCTTCAAGACACCACCTTCCCTGTATTTTAGTGGGAAAATATGGCCTGGGCGGTTGAAATCACCTGGAGTAGAATCTCTAGATGCAAGGGCTTTGACTGTTGTTGCCCTATCATGAGCTGACACACCAGTGGTGGTATCATGTTTAGCATCCTGCACATGCATATTAAATTATTGAAATGTATGAAATTGTTGGGAAACACAGTTCTATCTGAGTATAACAGATGATTTAAGACGATAACTCAAAAATATGCCCTCCCCCTTATGTGACTTAAAATGGACAGGAAGATGAAAAACAAGAAATAAAAGAGACAAAAACAGTCGAATTTTAAGATGGAAAACCCTTAATGTGAGAAGGAAAAACCATAGCACTTGGTTCAAAAGAGTAATATCTCCACCATCACCACATAGTTGGATAACAGCACAAAGTTGTCTTTCAAATGTTTATCATTTGGGGTATTTCGTTTTCTACTCTCCACCGTGTAGTATTTCTCTCTTTTTTCTAAGAGGCTTGTCTGGTACTCAAAGCATTGATTCTTCTATATAGAAGGTAATGTGTGGTTTGCAGATATCAAGACAAATTTTTGATCTATAAACTCAGGGTTTTCACCTGTCAAGGGGACAGTAAGTCACCTTTGATTATAGCAAAAGCTGGTCTAGACCTAGAAAATCCCAATTATACAAGTGCAGATTGATAACAATGAAGACTTTCAGAAAGATGTTGTACTAGCTCCACATGTAAAGATGCATGGAAGAAAAGTACTACATACCACTGTCACAGTGAATGCCGTACAAAGCTTCTCCTCATTATCCTTACTGTTTACCATCAAAGGAAGTTCCAATCTATCCAAATCTTCCTCTTTCATGCTTACACAAACTATCCCAGTTCCATGCTTTACAATAAAAGCCATTGCCTCGGGTGTTGCCAACTGTGCTGCCATTATCAAATCTCCTTCATTTTCTCGATCTTCGTCGTCCACGACCACTACCATCTGCATCATTAACAAATATATCCGTTAATAACAGTAATCTATGATGATACAGAAACAGAAGAACTTCAGCCCTGCACACCTCTTATGTGCTAATTAAAAAATTGGGGAGCAAACAATTTTATTGAGAGTAGCAACCTTTCCCTGGCGAATGTCTTCAATGGCCTCAGGGATGGAAGCAAAGCCTGCTGTTGGGCTGTCCAGATCAAATTCATCACCATCAACAGAGAAAACATTGCTTGTTATCCCCGTGTCTACAGCTGGTGTTCCATTAGATTGTACATCGATCCGTACAGATTCATCTCCAACCAGATTTTTACCTATCATAATGCCATTGCTATTTGGATAGGAAAGTAGGTCCCCTCCTCCAGAAATCAACGTAGCTTTAATTCTACTAAAAGCATGATCGCTCGAGGGAAATTTAGAATTCATTCGAACAGAAGGCACATCATTGAACAATTTGAAGTGTTTGCTTGCCCTGCATCGAATATAAGATCAGATCAAAGGTTAACTTAACAATGGTGACACGCAAAGACAAAAACAAGAGGGTGAATACTGAATTGCAAAATTAACACTGGGGCAGGATGAGCAGCTGTATGGTCTATGCAGTCAAAATGCTTCAGCATAAAGCTTAGAACGACATGAAAGACAAACACTTTTGATACAATGAGGCAGGACAACAAACAAAGTGATCATTCATAATTTGACAGATTGAATTAGAACAAAAAAGCAGAGCCCAGAAACGATCCATGGCGTGTTTTAAACTTCAAATTCAAAACTGTCTCACACAAGAAAGAAAATTCCATTAATTCTTCCACTTAGCATAACAGAACTATTCTGCGTCACCGGAGAAGGTTCTGTCAGCGACATGGTTTTAAAAAAGGGACCAACCCACGTGCCCCACAAAAAAATCAACGCAAAAAGAGGGATCTTGAACAAAATTATGGATCAAAGAAACATGAAACATGCAAAAAGGTTTCTGGGGATGGATCAAAGAAATGAAGATGCAGCACCCCACCCCACAAACTAAAAAAAGAGACTTTAAAAAAAATCAAGATTGGAAATGTAAGAGTTTATCGAAAATAAAGAGACACATGCAGCAGAGAAAGAGAAAACGTTAGGAATGCAGAAAGAAGGAATGAGACATAGAGCATGAAGTATTTGAAGAGAGAAAACCCACCGGGGACATGAGAGGGCTGGTGAAGAAGAAGAAGAGAGAGTGAAAGAAGGCATTGTTGTTTGAAGATTCTGAATTAAACTAAGAATGAAATGGGGTGTGGAAATGGATTTATATATTCTGTATGTATGAGAAGAAAAGAGAAGAGAAGAGAAGAGAAGAGAAAGAAGAGAAGCGTGGACGTGGAGTTGGAACTGCACCAACGAACCAACCTCGAAGCTCTGTCAGAAAACCCCCTTCTGCTTTCTTTCCACCATCTTTCTCCTATTTATTTATTTATTTGCCCATGCTTTAACAATAATAACATTTAATAATTCTTTGCAGTTGGGATTAATATTGAATTTTAGTATTCATGTCTTTTCCTTAGGACCAGATCTGATTAATTTTTTTATAAGAAAAAAAACATTGTTTTTGTTTTGCATAGTAAAAGTTTAGGAGTTTGGTGGTGCGTTGTTGGTAAGCGATTACGTTTGTGTGTTGTTGGCATAACTTTGACCCTTCACTGTTCTTCTCTTCGACGACTACTTACTTTAGCCGCCATTGCAAGTAAACCCTCCAATTTTGACAACTAATCATTATTATTAGCCTTTTCAAATCCAAATCAATCCCCACAAACATACATACGTGATAACAACAACAATTTTTTTATTTTATATTTTATTGAATTGCCCTTTAGTAAAATGGGTTCATTCCATTGGTTTTTCTAAGGAGAATTTTGTCTATTATTATTTAAATTGTTTTTTTTTATAAAATAAACAAATTGTGTCAAATATAACACGATTTTTACCAATGTCAAACTAAAATTACGTTAAAATTTCAAACTAAAATTATGTTAAAATAATAATTTACATATAATTGTTTTGAACTAAAATCCTATCACTTATTATGATTTTATTTTGAAATTTTATTATGATTTTATTTTGAAATAATAAGAATTGTGTCATTATTGTACATTCTTTTCATAATGAAGCAGTGTACCCATTTTAATCTATTTTAATAATAAAATACAAAAATTGTTTAAAAAGTACTGATTCCATTTAGTTCTCGCGTAGCTAATGTCTTTGGAAGCTACTAATCTATTACTATTATTAAAGGAATATCATCTTTTGTATTATACAAGACATTTTTTTGTTCTCCTATTCACTTTTAACTATGTCATTTTCGCAATAATTAACGAATCCTTTCTACTACTTCTGTTTTACCATTTTTTATGGTTCGGAAATTTTTATTTTTACTTATTTATCTTTATATCTATTACAAATGTATACTGGTAAATAAAGAGTGCATTTCTTCCCTTACTGGTATTAATACTAATTGTTCCTAACAGCTCAGGAATGTTGTGGGGAATAATCAAATATTTCTCAAATAGTAAGTTTTAGCTAGTATAGGATAAGAACGAAAGATTCATCTAAAAATAACTATTCGATTATTAAGTTTGTAGGAATATAAAAAGAAATTTTTAACAATATAAGAGTTAAGTGTATGAGATAAGATGAGATTGTACTTTTTTTAGAGTAAATATTTATAGGTTGATGATATGATATTTTTTGAGTAAAATATTACGAGTTATTTAGATTAGTCACATAATTTTTATTCATTATTCTATAAATGGTCGTTAATTATTTTAGGATTTATTGATTGGACAACGATGATTAAAAAAAAAACAACAACTGATTCAAAAGTTAGACAATTGATCATTATTGACCTATACACACGCCGATACACAAATGTTTAGTGATTCACTAGTTATATTTTTCATATTATTTTATAAAAAAAAATAGATTATTTATTAATAATGTCATACATTCTCAGTCATTATAAATTACTAAACAGTAAGTTTCTTTAATTATTGTAATAATTATTTTTAAAAGTTATATCGAATAAATATTTTTAATTAATTCATAATTATTCTTAAGCTTCCACTTTATATCTGCGTATTATACTCTACTTTTTACGTTTAAAAAATTGAAACCCTCCTACAAGTTAGTATCTATTTTTCTAAATGAATCTGTTGATATTTAAGATTTAAGAATTAATCTATACACGTCTACTGCATATATAATTTAATATTTGAATTTGAACTTGTTTATTATATTTTATTTTCAATTGCTAGTATTTGTAAATGAGAATCCCTTATATCCTAAAAAGTTTTTCTTAAATAATATATTCCAATATATATACATAATCTACAATATATTCTTGAATTCTAAATTTCAGAATTCGAAATGTATTTTGGATCCAATGCAGAATCTCTGCCATGTTCCCCACCAGCTGCACCACCATATGAGCTCCATGATCACCACCATATCCTTCTCCCCCACCTTGTCCTCTCCCCAACAACTCCAAAATTTTGAACACCACCACCAATACCATGGCCTACTGCAAACACATGGAGCCAATAGTACTAAGAAAACAACACTTGAAACCTGTTTATAGTAGCCATGGATTCAAGTGAAGATGAAATCCCAAAAGTTAGGCTGGTTTTGAAATGACCATGATTGAATCTGATGTTTTAAAGCATTACATAACTGTTAAGTTTATTTTTAATTTATGATTCTATGATTTGTGTCTTTCATCTTATATAATAATACATTTTTATGTCTTTCTATGTCCTCTAAGTAATATACATTTTATAATTTAATAATAAATATATTTATTAACAAAAACTTTTTTTTATGTTAGAAAAATTAAAAAAACACCCTGATAACCAATCTTTGGTTAAATTTCATATCTAACACCATTTACACTCTTATTTTCCCATCTAGCACCCTTTTGTTTTTATTTCTCTATCTAGCATCTTTTTGTTTTTATTTCTTTATCTAGCATCCTTTTATTTTTTATTTTCCCATCTAACACCATTTTAAAAATAAATAAAAAATTATTATTTTTTTATAATTTTAATTTTGAATGCATTAAAAAATAAATATTTGTAATGTTTAAAATATTTAGAAATGTAATTAATGAATAAAGAAATGAATTTTTACAAAATAAAAAAAAAGTAATAAATTTAAAATGTTCAGTTTAAAATTATTTTTTTAAGAATGAAGAAAATAAAAAATTAAACCTTACAACAACGTAAAAGTTGAATCTATAAACATAAATTAGTATTTAATTTTATTATTATTGATGATGTAATCATGTTAATTTCAAGTAAAAAGTACATGACATAATTATAAAAAAACCAAAGTCAATTAGTATTAATTAATAGTGGACACACAAATAATATTGAAGTGTCTACCTTAAATGCAAAATTATAAAAAAAAAACTAATGCAAATGTTACACTTAATGCTTAAAAATGAGAAGAAAAAAATGCAAAAATAAATAAGTTTAGAAAATAAAAACAACAACCATAAAATAAAAACAAAAAACATAAATAAATAAAGAATGGCAGGAAAAAAATTTAATAACTAAAAACATAAGAGATATAAAATAAAGGCAAAACAAAATAAGATAAAGATAAAATATATAAAAAAATCCAAATAAGATAAATATAAGATATATAAGACGATACTAAATAAGTATATGTTGATCATAAAAAAATAAAAAATGAAAGATGATCATTAATTTAATATTTTCTTCAATTGTACATTAAATAGTTTGTGCGAAATGAAACATAATTAATGACGAGAAGTGCACAATCTAGTAATGTTGGGACATGTTCGTTGTGTGTGTCCTGATGTTTAACAATATGAACCTTTTTTTTCCGATCGTGTTGTTCTCTTATGTCCATATCAATCCTTATTGAACTTGTTTTTTACTTGAAATTAACATGTTATATTTACAAATTCAACTTTTATGTTGTTGTAGAGTCTAATTTTTTATTTTCTTCATTTTAAAAAAAATATTTTTTAAACTAAAAATTTTAAATTTATTATTTATTTATTTATTTTTATTTTGTAAAAACTCATTTCTTTATTCATTAATTATATTTCTAACTAATTTAAACATTGAAAATATTTATTTTTTAATGCATTCAAAATTAAAATTATAAATTTTCTTTTACATTTATTATTTATTTATTTATTTTTGAAATAGTGCTAGATAGGGAAATAAAAAATAAAAGAGTGTTAGATAGGAAAATAAAAACAAAATGATGTTAGATAGGGAAATAAAAACAAAATGGTGTAGGGAATTTACCCCAATCTTTATTTAGTGTTTCTTTTAAAAAAACAATTTATTATAATAAAATTAAGATATTTTAAATTATTGTTTTCTTCATTGAAATATATTTCCTAGTTTTAACTATGTTTAAAAAATTTATGTGTATTCTCATATATATATATATATATATATTTATATTTATTAAAATAAATTATAAATTTATATAATTAATATGACTGTGTAAATAAAAAGTTATTCAAATTTTAAAATATAATAAATGATGAAAAAAATGTGGATACACAATTTTTTTTTGCACCTAGTAGTGTAAAGTGTTTTTCAAAATATTTAAAAACTAAATACGATGCATTTCAAAATTTAAATAGAAAAAATAAACAGTTTTTTTAAGACAGATTAAAACTCAAGTTTGATTTTTTTTTTATAAAATAAAAACTTACGTTTTTTTACATGTTAGGGTTTTGTTTATAGACTGACATCATTGAAACCAATATAACGATAAACAAGAAAAAACAAATGCTCCCTCCAAGTGGCTGTAACTCTTATTCAAATGTAATTAAAAAAACATGTCCTACAAAGATTTTTTTTCTCAATTTGCAAGCTTTTTTATATTCATTTTCAAAAATAAAAAATAAAAGTATATATTTTTGTTTATAGTTTTAAAAAAAATATTTTTATTATCTTTTAATTTATTATCATCACCTTAACTACAATAGTGTTATTCTGATCAACAACTATTCTCAGAAACTAATGTCTTAAAAAGTAAAAACTGATTATAAATTTAGAATTTTGGGGAAAATGAATTCCAAAAATGTCATGAAATTGATAGTTTGCCATTTTTGAGGTTGATAAAATGATGGGAAAAAAGAATAGGAAAGTGATCTGAGTGTATTGTTGAAAATAAAACAGCAGAAAAGGACATGGAAGTAGCAGAGTGTGGAGAAAATAAGAAGTGATAAGAGAAAGTGAAGAGGAAAGAGAAGATTATAAGGGAAAAAGGTTTAGAAAGTGTCCTACGATTTCCCACCTCACAAACAACATTGGTTTCTTCCTCAGAAAAACATCATTGTAAATACCGAACTAAATCTCTTACGCCAAACCACAAACAAAACCACAAAAAACAAAGCTCTGCTGCATCACTCGTCCATTGCAATGGAGAGCTTTGCACTCCATTCTCTCTCACCATCAACCTCAACCACCTTCTCTCGCTTTTCCCAACTCCATCATCGTCCTCGCCCCATCATCTCCAGATCCCAATTCCCATCATCTCTCCGATCACCCATCATCATCTCCCCACCCTTCTCTTTCCCTTCCAAACCCAAAACCTTCAAATTCAACAACCCCTTTTCCAAAACACATTACCCAATTCAAGCTTCTTCATCACCTCCTCCACCTTCTAACTCCTCACCGCCGCCACCGCCGCCAACACCTCTCCAGGGTGCAAAGCCCCTGCCTTTTCTGATCTCCATATGCATCGGCCTTGCTGTTCGCTTCTTCGTCCCCAAACCGGTGGAAGTCACCCCCGAGGCCTGGCAGCTCCTCTCCATTTTCCTCTCCACCATCGCGGGCCTCGTTCTCAGCCCGCTCCCCGTCGGGGCATGGGCCTTTCTGGGCCTCACAGCCACTGTTGTCACCAAGACTCTCACTTTCTCCGCGGCCTTCAGCGCCTTCACCAATGAGGTGATCTGGTTAATCGTCATTTCCTTCTTCTTTGCTCGTGGGTTCGTGAAGACTGGGCTTGGGGATAGGATTGCTACCTATTTCGTGAAGTGGATGGGAAAGAGCACTCTTGGCCTCTCTTATGGGCTCACTTTCAGTGAAGTGCTGATTGCACCTGCAATGCCTAGCACCACCGCCAGGGCTGGTGGGGTTTTCTTGCCCATTATCAAGTCACTCTCACTCTCTGCTGGCAGTGAACCTTCCTCTCCCTCGGCTAAGAGACTCGGAGCTTACCTCGTTCAGAACCAATTTCAGGTTTTCTTTTTCTCTTTTGCGTGTTCTATCTTATATATAATTATTATTGCAGGTTATAACCTGAAATTCTGGTCTCAAAGCTAGTACACACACACAAATGCATGGAAGAGTGTGCAAGTGTTTTTTACACACATTCATTTAAAAAATATCGTCTTAGTTGACTTTGATAATGACTATTTCACATGTTACAGCAAACATGATTTTTAATTGATTGGTTGTGTTAATTTTTTACAGTAGTAGTGTATACCTATTAAACTATTATAAAATATTGAAGGAAAAAAGATATGCAAGGAGAGGTAGGAGCATTTAATTTGACCTAATGCCTAATTGATTTTGCTAGATTGTTATACCAGTTTGTGACAGAAAAATTTGGATATTTGATTGCTTGTGGTTTGCAGAATGTCTGGAGATTTATGCGAGAAAAATCATTAGACATAGATTTTATAAGATTTGCAGGGTGTTCACAAATTGTGAAGCAACTTGTCTGCGTTTATTCGGATGTTGCTATTTTCTTTCATGAGTGTTGTCTCTTCTTACAAATTGTTATCATTTGATAATAAAGTGACTTGTGCATTGCCTCTTTGACCTATGACAGTCTGCTGGTAACTCTAGTGCTCTTTTCCTAACTGCTGCAGCTCAAAATCTGCTGTGTATCAAATTAGCAGAGGAGCTTGGGGTGATAGTTCCAACCCCTTGGGTCACTTGGTTTAAGGCAGCTAGTTTACCCGCACTTGTTTGTCTTCTTCTCACGCCATTGATTTTGTACAAGCTCTATCCCCCCGAAATCAAGGACACACCAGAGGCTCCTGCCCTGGCTGCCAAGAAACTGGAAAGTATGGGCCCTGTCTCAAAAAATGAATGGATTATGGTTGGCACAATGCTTCTTGCAGTGTCTTTGTGGATCTTTGGGTATGTCACCTGCCTACTATTATATCTACACATCTATGTATGTGTATGGATGAATGTTTTTTTAACTGATTTCTAAGTTTGTGTGGAGGGAGAACTTGGTCCATGTTTTCTTAATTAGTATTTCCTATTTTTTATCAATGCTCTGGTCACCTAGTTTATGCTCTCTGGCTTATTATGGATGCAATTTTAGGAATTTTGTATGCATACGAACTTTGATAATAATGTGATGTCATTTGTAATAAATAGTACGTTTGATGTCTTCTCACAAACTCAACTATGCTTACGAGTATAACACCTTCTGTTGATGACTATGCAAGAGTCCACTAGTTATACCTGTCTGTGTATCAATGTAGATTGTTATTTTTCTTACAATTTCTCATCGTTGAATTATGTACCATCCATGTTTTTTTGGTCCTGCAGGGACACTATTGGCATAGCAAGTACTGTTGCTGCAATGATCGGTTTATCAATACTTCTCCTATCAGGAGTTCTTGACTGGAATGACTGCTTGAATGAAAAATCGGCATGGGATACCTTAGCCTGGTTTGCCATTTTGGTAGGTATGGCAAGCCAGTTGACAAACCTTGGAATTGTGAACTGGATGTCTGACTGTGTGGCCAACAACCTAAGATCGTTCTCTTTGAGCTGGCCAGCCTCACTGGCTGTTCTTCAGGCAGCTTATTTCTTCATCCACTACCTTTTTGCTAGTCAGACTGGACATGTGGGGGCTTTATACTCTGCGTTTCTTGCCATGCATAGGGCAGCCGGTGTTCCCGGTATTCTGGCAGCACTTGCTTTAGGTTACAATACAAATCTTTTTGGTGCAATAACACACTATAGTAGTGGCCAGGCTGCTGTATACTATGGAGGTTTGTCTCTCTGTATAATGTCATATAATTTCTGTGTTTTCTATTTTTCTTTCATGCTTAGCTATATAATTATTTGGCATGTGTTTATTCATTACCCTTCTCTCAGAATACGTGCAAGTCAATTGTGTTTGGTTCTAACACTTTATTTATGTATTCTCAATCTTGAAACTGCTGTTTGTTCAATGGTGTATTGGTTGAAAAGAAAAATTACTGTAATTTTTAAAACCCTTCTGAGGGAAACATTGTAGGTGAATATTTTTAGTCTTGTTCTGCTGATTCTAGTTGCAATTGGTGACCAAAAGGCTTATTTGTTAAGGCAAACCTTATCTTTATCCCTTCCCCCCTTTTATCATGAACACAAGTCATATTCAAGCTTAGCATGGTGTCTGATATGATTGATTTCAATTCTTTTGTTTGAACAGCTGGTTATGTAGACCTTCCAGATATCTTCAAAGTGGGGTTCATCATGGCTGTTGTTAATGCTATCATCTGGGGAGGTGTTGGCTCTTTGTGGTGGAAATTTTTGGGCTTGTATTGATTTTTCATTTCCATGTAAGTAAATAGCAGCACATTTCCCGGTTTCAGTTGGCTTTTTTCCCGGCCGGAAGAAAAGGTCCTTCCATTGAGGACAGATGAGCTGAGTCATACATGAAAATTTTCTTTCTGCTTTTGGCGTTGTTAGTCTTGGTATTATTATTACCCTTTGTTTCTTTAGTTTATATACTCTCACTAATAGTATAATATTATAAAGGTTTTTCAAGGAACCTAAAAGATTTGACATTGCATGATCTTCTACATTGGTGTGATTTCGTATACGGATATGAAAATATGTATAATGTCCTACTAGTCTGTGATTGTCACTCCTGTTTCAGTGAATAATCTTTATTTTAAATATTCTTTGTTAATAAAAGAAATATAATAGGAGTGCAAATTGTCTTCCACATGCAACAGCTGTGTGGTTTGTTCTTAGCATCTACACCAAGGAACGTGGTTCGGTGCATATCCTTGTTACGGATCTCATTCACAAATCACACTAAACTTTTGAAATAAAGGGTTAGGTATTAGGTTAGACACGATATGGAAATGGCTAACCTTTTTTTAAAACAAATAAAAATAAATTAACAATGTTGTAATTCAAATTATTAAGATTTATAAGTTAAATTTTAATCATTAATTATAATTGATCAAGTAAAAATAATATTTCTCTTAATTTATTTAATTAGAAACATTAATTATTTAATGAGCATTTAAATAAATAAATAAATACATATATATAATAGGCCAATGGTGGTCAGGTCAGAACGTGTCGCCTTTTTGTCGCTTTTAGAAGACACCATCATTATTATGAAGTTTAACAGTATTAATAAATAAACTAACACTAAATTATAATTTGTAAAAATGTTAAATTTAACTTTTGAATTATAATTTGTTGTCTATATATATTGTTAAAATCAGTGTAAAATGTTTCAATTCCTTAGTTGTATTGGCAACTAATGAGCATTGGAATATTATTCTCCTCACAAACAACTCTGGCTAAAATTTGATGAATATTTTTTACCAAAAATTATGAAAATGAATGTAAAGTGGGTAGATTAATTTAATATATTACATTTAATTATATAAGGTGTTAAGATATCTTGAAAAGTAGAAATAATAAAGACCTTAATATGTATAGTAATTGCAACACGATATTCCCAAGATCCCTCTCCTCTAAGGAGCTAATTCTTAGCTTGAATTCTACATAGAAGATAGAGCTAGAAAGAAAAGAAAACTTATGATGCCATATATGCTCCTTCATTTTGAAGCCAATGACATGTTAATGGACTTGTTAAATGTGAACAGCAGAAACCATAATCTGAGTAGTTCTTATTATTGAACTATGGCCTCTTATTCAGTAATGGATCTACAGAGAGTAAGCAATGTACATTACATGAGTGGAAAGGGTAACACGAAGCATGACAAATATACATGTGATGTTTTCCCACATTTTACTTTATTTGAGCAAAAAACTAGATCAACGTAAGTCTTTGTCCCCCATCCTGACTAAAAGGGTATAAAAAACTTTTAAGAGCTGGATTTGGCTCGCTTCACAGGAGCTTGAAGGGAATTTAGAATAAAACCATCCCTTTTGTCAATTCCATCAAACAGATAGCTAAAGGGTGGCAATTTTATATATCTCCCAGTTCCAGGAGCAACCTTCAGTTCATTATTTTCCCAAACAACTCTTCCTCCTGCAATAGTCACTTCAACTTTCCCCTGGAAAAAAAAAAGTTTTTCACATTGATATTACATGATAAGGCTTCAATTATTGCACCATACACATGTTGAATGGACCTGTAGGACACTAACAAGGAAAAAGAACACGGCATGAACAGTTCAAGTAACGAGTGTTATCATTGATAGCACACAGAACATGACAGCAAATTATAAAATTATGAATAAATACAATCTTCCTAATGCAGCAATTAATTCTAGCTGTCTAATGTTATCCATTAACTGAACTGATGTACCACATGCCAAACCAAAGTGCCTTACCTAAATCAAACTCAATATAGCAACATAAATGAAGTTCCTTGAATTGAATAAAATAAAACAGGCACCTACCTGAAGTGAAAGTCCGTTAAATTGTACCAAAAATCTAGAAAGAACTAAACAGATATGTGTGAAAAATCCATATTAAACCAGAAGGAGATTTGTGCAGTACTCGTGCCGTCACCACGTAGTTAATAAATTTCAATCCTTTGATGGATCATAATATAGTTAAACCAGTACCTTTCCTCTCCTTCCCTCATACACATTTGTGTCCAGTCTGGAATGGTGGGACTTAGCAGTTATCTCAAAGCTTGAATTTGGATTGAGGATGATAATATCTGCATCTGATCCTGGAAGAATAGCTCCTTTCCTTGGATATATATTGAAGATTCTAGCACTAAAATGATTGTAGAAATAAAAAAAACAGTAAGATTTTGGCATCTTAATTAAATAAAATATACCATTCATCAAAATAAAAATAATTAAATACTCTGAATTCTCCTTGTAGTATAAGAACTGAGCTAATTTTTTACTTTCATTAACAGAAAATATACCATTCAGTGCTTGTCAACCGGACATAGTCAGTGACAGATATTTGGCCGGATTCCTGTGAGATATTTAACAATAAATCCTAGTTAAAATATTATCCTCTCCCCCATTTCTTCCTAATCTAAAAGAAATGAAAGGCTACACTGATTATTAATTATCTTACCACCATGGTATCCCATACCACATGCATCCTTTCTTCAATACCTACACAAATTAATTTGCAAAGAAAACCAGTAAGGAAATATTTCAAAACCAACTAGGATGTGTTTAGGTAGAAATATCTAGGGCCATCCATCGTGTGATTACCATTAACACCATTAGGAATTTTCCTGAAGTCATCAATTCCAAGAGCTTTCTGGGTGGAGTTAAAGGCACAGTGATCAGTCCCTACCAGCTGCAAAGTTGTAAAAAGTACCCTTGGTTAAATAATCAGTCTAGGAAAAAGAGTAAACCTACCTCAGGGTATTAGATAATACAGAGTTCAGAAACAATGAAGAGTGCAGAGTGTACATTTCATGGTTGAGACTATCCTAATTAATTCCTCAAACTCAAACCTTTACTAATTATTGAACCTTAGCCTAAATCATAATGTGAAACCTGCAAAACTCCTGTTGAAAGGGCAGCTTGAAGGGCTTTATCATGTCCTTGCTTCCTAATAGGGGGACTCATCACATACCTGAAACACAAGAATGAATACAGCTTATGTTCTTAAAACTGAAGACAGTAAGAGAATACAACAAAAAACAAAGGAACAGGTACAGGCACTTACTTTGCAGCAGTCTCAAAGTCGGGATGCCAAAGCCAAGATTCATGAAGGACTAACCCAGAGGCAACAGGCTCTCCAATTACCCTTTGACCTGCAACACAAAAGCAGTTAGTGGAACAAAAATGTCATGGTGGAAAAAAGATAAACTAATAGCATGTTCTGTAGTACCAAACAAGGAAGGTAGATCACTAAAATTAGTCATCAATAAAAATTAAAATGGCACTGCTATGAATCCCACATTAAGAATAAAAAACTCAATGTGGTACAATTGGGCTTGCACTAAGAGTGGGTCAATGTACCAAAAAATGGGTCTTTTTGTTTGAAAAAGCACAAGCAGAAAAAAAAAACAAAAAAAAATGATTTTATTTATAGAGGCCATGTTTTTTTTTTCTACTTCTGTTTTTTTACAAACACATTTTTTAAGCACAAACAAACAGAGTTGTTGTTGTGAACATAAACTCTTAAAGTAGGTGGCAATGTTATGAATCTTGCATTGAGTAGAATAGAAAGCTTAAAAGTTTTGAGGCACTCTTACATAATGGCTGCTGGACTCTTTTTATGAGCTGAAGTAAAAATTGCTACAATTGAAACACATGAATCAACTAAAATCAAAGGGATCTTGAATCCAATTCACTTTTTTAATGTGTTTCCCTTAAATCTTATATCCTTTCAATCACATAACCAAGACTCTTAGTCTTATCACTTATCAGTACGAAATTAGGCTTGGGAAACTCTTTTCCTCCTTTTTCAGGATAGAATGAAACGAGGGAAGGGATAAGATAAATTAACCCTTTCTTGGGAAGAGGATAAGTAATAATCTAAATCAGAAGAGTGCAAAACAATGAAACAACACAAGAAATAAAAAAAAATCAGCAAGCCAATCTCCCTACAAATCAGAAATGGAATCTTCCTTGTGAAGTTCATCTCTTGAATACAAAACACAGAAAATGTGTACATAAGAAATCGGAAGCTAAACAGTATCCCCGTAAAAAGATCACATCAAAGACAGCTATCGGAATCAAGTTTCAAACTTCCATTCAGTTTAAGAGCTTTAGGGTCGCTCTTGGTTTCTACATTCATAACAGAGATAATACAATATTACAGAGTAGGACGAGAGTGAAATTACAAACTGTTCTCAGGTTAGCCTATTTCTGACTGTCAGTAAATTCAAGTACAATTCCATTTTTTTGCATTATTTTTTAAATATAATAGAATATTGTTGTTCAAAAGTTATGTTTTTTCTGCAAAAAGTTTTTTTTGTCTGTGTGTTGTTAATTGTCTACTTTCTCTTGGATGAAGCATGCACTGTGACTTTGGAACAGATTAATGGAAATTATCCATAACTCTATTAGGATTAAAATTAAGAACCTGATTTACGGGCCCTTGCAATTTCTTCCATTGCATCAATGCTCATTACATGAACCACATATAAAGGAGTGTTCACAAAATCAGCTAAGCGAATAGCTCGAGCAGTCGCCTCTCCTTCCAACTACATAGGTATATATATCAAAGTCAAATAGGAAATAATATCAGAGACGTATATTTAGACATTACAAGAATCACTCTGTATAGGAAAACATATCAGTATTCAATCTGATAACATATCTACTAGGTGTGGTTCATAAAAATAGATGAAACTGAACAAAATAAATGCCAAACTAGGATGCTCACAAGCAAGCAAATTTTTTACAACAGAAGCTAAAAACAGTTAATATGGCTCAGGTACATGTGCTACGCAGGAAGCATACTAAGATGAGAAAGGAAATTTTAGATATGAAGAGTGAAAGTCATGTTAACATAGGCAATAGGTTCGTAAGATGACCATGAAGATGAACAGAAACCATAGTTGGCCAATATTTTCATTCCATATTCTGTTATAAAAGAACAAATATAAGAATTTACCACTGCAGGCCTTGAAAGAGCATGCCCCTCAGGACCAGTTATTCCAAGTTCTATCATTTTTTTCTGCCCTTCGTACACACCATCTCCATTTTCTGCATGGACCATAGCTAAGGCTCCAAGAGACTTGCACTTTTTAAATCCTTCCAGAAGAAGCTCATCATTGATCATAAGAGCCCCTTTGTAAGCCATGAAAAACTTAAAAGAGTTGATACCTACAATTACAAAACATAGATGCACTACTTGAAATAAATTCCTCGACACTGAAGCAAAGGGTTTTTGCCACATAATCAGGCAAATTATAAAAATACAACTGGAAATGAACTATGACCTTTCTCCTTGACCATGACTTCCATTTCTCTTGACACAGTTTCATCCCATTTGGTAACAGCCATATGGAAACCATAATCCATGCAAGATTTCTTCGCCTTCTTTTCATAGGCTTCAAAACCAGCTGTTAAACTTCCTTTATGTGGTATAACAAAGTCAATGTGCATTGTTGTCCCACCAGCCAATGCTGCAGCCTGACCACTGAAGAAATCATCTACAGTTTCCGTACCCATAAACTCAAACTCTAGGTGGGTGTGAGGGTCAATTCCCCCTGCCAGTTAACAAAAAGACATATTCCTGGTATCTCAGGTAAAAGATAACAACAGCAATAATAGTAATAATAGCAATAATAGTAACAGTGAAGGGCATGAGTAGGAATTCCACCAATTGGGAAGAGGGAGGGAGTTTCTAATTTAATAGAGCTAAGCTAACTACCATGCATTGAATTCCAACTTCCTATGGTATCAGAACCAACCAACAGTGCAAAAAGTGCCGAACTAAAGACCAAAATATTGTTTTATACAATACTCTGAAGTAGATGCAAGAAACTAGCTAGACATATTGTATCCTTCCCAGATTTCATTCCAGCAGGACCTGATTTCTTTACCTTAGTGTAGACACTAACTGGTGGCGAATTATAGTGTTGGTGTAAGATCAAAAGTTTAAGGACCAACCTGGCATGACAAACTTGCCAGTGGCATCTATCACAGTCACCTCATCTCCAACCTGCCAGTGGAATCAATCACACACTGGAAAACAGAAAGTAACTGAAACACACAAGGTGCTAGTAGAGGCTTAACACTTCACACAAAAAGTAGAAACGTTAAGTAGATTGAGAAAATATACCGTAATAAAGGGTTTGACGGCAACGATGATGCCATCTTCGACATAAACATCGGCAACCTGTTGGTGGTGAGCATTGACAACGGTACCTCCCTTGATCAAGAGCTTCGATGACGGAACTCCAGCTCCAGCATCACAAAACTAAATCAATGAATCATTAAAACCCGAAAACGAAAAGGGTTCGGTGCTATAGTAATAATGACACCCAAGTAGTAATCACACAAATAATTGAATTTGGAAAGTTGAAAAATGCAGAAGGGTGAATGAGTAGAGTGAAAGTCAACGGAGAAGAGAGACCTGGTTCGATTGTGAAAGGGCGATGAAGAAGGTGAGAGTGAGAGAGAGGAGACGAAGGAGTTGAGAAGTGAATCCCATGGCTACGCTATTTGGATACTCTGTTTTGTGTTTCATTCAGCACTCAAATTAAATGCTTCTCCCTTCATTTCTTCGACCTCATCTTTTGTATTTCAGAAAACAACTGCGTCGCTGTCTCGGCCAACAACAACGTGGGTTATTACTTAGTTGCCACGTGGAAAAACTCTTCTTAGGTTGTTCTTTTGTGAGGATTTTATGTATGAGACCCACAAAAAGTGTTTTGTGTTTGTATGGGATATTAACACTCATATAATACTTAAAATACTACAGTATCTAACTAATTTTAAAAATAAAAATATATTAATTATTTAAAAACTTAAATTTATAGTGTAAAATTTTATTATAATTATAAAAATAAAAAATAAATTGAATTAATATTGAGAAACATATTTTTCTAAAAGAACTGAAACATACTTATGACATCAATTTTTATTGTTAATTTATAATATATATATATATATATATTATGATATCTTACATTTTAGAATGATACATATCTTCGTATTGTATGGTATTGGCTTTATTGAGTATAGTAACATATGTTAAGTTAGTTAGTAAAATAGCTTTAATAATAGAATCATCTATATAAAAAAACTTGATAGAAGAAACTTATTTTATGGTATTAATTTTTAATTTGAATATTATAAAAATGGATTAAAAGACAAAAATGCCCAAAAGACCATTCAACCATTTATATCACAATACATTTTTGTTATACTTCAAAAACTATTATGTATCAACATATTATTTCATAAATATATTTGGTTGTTGTATCGGTACGGGGCGAGGCCGGGACCCGCCTGGCTGCCCGATGCCCAGTCAAACTGACCGAGACCAGGGGAATCTGGCTGAGATCTTAGAAGACTTGGCCGACAGTCCGAAAGGCCGAGACCTTAGAAGACTTGGCCGGCAGGCCGACAGGCTGAGACCTTGGAAGACTTGGCCGACAGTCCGAAAGGCCGAGACCTTAGGAGACTTGGCCGACAGGCCGAGACCTTGGAAGACTTGGCCGACTGTCCGAAAGGTCGAGACCTTAGAAGACTTAACTAAGACGACCGAGACCACAAGAATTTGGCTGATGGCCGACCCACACCACGAGAACTTGGCCGATGGCCAAACCCTGTTACAATTAACACTCAAACCAAGATCAGTAAAGCTAATCCATCATCAAGAAGTAGGTAATGCAACCCTAAGCGGTATCTACCTCGATAAACGGGCCCAACAAGGTAGGCCCATTAGAATAATATAAATAGCGCGCATTCCAAGGAGTAAGGTATGTCATTATTACTGTTCACCTACCTGAGAGCTAACCACCCGCTTTACTGACTTGAGCGTCGGAGTGCCTTCGCAGGTACCCCCACCATCCGGTGTTCACCCGACGACCGAGTCCCGAGTGCCGAAGGATAAGCAGAAGGAAGAGAAGGATCCCAGTTTATCACCCAGCCACCTGCCCGACCGAAGGAAGGAGAAGAAGACTTCAACAGTTCTCTAGGTCCCATCTCCCTAGCAGGAACAATTGTCATTTAATCATTTAAAAAAAATAAAAACTATGTAATTTGTCATTATACAATAACAAATTTTTAAGGCAGCTACCAAAATTAGCTTAACTAATTAGTTAATTTTGCATTTTTAATAGAATAATAGTTTAATTTCGTCATAATTGGACATCATAACGTTGTAAGTTGCATAAATATGTAACAGAAGAGAATAGTGGATGGAGAAGCATGTTTATTTGTCCTACTTTTACTCTAATCACAAGATTTCATATAAAGAAAAAACGTTAATTCCATTCATGCTCTGTTTGAAGGTAGATATTTATAGCACTAAGCATAACAAAAATGTGTATTTTTACCCTAATTTGTGATCCTTGAAATACCCCATTAGTTCAACATCTCCATACCTCTTCACCTTCTATTTTGAAAAGGCGTTTAGCAGTCTTAGCTCAGTTTTGTTGGTCCCTCGCTCTCCATTTAGCCATGGAACAAAAGGAGGTAATGAACTGCATTATATTCATCAATGAATTATTGCATAATCAACTCTTTTCACTAGTTCAATACAGTTATGGGTTTAGTTAAAAAACAAGGTTTGAAAGGTGTTTTTCTCATTCTAAAGTGCTCAAAAGCGTAGCATTGATACCTGTTCACAAACACTTGTCTAAATTTATCGTTATTGTAGGATTCTTATAGAAGTTGTTTAACATTTTTTTTTATAAGGGTTGAACGGTTGTGTTTCTTTTTATTTAATTTATTGTTTGTCGATTAAAAAATATGAAAATAAGAAATCTTTAAGTAATGTTATTATTGTTGTGTTGTGCAGAATACTCCTGTGATGTCTGTGCCTCAATTTGGAGGGTGGGACCAAAGAGCACCAGGAGATACTGACTATTCAATGGTCTTCACCCAAGCTCGTGCAAACAAAAAACATCAGAAAACCAATATAACTGAAATTAAACCTGTAATTGTTGGGAATGAAGGGGTTTTTTCCAATTCCAACCATGGTAGAGCTCATGGTCATGGTCATGGTCATGGTCGAGGTCATGGTCAAACTCATACTCATGAAGATCCTGGGGTCATGGTGAAGCAATTTTCTCTGTTTCTGTTCATTGCTTTAGATTTGATGGTAGGAGTTTTAACTTTTTATTATGATGCAGGGAAAAAGGAAGATGCTAACCTACATAAATTGTTGTATTAAGCCGTGATGTGCTAAGAAGCATTTTGAAATGAATGGTATGGTATTAAGGAGATGCAATTTATGAGTTGTAATATATGTATGTAGAAGAGACGAGTTCAATATGATCAACAACTTCTGTAATCTAAGTCTGTTACTGTTGTATATTGTACAGTATCTTATTAAACCTATTTCCTCTTAAATTTTTCTAAGAGCTTTTAAGGTTTACGTGAAAATAAGACATACTCTGTTATAACCGATTATATTATGATATAATGGACTGTGCTGTTAATTTTGTATTCATATTCACACATTTTTTTTATCATAATAAATAAAATAATTCTCTTCTCCAATTTCCCTTTCTCTGTTTTCTCTGCTATCAGACGTGCAAGTTTCTTTACCTTTCAGGTAAGGCTAACTCCTCCCCTCTCGTACCATTATCAGAATTTTCCATTTTATTACACATACACATACATAGATACACATACATAGATGTTAAATGCTAACCTTCTTAAGAAAGTCCTTGATATGATTGTGTTCAAGAAAAGAGTGTAGATGGCCTCTAACTTAGAACATTCAAAGTAGTCAAGGATAAGTATACTTTTTACCAATATGTATTAAATGATCTTTCTATAGGGTATTATCTGGTATATATGGAGCAAATCTTAACTCTTCCACTTATCATTACAATTCTGCCTTAATTGAGTAGTTGATGCTGATTTGATTGAGATCCCATAACTCATACTGCTCTTGTTATATGAGATTCATGAATCGGCAACCGAGCCACAAATGACTTATAATCGGACCCGGTTCATGACCTTACAGATTGAAACTAAGGAAGATACGGTGTATGAAGAAGGTAGGTAGCAATTCTATATTATCCTCTTTATTATGCTAGGTTTGTGGTTGAAGTTCAATATCTGGTTTAATTGTTCTGTGGGGGTACTTAGGATGTATTTTTCTTTTGTGCCCTATATATTTGCTTATTAATGCCAGTGCAGATACTTTCTAGGGCTTCTGTAATTTGCTTTTAGTGCAGATAGTTTTCTGATTGGTTTCCGTTAGTGTTGCTTCTGCCTTATGCTGGCATGAAGTCACACACTGAGTTTCAAAAATCTTTTGTTCTTCATTTTGGTTTGGGATTATTTTTTTCTTCTTCACAGCTCAAGACTTCTGCACACTTAGTTTCTTTATTATGTTTTTATAGCAATTCTTTTGTTTAAATTTTGGTAGATAAGGTATTGGAATTTCACATTTCAACAAAGTGATTACCTTTTTTCTTTGTTTGCATGGCTTGTCGGATGCTTAAAAGGGTTTTGAAAGAAGCAGTTCGTGCATTCAGCAGTTCAGCTTGCAGAAGTGATAAAAGGCAGCTACTTGATGGAGAAAGTTCAAAAGTTATCTCTAACTAGTTTGTCCAATTTAGATAATGCAGATGATCAAAGATCTTTATTGACTTAAGAACATCTTATGAATTGAGAAATCCATGCTTGAAGCAGCTAGAAAGCTAGAGTTAGTTAAACAGCAGATAATGAAAACTACAGCAATAATTTGCGACACTAAAATCAGACAACGAAAAACAGAATCAAGTGTTGGAAATGATCCATCATGGTACCAAGAAGACGAGGGAGACCAAACAATTTGGTGAATTAAAGAATGAATTGTCCATGCAAGGGGAGAAAGGATTTATAGTGGTAGGCTTCTAAGTCTTTAGAACACGATTGCATGGTACAAGTAGATCAAATATCAATTGCGGATAAGATCACTCATTATAATAATGGGCTTATATTTAGTTTCATGCATTTTTCTAAGGTTAGGAGGATGTGGTGTCATGCATAGGAGCGTAATAGTGAATAAAAACCGATCTCTCAAGATATAGCGTAAGCATCAAGTACAAAATCTGACCCTCTTCAATTGACTTAAAAGGCCAGATAGTGTTTAATGTTGAAAAAAAAACTAGAAACATATCAGGTACAGAAAGAAGGAGGAAGAAGATTTAGCATAAAAATAATTTGTATAATCAGAAAAGGGAGAACAACAACTTGCCTAAAAGTTAACGGGTTTCTGGCTAAACTGGCCTAGTGGAGATTCACCTTCCTTGGCAAGAACACCCTCTAATTTCTTTGCCTATACAAAGTTTGAGTGAATCAATAATATTTTTTTTTTCTCTGCCTCCAGAAAATACTTCGAAGCTCAAGTCCGTAAGAATATAAAATATAATGGATATAGTGTAAAATGAGTTGGAATCACTCCCGTTGTTGTCATGTGTTGGAGTTGTTCCCCTTGTCTATTCCATTATCCGAACATCTTCTTTCCTTTACATAAGATAATATTCTCCCCTACTCCTTTTATCTAGTTTTGTTTTGAACTATATTCCTAAATTAATTACAATATCTCATATATATGTATATATATATATATATTTAATTTTCATAATTAACGCTCTCTCCTCTTTAGAAGAAACAAATGAGATCTACCTTAACAGTTGAAGCATGATGATGTATCGTGGTAGAGAAAAGTTCAACAGAAGCGACCTGAGAACACACGAGATGAGAGCAGAAACAAGTATCATTGTCTTCTGAATCTGGTTCATGTGGTCTCAGGACGATCCTGTAGAACCCTCTACCATGTCTTTGCTTAGCCTGAAGATGGAAGATAGATGTTTGAATTATGTTTAATGAAAGTAATGAGTTTATTGAATGGGATATATGAAGACGTACTACGCTGCAGTACTCGTCTTAAGAATGAAAGGTACAACCTTGTACTACTAGTTAGAACAAAAATCTACAAGCTGCTTAGTAGTACTACAAAAACTCGTTGCCAACACGTCAATGCAATGCAAAATACAAAGTAGTTGATCGAAAATGCACGTGATCATTTAAAAAAAAAATGTTTCTTGGTAAATGTTTCTTACCGAGGCTGGTTTGTAACAAAGATATATTAAAAAAAAAAACATGTTTCAAATATTATCAACTAGGTTGTATTTGAGCCAGGAAGAATATAAATTTTCCTTCCCTGAAGATAATTTAAATGAAATTTGTAGTTTTAATAAAATTTTAAATTTGGTTTTTTTTATTTTATTTTTCTTTATTAAAATTATGATTATGATTTTTGTTCTTGTAAATATAAAAGTCAATTGAATTTCGATCTCATATCTTTACCAGTTTCGACTAGGTTGTACTACTTCTTTTATAAACTAATAATAAATGAGATTTTCAGAAAACTTACATAATAAAAGTAATTTTGTTACATTATTTTATAAATTCAACAAATTAATTATGATGGGTATCTAGATGAATATGTTAAAAGCTACTTATAATAATGATATGAGGGAGTATTATAAACCTTAAATCCTAATTTTACATAGATATGATTAGTAATGGGAGGAGTTGTGCTAACATCATATTGAATTCCTCTTACACCAGATATAACATCTCAAAATCATGAGAAACAGTTAAAGAAACAACCTAAAGCAAGACAAAATTATGTAAAATGACAAACTACGAGTATCTTTTTTCAGTAAATCTTGCATACAAGTTAGAGACCTCTTGCCACAGTATTTTTTTTAATGTCTTGACCACAGATAGCTGCCAATATAATTCCATTAATATGTAATAAAATTATAGTATTATGTAATAAAATCAGTAGAATTAAAAATCAGTGTGTATTAATGTAATTTGGGATATATGTCTTAAGATCAAATAACGAGGTTATTAATTGTCATTTTATACGACTTTTTAAACGAGAATCCTAGATGTTTTGGTTAATTTTCATTGTAAAATATTACTCTGTTAAAAATAATTGTTGATTTTTTAAAAATTTAATTCTTATTCATTTCGTTATGATCATAATTTGGATCTATACTTTAAAACGATATGGGTTCGAACAGTACTACTTCTTTTATAAATAAATAATAATAAGAAAATTTTAAAATAATTACATAATAAAAGTAATTTTGTTACATTGATTTATAAATTCATCAAATTAATAATGATTGGTGTCTGTTATCATGTAAAAGCTACTTAAATTAATGATACGATGGAGTATTATAAATATTCAAATTACATATCCAATTTGAAAAATATAATTAAAAGAAAGAATATTTAAGGAATAAATTATATATGCATAACTCCGATAGAATTTAAATAATTTTTTTTTACTAAACCTACAAACATGGATAATTATTTTGAAAAAATGATTAGTTATTAAAAATTAAGTTGAATTACTCTTTAGTGTCATATTTATTGTAATAAATATATATGAATTACTCGTTAACACGGTTCAATCACAAGAAAGAAGAAATCTGAATAATTAATTTATCGGCGGTAGTCATTTGTTCTTTCCATTCAATAAAAGTGAATAGAGTGTTTTTTTTGAATGTTAAGAGTAGAACATTTTAGATTAGATAAAGAACAAATTTGAATATTCAAAATAATTTGAAAAACAGTTTATTTGAGAATAGAAGTATTTAAATGAGGGAAAAGAAAAAGAAATTTAATGCAAAAGGTAGCTATATGCACTATGGATCACAAAAGAAGACATGAGTGGAACTAGAATTCCAAAGATGAATATTGGTGTTTGTTTATGTAAATACATCTTTCTCTCTTACTTTATTGAGACACTTTTTAAAAGGCAAAATCGTACAAAACACCAGTCTTCAAAATCGACAATACTTATTATCCCAACTATGCTATATCTCGAACTTAAGTTCAAAATAAAACGATGAAGCAATGTTTTAAACTGAAACAATCATGACATTCTATCATTATTATTAAATTAATTGCGTACAATATCATACAATAACGTACAATAATTGTAAGACCCGGAGGTTAATGAATAGACCTCGGCTCGATCAACCTTAACATTTTTGCGAATGACAATTGGGTCGTCATGGGTGATGACGTGCATGAAGATTTGTACCATCTTGTAATCGTCAACAAGGATGAACCCGAATCCAACGTGCATAACGGTTGGAGTGGGAACCTCTGTCTGATTTGATGGGTGGCGGAGTTAAGGATGTAAATGGCGGTGTTGTTGCAGAGGCAGAGGAAGTCGTTGCAGAAGTTGAAGATCTTGGAGTCAGGAAAAGCAATGTGGGAGAGATGGGATTGGTCGATGAGGTTGTTGTGGGGTCCGACAAGGTAGACGGAGAAGAAGAGAGGTGGCGGTTGGAGGAGAAGAGCAGCGTTGCGGGTAGAGTGTTGTAGCTGCTGTTTGATGAAGAAATGGTTTATTTGTAAGAGATTTAACCACTCTTTCAATATGCATTTGAATCGCATTAGGAATTTCACCGGAACTCTCTTCAAGATGTTGATCACAACGTCCAATGACAGAACCTCCTTCTCTCTTCTCCTCTTCTATTTTCATTCTTCTCCTTTTCCAATACAAACCAATTTTCTCACTACCATTCCTTTTCTGTCACACAGTACACTTTATCTCTCCAAATTATAAACTAATCATGAAGAGAGAAGGAACGTTTGCTCGAGGGTTTCCGTGAATCGTGCAACAAGAAAACTGAACCCTGGATTTTAGGTTTGTAAATCAAAATTGTTTTAGGGTTCATGAATCAAAACCGCTTCTCTGTTTTCTGTTTCGCAAAAACGCACTCTGTTTTTGTTTTGCAATATACACAGTTTTACAACAATCCCCCACATATTGCAAAAGATAAAGAGAAAAGGAAAATAAATTTTTGGGTTCATCTAAGATGTAATGCATCAGATCTGGTATAGCAAGCTATATGAACCAGTCTTAGATTGATGAACGTAACACATAGTGTAGTTGGTATAGCGAGCTATATGAACCAAGACACTTAGTATGTGTTAGAGGTTTATCAGTCACAATACACCCCCACATTACTTGTTGTTATCGCTGTGTTGCGCTACTAGGCCAAGCGCGTGCCCGGTATTCATGAGTGCTATAGAGATCTTGCCAAGATCTCATGCAAGCGGCCCCACTTGACACTCATATAGGTGATTTCATCAAGTGTATGCTGCAAATTATATACCACCCATAAGGGATATGAAAATCATTAAAACTTTGTAAATCGTTAAAACTCTTTTACCTCTGAATTTTAACCACAAAGTTTATCCTCTCGATAATGCAGTATCTAGCACTTTCACACACACCATAGGAATGGACAAAATTGATTTAAAATCAATATTAGTGCTAGCAGAACTAACAAGTGACTTGTTTTTACCCATATGAACCTTATTCATGGGATCTCCAATCACAAAGGTTGGGTTTCCATCACTTGTTTGTTTGCAAGTGGCTTAAGTCTCATTTCCCTCGATGTTTCTAAAATCATTTTTCTCCCTAGGGGTTTTGTCAGAGGATCTGCCAGATTCTGTTCTGACTTGACATAGTCAATAGAAATCGTTCCACTCTTTAACAGCTGTTTCACCAAATTGTGTCTTAATTGTATATGTCTATTCTTTCCATTATAGCTTTTATTTTTAGCTATAGCTATTGCCGATTGGCAATCACAATGCATTGATACAGATGGGGTTGGTTTCATTCCTAAAGGAATGTTTGCTAAGAAATTTTTCAACCACTCAGCTTCACTACCAGCCATTTCTAGAGCAACAAATTCAGATTCCATTGTTGATCTTGCAATAATAGTTTGTCTGGCTGATCTCCATGTAACTGCACCACCCCCAAGTGTAAATACATAACCACTAGTGGATTTTGTCTCATCTGAATCAGAAATCCAGTTAGCATCACTGTACCCTTCTAGCACAGCGGGAAATCCACTATATTCAATGGCATAATCCATTGTACCTCTCAAGTATTTCATGAGTCTCGCAAGTGCTTCCCAATGATCCTGACTAGGACATTGAGTGTATCTACTCAATCTACCTACTGCATAAGCAATATCTGGTCTAGAAAAGCTCATTAAATGCAATAAGCTCCCAATTATCTGGGCATACTGAGTTTGAGAAATAGATTCTCCTCTGTTCTTTTTTAATTTAGAGTTAGCATCATAAAGGGTACTCACTAACTTAAAGTCATAGTAACCAAACTTCTTTAGAAGTTTCTCAGTGTATTTTTCTTGGGATAGTAGTATACTATCTCCCTTCCTTATGATTTTAACTCCTAGAATCACACTTGCTTCACCCATGTCTTTCATCTCAAACTTAGATCCAAGAAACAATTTTGTTTTAAAAACTATATCATTGCATGTACCAAATATTAGCATGTCATCCACATACAAACATGTAATGACATATTCACCATTTTCAGATCTAGAATACACACATTTATCAGCATCATTGGTAGAAAAACCTTCACAAAGTAAAACATTATCAAGTTTTTCATGCCATTGTTTTGGTGCTTGTTTCAAACCATACAAAGATTTTAAAAGTTTGCATACTTTTTCCTTTTGACCTGGAACTACACATCCTTCAGGTTGAGTCATATAAATTTCCTCTTCTAATTCACCATTCAGAAAAGCTGTTTTAACATCCATTTGGTGAATTACTAACTTATGGATAGATGCTAAGGCTAGCAATACACGAATAGAGGAAATCCTAGTAACAGGTGCAAAAGTATCAAAGTAATCTATGTTATGTTTTTGAGTAAACCCTTTAGCAACTAATTTTGCCTTATATTTCTCTATGGATCCATCAGGATGGTACTTCTTCTTAAAGATCCACTTACAACCAATGGGTTTTGCTCCTTTAGGCAGATCTACTAAGGTCCACGTATTATTTTTCTTTATTGAATCAAGCTCAATTTTAATGGCCTTATCCCAATGTTTAGCATCAGGAGCACTAGTAGCTTCTACAAAACTTATTAGATCATTCTCAACTAGATAAGTATAAAAGTCATCTCCAAAAGATGTTTCCTTTCTCTGTCTTTTACTTCTTCTAACATCCTCACTCAAGGTATCACTAACATTATCTATAGGTTGTTCAGATGTACCACTACTCTTTAGAGGAAAGATGTGTTCAAAGAACTCAGCGTTTTTTGTCTCTACTATAGTGTTGCGTTCAATTATATCACTATTAAGAACTAGAAACCTATAGGCAACACTATGTTCTGCATATCCTAAGAACATACAATCAGATATTTTAGAGCCTATTTTCCTTTTCTTAGGATCAGGTAACATCACTTTAGCTAAACTCCCCCACACTCTTAAGTATTTCAAATTAGGTTGATAACCTTTCCATAACTCATAGGGTGTTTTACCAGTTTTCCTATGTGGTATCCTATTTTGTAAAAAACACGCAGTAAGCAGAGATTCACCCCATAAATTATCAGGAGCATTAGAACTAATAAGCATGACATTCATCATTTCTTTAAGAGTCCTATTTTTCCTTTCAGCTACTCCATTAGACTCAGGTGAATATGGTGGGGTTACTTCATGAATAATACCTTCTTTTACACAATAGATATTAAATAAAACATATTCACCATCTCTATCTGATCTAATTCTCTTAATTTTCTTATTAATTTGATTTCCTACTTCCGCTTTATAAGTTAAAAATATGTCAAAAGCTTCATCCTTATGTTTAATTAAATACACTTTGGTGTATCTAGAAAAATCATCTATAAAGGTTACAAAATAATTTTGACCACCTCTAGATATGGTTTGTTTTAAATCAGTGATGAACATATATTTATTCACACTCACTAGCCTTATTCATAGATTATTGGACTATAATAATAAATAAATACATTGTTTTAATTAATATTCTTATAATTGGGTTTATTTGGGCCTTAACTATTATTATTGTTAATTTTGTCTTTTTAGAGTAAATTATCCAAAGGAAACATCTACCTTTGTGAATGGGCCAAATATGCAAAAGTCCAAGTTGCTTCTTGAACCAAAACAGAAAAAATATTCTGAGGAGAAGAAAGAAAAAACAAAAGCTACAAGATTCCAGAAACAGAATTGGAAGCAAATCTTCTGCAAAATAAAAAGAATTATGGAAAGTACAACTGTTTACAAAATCTAAACTGCAATATTTTCCCAAGATCTTTGGAGCAGAAAAGCCTATAAAAGGACACAAGCATCAAGGAGAAAAGAGGGAGCTTCATAGGGTTTTCTTAGTTTATTTTCTTCTTAGTAATTCTTTTGTTTTGCCTCCGCATGGTAGGCTAAAACCTTTTTGGTTGATTCCTTTGTAATTTCCCATTGAGTTTTGAGGTTTTGTTCAATAAAAGTTTCGATTTTTAATTCTCTATAACAGTTGTTTTTCTTGTCTAATCTTCTGGAAAACTAGTTTTTGTGAGAGGTTGTACTTGAACGCATGATTGAGAGTCTTCCTTATCTTAAACTTTGGTTTCTTAGTTAGTTCGCATTGTTCTAATTAATTTCTTGGGCGCATGATTCAAGGGAGAGGAGGTAAGCATTCCCATGGAGTATACGCATGGAACAAAGTGGGTATTGATTAAACCAGTAGACGCATGCTTTACTGGTGAGTTTCAGTTGAATCAGATCGGCGCATGTTCAATCTGGTTTAGCTCTATTGGAGGATTGAGAAAAGATTAATCTTTAGAGAACCTGTGAAGAATTCAATGGTGGAAGAACTTGGGATCAACCGCTTTTTATTTGTTATTTTAATTTTTTTTATATTTTCTGCACAACTATCTCAAACCCCCTTTTTATCTTTATTGTTATTGCTAACTTTTATTGTCTGCAGATAGATTTTAAACCCTGATCAACTGATTTTACTATTGGATTCGTTGGGAGACGACTTGGGGACATTTGTCCACAATTATACTATCATCTCTCTAGTGTTAGACAAGTCTACGCTAGAATCATATTAATTTGACAGCAAAACGACAGCTATCAATCAGCAAGGTCGGTATGAATTAAACCAAGAATTTCAGTTTGACGTTCTACAGAGTGACATGTTTTCTTCGTTATTTTAGATTCTACGCATACATCACATTTACTACTTTGTTTGTCATGCATGTTGATTAATCCTAGTCGTTGCAAATTTATAACATACGAAGAATTCACATGTCCTAATCTAGCATGCCATATATCATACGAGTCAACAATATAAGTAGAAGATTTAGATTCATTCATAATTTCATAAATGTTTAATACAAAAAGGCCTTGATCACAATACCCTTTCCCAAAAAAACATTGTTTTTTGTCATAACAATCTTGTCAGATTCAAATGACACTTTAACCCCAACTTTGCTTAATAATGCCACAGAGACCAAATTAACTCTAATTGATGGCACATGTAGCACATCATTCAAAGCTAGAGTTTTACCAGATGTGAGCTTCAGAAGAACTTTTCCTTTTCCTAAGACAGGAGTTGTCCTGGAGTCACCGAGATATACTTGTTCTTCTCCATCCCCCACACTTGTGTAGGAGGTGAACACATTTCTGTTTGCACAGATGTGTCTGGTAGCCCCAGAGTCTACCACCCATTTGCTCACATTTGTCACAAGGTTTACTTGTGAAACGACTGTCACAATAGTATCTTCCCCTTCGATTAGATTTGCCTTAGGAGGATAGTCGTTTTTAGCCCCATGTCTGCACTGAGGTGCATGATGGCTTGGCTTTCCACAGACAAAGCAATTACCTTTTTTCTTGAAAGTGGGGTTAGTTCCACTGGGATGAGAGAATTTGTTATTAGGTTTCTTTTTGTGATCAAATTTTTTCTCGTACCTTTTTGGAGCTGGTTTGTCTTCTATCACGTTTGCTTTGGCAGACAAAGCTTTGGCCTTTGCAGCAGCGCACTCCTTCCTGTTTGTGTCTTCGATGATGATGTGGGTGATCAAATCTGATAGAGACATCTGTTTCTGTCTGTGCTTCAGTTGTTGTTTGTAATCCGTCCAAGACTGCGGAAGCTTTTCAATCAAGAGTTCGGACACGAATTCATCTGACAATTTTATGCTTTCAGTTTTGATATCTTCAATCAGCTTGTGATATTCGTTTATTTGGATTTTGATGTCTTTGCCTTCGATCATCTCCCAATGGTAGTATTTTGCAATTACGAACCTTTGTCTGACGATGTCTTCGGCAGTATATTTGAGGATAAGAGAATCCCAAATATCTTTCGCATTCTTATAAGAAGCATAAACATCGAACAGATCGTTAGATAACACACTGAGTAAAGTGTGACGGCATACCTTATTCGCATGGATCCAGTCGTCAACTTGTTTCGCAGCCGTGGTTGAGTCGGGTTTGGCAGTTGTAAGTGCATGAGCAACTCCGTACATGTCCAATAGGGTGGACACGCGTTCTTGCCAACGTCGGAAGTTCTGACTGGTGAAGACTTCAATTTTGGAGACGTCCGAAAATGGTTTCGCAAAAATGGTTTGCGTTGCAGAAGCAACATTTGATGTTCCCGTAGCGGTGTTGTCGTTGTTGTTCGAATTTTCAGCCATAAGTCCTTACGATTGTAGTTAAATGGGCTTTAAAACGAAAAAAAATAGTTTCCCGAGGCGTGAGTAATCACTGTCCGTAAGGATTTATCCGCGGTGTATTCCACAAGTCCCCCAGGATACAACAGGAACTTCCCGGTAATTTCCAAGGATCAGAACTAACAAGTTTCTCTTTGAAAAAGTAATATCAAATAGAACCCAGAAATATTATAATATTAAAATAAAGAGGAGAGAGAAAGTGAAAAATGGAAATTGGGGAAAGGAAGAAGATGGTGATCGGAGGAAGAAGATGAAGAGGTGTGTGAGAGATATGCGATTTCTGAATGAGGGAAACCCTTGCTTATATATGGAAAATGGTCGCAGCCCAAACGGCCACAACCCACATTCCAGCAGTCATCTGCGACACTACTCCAGGTCTCGGCTACACAACCTCCCACGAAGAACGGATTCTTCGAAGGTCCGAGTCTCACGCTTTGCCCTTGCACAGATCGTGAGTGAAGAGAGAAGGAACGTTTGCTCGAGGGTTTCCGTGAATCGTGCAACAAGGAAACTGAACCCTGGATTTTATGTTTGTAAATCAAAACTGTTTTAGGGTTCATGAATCAAAACCGCTTCTCTGTTTTCTGTTTCGCAAAAACGCACTCTGTTTTTGTTTTGCAATATACACAGTTTTACAACAGTTAATAGAACCTCTTTACATGTATATATGATGATGGGTTGTGAAGTTAAATGGTGAAGAAAGTGCAGAAAAGGAAAGGGTAGAGAGAGAATTTGTTTGAATTGGAGAATGAGAAGAATGGAAGTGGGAAAGAGAGAAGGAGGTTCTACCATTATACGATACGATGAACGCTGAAGAGAGTTCCTATAAAATATCTAATATTATTCAAATGTATCTTTCCATCCATCTTCGCCCTCTCAACCCTACAACAAACCATGTGCTTGTGATTTGCTTCACCATTGACACTACACGGAAATGTGAATCTATATATTATATAATTATAAATTATATAAATTGACATTAAAATTTAAGTGTACAAGTATGTTCTAATTTTTTTAGTAGAAAGATGTTTCTCATGATTAATTTATAACTTATAACTTATTAATACTAAACACTTTTTCAATTTACTTTTAATATTCAAATTTTGCTCTTTATTTAATGTAACCTGTTCTATTCTTAACATTAAAAACACACACATTATTATTAGAATTTACTAAAAGTTATTAGAAATTGAACAATTAAAACTTATAGTGCACAATATCATATTTCATGAGTTAAAACTTATAATCATTCACTCAAAGCATATCCAATAGAAATTAGTTGTGGTTATTATCCTCTTTTTGTGTCGAAGTTGATATATGTAGGTCCTTCTTGGATTTCAGTTTTCATCTCAATGGATGGCTCAGAAATTGAATACCGAATGCATGAAAGAACCAAGGTGTACGGGGTCGAAGGAGGATTAATGCTGTCATCCATGAACGGGATTTCTTCTTAAATCAATCTACTCCCTTGTTTTTTATTTTAGAAAGAGGTGAATAAACATGAGGAACCATAGCAATGTTTCAAACTGGAATAAGACTTTCAATATAGGTGAAGGGCACATAACAAAACTCATCTCTATCAGGTTGCAGTTGCTTCAGTATCTTACTCACAGGATTGAAAAGACCAATAACAACCAATAACAGAATCCCCTCCATTCTCTACCTTCAACCGTTCCCGGCACACAATTTCATCTTTCCAAAGGCTTAAAGGATACACAAGGCCGGAAAATGGCCCCACACTGTACATCTTCACCCAACTCTCTCCACCACCATCACGTCTATCATCATCATAATCGCAATTAAAATCTTTCAACACCCACAAATCAAATGAACAAGACACGAAGTTCCTAGCAATGCAGTTGCAAAACATGGCCAGTTCATCGTTGCAAACCACAAGCTCGTAGTTGTTGAAGGTAGGAGAGGGCGAAGATGGCATCTGAGGACCAATCATCAGTGTAAACAATTCCCTTCCAATGTCAAATGAAACCACAAATTCATAATGGGTGGAACTGAAAGTCCTAGAGGCAAGCCAAAATATAGTTCCAGTGATGGCTACTGATCTAGAGACAAGACCCAAATTATGCAACTTGACGGCGTTAATTTCCCTCCACGAGCCGGAGGTTAACGAATATACCTCGGCTCGATCAACCTTAGGTTGTTTGAAGATGACGCACATGGAGATTCGCACGATCTTGTAATCATCGGTAAGGGAACTGAACCCGAATCCAACGTCGTGGAAGGGCATAACGGTTGGGGTGGGAACCGGTCTGATTTGATGGGTGGCGGGGTTGAGGATGGAGAGGACGGTGTTGTTGCGGAGGCAAAGGAGGCCGTTGCAGGAATCGAGGATCTTGACGTCGAGCAAAGCGATGTGGGAGAGATGAGATTGGTGGATGAGGTTGTTGTGGGGTCCGACGAGGCAGACGGAGAAGGAGATAGGTGGCGGTTGGCGGTGGATGCGTTGGAGTGTTGCAGCTGCTGTTTGATGAAGTAAGGGTTTGTTGGTAGATTTAACCACTCTTTAAATCGCATTAGTGATTTCACTGGAACTCTCTTCAAAATATTCATCACAATATCCAATGGCACAACCTCCTTCTCTCTCTTTCTCTCTTCCATTTCCATTTTCATTCTTCTCCTTTTTCTTTTTCTCCTTTTCCTTCCCCTCCTCCAATTCAAACCAATTTTCTCACTACCCATTCCTTTTCTATACTTTCTTCACCATGTAACTTCAAAACCCATCATGGTATATATAATAGGAGGTTTGGATAACCATCAGAGTATACTATGAATTTAGATATAAATATATATTATAAAAAATAAATTTATAATTAAATGATATAAAATATATTAAAATAATAATATTAGAGTTGTAACTTGATTTTATAAAAAAATATAGATTGTCACTCGACCATATATACAACATGTAAAATATTATAAATTATTATTTAGATAAGTTTATTATTTCTATGACATTTTATTTAAAAATGTTCTCGCCGATTTACAATCAATCAGAATTTAAATGAGTTTTTAGTGGTCTTCCTTTAAATTCAATGACAATCCGACACTTCTTCATTCAAATCGGTAAGAAAAAAAAATGTGTATATAGTGAATTTAATAATAAAATTTGAGTTGGAATTCTTGCTGGTGATTTCTATTTATAATTGTTATGAAGGAGTATATAACTGTTATTTATTGTTTTTGGTTTAGAGAGTGGGATGGTGCTTGATTAGGGATCTACAATCACGGCCCACAAATGTGAAGGATAATTTTTTCTATGCTGAATACTGAGCTCAAGGAAGGAAAACGCAAGAAGAAACCAGTTTGTAAGGTTAGGGGATGTTGTCAAATGGGTTTTAGCATCTTTTGCTGCATAATATTTCCTACATATTTTGCAGAAACCATGCAGTAAAAATAGCAAAAATAGTAAAAATAACCTTTTTCTGTTTTAGGTTGATATTGTTGTTCTGTTTTGAATTTATCTTTAGTATAAGAGTTGTAACATTCTTGGAATGTTCTTTTTTATTTTATTTTATTTTTTGTTGATAAAAAAATAAGCATCCGTGGGTTTGTATCATTGATTATGGTTCCTCAAGACATTCATTAGTGTGTATTATGGTAACTTTTCATAAAATCTAAATATCATGTATATAAATCAGAGTATTCTATAATATAATAGTAACATTTATGTAACATAATAAGGGATATTGAGTAAGTAAATTAAAGCATTCAAAGAGTTTTGAATATTGCATATTAAAATCACGTGCATTAATAAGATTTATTCTCATAATATATTTATCTAAATTAATATTATTATACTGACATAATTATGTGGGGATAATAATAGTCCCAAAAATCATGGTGACCTTGGTCTTAAGTCACTTGGCGGGTCGGACTAATTGGTATATGACTAACCAAAACCCGAAACGGTACAGAGTCCCCAGCCTTGAGACGAGTGAGTGAGGTGAAAAGGCTTGTTAAAAACATTTGCAGCTAAGTATGACCGTTCAATACATTTATCTTGAAGAGTAGTATAAGTTTTTAAGTAAGAAATGTCAAAGTTAAAATCAAACTAGAGCTTATAATTTTATCAAATAACTTCCCTGCCAGAGAAATTGAAACTTGAGTTCACGTCCCCTCCACTCTCAGATCTTCTAGCCTAGGGTACTATTAAAAGTTAAAGTTAGTTTCTCTTACATGAAATTCTTATTCGAATGGAAATTCTACCTCGGGAATCACTCTAAAATTTAAGAACCTAGAACAAGTTATCAAAACATTACCAAATTTTAGTATGAGCTTAATTAAGCTGGGCTGAGAGAAACACTTTTCTCAACTGATTGATGACTAAATCATAAAAAAAATAGAGAATAATAGATCTTTAGAGTAAAAATGAATTTAATGAGGTGGGGAGATTGTCCCGGATCTTATACACAATAGTATATATGTGATATGGACCGGAATGATACTACTTCTTTTATAGATTAATAATAATAAGATAATTTTAGAAAACTTTTTTATAGATTAATAATAATAAGATAATTTTAGAAAACTTGCATAATAAAAGTAATTTTGTTACATTAATTCATAAATTCATCATGGTGTCTTTGTAATTATGATAAAAGCTACTTATATTAATGACGAGGGAGAATTATAAAGATTCAAATTACATATGCAATTTGAAAAATATAATTAAAAGAAAAAATATTTAAAGTATAAATGATATATGCATATCCGGATCGAATAGAATTTAAGCAATATACAATAAAAAGAACAAAATTATTAAACTTACATGCGTAATTAATTTGAGAAAATGGATTAGTTATTTAAAAACAACTCGACGTAATCTTTACTGTCATATCTACTATAAAAAAAAATATGAATATGAATAATTAATTTAGAGTTTATGTTGTATCGTTATAATCCTAACTCTTCGAAATCTTCCCATCATTTAAATTACTTTTTTTCAAAATCTTAAAATATTCAATAGTTTTGTAGAAAAACATTATCTTATTTTGATATTCGATCGAATGAACATAAGAATTAATAAAAACTTATGAAAGAATCTATTCAACTAGTATTATAATTGTTAACTCTTTATTTACTTAATGATAAGTATATCTAATATATGATGATGGATTGTGAAGTTAGATGAAGAAATAAAAATGATAGTTTTACAATTGTTGGAGTGGTATATAATTATGATGTAATGTATTTAAAAATAAATATATATAATAAAAAATATATTTATAATTAAATAGTATAAAAAAATATTAAGGAAAGGATAGGGAGAAAATTGGTTTGGATTGGAGAATGAGAAGAACAGGAATGAGAGAAGAAAAGAGAGAGAAGGAGGTTCTGCCATTGGACGCTCTGATAAACATTCTGAAGAGAGTTCCGGTGAAATCCCTAATCCGATTCAGATGCGTCTCAAAAGAGTGGTTAAATCTCTTACAAACAAACATTAAATCCCTAATCCGATTCAGATGCGTCTCAAAAGAGTGGTTAAATCTCTTACAAACAAACATTTTCTTCACCAAACAGCAGCTGCAGCACTCCACCTGCAACGCCGTCCTTCTCCTCCAACGCATCCACCGCCAACCATCACCTCTCTTCTTCTCGGTCTGTCTCTTCGGATCCCATTACAACCTCATCCACCAATCCCATGTCTTCCACGCTTTCCCTGACGCCAAGATCCTCGACTCCTGCAACGGCCTCCTCTGCCTCCGCAACAACACCGTCTTCTCCATCATCAACCCCGCCACCCGTCAAATCAGACAGGTTCCTACCACAACACTTTTGCCCTTCCATTACGTTGGATTCGGTTCAGTCCTCTCGCCGACGATTACAAGATCGTCCGAATCTCCACGTGCGTCTCCGCCTATGACGACCAGGTTGTTGTTCTCGACAACATTAGGGTTAATCGAGCCGAGGTCTATTCGTTAACCTCCGGTTCCTGGAGGGAAATCGACGCCGCCAAGTTGCAACCTTTGTGTCCTGTATCTAGTTCCGTGACTATTACTGAAACTATATTTTGGCTTGCCTCTATGACTTCTGCTTCTGATACTGATTCTGAATTTGTGCTTTCATTTGACGTTGGAAGGGAATGGTTTACGCTGGTGAATGGTCCTCCCATTCCCTCCTCGCCCTCTCATCCATACAGCAATAACGTGCTTGCTGTCTACAACGATGAACTTGCCATGTTTCGTAACTACATTGTTGGGAACTTCGAGTCTTGTTCTTTTGATTTGTGGGTGTTGAAAGATTTTAGTGGTGATTATGATAATGATAGATGCGATGGTGGTGGAGAGAGTTGGGTAAAGATGTACCGTGTGGGGCCATTTTCCAGGATTATGTATCCTTTAAGTATTTGGAAAGATGAAATTGTGTGCCGGGAAGAGCTGTGTGCACAGGAGAATGATTTCAGAGGAGTGCAAACTGCTCTTTCTCTGTTCAATCCTGTGAGTAAGGAACTGAAGAAACTGCCTGCTCATAGAGATGAGCTTTGTTATGTGCCTTTCACCTACGCTGAGAGTCTTGTTCCAGTTTGAAATTGACACTAATATTCATCTTTGCTTAATGCTACTTCCATAGTTTTTTTTTAACAATTTTTTTTTTATGACTGGTTCATGATTCCTTTTCTATTTTTATAATCATGCAATAAATTTGAGTTTTTAATTTTTTTTTTTAAAGATTTAAAATTAAATTTTCATAAATCCAATACTTTTTGTATGGTACAATTTACGGACCGATACATATTCTACGTGTATTCTGTTGGTGTTCGTTACATATTCCACGTGTATTCTACTAATGTTGGTGTTCGTGTGTCCTACTAGTTTCGGCGTTCAAGATAATACTATTTTTTCAATTTACTTTTAATATTCAAATTTATTCTTTATATAATCTTACGTACATATTGTAAAAGTATCATTTCTCTTAACATTAAAAAGACACACTATTAACTTTTATTCCATGAAAAGTGAAAGGCATCGTCAATAAAAATTACTATAAAAGTTATTAGAAATTGAACAATTAAAACTTATACTACACAATATCATATTTCATGAGCTAAAACTTATAATCATTCACTCAAAGCATATCCAATAGAAATTAGTTGTGGTTATTATCCTCTTTTTGTGTCGAAGTTGATATATGTAGGTCCTTCTTGAATTTCAGTTTTCATCTCAATGGATGGCTCTGAAATTGAATACCGAATGCATGAAGGAACCAAGGTGAACGGGGTCGAAGGAGGATTAATGCCTGTCATCCATGAACGGGATTTCTTCTTAAATCAATCCACTCCCTTGTTTTAAATACAAAAATATAAAGGGTTCGCAAATTATATAGCCTTTAATTTTATTACGCCAAAAAAATGTAACTTGCTAAAATATTATTTTAGAAAGAGGTGAATACACCTGAGGAACCCCTTTGATTTATTTTTGATTTAATGCATCTGTAAACCCTTTAAACGCAGTTGAGCAGCATTTTGATATAGGCACTGTATGTGCTATATTTGCTAAATTATAAAATAAAAAATTGAAAAAAAAAATATATATATATAACAATTGTTGTCCTTTTGTGGGTGGTAGAAAACGCTTATGCCCATTGTGACTATTTTGGTACACGAGTGAAATTAATCAGAACAAACCGAGATATGAGCGTACATCAATGTTATTCATAGGCAATACACAACCATAGCATTGGAATCATTCATACAAATTGTACAATATATATCTTCGTTAATCCATTTTTAACTTTCCCATACAAGTGCAGCAAACAAAGCAAACAAAGCAAACAACTACCCCCACATAGATATGATTAGTGATGGAAGCGAGTTCTGGTCATCATCGTGATGAATTCCTCTGGACTAACCTCTCGATCGTCTGCACGTTTTAAGGAAAAGAAAACTGATCTAACATCTCAAAATCATGAGAAGCAGTTACAGAGACAAGGGTAAAGCAAGACAAAATTATGTAAAATGACAAACTACGAGTATCTTTTTTCAGTAAATCTTGCATACAAGTTAGAGACCTCTTGCCATCATAAATAATTCCAGTGTAATTTTTTTTTTGCCACGGTATTTTTTAATGACTTGAGCACAGATAGCTGTAAATTAGAAGATCAAAGTAATGATAATACTATTTCATATACACAACATTATGTCAGCATAATCTAAAACTCACGCATGCACACCCAGTTAACCATAGAATACAAATCCACAATATGACAAGTAAAAGTTTTCATGTAAATTAGATTAACCAGGATATGATTGGGATAACTTACTATCTTGGTCTGCTTCATCAACCATCTCCTGAATCTCTCTGTCAGTGAAATTTTGACCTAGCTCTTTTGCAATGCGCTTGATGTCTGATGCAGATATCTTTCCCTGAATAGACCACGATTGATGAGAATAAAGATGTATAAATTAGGTATAACATTGCAGTGCAGAAATTTACATTTTTATCATGATCAATAATATGGAAAGCTTTCATGAGCTCCTCCTTAGTATCCCTTTCTCCTATTTTGGCTGTCATCATGTACTCAAATTCGTCATAATCAATCGCTCCACTTCCATCCTTATCTACATCTGCTATCATTTGATTAATTTGCTGAAACGACACAGCAGGTTATCTATCAGAAATGCAAACAAAACTCTACCAGAGCATATCAGCAAATAAATGATATGCTAACTTTTGGATTTCATTACAGCAAATTGACTCCCTAACACTGAATAAAAAAACAGATGGTTCCCTTCCTCGTGACAATCGAGGATTCTCAGATGAAATAAAACAAAACTTGCAAAAATACAATTCAATCAGAAAAAAATTGAATGGTTACTGTATAATACCTCTTCAGTCATCTCAAATCCAAGAGCCCTGTCAAGATAAGATGTCATTCGCAACAACACAGCCAAATAATAGGACAATCATTTTAAGACTATGAAGAACAACAATACCTCATGGCAACATTCAGCTCCTTGGCGTCAATAGTACCTAAAAATCATCAAAGTAATAGCATTAATAAAAAAAAAATTATGGGACCACAGTGTTATTTTGATGCGAAGCTAAAGTGCAGATACAAAACCTGAGCCATCAGTATCAAATAATTCAAAGGCTTCCCTAATTTCCTGCTTCTTCTGCGTTGTCAAATGATGGCGTCCTTTTGGTTTACTGTTGTACCTCCTGGATTCCCCTCTATATAAAGATGACTGATACGGGAATTGCACAAGTTAATGGTTCATTCATAAAAAAAAAATTCAAAAAAACATTTTTGTTATGAACCCTAGATTTGATACAAGAAACAAAGAGAAACTACTGATTTAAGCGTATAATATATGTAAGGGAGAAAAATTGTAAGAGAAATAGTAAAAGAAATGATGAATGATGCACTGTATATTGGTTTGAGTAAAGATCGGAGATGGTACCATGGTTGCCTGAGATAATTGAAATGGCGTCGCAGAATCTCCCTTTCCCCGTTTTTTGATAATTCAACAACGTTTCCTCTGCACTTCGGGATTCAATAAACACACGGTTAGACAGACTACACGCTGAAGACTGCTTCTTCCTGCACCTCCATAGTTTTGTTTTCCACCCCCATACTAAAAGTGAAAAGACTTTTTTGTCTTTTTTGTGTCGCCCCATACATCACTCGAAAAATGTTGGAACTGTTCTTTAGATTTATAAAGTTCATGAGTTCTTTTGAATTTGAGATATGTGTATGGATTATGTAATTATGTAATCTGGATATATTCTGGATGTTAATTTCATATTCATAAAAGATTTATAGAATATGTAATCTGGAAGCTAATTAAACATTTGAAAAAAGACTTTCAGATGTGGAAGCTAATATCATATCTAAAAAAGACTTCTAGATTATGTAATCCAAAAACTAATTACGCATATGGAAAAAAAGGCTTCTGGATTACATAATTCGAAAGTTAATTCATGTATAGAAAAAACTTCTGGACTTCTGGATTACATAATCCAAAAGCTAATTACGAATCTAGAAATCCATGCTCAAACTTCTTTCGGACCTTCATTTTTTTTTCAATCAAACTAATGAATTGGGTTTTTGGTGTTCTTCACTTATTTTAAGAAATTACTTTATGCACTCCCATATTTTATTCATACACCTCTCTATTATAATTTAACCATAGAAATAATTCTTTAAAATCTTTACATTTTTAAAAATATAAAAAAGAATTACACATTTTTGAAGTATTTTAAAAAGTATATTTCAAAATATAATTTTAAAAGTGTTAACTATTCTAACTTATCATTTACTACATCTATAATATATATATATATATATATGTCACTTTTCATGTTCACTTGATTAATAAAACAATGTTGTGTTTGTTCATAACTAAAGCAATTTATCTGATCCGATTCATAGGAGGAGGGATCCAAAACCAGAACTGTCAGATCTTCAAACAAAGATCAATGAAGTAAATCTGTTTTTGAAAGTGAAGAACCCACACATTATGTATTTTATATGTATTTATTCTAAAATAAGTTATTAAGTTTAGTATAATTTTTAATCTAACACAGAAATGATCTTATGTTGTTTCAACTTAATCAATTGTGATTGAAATTATAAATAGTTTCTCAATTTAGAATCAAACATATTATACATTTTTCCTTAAGATCGTGTAAACTAATTGATATTTCAACTTGATATTGAATAATTCAATATGAATTCGAAGACATGAAGATGCACTAATCTTTTTAAAAGCGATAAAAAAATTATATTATTGAAAGGAAAAGCAATTGACTTTGTTACAACTAGATACTTCATAGTCCTAAGTTCGATGTGTGAGACTTATGGAATCTTTCCATAGGTTATTCTATGATTAGTAAAGCTTTTAACTCTTATTAAATAAAAAATCATTGAATAAAAACAAATTTTAGATATAAAAATTAATTAATTATTATATTGATTTTAGAAACTAAAAAATTATTAATATCTAAATTAATTTTATTATTGATAAATAATTTTTAAATTATTATCTAATTAAATATCAAGATTTTAGATATCAACTTTACAATCTAAATAATAATTAATAACTAAAATTTAAGTAGTTAACTAAATAACAATTTATAAATTATTTATAAAAACAAAAACTAATTTAAATATCAAATTTTTTTTAATCCTTAAAATAATATCTAATTTAGATACTAATTTTGTTAATATAGTCACTATTTATTTTTTGTCTTTAAAATTATTTTTAATTTAATAATTTTTTAGTACCGTCTGTCAAAATATTCGTAACTATATAATTCGATAGCTTGTAAACCGAGTCTTTGTAGTTAAAATCGACTGTAAAGTATACATCTCAGAAGTGATAAACCAAATGCTACAGTAATCAATTCCATTGTATGATGAAAATAGCAGAGCCAACCATAATGAACCACTTATACTAAACGACTCTTCCATTTCTTTTTTCTTTCTTAGCCTTCACTCTCCACACTATTCAACTTTTCTCGGATCAATATTTCTTGTTTCGCATCTGTTTTAGTGGTAGTAAAGATCTTGTTGAAACAAAGTCAAAAGACTGTGAAGAGAGGACATAATGCAACACAAGAATATAACTTAGCTATGCACAAAATTACAGGCCATTTAAATGCATGCATCTGATCTAATACCCCTTGTTCTCTTCTGCAGATTGACCTCTTTGACTAAGGCAAACAATATTACCATGTAAAAAGTTCTAAGAAAATTTCCATGTAAACTAAAGAATACTACTTATCCTATCACTTTTATTTTTACGTGTCAAAATTATCACATGTGGCTTTACTGTAATTTTGGTTTTTCGCAACTCAGCTCAGCCAATGACACAATTGATCCACGTGACTAACCCCATTTAATAGGAGAAGGTTGGTTGTGATAGTGAGATTAAATGCATGTAAGGTTAATTTATGCAAAGAATGAAAACAAGGATACATTCTTGATCAGGGTTGTCAGTAAAATTGGAATGCAGAGCATTCCCAATGCAATCCACGATAGCTGAGGTAGTCATGGATGATTCTATGCATAAAATAGCAGTTATGGCATCTAGCTGAGTCACCTCATTTCTGAACATGAGTCTTGCATGGGCTGTGACATTTAAAGAGTTAAAGCACATAACAAGAGGAATATGTTCACCAGAGAAGTTTCATCCATTACTAGTCATATACCTTGTGCTAGGCGTATCAAACTTTCCAACATGCGGACAGTTGTTCTAGCTACATTGCAAATTTGTAATAAAGGAAAGTGACATAAATAGTTCAAGTATTGTACTCACTTTAAGTAGCAATCGGTTTTTAGGTCAAACCTGCATTATGAGTTGCAGATTTCCTTTGAAGTTGATAATAGCTGGATATAACTATTTCAGCCTCTCTCGTTAGGACTGGTCTGAAATGTTCTTTCACATAGTGTATGTACCTGCAAGGTTCTCTTAAATTTAACAAAATTTGGAAATAAACAAGATCTATCCCGTTTTAAAGCATATTCCGACAGGACAAAATGAACTCAATGAGGATGGAATTTTGCATAGAACTAGGATACAAGAAGATAAATTAAATTTAAATTCTAGATTCCCCATTTGCTGACAGCTTAAATATAATCAAGAGATAAGAGTCTATAACACTGAAGTAAGACAAGCTCAAACATCCTTTTCTTTTCTACGTTTTATGATGTGCAAACAATGTTATTCATGGCCAGTAGCCTCATACCTTACCTCTTGAGTGTAGCAAGTGGCCAGCTATTTACCAGACCTTCATCATCAGTTCTGCTATCCGGTTCTGCCTGCATATAGTTTTCATACAAGTATTATAATCTTAGTCATGGGAACCTATATGCATTATACAGAGACAAAGATTACCTCGGAAAGAATATGAGATGAAACCACTGCATCCCAATCAGGATTTTTTGTATCCAATAGAACAAGGACAATATCGAACCTGCTTAATAAAGGACCGGAGAGTGTTGTATTGACAGACAGAGCTACCTTGTGTTAAGTCAGCAAGTATTGAAATTGAAGCAATAGAAAACTTCTTCAGACATAAGCTAGAAGCAAGAGGAAAGAACTTAATGCCCTTGATTGTACATCAAGGAGTAATGAGGACTGTAGCTTGACATCAATCTCAAATAGTATTAAACTAATATATTGACTTAAGTGATACGTTGATCTGGATCGTACTGCCCCTTGGGATTTGTGGCACCAAATACAGTTGTTCTAGTGCTGAGTGTTGTTACAAGACCAGCCTGAAAAAATCAAGAGAGTAAATCAGTTGCCACATTTCTTTTTACCACGAATCTGCTAGCAGCCAGTTTACTTGTGTTTTAGAGAAAGCTGAATTTCATTCAAAATTTGCATAATGTACTCAAACATTCTACCTTGGCAACACTTATTGTCTGCTGCTCCATGGCTTCATGTATTGTTGCTCTATCATGCTCCCTCATACTGCCAAAATATTATTTAGTTACATATCCAATGCCAGGGCGCTAAATGAAAATACACATTCTGCCAGAATTTCCATTAAATCAGAACTTTCAAGTTTCATGAAAGCTTCTAGTGAACCTTCCCCACCCAACTTAATCAATTAAATGTAGATCTAGTCCAGGTCTTCCAAGTTTCAAACAGAAGAAACTTAGTAGCTAAGTGCAGTTAAAAGTCGAAGTTTACTCCCCATTAAAACAAAGTATGATATCTTATTACAGAAGACTACGAGTTTTGTTGGGCTAATGAAAAATGCGAAAGAAAACTTCGATCGTCAAAGGAACTTCTGAAATGAATGCATCATTGTGCATAGCAATAGACACAAACATCAAATTTTGAATTTAGCGTTCAAAAACCAGAAGAAAATGTTTTATAATTCATACCAAACATAAGTTGCCTGATTAAATATCCAATTTAAACCTCCAAATATGAATATCCAGCTCTTTATTTCAATTTTCGGCTCCAAAATTGGAATAATAATTGACCATATACAACATTTGCCAAAGGACTAAATCTCCAGAAGAAATTTCAAAACCAAAAGCAATTACACAAGAGCTTACCTATCAAATTCATCTATGCAACACAATCCTCCATCAGCCAAAACAAGAGCTCCAGCTTCCAACATCCATTCCCCTAAAGATTCCACAATGCAGCATTACAATTAGTATAACCATGCACCAAGTTATGCAGATCCATGCATGCCAATTTTTTATTCAATTAAATGAGTTATGTGTGAATAAATTAAACTACCCTTGAAATGCTAGATTGTGACTATAACAATCATCTTCACCATTATTGTTGTATACAATACACAATGAAAAGCAGGTTATAAAATTGAAAAAAAAAGACATTTGCATAAACAAAAAGTCCTATATTGACATGTATCAACAACAAAAATCAATTATTAAGAAACCAAGACAACCTAACAATTCTCTCATGTTAAGGATTCAAAAACAATGATTGACAGAATCTAGGACTTCATGGGGTAACTAGAACATGGTTTTAAAATAGCTTTAACAGCAAGTGGCGAATTCAATAGTAGAAACAAATAGGTACAATAAAGTATGAATGAGACTAAAAGAATCTGTCGCTCTTAAAATCTAAGCTTGAAAAACATACCTCCATCCTTCACTGCAGTAACAGTCAATCCTGCACTTGTGCTTCCCAGTCCAGTGGTAATAACAGATCGGTTGCACAATTTTGCAGCAAATTTCAGAAACTGAGATTTTCCAGTACCTGTAACCAAGACAGTATGTCAGTATGTGAGGGAACGTTAGAGTAAAACACTTTTTTCTTTACCTACATTTGATGATAAGAACTGACAGAAAAGTCCACAGTTCCAGAAATAGCAACAGAAATCAACTGCTTACCAGGATCACCAACCAAGAGTAAGTGGGACTCCCCTCTTATCCTAGTTCCAGAAGCATCCACATGTTGCACGCCTCCAATAAGAGTTAATGCAACTGTTTCAGAAGCAAAAGTCATGAGAAGTTTGCAAACAGATATGATAGTTTTTTTTTATCAGCAATGATAGTGAAGTGTTTCACAAAAAAGAAGAATTTCAGTTAAAAGACAGATAAATTATCAAAGGAAAAAATAATTCTCAGTTTGAGAAGAACAAATCCCTCTCATGTTCTTATCCATACTAACAAAGCTAAGAGCCAAAAGTTTTTATCCCAGTCATTCCATGTCATGATATGTATTTGTACTCAAAATAATTGAATGTATCCACCACATTGCGATTTTGTTGCCCCTCTAAGTCATGTCAAGGACTAAGTTCCTTACAAACTCTTTTTTAAAGTCAAGTATTTCCTTTTACAATCTTTATAAGGTTCTTTCGAATGAAATTCAATGGAATTCAAAGAGACCATGGCTTCATCTTTAGGATTTCATTTCCAAGATCAATTGAAAGTTTGATTCTATTTGAAACTATTCATTTTAGGGTTCAATTTAGTTTTAAATTAAAATTTACATAAACTCAATCCCTTCTATAAACGTTCCAATAGGAACCAAGGTATTCATTTGAAGTAAATGTGTCAAGGAATCTCATCATATATAGATTTCTATATTCTTTAATACAAACTAGAAAACATTTGAAACAAAATCCTCAAAAGAAAAAGTATGTCCAGGACAAAAGCTTCTCTCGTTGCAAGTACAGAACCTATATTGAAATGCTACAAATTTCAAGATGAATGTGTAAATAGTCATAAGATTTACCAGCCAACTTGACAGTGAAAAGGCCAAATACTTGGGGGCAAATTCCTCGCAGAATAGCATTCCTCCCTGGATCAGTTTGAAAAGGCATTAGAGTTTTCATCACACGTTATATGCATATATTATAGTATCCCAGAGAACGTGTACAGTCATTAACCAAATTTGGCATAGGAGGAGTCTGGACAGAGTTTGACATAAAATCACAAATATTGGTAGAAAACAAAAGGTTATGAATTTGACTGATACAAGCAAGGTGAGTATCAAAATACAACCTTTTAGAGGTGAATCTTTGAAGTGAGCCCAAAACTGCTTGAATTTCATAACAATATCATCAGAAATATCAATTTCTGACTTCAGTTCATTGACTCTCCTGACAACAATGAGAACAAAAAGAATAAACTTCATATTCTTTCGTTTCTTCCATTGGATCATAGTAGATGACTACAATTTAAAGCGTTAGTTCAATTCCTGAAAGCACTTAATCTGTGCTTTGTTTAATATATTAAAACATATATCGTGTGAAACTTGCTCTCTAATAGACCACCCAAGTGGGTGTGCTTTGCATGAATTGTGTGCTGCTGTGGTTCCTTTACTTCTTGTAGTTCCTTTGTCTTCACTGTTACATTTGTGGTAGTAGCATTCCACCAATTCTCTTAGTTTCAAATAAGGATGGTAATGACATTACATCACAGTGTTTTCCATGGCTAGTGCCCAGCCAGCCTATCAGTGCCAGGTCTATGGAGCATGGTCTGCATGGAAGAATGTAAGGGCCCAATTACAAGGTAAGGGCCATAGGACTGGCATCCAGCATGGAAAGTATGGGATTTAATATTGGATTTACGGCTTTCAACTCTGCCACCATAGTGGCTAGCTTTATGGCTTGGCTCTCAATGGCCTACCTTCTCATATTACAGAAGAATCATGCAGCTAATTTATAGGTAAAGAAACCCAAAAGTTTATGAAACTGCATAATGTTTTCCTTCATGCAAAATCCTAAAACTATTAAGAGAATCGTAAAAATAATACCAATGCAGAGCAAAAATTTAAAACACAGTATTACAAACAAATCTTGTAGAGTTACATAAGAAGACAAAGGAACAGATTTTCCAATATAAGAGTAAAAATCATCATATATGCAGTCATTCCTATTTAGCTTTGCCATAGTTGGGAAGAAAAATGCAGGTTGGAACATATTCAAAAGGCAAGAATACTATTACCTCTAAGACTGCTCCGAACAATAATATAAAGACTGTATAAACTATCTGGATTTGAACCCATGACCAACCGATCACCCAAGTGAAACTTTACCTTTGCGCCAGGGCTCACCCTACTGACTATTTATGCTACAAAATTTGTATGTTATACACATCATTTTCCTTTCATCATTTATTTTAAAGAATCTTTATTAGTTCCGTTGATACCTAGCATTTCACATTAAATTAATGTTGTAAGGAACTTCAGATTAGTCGCCAAATAAATTGGATTCAGAATTAGGAAAACAAATAACATTGAGCAGAAGTTCTAACATGAAACTTGCTTTCTCCTGTTAATAACTCATTCTAGTAAAAACAAGGCCAAATTGTAAAAGTAGCCAAATAGAGTAAAGAGGATCAGTGTTTTAATGATTAATTTGTCAGTGACGCGAGACCAGACTAGCTTACTTCAACACTGCACTTTAGGATAGTACTTCAAATCCCCTTTAAATCAGGCTAAAATGTAATTTAATAATGAAAAATGAGGTTAACGAGGATTGATTTATACACCACGTGATTGAGGGGACTTCAAGTTTAATACCATGCCAGGAACCCATTCAGCCCAAGAGCAAAATATATCAGCTGGAGGTGCATGAAGAGTTTTGTATTAACATCCTGGGATTGGGGAGTGATGGTAATGGAAAGTGGTTCAAATCATCATAAGCAGTAAATTGAATGCTGGAAAGAATAACCCCTACTTGAACGGGAGATTCATATCAAGGCATTGCACAATTAAAGAACTAACAATTGAATAAATTGAAAAGAGAATGAATAGGAGAACGTTGTCAGAATAGGTAGGCATTCAACATTAGGTATCATTAGATGGTTATTATATTATAGGGGAATGGGAAAAGTTTCTTTGTGCATAAATAAATATATTTTTCATCTGATAAACTTTTATGGCCAATGTCAAACATGAGGATGCTTTATTTTTATTTTTCTAATTTTAAGGTAAACATGGTGAGAACTTCTTTTGCACCTTACATTGTTGGCAATTAATACAGGATCAAGGTCACAACGCACATCCTTCAACTCTGGAGCCCATTTTGCTGTTAAGACACCAGTGACAATCACATCGTCTGCAAGCAAAAAAGAATCAATCCACCATAATCAAACATCAAATATTGCATTTATGAATTCATTATAATATGCCCCTCATTCCTTTGGCAATATACATGCTATAATGGTCGGAACTAGAGGTGTAAATGAACCAAACTATTTGTGAACTATCAGGACTAGACCTGTTAATTACTCGTTCAATGTCATTTGCGAAGTTAAATACACAAACCCGAATTTTCAATTAGACTTTATTATATGAGTTGAGTTCAAGCTTCAAAAGCTTAACATTATGGGCTCACGAGTACCTCATATATATGTATATCTATATATCTATATAGATATATATAAGTTTAGAATGGAAAGTATTGTAGTTTACGTTCTATTGAGATGTTAGTACCCTTTTCCAAAGTTCAGGTTCTATTAGTTAATATTGAATTACATTTGTGCAAAAATCTAGCTTCTTTTTTAATATGAATAATTTTTCTGAGAAAAAAGTTCATGTATATTTTTATTAGTAGATTAGTATTAAAAAGAATGAGATGATATATTGACAAAGTTGACAAATAATTTGAGAAAATTTTCATAAAAACAAAATTAGTTAAGTTATAAACGTGCTAAAGAAGTCAAGCTCAGGTTTAATATTTTTTTAACAAGTCAAACTCAAGCTTGAGCCAATAATTTTTTCACAAGCCAAATTCAAGCTTCAAGAGCTCGGCTTGTTTACACCCTTAGCCGAGACAAAGGAGTATGATGCTGCATGCTTGAAATCAATTCCGAAAGCTCTCAATTCAGATAGCAGCCTACAAATTGCCTAACAATCTTTTCATGGTAACTGTATTATATTGTTAAATAGAGACAGTTAATTTTATTATTTATATGAAAGGTTACTATGAGTATTTTCTTAATTTAATTCTTTTTGGATGAAAAAGTAGTGCTTATACAATATAGTGCTGGGTCAGGACTAACAGGTCATCTTATTTCTTCCTTCAACATCATTATAAAGCATACGCTCTTACCAATTACTTAAAGAGAGAATTGAAATTGCACATTATATTTTTTTTATTTACAGCAATAGGTACAAGTATGTAAACTCATGAATAAATAATTCTTAACCTAGGGATTTAGGCTACAAATCAATCGTAATAATCATATGCCCATACAAATCTGTACGAAGACCAATCCAAATTATAATGAATAAGGAAATATTATATGCATAACTACATGCTACAACACACATAATCTAATTTTAATAGAAATGCTTTATTTTCAGTTTCTGATAGTTACCAGAAATTTGTCAATATTCTCTTCCAATACCCCAGCCTTTGCATATTCAGACCATCAAATTGTCAGGAAACTAATGCAATTAAAATTACATTTTCTACTGAAAAGCCCATGTCTAAAACAAATGACCCAATACTGCATGGCTTTAAAATAAATATACACATAACAAGGTTTCCTGATTATTTCAGAAACAGTCAAGATGTAACAAGAGAAACAAATAGAGAAAATAAAAAGTAGGCACAAAATTAATATGGTTTAACCTGCATTGTACTATAGACTACCTTCCATGGACAAAACAGAGATAAAATGTATCATTTTCGATGAAGATTATAAAGAGTGGCCACTCAACATCAAAATTTAATTCCAATTCTAAATGCACTCAAATATGCTCATAGTCATTAAGAATCAGTAAGCACAAACAGTAATTCAGGTCAGGTAGAGCCAAGCTCAAAATGAAATGCAAGCCATTTATAACACAACTAAGAGTTTTTCACATCTTAACAACTTATCTCAAGTAAGGCCAACATGACGAGAGAAATTATAATCGATTTGTATAAAGAAATCCAAAAATGCATGATTCATAATTTCTGGGAAAAAAAAAACCATAGTTCAAGGACTAGATTTCTTATATCAAATATTGGTGAATGAAAAATAGAGCTTTCACACATTATACTGAAACCTGCTCATAATTTTCACCGCTAATAACCCCAATACCAGGTCATATGTTAAAAAAGTAATGTGTATGGGATACAATAGTTTTCAGAATTTGAAGTGAATACCTCCAGCTTTAACAACATCAACGAGGTCGTCCTTTAAGATGACAAGAATTGAACGAGGAATTGCCCCAACACCTAGCACCTGTGTACTTTCTTGAATTTTTATCTCCTGATAATCATTGCATACTATAGTATTCTCTACATACTGGAATTTCGTGCCTGCACAGGGCTTGGAATTCTGCTGTTATAAACACCAAATAACAAACATAACCAAAGGGAAAAAGATAGTCTGCCAATTTAAAAGTATGCTAATATCAGATTTACAGAAAAAACAAACCATAAGTCAAAAGAATAGAAGTTCAAAAATCAATTTTAAGCTTTCAAGAAATTTTATGAATTGAGAAATTTGACCTATGATTCCTCAACTTGTTTCAAGAAAATTCACATGGCACAAGAAAATTCTAATCTGGCACTTTGCTTATCTTATATTTTAATATATGATAGCATATCCTATTATGTATTAATTTTTGGGTTATGAAATGGGAACAGATATCCAAGTATTGTAAGGAAAATGTAGAACTTATAACTCAGATGCAGAACATACCTTAATTGGGCAAATTGAAGGTAATGATATGGAGTTTCTAGCTTCCACCAAAGGATGAACTGGGAAACTGCACACAACTTAGTTAACTGGTGTGGGAAAGATATTGAGAGGTACATGGACATAAAACAGATATCTTTACCCCCCCTCCCCCACTAGACCAACCCTAGTGAGTTCGTGAATGTACACAAGTGAATTCATGCACATGCGCACACACATACCAAGAGAATTTAATTACAACCTGTTTGGCATCTTGACAAGTTTAAAACTTACCTAGGTAAAAATAGAGACTTCTACTGTCCTGGTAGGAGTTTAACAATCGATTCATTAAGTGTTTTGAGAAATCAAAAACAAACTTATGGAAATTTGTGTCTCAGGCAAAATAGGAAACCAGTGGTTTCAATGCATTCTGAAAACTCGTTTGAAAAGCTCCCCGCCAACAAGAGAAAGGGCTTGAGTGATGCACAGCCAAAGTGGGAAGCAAGGGTTTCCACCCCGACACTAATAACTTACAATGACAGACAGAGAGCTAAGGTTTTATGAAACATGGTGAATGTGAGGGAATTGGAATTGAGTATTTTTTTTTATCAGAATTGGAATTGAGTATGTCTGGAATAAATTGTTAAAGAAAATAGTGCAGCAAAATCTGTATTAGTAGAACATCGCAATTGTTAATATTACTAGTATAGATGATATTTCAAACATTCTGACAAAGAGGGATTAACCATGATATCCTAGTCATACAAATTATGAAGAAGGACAACAAAATTGAAGTAGGAGACACCTGTTTTTGCATTTTTGACACATGTACGTCCTCTCCCCTTCATGCATTTTGATTGCTCCAGACCTGGTCACTATCCCTTTCAGAGTGAGAAGAATTCCATGGTGCTGCACGCGGACACGTCCTATGCTTGGAAAAGTTTCTGATTCCGTCAAACAAAATAACATGCACACACGAATCAATCAACATTTGAGCAGAGGATTCATAAGGGGTGTTGAAACAAACAAGTAGAGGGCAAAAACAGACCAGGGAATTCAAGGGCTGAGCCACTGGTATAGATACGAACATGAATGGACTTTTTCTCCACCCCTTTCTTACCCTCCGCCAATACAATTTGCTAACACGACCCACAACACAAATAGAAGTCAAGATTCCACCTTTACTCTTCCAAATCAAAATAAACAAAAAAAAGAGAGAATTACCTGTGCCCAAATGGCAGCCGCGTCGAATACTCGCAAATAGGTATTGGGTTGAGCAAAGAGGACACTAGCAACGCGAGGTTCCTCATCAAACAATTCTGCAAAACTGAATAAGAAAAAGAGGGTTGGTTGATTTTGCAGTAAGAAAATAAATGAAAAGGTACAAATGCATAACGAAAATCATAATACTCGACGAAAAGAGGGAAGTGAAGGTCGGAATCGGGAGAAGAAACAATGGATTGAAGCTGATCAGAATGGTGGCGTACGAGAAAGAAGGCCATTGGCTTCTTGAAGTCATCTGGATCAGGGATGTTCTTCTCCATGCTTCTCTGCTCTGCACACTCTCACTCCTTTTGGCGGGAAAACAACTTGCGCGCCACGTTTTTTCTTCTGTGACATGTAACAAACTCTCTGTTCATGTTGCTTAAACCATAAATGTGTATAATATTTATCAGAACATTTCCATATATCATTAATTCCTTTAAATATTACAAGAAATTGTTATTTTTCGATTATACTTTAATTCTTATATTTTTTTATTTTTTACTTCAGTCTTCCATTCTTTTTATGCACTGTTTTTTTTTTTTTCATTTCATCTCTCTAATCATAGCCGTTTCGTTTGACAAAGTAAAAATAATAGAAAAACACGTAGCCGGGAGACAAAGAAAATAAAAAGTTATTGAAATTAAGTTTGTTTGGCAAAGAAAAAAATCAATTGCTTCACCCAACAAAAATTCATAAATAAAAATATCTGGAAGTGATTTTTATGTATTATGGATTTCAAAATCTAGAAGATTATTTTCATATTTCATTTAAGGTTTCTGATTGCCATATCCAGAATAGTGTCTATAAATGATGTTGATGATTGAAATTTGAAACTCATTTATATTTGCTTACGGATTTTGACATCTGAAATGTCATCTATGCTGTCCAGATAAGATTCCGAATGGTGAAATACGAGAGTGACATATTAGTTATGGATTTATATATCTGAAACTTTGTAATTTGACTTAGGGATATAAATATTTAGAAGACAAAAATTTTAAATCATTAAAGACAAATGGATATTTTGCGTCAGTATGTTGGGTACAACTTTGAATTGACATGGTGCAGGAAGAATCAACCTTAACAAAATTGAACAAAAAAAATCTCTATGTTTTCTTTTCATTCTCTATTTCCCCATTTTTTTACTTTTTCTCTAATAATTTTTTTTGTGTGATAATTGACTTTTTTACTCTTATACCTATGATACATGGTTCTCGCAAGATATAATTGATTTAATCTTTATGTCTATAAATTCAATTTTCTGTAAGAGAATAGATTTTTATGGTTGGGAATTATAACTATGCGTGTCTTAGGAGTAATAATCTTATTATCTTTAATCTAATAATTTTTTCTTCTAGGTATTATGATTTGTCTCAAACTAAACCTAAATATACATTTTCATATTTCGAGACATTTATGAACAAAACAAATGAAGATTGTGTGGAATTAAATTGCAAATGACTAATTCCTTTATTGTGGAAAACAAAAATTAAATTATAACTTTAATAATTAAAGACACAAACAGTATGCAATTTTTTTTTATATGGAACCACCAACATTATCAGTACGTGTTTCGCGGAATCACTTGTTAAACGATTCGAAAACAACCTGTCGTCGTATCATGTATCCTTAAAATGTATAATAACTAGCAAAATCAAGTGCTAGCAAGAAACCATTCATTATAAACTATCAGCAAATCAGCTTTAAAGAACACTTAAATTTAACTGCATATTTTCTCAAATATGTTTACATTCAAATTTGATACAAGATCTTATCATTTCTTCAACAAGATGCCTAACAAGTACATTTTGAATCTCTCCCAAATTTCATTTACATTTTTGTGTCCCTCATTAGTCAACTACATTTGAATTCTGAAGTAAAATGGCCAAACTCGTGTAAGTGTTGGATCGTCATGATCGAAACACGAAATCACAGCATTATGACGGGCCTGTGAAATATCATTATCTGCTTCTGTTGAATGGATGTCGCGATTGAAAATCATTAAGGTTCGGTGAAAAGATACTGAAGCAAGGGTGCAACAACTGCTATGCTTAAACTGTTCCCTAACAAGGCATACCTATAAAAGAAAAAATATTAGTAGTATAATAAAACACAAGCAATAAATACACGAAAGCATATAACTCAGGAATCTGACCAATTAATCATGTAAACCAGAGTATTCGGAATTGATAAGAAGTCCACAACTAAACACCACTAACAGTTAAAATAAGGGATTCATCCGTAGGAATGCAAAAATATTATTCAATCCAATAAAATGCGATACCTTTGCCTGAGACTAATGCGCTCTGGAAACTCAAATTCTTCAGGAAAGGAGTGTAGGTTGGCAACCTATGTATATGATGACAAATACCATATAGATTAGTAATATGCACTGAAATCAAGACGAAAACTTCAGACACTGAAACACATACATTCACATGCAAGCATTCTTGCAAACATAGAACATTGACTCAAAATAATTTGACATTCTTGAGAATAAAGAAAGTCCACCAACCTCTCTCGGGGTAAAATATCTGAGGCATTGCTCCTTCAGTGAATTTTTGTCCCTCTTCATCGGCTGCACATTTAAATGTTGAGTTGGGGAGGAAAGCAAAGAGTGAAATAAAGGTCAAGGGAATTGCTATTAAATAGTTACCCAATCCCCCCCTCCCCAAACAAAAAAAAAAGTTTGGTTTGCTAAGTTTATTTTCTCAATTGTTCCAAAATCAATTATAAGAAAATAGCTTTATAGACTTTATCAGGATAATATAGTTTTCTAGAAAAGAAAAAATATCGAAATTAAATGGTGATTGAAAAGGTTAATGTCAAGAAACATATTCTTTAGAATCATAGTCTAGAAATATTATATTATATTATATCTCAATTATGATAAAAAAAAACTAACGGGATATTCTATGTTAATGAGCAAGAAACTATCAACAACCACCAGGTAGTCATTCCAAGTTTTGTCATCAATTTAGCAACAGAGAGCAGATACCAAACATATGATGAAACGATGACTACAGAGGGGAGAGAAAAACATATGAGAGACTCAATAACAAACAAATTGTAGTGTTATGTAAATATATTAAGCAATATGACGAAGAAAGACTTGCACTAAATAGAATTCCTACCTGGACAGTTGCCAAAAGGGATCCAGTTCCCTTCACGTATCTGTAATAACTTTTTGTAAAACAGCAGCAGCGCTTTGAATCAGGATAGACAACATCTAAGCTCTTTTAAGGAATGGAGATGGGAAATATACAGTGGTCATATTATAACATGGTTTGAATATGATGTAACCAATTACTAAGGCAAGGATACCCATAGCACTTCCCCACCGTTCTATCAAGCTTGGGTGAACATAATACTGGTCCAAAGATTCATATTCATGACCATTAGTTTTTCCCGAAGTTCTAGGAGTATCATTAGACAAGCCAGTCATTAAAGCCGCAGATTCAACAGCTATATCATGGTTAGGATTCTTCAATTCAAGAAATTTCTCAATAGATTGACATGACTGCAACAACTTATGTCTGTCCTCTTTTGATGAATCATCTTCATCCACCACTGTATCAAATTGCTCAAATAATGGCCCTGGAGACTGAATCAGCTGGCGGTTTAAACATTCATTTACAAAAGATGAAGTTTTCCTCTTAGCCTGAAAAAATTATACACATAAAGTCAACAGTTACAAACATATTTACATTACAGGTTTACAATTCAACTAGCAAGAATCCTAATTGATGATATTAGTATTATAACTACATCTGTTTTTGTCCCAACATCTTTGGAATGTAATTTTCAAATCGAGTGATTAACAAGAATTTTAGAGAGAATAAAGTGCAATGGAAACACCAGCAACATCAACAGCACTATTACTTAATATAATTACCTTTACTAGAAATCTTACTCCAACCATCTCTTGAAGTTATTCAAGCCAATAAAAGACTGTGCAAAAGCTTTTTAACCAATGTTAATCTATATTTTATATTAGCACTCAGCTATAAATTAATATTATCTGAATAAACACCCAAATATAAATGGTTATGAAGAAAAATCTATCAGACAACTTTATAATTAATTAAGTATCTTATTTTCTCTGTTTTTCAAATTGTAGCTCTAAAACAACATACCAAAACAGGAAGCATTTTCTCAGAGGTAGTAGAAATAATTTCAAAATATAGTATTGGTTAAACATTTCAGAATAATAGATCCAGTATTAGAATGACTTCTGCTCTGCTGAGGACCCAGTGTTCGTTATTTCGTTTGTAAAAAACATGTTATTGTAATTTGATGTTGATGACACATACACCACTACGTCATAGAGGTCCATACTCCAAGTAATTCAAACAATAGTATTAGATATTTGGATGACAAACTTAAATACAAAAGGTGAACACAGCTTAAGTCAACAAGAAGAAGGCTTCCTAAGAAATGCTCTGAATAGCTCTCTTAAAGGCCCCAACAAAATTTGATTTCATTCCAGATAAAGCAGAGGACATGAAACTAGAATTTCAATTTTAAAATAATTAAGAAAAGTAATCACGTTTGCATAAAATTATAGTTATAATGATCATAATCCAAAACATATTGCCTATTTCCAGATGATTCCTCGATATTAACAAAATACATCCCAAAAGACTATGGCAAGAATCAAGAAGACTACCAGACAAAAGTACCGAGGCCTCGAATATGGGATTCCAAATTGTAAAGGGGTCAGAATGAACTCCTGTGTGATAAAATCAGTCTTTTCCAATATTTCCACCAGTTTTGCATGTGTATCAGAAGTCTGTAACAAAGGAAAAAACAGGAAAAAAATTAATAGAAGAAATATTTAATGAAATTAATTTGGAGTCTGGGCTAATAACTGAGTTTAATCAAACAAGACAAACCTCAAATCCAACAACATTTTCCACAAATAACATACTTGGAGGCTTCGATAGAAATGGCAAGAGCTCAAGAATCTGGAGAAAAGAAAATGCTCGGGCATCACCAGTGTCCTTCTGAAGGCCTAGCAGATGATTATTGAGTAACTCTTTGCCAAACAAAGAAAAAAAAAGGTAAGCCATAATATGAGAAGAAGAAAAACTCACCTTGTCGTGTATAAGGTTGGCAAGGAGGAGAAAGAAGCCATGCATCGGCACCATACTTGTCCAGATCAGCAGCAGTCAGACATTGAATATTTCCCTAAATAAACAAACACAAGTTAATCGTGGTAGGCCTGATCATTTCATATTTTTTGTTTGTCTGGGACATCATGTAAAGTCCACAATCATCTAGTTTGACAATTATGGCAAAGCCAAACTCCAAAAAGAACCTAGATTTTTTTTGGCGAACAATGGCGGCAACAAGGTTTCAACCCAGGATCTTGTACAAACTATTCAAACTTCTCACCAGTATAAAGACCCTAGTGACTTAAAAAGAAACCTGAGTGACAAGATGTAATGAAAAAAGGATTTGTTTAAGCTTATCTTATCAACTTAGAGTTTGAGTAAAACCAATTTATTCTGAAAGAATTTAAACTTTCACAGAAAGCATAAAAAATCGATACAACTAGTACAAGTAATAAAGCAAAAAAACTAAAAGCATTAATAAGCAAGAAACTTCAAATCAACAATTTCATTTCAAAAAAGCAACAAAGCAAACCTGAAAAGGACGATGACCAAAATTATGTTGGTAAACGTCATTGGCTGTGTCGTTAATTTCAAATGCTTCCACCACTTCGGCATTCACCTGGGCCTTCATCAGCGAGTACCTCTAAACAAACACTAAGATCATTAGCACATGAAATTGAGGCAAAAAGAATTGGTTCCGTAGATGAAGTGCAAACCATGCCGCCGATTCCACTGTAAAACTCCAACACTCTCCGGCAACCGTGTGACTCGGACGCCTTCGCCATTCCGATGAAACACGCTTTTTACCAAACAAAAATTCGAATGTATCACTGACCAATAACCTAGGGTTCTCACAAGTTTTCATAAACAAGTAAACCATTAAGGAAGGATGCGCAAATTTTAAAAATTTTATACACACTAGCAAAATCACATGGATTTCTAGGTATATATTCGCACTTTAATTATATTAAAAAATATATATAATTTTTTTTTATTTGATATTTTTATTGGTAATAAATAAATTATAGAAAAATTAATACAATTATATATGTATATATAGTTTTATAAAATAGTATTTAAAAAATTATGTAATCATTAAAAAATAAAAAGTATTTAGTTATTTTAAAATAAAAAAGTTATTAAATTCTTTAACATATAAGATTAAATGTTTTTTGTACACTGAAATTTCAACTTTAAATTTCTTATGTTGTAAGAAATTATTATATTATATTTATAATAATTTTAGTAAGAAAAATATTATAATAAGAATTCATTCCATTAATTTTTTACTACAGTTAATTAGTAAACATAAAGTTTATATTATGACAAAAATTGATTTTACAGTATATATATATATATATATATATGGATTTAAACATATTTAATCTTAATAGATAAATTATGGGTAAACATAGTTTTAAGTTTAATTACTTTTTTAAAGTTGTGTTTTGTGTTTTAGATTTAAAGATTTATACATATCTTACTACTTACTGTGAAAAATAAATCCAATAACAATTAAAAAAATTTACTTAATTTTTGCTTAAACAAAAATATTCTTTTAAACAAAAATGAACTCAAAAACAAAATAAATTTTACTATTGCAATCTAACTTTAACAAATACATTTCTTTTGCTTCAGATAAAAATATATCGTTTGACCGAAATTAGTTCACATTATTTAGATGTTTTAAAAATATAATTATTAGTTAAGTATTTTAAAAGAAGTTCACATTTTTTTTCTTAATTTTAGTACAATCTTGCTGCAGAGTACATTTATGCTCCTATATGAAAAAAACAAATAGCCCAAATTTGATATAAAATTCGGATTTAGGTATATTTATTTAGTTTTGTATCTGGAAGTAGCAATTAACCTAAATAGATAAACAATTAAAGAATATAAATCCTTTAAAGTGCAAGTAAAATTTGTTATTGACCTCATAATTCACAATGAGATAGAATTTTGAGATGTTTAACAGAAGATTTACTTTTATTCAGAATCTGAGTTTAAAAAATATGTTCCCGCAAAAAGTTGGCAAATTTTGGCCAAGTTTCCATAAAAACATTTTCTTTGAGAATATACTTTTTTTTATTTGAATAAATTTCCCTTAATAAAGAAATATAATACTGATATTTATTAATCGGTTAACAATTAAAGATATTAGAACCGTCACTGAATATTTGAAATATGATGTTATGATTTAAAAGAATTTATTTATTATTGTAAATTTAGAAAATTATGGTATATCAAAAAATGTTATTCTTATTCTTATAAAATAAAAAGGTTGTCTTGTCTTAGGCCCAAGTAGTTTAACCCAAGACTCTCACAATCGTTCTGACACTCTCTCAGGTTCAAGGGAGAGGGGCAAGCAAAGCACAGGGAGGGTTGCAAGAATTCCTCTTTTGCGGAGCCATGGAAAACGACGACGTTGACATGCACGCCGACGCTAATGAAGTACAAATGCTTTCTTTTCTTTCTCTTTTTTCTTAATTTTCTTTTCAATTCTCTGCATTCGCCTAATTTCTTTGGATCAAACTTGTCTGGTGCTGCCGCCGTTCAATCTTAAACCCTAATTTGTTCGTTCCCCAATGTCAAATCATTTGGGTTTAGGAATTGGATGACATGAAGAAGCGTTTGAAAGAGATGGAGGATGAAGCCGCTGCTTTGCGAGAGATGCAGGCCAAGGTCGAGAAGGAAATGGGATCTGTGCAAGGTGCCTTCTTTTTCTGTCTTCTTTTTTCTCTCTCCAAAAGATGTATATTTGAAACCACTTTTTTTCTTTTAGTTTGGAAAATTACATTTTGGGAAGAAAATGCTATAGTGTGCAGTGAGTTGGATATATTCAAAATTGAAAGTAGTTTATTTGTTTTCTTTTTTCTGTGTAGGATTCTACGACGAGTCTTCACTTTTTCGCTTGAAAATCTTTTGTGATTGAAATGTTTGTTATAAATGTTCATATTAGTAGACTAGTTTTAGGTTCTTGGCCGGTGGTAATGGGAAACTCATTCTAACTTGTTTGGTTATAAATCATAAACTATATACATATCCTTCTACCCTTTCGAGATCAATATTTGAAATCCTGAATAGCTGTATGTAATGGCCTGCAGCAGGATAGCAGATAAGGGATAACACCACAATTTCGAATTTTTTTATGTAGTCTATACTTTATATGATATATATTACAGATACATATAAATTCTCACAAACGATAAGAATTTCTAAAATTTAATGACCGTTCCTAATTAACAATAAGAAGTTATAGATGTCCTAAGCTATGCTGCTTAGGCCACTACACTAAGGTGCTCTGCCACAGCAGCACCTGTAGCCGCCAGGGGCCTCTTGCCGCTATAGCTGTGCTAGCACACTGGTAATTTTGTTAACTTCTGTTTGAAAATTCGGAAGGAAGAACTTTTTCATTAATGCTTGAGTTACAAATTTTAGTTCTGTTATTTTTTCCCTCATGTTTTTCTTTATATTGTTTTTTCCTTGATCTTTTGCATGCCACTGTTTTTTTAATGCCTAACATATATTATTACAATGTTTGTTGGACTCCAATCTCAGTTGTTAATTATTTTCTCCAAAAATAGATCCTGCAACTGCTTCTGCCAGTCAGGCCAATAGAGAGGAAGTAGATTCTCGATCAGTCTTTGTAGGCAATGTGAGCTCTCTCTTACCTTGTTTGTATGAGAACATGTTATTGTGCTTGATTGTCTTTCACCATCTGTCATCGTTCATGATATGGGTTAAGGGCGTGTATTGTTTGATTCATTTATGACCCAAAGTGTTTTGGTCAATAAATATGTCGGGCTTCATCATATTATATCCTTTAAAGTTTTGATGATGAATGTGCTTTCTACTGTTTTGAAATTTTAGTATATTTCCAAGCAGTGACATCCTGCTTTGACATAATATTTTGACTACAATCGCAGGTCACGCTTCCACCTACAAGTTTTCTGGTTTTGTATTGCAGCAGTTGAAAGTATATGTTAGATTATATAGTTGGAGGGTAAAAATGTTAGAAATGTATGTAATTGAAAAAAAAAGGAGTGGAAAAACAAAATATACAACACAAAAGAAACATTGAGGAATAAAGGAGATGACAAGAGTGTTAAAGAAGTATTTGTTGAGGGAAGTGATTTTCGTGGTTTTGTGAATTTGCATATCTTTCTTATGGGAGGAAGAAAGGCAAGAAACAAAGAATAAAAAAAAAATAGAATATGAAGTCATCAAAGGTGAAAAGAAAAAATCTTCAACTAGGACTTTTTTTTTATCAGTGTACAGTCAAGTGTTTGCAATGGGATTGACAGGAAATCAATTAAGGGTAGATTGGAGATCAAGAATCTGGACTCCTACTGGTGAGGACATACTTTATGGGTACAATACTATGCATGCATATCTGTCATTTGGTCGAACATTCAAAGGAAACTTTCTGTGGTGCTAGTTCATGTAATATGTTTTCTTTATCATGGTGAGGCACTGTTGTCATTTCCTTTTTTCTACTTTGGGATCTAAGGAATTTCTTTTAGACTATTGGCATTTTGGTTCTCTGATATACTTCACACCACAAAAACTAAAGGAAACTGGAAAATAAAACAGTGATCAAGAAGGAAGGTGGTGCACTCAGTGAGTGGGGTTTTCAAAATCCTAGGTCCTCTCTTCGGAAGGGAGGTAGAAATGCACAATTGTATTGTTTTAATATATGTAAAATATATATAAATCAAATAGGGAATAATAAAATTTCACTCACAATAGCAGTTAAGTATCTTGTAATTCAAAATGCATAATAGATTTGACTAAGGTGATTACAAGATTTTTTTTTTAAAAACAGATACTTTATGATGACATTTTTAATGAGAAAAATATGAAATTAAGTGGAACAAGCAGGGAATGCAAAGGCGTCCCCTGCAGACCAGCAAAGCAATGAAACTTTGCATATCACTAACAAACTACCAACAAATCAGCTAATAATGGGGGCCGAGGACAGAAGCCAGCCCAGATATAATTCACTCAGAAACAGAGGCTTCCGAATCACACAAGGCGGCACATCCCAGCAGCCATCTAGTTGCTCAAGATTGCAGCAGAGCTTCGAATTGCACCGCTAGCAGCAGCAGCAATGGTTTGAAGAACCCACTGAATAATATTTTCTGGATTTACAAAATTCCACTTCCTAGTTTTTTTTTTTTCCGTTTGTCTGCTGGCACCTTATTCTGTGACCTTCCTTGCATTTTAGACTACATGAACCAGGCAAAATATTTTTACATCCCTGAAACTTTCCAGCTTGCTAAAACAGCCATGTTTCAGATATAACATATGGTGGCTATGAGATTATTTTGATTTTTGTTTCTTCCTCAATCTTAAAAGGGCTAGGTAAAGCAATTAATTTAATAGGGGAAGACTTGAAATCTACTGTTTGTTGTGTGTGAACCATCTTTCTTTTACTGGTTGACATTCACTGACTTGCTCAAAGCCCAAAATTTATTCCATTAGCATTTGTGATGACAATGCTTGCAAACCATGTATTGGTTTAGTTGTTTGCATTTTGCCTAGTTGTAGTTCTTTTTTACTTCATGAGACTAAGTTTGGAGGTTATATTACAATATCTGGGATGTGTTAACACTTTTAGTAAAGCAAACATAATTTGCTTTCAGCCTATGGAGATTGCAAACATGGAAATAAACAGAGGTTAATTGTTCTGCCAGAGAAGGTTGATGTTCATCATTTTGGCCCTGAGCCAGTGATTTGATAGCTGTCACAGAACAGTTCTATTGAATGTATGTTATTATATCTATTATATCTATTTCAGATGGTTTTGTTAACAGGCTGGTTGAATCTTCAAAAATGTATTTCTTTCATTAAATGTTGTGTTGATATTTAGTGACGCTAATTATATCTGGTTGAGTAGTAGACTAGAAACTGGTAAGTATCATCTTTTAATCTCAATTTGGTGTTAACAGATACTTGAAAACATGTCATGTGGTGAATGTTTTGGCTTTACTTGTTATTTTTACTCTTATAATGTCTCATGGGTTTGATATTCTCAACAGGTGGACTATTCGTGCACTCCTGAAGAAGTGCAACAGCATTTTCAGTCTTGTGGAACAGTAAACAGAGTCACCATTCGAACTGATAAGTTTGGCCAACCCAAGGGTTATGCTTATGTTGAGTTCCTTGAGGTGGAAGCTGTTCAAGAGGCACTTTCGCTAAATGAATCTGAACTTCATGGGCGCCAATTAAAGGTTAGAGAGCTAGAGGCTATTGCTGTTGAATAATAGACTGCTTCCCCTTTCTAACCATCTCTGCTTATTTGAGCGTTTGTCAGGTGACAGCTAAAAGGACCAATGTACCAGGGATGAAACAGTATCGGTCCCGCCAGTCAAATCCTTATGCTGGAGGCTTTCGAGGCAGAACCCCTTATGCACCTCCCTTTATCTATTCTCCATATGGACATGGGTACATTACAATCTATCATCCCTTTCAAATCTTTTTATCCTGTAACAGGCTAATTAATAGCATCTGTTTGTGAATTGCAGAAAGGTCCCAAGGTTCCGAATGGCAATGCGCTACAGCCCCTACTATTAACTGGCCAACTCGGGTAGGATGATGGACTGAATGACGTCGTTCTTCCCCTATGTAGTGTCATGGTCGGAGTTTTGGCCATTGAACATGAGGGAGGAAAATCCAACCAGTTCTGTGAGGATTAAGCGTTTACTTATCAGCCAATTGTGGTGTTTGCACCTGCTTTGCTTTGGTATTGTTACATTATATTGAATTTTAGTTCTTGTAAAAGTATCCTTCGCAAGTGTGATTAATACATGGGTTTTGGGTGTCATCTAATTTTCTCATTCTTGCTCTTTGTAATATTGCTCGCTCACTTTTTCATGAACATCGTAACTGTGAGTGCTATTTCTGTTAATATATGGTATATTTTCTTTCTCTGTACGAAGTTTCATACATATAGCTTACTTAATCTCCTACTTTGGGAAACTATGACAGTCTGCATATATTATAAAACAATCCCACAAACTCACGTCAAATCCCTCTACTCTCAAGTTGGTTGGTGCATACATGTCTCTTTCATGCCCGTCTTTCTGAGTGAGTTGTGAAGATCTCTATCAGCCACAACTTTTGTAAGTATATCTCCCAATTGGTCTCCAATTTTGACAGAAAATGCACTTTCTTCGCCTCGAGTTTTTCTCTGATGTAGTGATGGTCCACTTCATGTTTTGGTCGAACATCTTGAACTTGATTTTGACCAATAGAGATGGCTGCATTACTGTCACGAAATAAGTTCATTGCAGATGTAGGTGAAAAAGAATTTTTTGTAAGCAACTTCTTTAACTAGAGAAGCTAACAGTCCTTTTAGTCATACCTCAAAATTTAACTTCTGTATTAGATAGATAATACAACTACCTTATGCCTCTTTACTCCTCTATGCATACTAGATTTCCTCCAACAAAGATAATATAGCTAGACGTAGTTGTCCTGTCAATAATACTTTTTGTCCACTCTGCATTAGTACAACCTTCAATAACCAAATGATTATTCTTAGAAAACACTAGTGTTTTAGATATCGAATTATTCAAATTGCTGCGTTCATGTGATCTTCACTTTGGCAATGCATAATTTTGACTATCATACTTGCTCTCCATCAGTGGGTTTTGATCTGGGTATTCTCCCAAATGATGGTTTTCAACTATGGGAGTGTTAGTTGGCTTAGAATCAAGCATTGCTCATTTCTAAAAATATGCCTTTCTTTGATCTAATCACCAGTGTCAAGAAGATACTTTATCACTCTCAAACTTTTTTTTTTCTCAACTTCAACCACAAATGGTTTTGAAGTCTAGATTGTTTTTGTCATTCATGTTTATTATCATATAATCAATGTAAATTATCATGATCTTACTATTTGGATGTTTAATCAAAATTAAAGGATGACTTAGCTTGAAGCCAAATTTTTAAATTACTATACTGAACCACCCAGATTATGCACGGTGTGATGACTTCAAGTCTATATATAGAACAACACAGTAAAATATGACCGTTAAAATGGAGTAGGAAAAATAACTCTTTTATTCTTAATTAATTCTAGCTTCTAATAAAGGAGATTCTTTATTCATACATGTTATAAGTATAATTAATATTAATTAATTTTCTTAATTACTGATAAAATTATTTAATTTTACTTATATTTAAATATAGAGCATAATTTAAAATCAAAACAGTGATAAATTTAAATTAATTAAAAAGTGCTAAAAATATTTATACTTTTAGTAGGCATTGATAAGATTTTATAATGTATGTCATTTAAAGTTTTTCTTTTATTTCTTAATTTAAATCATCAAAAGAATGTAGATTTTTAAAATTTTAAATTGTTATTGAACTGAAAAAAGGACTTCCGGTCATTTTCTTTATTGTTCTTATTTTTATAGACAACTATATGTTATCATTGCACTACATAATAATGTTTATTTCCATACATTAATTAATTGTTGTTTCAAAACATAAAAGTTTTTTTTGTATTTCTCAAGCCCATTTTGCTATGTTTTTTTGCTTTATGCTTTCATTATGGCATAGAAAATTCATACACTGACTTAATGTTTTATTATATTTTTTCTATAATGTTTAAAACTGATTACTTCCTTTCATTTTTTTTGAAAATTAATAATTTTTCTTTGCATACTCTTTCACGAATTTTGTTCTTTATAAATCTTTTTTCTATATTTCTTGCAAAAGAATTACAAAAATATTCACAGATAAATATTTCAATTTTTTCCACCACAAACGAGAGTATAAAATTCATGAAAAAAATGAAAAATAATACGAAAAAAAGTAGAAAATATTTTAATATCACAAACCAAAATTAATATTTGAAAAATATCATGAAAGGTTATGAAAGACTAATTTATTTGTTTTATATATGGACACTTTGGTTTCAATTTTAAAAGAAAAAATAAACAGATGCAAACGTTTTATGTTTATCAAGTGTAAATATACTAATTTAATTTTAGTGTGATGTGCATCAAATATAAATTATCGTAGATAAAATTGTTAAAATAGTTATTGTAAATAAAAATTAATAACAGTAATGATAGTGTGAGATTATTATTGTTCTAACCTATTTAGTATAGGTATTGACATTAACATTAATACGGATATAAATTTAAAATTAGACCATACAAATTTATATATTATATGACAAGTATATTTTAATTTTGTTAGTAGAAAGATATGCCTATCTTTATTTTTTATTTTATAATTATATTAAAAAAATTATATAAGAAAGTTAAATTTTTTAAAAATTAATATATATATATATATATATTTATTTTTATTTTTTTAAAAAAATTGTATTAAAATCATGATAAAATTATTAAAAATCCATCAAATATTTTTGAATTTTACACTTATCTTTGTATCTTGTATCTTACAAGTATAAATATCGATATCTATATACACAACTTAAAAAGCGTATTTGAGCCTAATAGATTCTATCATATTCTAAAGTAATATTCTTTATTTATTGTTATTTAAAAGGACAGTACTACCTAACCACTTTTCTGTTATTCTCCGACAGATATATTGTTTTTAAAACATGGAAAATGGTTTATTTATTTTCTTTTTTAAGAATAAAAAGGACATTTATATGCATGCTACAGAGTTTGAGTCAGAATCATCAGTTATCAATCAAAGTGTTGTGTTTTGTTGAGAAGAAGAAAACAGAGAATGGCTCTGCCCTCATCTTCATCATCCCTTCTTACAATAAAGCTCAAACCTTGCATTTTCGGGACTCCGAGGAGATCCGTAGTTGTTCGGAATTGTGCCAAGCCAGCGGCGTCCTCAATCTCGACAAGTTGGAACATCGATAGTTGGAGGACGAAGAAGGCGCTTCAGCTTCCCGAGTACCCTGATGCGAACGAATTGGATCAAGTTCTCCAAACCCTTTCTTCTTTTCCCCCAATTGTGTTCGCCGGCGAGGCCAGAAATCTGGAGGAGAAACTGGGTCAGGCGGCTATGGGGAACGCTTTTCTGCTTCAGGGCGGGGATTGCGCTGAGAGCTTCAAGGAATTCCATGCCAACAACATCCGTGACACCTTCCGTGTCCTCCTTCAAATGGGTGTCGTCCTCATGTTCGGTGGCCAAATGCCTGTTATCAAGGTCAATCTTTTCACCATTCTTTCATTGCATCTTCTTATTTCGTTCTTTTTCTTTGGGGGAGGATTCCTTTTATTTTATTGTGAATTGTTAATTTCTCTCTGGGATAGATTTTGATGTTTCTTGTGCTGTTTGAGTTAGTGAAGGAATGAGCCCTGGTTTAAAATAAAATAAAAAAAGGTATAAGTGGGAGCAAGATTCGTTACACGAGCTTATACTTTTTGGATTGAGAAGGATAAAATGTCAAATTGTATAGTGGTGTATTAAAATTTGTCTTAATAGTTGTTGATAGAGTCATCTGACAATCATGTCTTGTCTTATAAATTTTACATTCAAGACATTTAGTCATTGGTGTAAGAAGTGTGTAACCAACTTGGAAGAAGATGATTGTTTCTTTCATGAATTTTAAATACAATGCTGGAAAAGAAAAATTATATTTCTAATAGATTGTATCCAAACATACCCCATGATCAAATTCTTCCATGGAGCAATGATTAGATAGTCTTACATCGTACTGCTTTAAAATTTTATGATGAATGAGAATGACTAGCTTCAGTTATTGGATATGGTGATTCAGGTGGGGAGAATGGCCGGTCAATTTGCAAAGCCAAGATCAGATCAATTTGAGGAGAAGAATGGAGTGAAGCTTCCAAGTTACAGGGGTGACAATGTGAATGGCGATACATTCGATGCGGCATCCAGAATCCCCGATCCACAGAGGATGGTTAGAGCCTACTGCCAATCAGTGGCTACTCTGAACCTTTTGCGGGCGTTTGCCACAGGAGGTTATGCTGCCATGCAAAGGGTTAACAAATGGAATCTTGATTTCATGGAGCATAGTGAACAGGGAGACAGGTATCGTCTCTAACCTTCTCTAAATTTATTTCTGGATCTTGAATCGTTAGTGTTTATTAATTCTTATTCTTCCTTATTTAAAAGGGTTTGGTTTGGATGAGTGTGATTAAAATTGAACGGACCCTTTTCATGTTGCTGTAAAGATAGTAGAAAGATAGTAGAAGACTGAGGAATCCCTCAACTTTAATGATATGTTTTTTTGTGTGTGGGCAAACAGGTACCGTGAATTGGCTCATAGGGTAGATGAGGCCCTTGGGTTCATGAATGTTGCCGGGCTCACATCCGAGCACCCAATAATAAGTACAACAGACTTTTGGACCTCCCATGAGTGTTTGCTTCTCCCTTATGAGCAAGCACTTACTAGGGAGGATTCCACCACGGGCCTTCATTATGATTGCTCAGCTCACATGCTGTGGGTTGGGGAACGTACCCGCCAACTCGATGGTGCTCATGTTGAGTTCTTGAGAGGAGTTGCTAATCCACTGGGCATAAAGGTGATGCTCATATAATGCTCTTTGCCTATGCCCTTTTGTGTTATTCATTTTGCATTTGATAGTCAAAAACATGCCCTGCATAAGCTTGTCTCAATGAATTTGTATTTTGATATGCCCCGTCAACACTTGAACTACAATCCTGTCTGAAGGGCCTCGGTCCTGTTGGAACTAATCAACAATAGTTTAGTGTTACTGAAAGGCTACTTGGTTTTCAGGTGAGTGATAAGATGGTGCCAGACGAACTTGTTAAGCTGATACACATTCTCAACCCTAAAAACAAGCCTGGCAGAATTACAGTAATTGTTAGAATGGGAGCTGAGAATATGCGAGTGAAGCTTCCTCATCTCATCAGGGCAGTTCGCAGAGCAGGACAAATTGTCACTTGGGTTAGCGACCCCATGCATGGCAACACCATTAAAGCTCCATCTGGGTTAAAAACCCGCTCTTTTGATGCAATAAGGGTAATTTCACTTATGCTTTATTCCTGTTTCCAACATATATAGTTCTGTTTTATACTCAATATTTGGTCAATACAGAAGTGGCAAAATATATGGTCTTTACTAGGTCATTCTTTTGTAATCCTACTGTACTGTTTAAAGTTCAAGTTCCAATAAAATAAAACTCTCCTAGACCATGCATGCAATTTAACTCATAAATATTTTCCGTGGATATGTATTTTTGTGATCTTTGTACTGTCTCACACTTTCACTAAACATATATCCTGCATATCACCTAGTACTGGAATATTGGCTACCACCTTCACATGAATTTCCAAGAAAATTTTCCCAACTCTGAAATTCCACCAAATTTACCAAAAGGTTGATGGATAAAGTTTATGATAAAAATTGTTCATCACCTCTGCCTGCCCTATTCTTCTAATGCAGTTATGTCCTGAATGAAATATATGGATCGGCACATAGTACTTAAATAATTGTTTGGCAAGTAATTTACTTAATGTAAGAAAATAGTGCTATATCCAAATTTACAGCAGCTTTGTAGTGGAAGGAATTACTTTGGCAGTGGTTTATCTGTTTTTATGACTTTTGTGCTTTCTTAATGTCCTTCAATATGTTGCTGTCTCAGTTTCAGTCGTTTATTTTTGGTGTATAATTCAAGGTCTATTGCTACTGATGATAAATTCATTTGTTCACGGATGTTGGTATGGTTGATGATAGGCTGAGTTGAGGGCATTCTTTGATGTGCATGACCAAGAAGGAAGCTACCCAGGAGGAGTTCATTTAGAGATGACTGGACAGAACGTGACAGAATGCGTTGGAGGGTCAAGGACTATTACTTATGATGACTTGAGCTCTCGCTACCACACTCATTGTGATCCAAGGCTTAATGCTTCTCAGTCTCTGGAGCTTGCATTCAATATTGCAGAGAGGTTGCGCAAAACAAGGCTCAGTTCAGCACAATCACTTGGAATTTAGACAAGAGGCACAATACTGGGCTACCATGTGTTTAATTTTGCTCCGGACAGTGAAAAAAATCTTCTGAGAGCCACTCTTCAAGCGTCATAAGAACTTGTTACAAGACAGATAAAACATCTTGTACTTGCAAACTTGGACTTTAAGGTTTGGAGATACGGTGTGTGTGTGTCTGTATTTATGTTGGGTAATGAGTAATAAGTACAATTTTCAAGGTATAACGTATGTCATAAAGCATCCTGGTGAAATTTATTAACTATTATATATATTTTCTTAATTTTTTATTTGTATGATGTGACAAAGTACTATACAGGTATTTTCATCAAGTTTTTCATAGTGCCAATAAGTAACTAATCATAATGTGAAAAAAAAAAAGCTAATTCTTCCTACACCAGATCAATGAATCAAAAGAAAAGTAGGATACATTTGGAGTAACTTCTCTGTAAATATTTTTAAAAGAAAAAAACACTGTATTTCTGCGTGCTCCACGCCATTGTTTTTACTCTAGTTGTTTCACCGTCTTCACCTTTAAAAAAATCTTACAAACACTACTATATTTGTTTATATTTTAAATAATTACAATGGTATTGTTACTTTAATTTATTCATAAAAATAAACATAAACTATTTTTCTGTTTCAGTAGATATTTATTACTTTTTAAAAATATAATAAATATAATGCATATATACATACATAGGAGTCTCATTTGTAACATTCTCAATTTTCAATACTCCAAATGCTCATAATATTTTATTACAAAAATATTCTATTTTATTACAATATTCAACTTCTCAATGCTTATCTTCATTACCTCATTACTTGTAACATATGTTTCATTGTAATACATTATCTTAGTAGGTTTTTAAAAAGAAGAAGAACATCCACAAACAAGAAAATAAGGTAAGTTATTAGTTTTGAAACTTTCAATAAATCTTTAAAATAAAACAAATTTTATTCACAAACATATTAATCATTTTACATCCTCCATTATCTAAAATCATGATTCACAATTACTGAAGTGTCTACCATTATCTCAATTTCCATATCACTCATTTCAGAAAATCTATTAACTAACATCAACGCATAAATACTTTACTCTACTTTTGGATGACTCATGTATTGAAATTAATATCTTGATACTTGCATATGTCTTACTACTCATTATGAATCCACACAACTATGTGCATAATCATCTCAATATATCATCATTTCATATGACAGGGTAAATCCATATGATTTGCTCTGATCAATTCTTTCAAACCCCAGACTCTATCATATGAATCTCCTTCGACTCATAAACTGAATAACTTTATCTACTTGATTATATTATATCGGTAGAGTCAATATCATCTTATTCACAAGATACTCAAAAATCAATACTCTAATAACAATCTCGATACGATATTTTTTTTTCTTGAAAATACTATGTCTTGATTACAATTCACATATCACATCTCACATTATCCAAAATCAACCATTAAATCATTCCAAAACTTATAAATTTAAAACACACTAAAAATTCATCCAAGAATCTCATAATCATCTAATTAAATGATTTTTCAATTAAATGTGTACAATATAATTTTTCATAATTTATAATTAAAATCATAAAATAAAAATAAGCCTCCTTTTAAAAGAAAAAATAAAAAGTGAAGTTTTTGTTTATTAGCTTGAGTGAATACATGATGATTATTAATTCAAATTTTATTAGTCTTAAATTATTTAGTTAGTATTGTCTTAGTGGTCAATTTACGGATTGTTAGTATTCCTATTTTATAGTTTCCAGTAATTGTAATTTTATTATATATATATTATTGAAGTAAATCAAAATGAAAGTATTAGTTCAACAGTTTTGCAATTTCGTGCAATTACGTGTTCAATCAGTTTCTATAACTTTTTGTCTTATGTTATTTCCTTCAATTAGTTTCTACAACTCGTATGTATGTTATCATGAACTTTACCTTGATGGAAATAATTACAATCGGTAATGTGCGCAGATGTGAGTTTTGTTGGATTATCATGAGTTATGGGATGTCGTTGAGAGTGGAGTGTCTGCATTACGTAATAATGCAACTGAGACACAATGAGTAGCACATCGTGACTAGAAGAAAAAGAACAAGAAGGCTTTGTATCTCATCCATCAAGGGATGAATGACGAAACGTTTGAGCTGATGAAGGAGCAACAACTACAAGTGAGCCTTGGACCATCCAACCAATTATAAAGGTGATGACAAGATCAAGAGGGCGCGTCTTCAAACCCTAAGACGCCAATATGAACTCCTGTAGATGGAAATCACAGATACTGTTGATGTCTATATAAATAAAGTTCTTGACAAATTATGAAAACCAATGGTTATAAGAAAATTGTATATAAGAAGATGGTAAAAAAAAATGAATTTCTTTATTATCTTCTTTGTACTTACATCACTCCATGTATAGAAAAATATATACAAGTGTATGAAGACTTTCTTTCTCCAAATTACAAGCTAATTAGATAGGGATCCACTAATCATGAAATTTTATCATTATTAAATTAATTGCATATAATTGCGTACAATATCATAAAAAGTAATAAACTTATCCTAAATAATAATGTATAATATTTTGTAGTTAATTGGAAGGGCCTTTACTTAGTTGTGAAGTTAGACGGTGAAGAAAGTGCATAAAAGGAAAGGGTGGCGAGAGAATTGGTTTGAATTGGTGAAGGAGAAGAATGGAAATGGAAGAGGGAAAGAGAGAAGGAGGTTTTGATGTGATGAACATTCTGAAAAGAGTTCCGGTGAAATCTCTAATGCGATTCAAATGCGCCTCAAAAGAGTGGTTAAATCTCTTACAAACAAACCCTTTCTTTATCAAACAGCACCTGCTGTCATTCTCCTCCAATGCACCCGTCATCAACTATGGTAAAAAAAATGAATGTCTTTATTCTCTTGTGTGTGTATGAAGACTTTATCTTTCCAAATTATAAGATAATGCAGTGATCCACTAGTCATGAGATCCTGTCATTATTAAATTAATTACATATAATTGCGTATAATAATAACATATAATAATAATGTATAATAATTGCGTTGACAATTATTATTTCCTTAATAGTCAAGTTGCAACCTTTGTGTCTTGTCTCTAGTTCCATGGCCATCATTAGAACTATATTTTGGACATTTTGATGAACATTTTGAAGAGACTTCCAGTGAAATCCCTAATGTGATTCAAATGCGTCTCAAAAGAGTAGTTAAATCTCTTAAAAAAAACCATTTCTTTGCCAAACAACAGCTGGAGCACTCCACCCGCAACGACACCCTTCTTCTCCAACGCATCCACCGCCAACCGCCACCTCATCCACCAATCCCATCTCTTCCCCATCGTTTTCCCTAACGCCAAGATCCTCGATTCCTGCAACGGCCTTCTCTGCCTCCACAACAACATTGCCTTATCCATCGTCAACCCCGCCACCCGTCAAATCAGACAGGTTCCCACCACAACCTTTTGTCCGTCAAATAATAATTGTCAAGTTATACGCAATTATTGTACGTAATTAATTTAATAATGATAGAATCTCATATTAATGGATCCATTAACTACAAAATATTATAAATTATTATTTAGGATAACTTGATATAGATGAATTTTGTTATGTGTTCTTCACCTATGTTGAGATTTTTGTTCCAGTTTAAAACATTGTTTCATGCCTTCACAGTAGAATGCTACTTCACGTACTCTTAACATTGCTTGATGCTCTTTATTTAATCTAACATGTTCTACTCTTAACATTAAAAAACACACACAACATTAACTTTTATTCAATGGAAAGAACAAATGACTAGAGCATAAACTATAAATTAATTATTCATATTTTTTCTCTCGAGTGCTAACGAGTAATTCATATTTTTTTATTGTAAATATGATACAAAAGAGTAACTCGAGTTATTTTTTAATAACTAATCCATTTTCTCAAATTAATTACGCATGTTTATAAGTTTAATAATTTTTTTCTTTTATTATATTAAGAAAATAATAATTATCAAATTATACGCAATTATTGTATGCAATTATTGTACGATATTGTACGCAATTATATGCAATTAATTTAATAATGATAAACTTTCATGATTAGTGGATCCTTACCTAATTAGCTTGTAATTTAGTAATTGGCAAAGGCGATTTACTCGCTCAACAATAATGGTAAAAATGAAACGTTTATGAATGTTGCAGGTCTGTTTGTCCATAACTCGTCTATTAATTCTGCTTTTACGAAACCATGGATTTTGGATAGCGGAGCAACCAATCACATTAGATCTGATTCACAATTTTTCACACATACTTCATCATCATCTATTCCAAATATTAATTTGCCCACAGGTTCAACTGCGCTCATCTCATTTACGGGCACAATTAAATTCAATGACAATATCACTCTCAAATATGTTCTTTGCGTTCCTTCTTTTAATTTAAATCTCATGTATGTCTGTTAGTGAGATAAGTAGTTCACTAAATTGTTGTGTTTTTTTTTTTCACATGGTTGCGTTTTGCAGGACTTAGCTACAGGGATGATGATTGGCTCGGGTTAACTACATGCAGGCTTATACTACATGTCCCCTCTTTCAAACCAAGCCCACACATCTCAAATTTAAATGACCCTGATTTATGGCACAAGCGTCTCAGACATCCTTCTCCAGTGCGTCTACAACTTGCATTTTCATTACTACATGTAAAAATCTCATTCTCATTCATAATAATTATAGTGTTTGTCCCAAAGCTAAACAGACAAGACTACCATTTCTTTAAGCACAATAAAATTTCATTCTCCATTTAATTTACTGCATTGTGACATTTGGGGTTCTCATAAAACTCAGACTCATTTTGGAAAACATTTTTTACTCACTATAATCGATGACTATACTAGATGTACTTGGTCATTTCTTATGAATCACAAGTCTAAAACCCAACATCTCTTAGAATCATTCATTACTTTTGCACAAAATCAATTTCAGACATCTATTAAACCATCCGTGTTGACAACGGAGTGGAACTTATTTCAATGCGTAATTTTTTTCTCAAAAAAGGTATTGAATGTCAACACACTTGCGTCTACACTCCTCAACAAAATGGAGTAGTAGAACGCAAACATAGACACATTTTAAACACGCACGAGTCTTCCTATTTCATTTCCATTTACCATTAGAATTTTGGGGGGAATGCGTTTTAACCACCACATATATCATTAATCGCTTGTCATCACCTTTACTAAAAAATAAAATAAATCACCTTTTGAGATGCTATATAATCGCCCACCTTCACTTTCTCACCTAAAAACTTTTTGGTTGCCTCTGTTACGTAACTGTTGTTTCACCTAAGCAAAAATTTGATCCGCGCGCTTGACAATGCATCTTCATTGGTTATCCTCTCAGTAAATAAGGATACAAATTATTTGATACAAAAAAGCCGCATGTTTCCAGTAGATTTTCATATGGGTGATTTCAAGTGCTTGAATGCAATAGTGAATAATGAATCGTGGTTATGGCATTTACGCTTTGGACACTTAAATTTTCAGAGTTTGGAAAATCTCTCCAAACGAAATTTAGTGAATGGTTTACCCCATATTCATCACCCTGATCAATTGTGTGAGACTTGCATTTTTGCAAAGAATCACAGGATACCATTTGTTAAGGATCCTTGGCATGCAAAATTTCCTTTCGAGCTTGTTCATATAGATGTTTGTGGGCCGATGAACATATCATCAATTGGAGGTAATAAGTACTTTTTACCCTTTATTGATGATTTCTCAAGGAAAACCTGGATTTATCTATTAAAAAGCAAGGATGAGGTATTCCACTACTTTAAAATATTTAAAGCATTTGTTGAAAGACAGAGTGGCAGACTAATTAAGATGGTGCGTAGTGATGGAGAGGGTGAGTACAAGTCTAATGAGTTCAAGAGGCACTGTGAAGAACTTGGGTTGCAGCATAACATAACCTGAGAAAGAATAGAACAATCATGGACATGGCGAGGAACATGCTTAAAGAGAAAGGTATGCCAAATTATTTTTGGGCTGAGACCGTAACATGTGCGGTATATTTGATAAACAGATCACCCACTTGGAGCGTTCCTAACACAACTCTAATTGAGGCATGAAGCAGATTCAAACCCAATGTGCAGCACTTGAAGGTATTTGAGTCAATTACTTATGCTCATGTCCCCAAGGCAGCAAGATCGAAGTTGGATGATAACCTAGTGAAGACCATTTTCATTGGATATAAGCATGTGGAATACAAACTGTACAATCCAACGATAAAGAAGGTGATTGTCAGTCGTGATGTTACATTTGTTGAAGATGAGGAATGACAATGGAATGCAGCAGCTGAAATGGATTAGAAAAAACGATATATTTACATTTTGAACGATGATGTGGAAAATGAAGTCACTCTTGAAGCACCTGCAGTTCAACCTAAAGTTGTAATTCAACCTGAAGTTGCAGCTCCAATTGCAACTATGATGGAGCGACCAAGAAGGCAGCAGCGAAAACCTGTACACCTTCAAGATTATGAAGTAAATCTTGATGATGAAGTTGTTAACAATGGAGAATTGGTTCACTTTTCTTTTCTTGCAGATTTCAAACCCACGAGACTTGCAGATGTCATTCAACACCCCAAATGGCAAGAGGCTATGAATGAAGAATTGATGGCGATTGAGAAAAACAATACATGGCAACTCACTGATCTTCCAAAAGGACACAAAGCAATTGATGTGAAGTGGGTGTACAAGATTAAAGTGAAAGCAAATAGTGAGATTGATAGATACAAGGCAAGGTTGGTGGCAAAGAGATTCGAGCAAAGAGAAGGTTATGATTACGAAGAAATATTTTGTCCTGTAGCTTGAATGGAAACAGTGAGATTAATCATTGCTTTAGCTGCACAAAGGCAATGAAAAATTCACCAAATGGACGTCAAGTATGCGTTTCTAAACGGCCCACTTGATGAAGAGGTTTATGTAAAACCGTCGTCGGGTTTCATACAATCTGGCAAAGAGGAGAAGGTGTACATACTAACTAAGGCTTTATATGGTCTTAAACAGGCACCAAGAACTTGGAACAAAAGGATTGATTCATTTCTTCATGCCACTGGATTCAAAATGTGCATCAGATCATGGTCTTTATGTAAACACTAATGATTATGGAGATTTGCTAATTTTATGTCTTTATGTTGATGATGTGATTTTTACAGGAAGTGATCTCAAAATGATTGGTGACTTCAAGCATATCATTATGAAGGAATTTGAGATGATTGATCTTGATCTTATGTCCTACTTTTTGGACATTGAAGTCATCCAAGGAGATGATGGAATCTTCATTCATCAGAGTAAATTTGTTGCCGAGTTTTTAAAGAAGTTTAAGATGGATGATTCAAACTCAATTAAGACTCTAATTGAAATTGGAATTAAGCTTACAAAGGAAGGTGATGGGCAAACTAAAGATGCAACATACTTTAAGCAGATTGTTGGGAGCCTTAGATATTTCACGTGTACTAGACCCGACATATGTTATGTTGTGGGATTGGTCAGTTGATACATGGAGTCACCTTGACAAGTTCATTTACAAGTTCGTAAAGAGAATTATGGGCTACATCAAAGGTACTACAACTTTTGGTCTATTTTACTCTTCATCTAAGAAGATTGAGATCGTTGGATACTCAGACAATGAATGGGGTGGAGATTCATACGAGAGGAAGAGCACAAGTGGTCATTGTTTTATGATCGGAAAGACTGTTTGCTTGTGGTCATCAAAGAAACAATCAATTGTTACATTATCTACTTGTGAAGCGGAATATGTAGTAGCAACAACAAGTGCTCGTCAATTAGGTTGGCTCAGCAATATCACGACTCAAATTGGTTTTAATCTAGATGTTCCAATCAAGATCTATGTTGACAATGTCTCTGCAATTAATCTTGCAAAGAATTCGGTTTTTCATCAAAGAAGTAAACACATTGATATTCGATATCACTTCCTGCGAGACCAAGTTGGGAAGAACATGATCAAATTGGAATATTGCATATCAGAAGATCAGATTGCAGATATTCTCACTAAGCCATTGAAGATCGATGCTTTCATCAAGTTAAGATATATGTTGGGCATGAAGGTTGTTCCAAATCAGAATTAAGGGAGGATGTTGGTTATTAATTAAGATTTTATTAGTTTAAAATTATTTACCGTTAGTATTGCATTAGTGGTCAGTTTACAGGGTTGGGCTGTTAGTATTCCTATTTTATAGCTTCGGTAATTGTAATTTTATTATATATATATATATATATATATATTATTGAAGTAAATCAAAATGAAAGTATCAGTTCAGCAGTTTTGCAATTTCATGCAATTACGTTCAATCAGTTTCTACAAACTTTTTGCCTTATGTTATTTTCTTTAATTAGTTTTTGTAATACAGACCTAAGAGCACCTTATAATTCATCCTATTTTCGCTTGAGTAAGATTCTTTATCGCTTGAGAAAAAATGGATCTCACCTGAACGAGATTCCCTCTCACTTGAGTGAAAATAAGTCTGGAACTCATGTCTCAAGCTAGCTTAAGCGAGGAGGTCTCACTTAAGCGAAAATATCTGGCTTGAGCGAGATATGCATAAAATCTAGTTTAAACATGTTCTCGCAACAATTTTTACATTTCAAATGCATTATAATACACCACAAACCATTCATACAATCATACTAACCTTTACAATCTCTAACAAAACATATTCAATCACTCATTGACAACAAAATCAACCAATACAATAAATCAACTAGTTCAAAGTTTAATTTTAATTAAAACACTACTTCATTCAAAATTAAACATCCTTACAAGAAGATTTGAGACTGTGACCACGTCACCCCATATCCAGATCATCTAACCTAGGGTTCTATTGAAAATAAAACTAGTTTCTCTTACCTGATTTTTAACAGTTGTGCTCACAAAGAGCTATAATCCTACACCGACCCAAGGTAGCTTAATCTGGATCGCAAAGTCCTGATCAACAATCCAAACATATCACTAGGACTCTGAACTAACAGGAACTAATATTGAAGCTCTAAACATCACATGCAAAACCTATACCAAAGATAATTTAACAAGTTCAAAACTGACTCAAAGAAAGAAGGAAAAAAAATGAACTTACCCTATCTAAAACTCTAATCGGCCAATCTTGTAATATTTGCTACCAAGAATCCAATGACGGATTCTGATAGTCATTCTGATGACAGAGATGTTCAAAAATTTAAACAAAAGGCAAAGGAAGGAAAATGGAAGAGTTTAGAGCGATTTTTTATTTATATAATATTCACTTTAATAATAAAATATTCAAGTATAATTTTAAATATATCACTTCTACTTTAAAACTATTTTCTAGGTCCTTACATCCTTAATTAGACTTTGTTGAAGTCTCTTTAAATTATTCATTTTAAGTCTCTTTAAATTATTCATAAAACTAAATGCAAACTATTTTTCTCTTTAAATACACATCTATTAGACGATTAATGCATTTTTAAAAATATAATAAATATAAAGGTTCTCCTTATTTACACTGTCTTGTGACTTTAATTTACTCATAAAAATAATTCGTACTTCCTATTTTATGATATAATAGTTTTCTTTAAAGAATAATTGTTTTTTATATTTTATTTTAAAATTTTAAGATAACATAAACCTTATTAAGTTATACCTTTTTTTTTTCCTTTTATTACACATTGAACCTTTTTTTTCCACTAAAAAAATCAATAAATAAAACTAATTTTAGAAAATAAAAATAAATTTTTTTAATTGATATCTAATTAACTACAAAGTTTTAACTACCAACTTTAAAATCTAAATAATTGAAAATTATATATCAATTTAGAAACTATTTATCAATAATATAAACTAATTTATATATAAATAATTTTTTAGTCTCTAAAATATATCAGTTAATATAATAACTAATTTTTTATTTTTTAAAATTAGTTTATGTTTAATAATTTTTTAGTAGTGTTCTTTTATTAAACATTTATTGTATTTTGAAAAATATAATAAATATAAATTTTATCTTTTAACTACAGTGCATTTATGAATTTAAGTTAATATTTATTGTATTTTTAAAATATAATAAGTATAAATGCTATCTTTAATTACAGTGCAGTTATGAGTTTAATTAATTTATAAAAATAGTTTGAACTGCTCCTCTCCTATATAATAGCTGTTTTTAAGGAAAAAATGTTATTTTTATTTGTCCTCTTTAAAGATAATATAGCCTTCTTTTACATCTAGACAATTGTGTTTATTTTTTATCATGCATTAAAAATTATTTAGAAATATAAAATTGAAAGGAGTCTAATAAGTAGTTTATTTAAAATTGTATTGAAAATAGTATTTTGATAAATATAATAAATATATAATGGCCTATTTTTATAGCATTACTATTATCACTTTAATTTATTTATAAAAATAAATATATTTTTCTTCCTTGCGTTAATAGGTCTTTATTACATTTGGAAAAATAATATATATACTACTTTCATTTCCTTCGATTAACATAAAACCCATTTGTTTCTTTTTAACTAACACTTAATGTTCATTTTGAAAATATCAAGAAATATTTTTTCTTGAATTTAATAAAATATTTATAGAGCTCTTTATTCTTATTTTTATTTTTTATATTATAATAAATGCATAAAAATTAGATGAAATATAACTTTCAAAATGATAAAGAGTAGTCAAAGTTATCTAAAATTTAAAAATAATACTGTTCTCTTTAATTCCACTTCATTTATCATTATTTTTATTCCCAAAAGTATGTATAAAATATTTATCCGATTTAATTGACCTTCAATGTATTTTAAAAAATATAACAAATATTATATATGTATACTATATATATTTATATATACAATGGTCTCTTTAATTACACTTTTACTTTAATTTTTTCAAAAAATAAACGCATTTATTTTCAATATTAGTATATTTTAACTATATTTTGGCAAATATTATAGCATACATTGCAGGCTCTTTAATTATACTGTTTTCATCGTTAAATTTATTTACAAAAACTAATTATAAACTATTATTTTATTTTAGAATTTAATGAATTAGTAGAGGAAAGATAAAATATTAAAAAATGTATATACATTATTGCCGTGTTGTTTTAAAACTAGATGTAAAAGATATGTTTTTAGTTAATTATTTTTTTTACACTTCTCCTTACCACTCATAATATTATTATTTTAATCAATTTTTACATAATTTAATTTTTATTATATTTTTAAAAATCTATCACATCAGTAGTCTTTTTAATTGCGATTATTTCGTCTTAAAATATTCTTTAGTGCATTGTCTTGTGACTTTAAATAGTTTCTAAAATTCAATGTTAGAGTTGGATAATAACATAACAGAAGTGGAGTTTTTGAAATGCGAAATAATAAGCATAGATTTTGATTGATAAATAAAAATAACAGTATTTTTCTTTTCCTCTATTATTGTTTAATATTTTTCAATGAGTGCGCATGTAGAAAGAAATTTACACGCCACACTTAACACCAAAACTACTTCACTGACTCAAGCGACGTCGTTCAGACCAAAGTCTTGCATAGGGAGCTCGCTGGGTCCCACATCGCCGGCAAGAGGAACTTCCTCCCGTGACTGCCGTGCGCATTGTAGCTCGCCCCCGTCGCCTTGTCCACCAGAACCCGACCCGGGTAACCCGGATACGCCCCGCTCCCGAAAATCCCCACGCACGCCGAAACGGCCTCCAACGGCGCCGACGAAGGACCCTGATAATATCCACCGTTGAAGGGGTTGGTCACGGTTCCGGCCAACAGCGTTGCAATGTTTATGATCATGCCGTCCACGCCCACGTCACCGTTAGGTGCAACTAACGGCGGTGTCTGTGGGCCGAAAGTGGGCTTGTGGAAGGGCCAGGCGCATTGGGCCGGACACTGGGTCTCGGAGTTCCCAACCCAAACGTAGGGAATTTTCCCGTTGATGGAGTTGTGGGTCCCACATCGGCTACCGCAGAAACCGTCCACTGCAACGTCTTTTGCAGTGAGAACAAGGTTGATTGCTGCGACGTCGTTGAAGCGTGACGCAAGGCTGCGCAGTTGGTTTTCGGTGAGGTGCTTTCCGGCGGAATATTCTTCCGTGATTTGCTTTCCCACGGCCAGCGTGGTGGAGCCGCCCTTGTACTTCTCCGTCGTCTGCCACCACGAGGCCACGGTGGGGGATTGCGCCCCTGAGGGGAAGCTCAGGGAGTTGACGAAGTCAACGATTATGGAGCGTTGGATAGGAGTGAAGCTCCCGTACCATAATATGTTAACGGTGAAGCGCCCCTTGAGGAGCGCGCCGTTGTGGTAATTGAGCACGAGCTTCTGCGCCACCGCGCCGGAATTCAGCAGTGAGAGAACACCACACAACACCACTGCTAACAAGCATTTGGAATCCATTTTTATATCTCAGAAGAAGATATTGTTTGTGTTGTGGACGATAAATACCACTGCTTAGGACCCCTATTTATAGTTACTCTGCATCGTCCATTTCCCTCTGATGCTTCTTTATTTTATTTCCCATTCCACATTTTTTAAATATTAATTACATATTTTATTTCTTCTTATTCACACAAATGCTAATTAATTTCAAAATGAGTTTTAGTTGAAAAAAATATGGTTGCAATTTATGATTTTTTACATTAGGGAAAAAATAATAAATAAATCGTTTAATTTTTTTTTTATTAAGCCAACTTTAATAAATATATTTTCTTATTCGGCCATAATTAGAAAATGAATTTTAAAAATTAATAGCATTAATCAAATGATAGCCTTAGTTAACTAATATGATTAATTAATTAATTAGTAGGAATAATTAATATATATGATGAAGAGTGTTACTTTTGAGTTTTTTTTTCCTTTTTCAACCCCTCCCCACTCCAAGATAAAATGTGATTTAGGGTTTTTTTCCTCAACTGTATATGTTTATTTTATTTTTCTACCTTTTACATTACAATAAAATTTGTGTGCGAAATTAAAAAATAGGTAAAAATGGAAAACATAAATAATAAAAATTTTCCTAAAATTAAAAATTAACAGCTAAAACAAATAATTTTTTTTTCAAAAATACTTGAAAAAGAACACACTGAGCAATATTTCCATACATTTTGTACTCACTAGGGCGGGTCCCACGGTAAGTTGTATACGACATGCATGCCTTTCAAATTTCGCCCAATAGTCATTCCAAGGAATTAAATTATATAATTATTTAGATGTAATTCTAATATATTGTAAGTTGAGTGAATTGAATTATATTACAATATTTTTATTTTTAAAATATTAAATTTTATATATAACTATTTTTTATTAAAGTATACATTTAAATCTTGCAATTTATAATTCAAAATGATTTTATTTAGAAGTAATTCAAATTTAAAAATAAAATAATGATATAGTATACCTTCTTTTACATACGGATGCTGACATTGACAAAGTCAAAACATATATCAAATATCCCAATAAATTAATATTTTAATTATATTTATTTTACTTTTTAATTTAAAATATTATTATATTATTATAAAGAATTTTGAAGTCTGTGCTATTTCTAGTCAAAGAAAAGTTTTCCTCTACACTAATTGAGTTGAGTTAAAGTATTTGTAACAGCTATTGCAAATTGTAATATCAATGGAGTGATGACTTTTTGGACAGTTACTTATACGAGTGGTCTGATAATTTTACATATAAATTGGTAATTTTTATTTAAAAAAATTATTAAAATTTTTATATTAATTAAATATTATATTATTTCATAATAGTAGTATTAGAATTTATCGTAGCATGAACTTCTATTGAGTTTATCGTATCATTTTCTATCGGATAATTTATAAATATATATAATCACACACGATAAATAAAATAATTTTTGTTAAAATTATATAACTTATTTGTAAAATATATATTTATATTTTGAAATATTAAAATGTAATAAGAAGTTAATTATTATTTTTTCTTGGTCGGTAATCTGTGGACCGTCCTTGTCTCTTGTTAAAAACCAGGACTCAGTGTTTTATTTTAGTTTTCTGTGTGCAGAACGCAGGTATGTAATCCTCTACTGGATTTGATCATCAATTAAATTGCATCCCACAGTTATTAATTATTAAGTTTCATTAGCACAATAAAAACTTCAGAGTATACACATATCATTATTAGGAGGAGTTAATGAAGGCAGTTTTCAATTTCATTTATATTTTAATTGCATTTTTTTGTGAATTCAAAGTTATATATAATAGATTAATTGTTAGGTTTAAGTTAACCAAGAAAATACAAAAACAAAATATATATATATATATATATATATATATATATATATATATATATATGATGAGGATATGTATAAACTTAATACTATTAGATACTCGTTAATGCACTACATTTTTTTTGAATGACTATAGTAGAAATATATAGGAAACATAATTTTATGAAAAAATGGGTTTTTCCTTATAGTAATAAAATGATATTTTATACTCTTCACTATACATATAATTTGAGAGTAAATAATCACAGATATTAAAAAATAAATGAAATAACTTTCTCAAGAGTGTGTTTCTTCTTACATAAAAAAAAAAAGTATACATTTTTTTCTAATACGAGTTATGTCTTTTTCAATACATTGCAGTGTGATTGTTATGAATTACTATTATGTATATATGGTTTTACTTCTTCCTTATGACTCTATAAAATATAATATATTTTAAGCATGTATTTGTGGTGGTGGTGTGGTCTTTTAACACCTATTTAACTTATAACTAAACTCTCTATTTATAGTACATCGTTTATTGTTAGAATTTATTATTTAATTAACTATATTTTATTGGAAGGATGAATTTAATCATTTTGAGTATGTAATTAATTGTAATTACAATATAAAAGACTATTGTTACTTTTTTAGATTTCTTTGGCTTTTTTTTCTGTTAAAAATAAGTGACAAGTATGAAGTAAAATTTGATCTAATTTGTTTTTCTCAAAGTCATATTAATATATAGATTTTGATTTAATTCTTTTATATTTTTTTTAATAATATTTTTTTATCATGTCAGATGATTATTGTTATTTAGAAGTGTCAACCTGAAGCATAATAATATCTAACATGAAAGATCGAACTCGTATTAATTTTGAATAGTTTAATGTAATACGGAACTTGTTTTTGTACTTATATTACTTGTTTTTGAATAGTTGAATAGTTATATATATATATATATATATATATATTAATTTTGAATAGTTTACTGTAATACCAAACTTGTTTTTGTATACTACTTGTTTTTGAATAGTTGAATAGTTATATATATATATATATATATATATATATATTTATTGATTAATATTGAATTTAGACATACTTACTTTTTTATGAAAATTTATTTAATTTAGAAAGTTGTATGCTAATTTATCTATTATGGTAAGACCGTAGAAATATATTATGCAATGTTTTGAATGTGATTATTTATGCCATGAGAAATTAAAAAGTGTATATTAGTATGCATAATGAATATAACAAATTAAAAACTTTGTTGTATTATTTTTTATTTGTTATTATTGAGAACTATGTGAAAAACTACACATATAAATTGAGGTATTGAGTAAAACAAAAGAGTCAATCATATAAAAATGAACTAGGTGATATATTGAAGGTCCAAGACTTGAATAGAACAACAAATATTTCTTTTATAAGTTTTCGATCTAAATAGATATTTGCTCTGAGCAGGGTTTAAGGAAAAATATATTATATGAAATTTTTTGAGATGGATGAAGTGATTTTTATTTTAGGAAATCATAATAATGTGATATATGTGAAGATTGTGATATACTGCAAGATTATGATAGTTTTGGAATGAAATTCTCTACAAGCTAGCTTGTCATATAAAAGAAAAAGTTCAAAAACCTATGAAATCGTGTTTACTATTTAAAGCAATTATAAAATAATATTTGTATTTATAAAAATACACATATATAGCATACATTAAAAATATGAACAAACTGAATTTTATATTAAAAATAACACAGTATACCAATAACCTTATAGTAACTTAATATATATTAAATTATTTATTTAATTAAAAGCCTAAAAATAGTTGAGTCAGTAAACTTAGCCTGTAGACACCTTATTGTTAATGTAATATTTATACTTTTTATTTATAATATATATTATAAGAAGTAGATTTTTAAATTTAAGTTGATTTAATTAGATTCTCGTCTATTTATATATTATGATATGTAGTATATTTATTTTTAATTAAGTTGTGACTAAAATAATTTATATAATTGTTTTGTCATTTTGATATTGGTTGGTAGGTCTTTTTCAAGTTCTAATGATTCAATTTCGGGACTTTTCTAATAACATTCTTTTAATGAATATAATATAAAATATGAGTTTAGAGTACTACTTGTGTTGTGTATTAAATGATTTTTTTCTGTAGAGCATAAATTTATATATATATATATAAATATATATTTAATTGTAATTCTTTCTACTTTTAATCATAATTCTATCTTAATTTAATGATTAAAATTAATTGATTAACATTCATTAATTTATACTCCTCATAATATTAAATACATAAATAGAAAAAAGACTATAAATAAACAAGACCCATAACCTAAACCTAAAGTACTCACGTAAAATAAGTCTATAGTGAATTTGAAAGACGGAAAAATGAGGTATTTATTATGTTCCTAATAATGATGATATTTTTCTTATGTTCAGATGCACCTAATAATATATGATTGTAAAAAGTCAAACCTAGTTAGACCGTGTTTTTCCGACCATTTATGAGTATTGTCTGGATCCGAACCACATTGCCAAGATAATGTTCAACTATGCGTCAAATAAAAAGAGAACGACAGAAAAATATAAAATAAATAATTGATGTGACACAAAGATAAAATAAATCATTGCTAAGAAGTTATGGGCACTGAAGAAAAGGAAGATATGATTCAACTTTTTGTGGTTATGAACCATTTTAAACTCCACTTTAATATTTTTAAATTTATGTTTGAGTCATCAAATAGAAATAGGTTATTTTAATTTAATTTATATTAGATTAAATTTTTTAAAAAATTATTTTAGTTTTTTAAATGAATGAATAAATATATAATTTAAAAAAAAGCTTGTGTACCATTTTAGTAATTATTTTTATAATGGACCACTATTTCATGCAGTTTATTATTAATTCTTAATAAAAAATAATTATATTTAAAATAAAATTAAAAATTTTAACATACTTTTTATTGAATTCTAACAAAAGTTGTTGACTAAAGTAGTAAAGAATGAGTTTGAAAATTTGAATTCAAATTTAAGTAGTATGAATCCGGTGTTATACACTTGAAAATCCACTTACAAAATTTAACTTCTTTGTTTAAAAAAAATAGTGTAAAAAATTGAAAAATTGTTTAAAAGTAAAAATGAAAAAAAACTAGTTATTTAAGTTTTATTTAAAAATAATAATATTTTTTAACAATTTAAATAGGTAAGAAAAACTAGTTTAATTTTAGTTAATACATTTCGCTGAGCAAATTGATGATTAAACGAATTGTAACATGTATTTAATTTACTTGGTTTTTAATTTACTTAGTAAACCAAGTGTTTGTTGGATGGATTGTTTTCTAAACATGAAAAAACATATTTTTAAATATTTTAAAATTTTAAAATTAAATTATCTTTGACTATATCATTTTGATTACTATATTATATTTGAATATTGTTATAATGTAATATTTAATATATTTTAATTTATTAACATTTAAATTGAATTAGATATATATGCATAAATAAAAATATGTCATACAGTTGTTAAGATATAATATGCGGTATGATGTAAACATATTTATTTTTATTAAGAAAATACTATATTAAAATGTTTAAATTATATTTTTTTTTCTCAAAACATGTATATATTTATCTTTAAAAATTTCTGAAGTTATATATATATATATATATATATATATATATATATATGAATGAGAAGTTGATGATATTTTGATAATATAATATTATAACAAGGGGACATATAAAATATCCTAAGGTTGATCACCCACTAGAATTAGATGGAAGAAAATATAGTTAATTATAGTTTTAATCTAATTAGTTATGTTATAAACATTTTATTTATTAATAGATAATCAACTATATTTTTATATAATTAATTATACAGCAAACATAAAAGTGATTATAATTTTTTGTAGAAGAAAAAGTATTTGAGAGAGTTAAAAGCATGGAGGAGTATTTGTTAAAAAGAATTAGACAAAAGAGTGAGGAGAATGGGACAAGTTTGGGGGATTTTGGTGTATATTTTTCTTCTTCTTTCGGTGCCAATCCATTCACGTTTGACCCGTCTCACACACTTCAAATCATAAAATACTAAACACAATAAAATTTTAATTTTAAAAGTTAATAACTTCATGCTTATTTTTATACATATCATTTTTAAAATCACATTTTTTTATTAAGTTTCTAAATTCTTTAATTACGTAGTTTTTCGACACTTCATGGTTTTAGAATGAATGTATGTAATTACACTTCGACGTTTAAGTTGAGTCAGCAATGAGTATGTCCATTTTTTAGATATTGTGGTTATAGGATAAGTACCACTTTTCTCTGGTATTATCTTCTATTTATAGTTTTCTTATGAGCCTGATGGTTGTTATAGGTTCGTGAAGATCTAATTACCTTTTTAATCTTGTTTAGTGAGTGATTAGTCATTTGTGATCTGTTATCTTACATCAAATGATCGATATACCGAGTACTCATTCAATATTTGGCAATACAATAAATACAAAAAAATTATAATTTTTTTTTATGAATAACTAACTTTTTAATAGGATAGAAAAATATTTTAAAGAATGTTTATATAAGATCTTAAAACTTTAAATATATCATATTATTTTTATGAGATTTTTTAATTTATTATCACCTTAAATGATTTAATACAAATTATATGGTATTTTTTTAGATACAAACTTTGTTTTAATCTGGAAAATTTAATTTATCTCTTGTAGTAAAAATGCTTTTATAAAAAATTTGACTAAAAACCAACACTAAAAAATCTTGTTTCCAATTAATGTTTTTTCTTAAAATATAAACATGAAAAACATTACTTTATCAACTTTCAATTTTCCATAAACTTAAATCTTCTCTTTTTGTATATGTCCCAAGTCTAATAAATGTTGTCTTTTTACACACAGGTTACATATATTCAATAGGAGTTATTTTGTTATTATTGTTTGTATGATATGAGTTTAAACATCACACTAAATTCACTTCCTTTGTAACAGGAATATCCTTATAAGCAATCTAAGTTTGTACATCGTAAATGAGAAAAATAATAGTAATTAACTTTATTTATTTAGTTAGATTTTTTAAATAAAGATTAGTTGTAGGACATGAAATTTTGTTTAGAGATAAAAAATGAAAAAAAAATATGTATAGATTACAATAATTTATTCTTTCTTTCATTAATTTTTTTCTATAATTTTATTGTCTAAATTATCTAAAATTACAATTTAATAAGTGAGTTATTGTAATGACATAATATATATATATATAATTTTTTAAATTTTTGTATTGAACTCTTCTTACTTCTTTTTTGAATTATAATTGAAAGGAGATATTGTTAATGAAGATTGAGGAAAAGTTAAAAACGAAGTTCATTATTGAGGAGTCATGTGACATCCAATTTGGCTTCTTCTTATCCCAAAGTCTTTGAAAGCCACACACATTTTATTCCAAGGAATTAACATCCAAAGTAAGAAGACTTGGTCAACTTTCAATTGAGAAATTATGGCCCAAGTGAAAAAGATACGATTGTGTCCAACATTAAGATTCATTAGTATGCATGGAAAAATGTTCAAAGACTTTTCAATTCTATACATGTAACTTTCATCTTAGATGTTAAAAGATCTTACATAAATCCAATTTTATGAAGTTGAATTGAAATTAAATCTATTTTTTACATAAATCCAATTTTATGAAGTTGAATTGAAATTAAATCTATTTTTTAATATAAATCAATTAGTTTACGAGATTAATCTTTGTAAAATTATATTAAAACGAAATGCTGAATATTAAATAAATGATATTTAAGTAGTTTGTATAAAAACAAAAAAAATATCTTTATTTCACAATGAAGATTATAAAAGAAATAGAGTATTTTCTAAGAAATAAAATGTTATTATTTATAATAACTATTGCTAAACACATATAAAATGTGCTTCTCCAAGTAAAATTATTAAGTTATTGGACCAAGAGACCGAGAAGATGTGAGATTGAAAGATCTTTGGGTATGTTAAACACTATATGATTAATAAGACTTTGATGGTAAATATGAAAATGTAAAACAATGCACAATATCAACATAGTAATGTTAAGGTCTAAAGGTTAAACCCAAAATATAATTATGAGTAAATTCAATAAATATAAGTACAAATAGTAAAAGTCCAATAAGATTGATATAGCCCAATAGTATAAATAGGTGACTTGATTAACTAGAGTGTTTTTTTAAAAAGATAATCACTTAACTAAACTGATTATTTATGACTTTATCATCGAAACACCTTACAGGTACACCCACATATCCGAGAAACGAAATACCATGAAGAAGAAATCATTAGAAGCACACTGAAGAACAAAGTAGAGGAAGAACAAAAAGTGTTGGAAGAGTAGTTATAATTATCTTGATGAAAGTTTGATAAAAACATAAAATATTTTTTGTCAAAAACTAAAAGAAAGCATCAGTTAAGTATTATTGTTTATATAATTAAATATTTTGAGACAAGAGTTAATAATATATTATTAAGATATGTAAACCTAATAAAACGTTGGGACTCAAGTACAAGAGAAAATCACTTATCTTCATTAACATTAAAAGTTTCAAATGGAGAGTTTAACCTTTTGTTATATATTGAATTCCATATTCCATTCATCTGAACAAGTGTTTGAATTTTATTAATCATTATGTTATAACTGCTCTATGATATGTAAAAAGGATAATTAGCTTTACTGAATAAAAATTCAATTTAATTTCGTGTATAAAGCAAAATTAAAACCACAATTAAAACTTGTTAGAATCGGAAATAAAATGGACACGTGAGAGAGAAAGCTAAAGAAAAAGTTGAGATAGCTATTAAATGGGCAACATAAAAACAGAACAACAAAAACCTAAAGCGTAACAGAGAGAAGCTAGCACGTTCATGTTACAGAAATTGCACACTCATGGAATAAAACTTGAAGGTAATTGCTCAGGTTACTGAAATTGTTATTTTCATGTTTATACTGTGAAATTCTCTGAGAAATGGTAATTGTATGTACAGTACAGTCAAGTGAAGTGTCGTATATGAATTGTATAGTGTGACTAAAAGTTAATGTCTCTGATTCTATCATATTAAAAAGAGTTCATGTTTAACTCCAATACTTGTTCGTATTATAAAAATAATATAAATGGTTCGTGTAGTGCATCGTGTGATGTCATTCCTGAGATCCATTTATTGTTAAAGGAAGATAAAGATTGATGAACTTGGGGAGCAAGATGGGTTGGAGAGGGATACTGGGTTTTGAATATGGTATTGTTCAGGCTCCATTAGGCCCTGATATCTCTGCTCCTCACCTTGTAGCTGCAGTTGCCAATGCTGGTGCTCTTGGACTTCTTAGGGCCCCTGATTGGGTATGTTCATGCTCATGCTCATCATTGCCTTCTGTTCTTCAATTCCTGCATCAGTTCATTGTTAACTTGTCTAGGAGTATCATACGCTGTGTAAATTTATAGTCTTTTTCTACAAGTTCATTGCTATGAAGTGTAATTATTTGTTGATTTGACTCTAACAGGAATCGCCCGATTATTTGAGGGGACTCATAAAGACGACTAGGACCTTAACTGATAAACCTTTCGGGGTTGGTGTCGTTCTAGCCTTTCCTTTTGAGGAGAATTTGAAGGTCATTCTGGAAGAAAAAGTTGCAGTCTTGCAAATTTCATGGGGTGATTGTACAACGGAACTAGTAAATAAGGCTCACGCTGCTGGGGTCAAAGTTGTTCCTCAAGTGAGTTTTCTGTTCATTTATTAAGAGTATCAGGTTACTAACTATACGCAAATCCTAAAAGACAATGATATCTTAATTTTGGTTTTCTTTTTATTTGCTTTGCATATTAATTATTCCGTTCTTGTGCTTTTTGATGCCTGGCTGGATTTAAACTTAGCCCATTTTATTTTCATGTTAAGGATAATTAAACTCGAAATTCGTTTGAAGTCATGATGAACCCTCAGTCTGCTATAACTTGTACCATTGCTGAGTTTATATTTCATGATTCTCCTTCCTTATTTATGCTTAGATAAACTTTCCTGAAGTACTTGCAGATTTAGCTTCTTCAAAGAGCTGATATTAACTTATATATAAATCAATTTTAGCATATGAAAAAACATATTTCATTTCTTGTTTTTGTCAGTGTTTATGAAGAAATTTATATTGCTAGTGGATAGGTTGATTGACTTAAGTGATATGCAGTCCCTTTTGTGAGGCATGTTGAAAGCTAATTGTAGGTTATCGTCTGAAATCTAATCTGGGACTCGTATTTTTAATCCTATTACAGGTGGGGAACATTGAAGGTGCGAAACAAGCGATTGAAGCAGGTGTGGATGGGATAATTGTACAAGGACTTGAAGCTGGTGGTCATGTATTGGGTCAGGTGTGCATGCTTGTCATAATTTTGATATAGTCTATGTAGTAGTGGTTGCAGGTGTTGAATAACTACACATTACATTGTTTTTCCTTGAGACACTTTTCCACAAGGGTATTTTTTTGCTTGTGTTTTCTATTCAATAAAAGTCTGGAAAGGTATTGATTTAAGGAAGTGATGAATTAAAAAGCAAAATTTCATCACCAATGCTTTTCTATCAGAAATAATGAGTGTGCAATTTCAAATATATTCAAATATTCCCCATACACTTGCAGAAAACCTTTCTAGTTAAAAGTATTGTTGAAATCTGGCTTGTTGGATCTTTTCAGTATTCACTGCCTCATGTCCTTAGTTGTTTTGAGGGGAAGACCGTCACTTGTATATGTAACATTCTCACAACCTTTGAAAAAGTTCATCTTTTTGTTGTCTACCACCACCATTGCTTAGTTGATCATTAGCAGCTGATATGAATGATAGCTAATCATGTTTTTTCAATCGTGGATCACAGACTACTATTTTCCATCTTTGCATTGCCACTGAGAGACAGTGCTTTTTTCTTTCACGTAATTGTAGGATGGTCTAATTACATTGGTGTCAAGGGTGGTCGATCTGGTTGGTGACAGAGAGATACCAGTTATTGCAGCTGGAGGAATTGTGGATAGTCGGGGTTATGTTGCTGCTCTAGCCCTTGGTGCTCAAGGCGTCTGTTTAGGCACCAGGTTTTGAAATATTACTTTCACATTAATCATATTTGAGTAAATTGCTCTCCTATTGTTGCTGTAGTATCTTGGCATATGCAATTTTTGTCTTTAAATCAAGAATTCTGCCTCCATGATAGAAGCCTGCAATGAGGCTTATAAATTCCACAATTTATTCTTCATGAGATTATAGGTCTGTTGTGATGAGATATACGAAGGTGCCCAACACTATCTCCATGTCCAACCTAATAATCTCAATTTAAGTTAGATTATTCCTGACACTATTACACATTTTCATATATGTTTTCATGCCAAGAGTCTTGTTTGCAGGTTTTTGGCAACTGAGGAAAGCAATGCTCATTCTACATACAAAAGGAAATTGGTTGAACTTGATGAGACTGCATACACGGATGTGTTTGGGAGGGCAAGATGGCCTGGTGCTCCTCATCGTGTCTTGCAGACACCTTTCTATAAGGAATGGAGATCGCTTCCGGCACACGAAAACGAAACCAACCAACCCATCATTGGCCATTCAACAATTAATGGCGTGGTACGTGACAAAACTACCATCCTTATATGCAACTGTTATGTCTACAACATTTGTGTTTGACTATACTTTTTGCACGAAACAGGACAAAGATATACGACGTTTTGCAGGTACTGTTCCAAACATGACAACTACAGGCGATCTTGAGAGCATGGTGATGTTTGCTGGCGAAGGTGTTGGTCTCATCAAGGAAATTCTGCCTGCTGGTGAAGTGGTAAAGCAGCTAGTTGAAGGAGCACAACTTATAATACAGCAAAACTTAAAATAGATTGTCAAATGTCGAGTGAGAGACCATGCTTAAATTCTGTACAACGGTTGTGGCTTGGAATAACAAGAAGTGTGCCAGTTTCAAAACAAGTTTATAATAAAAATTTCATTTTCGCATTGCTTCATCTTCAGAAGAATGTTATGTCACCATAAAAGTTTACAACTCACCAAGAATGTTGAATAGATCATTGTTATTCCAATGATATAAATTATGTCTGTCTACTACCTACAAGTTGTAATATATGCATGAAACTCGAAGCTAGTAATATAAACTGAAAACTAATTAATTGATAACAAATTTGAAATGTGGAGAAGATATTAGGTACTGTTCCAAAGAAAACACAAACTAGCGCTCATTATTTCGATTACAAAGAAAGTGTAAAGGAGAGAAGATCAATGAATTATTACAGTACAACTTCTATAAAAAGGAAAAACCCTTCAACCAAGTGATGTTTGCTTAAGCAACACCTCCTTAATCACTGTATCCAAGTTTATGTATGAATGACCACCGGGTCTGGTGAACTCCTCTGCCTTCTTCTTCAACTCCGTCGTCTTTTCTCTCATCTTCTTTCCCTTCTCCCCTACCATCAACTCATTCACCAGCTTCTCCACCTCCTCTCTCTTCACATTGTTATCAATTTCAATCCCAATCTCCCACTCATTGCACACATATCTACAGTTTGTTTGCTGATCTGCAAAAAAGGGCCAGCATAACATTGGGATTCCAGCACAAACACTTTCAGTGATTGAGTTCCATCCACAATGAGTCAAGAATCCACCAATTGATGAATGGTTCAGCACCTGTTCTTGTGGACACCAACCTGCTATTAGGCTTCTGTCCCTAGTTTCATTCACAAACTCAGATGACAAAATCACGGAACCTCCAATGACAAGGTCAGGCCTAATGATCCATACAAACGGTTTCTTGCTGTTGGCCAAACCCCAAGCAAATTCTAACAGTTGTTCTGCAGACATAACAGTGATGCTGCCAAAATTCACATAAACTACGGATCTGGGTTCCTGGGATTCAAGCCACTCAAGACACTTGGGATCTTCATTCCAAAGATTGGAACCAAGAGAAGCCAAGTGGTTACTGGGACTTTGATCTAAAAACGAAGGGAAAGGACCAATGGTATAAAGAGAAGGGAGCATAGAGGACAGAGCATTCATCGCATCTCTTTCAAGTTCATCAAAAGTATTAAAAACAATAGCTGACACTGTAGGAACTCTACCAGCTACTTCAATGAAATATTCTAGCATGAAATCATTTGGATCTGCTGTCTTTACAAAGCTAGGCAGATCCCTCATGCGAAAATTTTGCAAACCCGGAATACATTCTACCAAGGTGGTGTCCAAATATCCATTTGTCAGATAACTCTCATCTGCACATCATAATCACAAAAACCAACCACTGACAGATCCGTACACAAAAAGCATCCGAACATATACTAAATGGAGGAAGAACATAAATTGATACCTTTGAGAGGTACGGTTCCCGTATCCACCAAAGTACGGAAGTGCATAAAACACAAGAATGCACCTGCACTGACCGGGGAAAGGAGAATGATAGGGACTGCAAGTTCTTCAGCAGCTTGTATAGGAAAACTCATGAAACAATCAGAGACTATGCAGGTAACTGGGGGGATGAGGCCAGCAGTGGCAGAGTGGTTAAGTCTAGCAAGAAGGTCACGAAAGGGTTGGAGGAAGTTCTTTCTGAAGGAGTCACAAAGAGAGGGTATGTGTTGACTAACATCACCATCAGCATCATCATCCAAGGGAGGAAGGCCATCTGGGATGGTTTCAAAGCGAAAATCTGGCAGGCCCTGAAGGGCATTAGGACCCCTTGATTTGAGGTAGCGTTTGTGGTTGTAGTCGGTGTGGACAAAGGTTATGTGAAAGCCTCTGAGATGAAGCAGCTTTGCTAGTTTGAACAAGGGATTTATATGTCCTTGAAGTGGAAATGGAACCAGCACAGCGTGTGGCTTTGTCTCAGCAGTGCAGTTCATCTTGAATTTTCCTTTTTATGCAAAATGAAGGGGAAAGTCAAAGGAAAGGAAAACCCTCTCAACAAATATAGCAAGCTCAATGAATGAACCACTTGCCAGACAAGACAATTGCAACATCTTGCAGTTTTTTATATAAAAGGCCTTTTTTAGAAGTAGTGGCATTTTGATGGGATAGATGTTGAATTTAAAAAATGAAAAGAAAATATTTGAGTGGTTACTACATGTGGGGAATGGGTGAGGTAGGATACAGATTCTGTCGCCTCTAATGCAGAAGGCAATCCAAATACTATGGAGAAAGATAAATGGACAGGTGTTGTTGCAGTGTTCACTAAAGTCAATGATCCCTCGTCTATCACCATTTTTCCTTCTGCTTCAACTTAAAACTAACTTTGTTTATCCCTACAATGATTTACAACAATTCACCTACAAATTTCATTATCAAATATGGTGTTGACTTTTTATGTTTAAATAAGAAATCAATACTCTTAACACCACTTTTCTAGTGAAAGGGGTATGGATACTGATGTGAAGAGAAAAAAGGTATGAATGAATTGTTATCAGAGTCTCACATTGAATAATAAACAAAAAGAAAAGTTGATAATTATTATAAAGTTGAGGAATTAATTTAAGTAATTTTACTGTTCTTTTTTAGTACAGAAGATTAAGATAGTTGTGTGTCATAATAAAATTTGTATTTTTTTGTAAAATTTATATAAGAGGTTTTGTAATTTTCTTGTTAGAAGAATCAGTGTGTCTGCATGTAAGCCTAATCAACTAACTATATTGTAAAATATTTTTTTCATATTAAAGTTGACTGTGTTTATTTTTTATTGACATCATCAAAATTATTAACTTATTTTTAATGTTAGGTTGTAAGTCCCATAATTAACAATAAAACAACAGATACGGACCTTTTCATTACCACTCTACAACCTTATTTGTTATCGTTTATATTTAATAATTTAATTTATCCTTTAATTAAATAACTTAATTCAATATATTATTATTATTATTTAATATAATAAGGATGTAAAAGAAAAGAATACCAACATATAAACACCATTCCACTAATAAACAAAAAAAGGCTAATGGGAGATTTAATAGCCTCGCATTATTTTAACCCAGATTTCAATTTGATCCAAGAGTATTTTTTATAATTGTTTATGTATATGTTCAATTTGCTGATGCAGCTTACACTGTTAAAATAATTTAATTAATTTAAAAGAAACCCATAAATTTACGTAACCGTCTACAGATACCAATGCAAAAACAAGATATAATAGAGTGACGATGAATCACATAAAAAAATATTTAACATTGAGTGAAACATAATCTACGTCCACATATATAAAAATTCATTATATGGATATGGGATTAAAATTTATAATTTCTCTCAAGTTTTATAACGAACTCTTAATTTAATTCAAACGTTAAAAAATATTTTAATATAATCAAACAAAAAAATTGTTTAATTAACTTCCAGTAGAAGACACTCTTCGAAAAAAGGTCTGCAATGAATCAACTGAGGGAACAATGAAACGGCAACTAAAATTCTAAAAAATAAACAAAAGTATTAAACAGTCTAAGTAAAGTTCTCATTCACAAAAAAAGTCTTTGAACTACTAGACGATCTAAAAGTTATATACCGTCTACAACCTTTTAAACGGTTTAAGAATCTTTCAACATGGATTATGACAGAACGAATATTCACCATTAAATAGATAATTCTTATTTCAATTACATAAATTATGTCAACTAACTATGCATGTTGTAACATGCAAGAAACAAGTTGATGGTAATATAAACTGAAAATTAATTAATTGATAACAAGTCTCTAAATATCATCCAAAACAGAATGAATGGCGGTTTGAAATATCAAGAAAAAATTAGAACAGAGGAATTACAAACTACTAAGGGGCATTTTTCTATAACATTCCAACACATTCTAAGGGAATGAATTATTACTGTGGTGCTTATATGTTTACTCTATAAACAGTGAAAACACACATCTCATGAATAACAAAAACCCTTCAATCGCATGATGTCTGCTTAAGCAACACCTCCTTGATTACTTTGTCCAAGTTTATGTATGAACAACCACCTGGTCTTGTCACCTCCTCTGCTTTCTTCTTCAACTCCATCGTCCTTTCTCTCATCTTCTTGCCCTTCTCCCCTGCCATCAACTCATTCACCAGCTTCTCCACCTCCTCTCTCTTCGCATTGCTATCAACTTCAATCCCAATCTCCCACTCATGGCACATATATCTGCAGTTTGTTGGCTGATCTGCAAAAAATGGCCAACACAACATTGGGACTCCAGCACAAACACTTTCAGTAGTCGAGTTCCATCCACAGTGAGTCAAGAAACCTCCAACTGAAGGATGGTTCAGCACTTTCTCCTGTGGGCACCAGCTTGCTATCAGGCTTCTGTCTCTGGTTTCATTCACAAACTCTGATGACAAGATCACGGAACCTCCAATGACAAGGTCAGGCCTAATGATCCACAAAAACGGTTTCTTGCTGTTTGCCAAACCCCAAGCAAACTCCAACAGTTGATCTGCAGACATAACAGTGATGCTGCCAAAATTCACATAAACTACGGATCCAGGTTCCTTGGATTCAAGCCAATCGAGACACTCGGTGTTTTCCTTCCAAAGACTGGAACCTAAAGATTCCAAGTGCTGGTGTGGAGTTTGATTCAAAAGTAAAGGGAAAGGACCAATGGTATAAACAGAAGGGAGTTTAAAGGAAGAGGAGATTGCATTAATTGCATCTCTTTCAAGTTCATCAAAAGTATTAAAAACAACAGCAGAGGCGCTGGGAATTTTATCAGTTTCTTCAATGAAAAAGTTCAACATTACATCATTTGGATCTGTTGTCCTCATAAAGTCAGGCAGGTCCTTCAGCCGAAAATTTGTCAACCCTGGAATGCAGTCTGCTTTGGCGTCCAAATATCCATTTGTCAGATCACTCTCATCTGCATGTCACAATCACAAAGGCCAATAGCTGTCAAATCCATGCATGAACACATCTATCACATAGTACATTCAAATGTAATAACTGTTTTAAGTTCCTTAATATTCTAAAAAAAATGGTTTTGTCCCTGTATTTTAAAAAGACTATCTTGGTCTTTGTATTTTCTGAAATATGATCAACTTTGTTTGTTCCTCATCTGGTCAAAATGACAAAAACGATCACAAAATTCACAAATTCACCACAGTTCAAAAGTTAGTGGACTAAAGGTATCCTTTCCAAATTATAGGTACTAAACTTGATCCAGTGTAAATCTTGAAGATGCTAAAACACGTTTTATGCTGAATGGATGAAGAACATAACTGTATATATACCTTTGAGGGGTACGGTTCCTCTTTCAACCAGAGTACGATAGTGCATGAAAGACCAGAATGCACCTGCACTGAGTGGGGAAAGGAGAAGGACAGGGAGTCCAAGTTCCTGAGCTGCTTGGATAGGAAAAGTGACGAAACAGTCAGAAACCAAGCAGGTAACTGGGGGGTTGAGACCAGTAGTGGCAGAGTGGTTAAGTCTAGCAAGAAGGTCACGAAAGGGTTGGAGGAAGTTCTTTCTGATGGAGTCACAGAGAGAGGGTATGTGTTGACTAACATCAGCATCAGCATCAGCATCCAAGGGAGGAAGGCCATCTGGGATGGTTTCAAAGCGAAAATCTGGCAGGCCCTGAAGGGCATTAGGACCCCTTGATTTGAGGTAACGTTTGTGGTTGTAGTCAGTGTGGACAAAGGTTACGTGAAAGCCTCTGAGATGAAGCAACTCTGCTAGTTTGAACAAGGGGTTTATGTGTCCTTGAAGTGGATATGGAGTGAACACAGCGTGTGGCTTTCTCTCTGCAAAGTAACTCATGCTTGATCTTTTTTATGCTTTGATCTATGAATACAAATTCAACTCTAGCACAAACACAACTTCCCATTTAAGCCTTTTTCATGACCATATTTTATTGGATTAATTATTTTGTAATCAGTATGTAGCGCTGAGACAGATACGTATATCACTGTCAACAGTGTCGTATATCTCACACCAAAACACCATTTAAGAGATATATTCGAATTTCTTATTGTCATTTTTTATCTGTCGGCACATCCAAAGAAGATGATTCACTGATATCAAATTTTATGTATCAGAATACAAATCTTCCATTTGTCTTATGTGAATCTGAAGTTGAGAGACAAGCAACAAAACTCTTGTTTTTACCAAAGTCAAAATAAAAAAAAAGCCACTTGCAGAAGTAATAATCACGAAACACGCACATGAGGACATAAACAGAAGACTTTACCATATCAAACGCGATCTCGTGTAAACTGATTGATTTCTTTATAGTAACTATGCTGAAAATAAAAACTCAAACTATAATACTAAATTATTTCATACTTCATATGATTAGATTCACACAATAAAACTGTAATATTTATCAAGATTAGTACATTGTTATTTATCTTATTTTTTTGTTTAGTCCTGATTCAATGGTTCAAGAATGAGATCACGAAACAGTAGCAGAGTTTGTGGGAACTCTGTTTCTTGGATGCCAAATTGAGCCACCAAATAATTTCACACTACTCAAAGTTGGACCCAATATCTCATTATATAATCTTTATTTTCTTGCCATACCTACTTTATTTAGCTAGACAATTCTAGAGATTCACGTTTCATCCTATATATCGAATTGATTATTATTAATAGAATGAGTTAGGTAACACAGAATAACTACATATATATATATAACCCAATTATTTTATTACAATATCATATAACTGAATAAAAAAATAAAAAATCAGAATATCACTCTTAATAATTCAAAATTTATCTCTAATGTAATTAACTCAACCTCATATGATAAATCCCACAAGTATATAATAATCATCTTTATCCTATCTGAAAATTGACTTCAACACACGCTATTTTAATATTTATATTTATTTTATCTTTTACTATATTATTTACCTGGTGACTTTGAGTATTTAACAATATTTACACATTAACATACATTTCATATAACATGAAATTCTTTTATTATTATTATTAATAATATTATTATTAATATTGATCAGAGAAGATAGAAGATTTCAGCCTCATTAAAAGATGACTTTCAATTTTTGGTAAGAATGCCTAACATCATTATGGAACTCTGAACAATTTTTTCAAACCAAACTTTAAGATTTTTTCAAACTTTATGTTAGAGATTTAATATCTATGAGGGATATGACAAAATCATAATATATAAGAGATATATAAATTTTATTTTTTAAATTTTGTAAAGTTGAATTAGACATAAATATAAAATAAAAATCTATATTCAAAATTATTTTAATATTATTCTTAATGAACAAAATTTAAGATTACTCACATCTATCATAGTTATTTTTTCTTCATTCTTGTTATTAAATTGTTTTAATATCCCAAAATTACATGTTTGAAAAATTACGCACAAAACCTCAACTTATTATGTAATATAAATTTTACAAAAGAATTGTAGAAAAAAATTAATCGTACCTTATGATATTGATAGTATGATTCCATGTTGTTGTATATCTTGAAGTATTTCAAATTACAAATCATTATAATATTGTCATCTCATTATATTGTACTAATGGTAAAATGGTTGATGCTTGCACCAAATTTTTAAACAAAGATATTATAGTGTTTGATGAATGAACTGTTTGGAGACATTTTTTTTATCATTATGTAATATTTGATTTATAATTTTTTAACAACATTTAATTTGGGGTTTCATAAATCATGTGCAATCAAAATTTGTTGCATTAAACCACTCATCTAAATATCTATTCACTAATGTATTAATCAATGGGAAATATGAGATTTTTATTTTTTTTTATGGTTTCATACATCACTCATGAAGCACTCAAAATATATAACTTGACATTCTTGGAAAGCATAAAGGAATGTCTTTCAAATTTACGTATTTTGGTAATGTTCATGAATCATAACAAAGATAGTTCAATAATAATAATAAAATGATGTTGTTTTGGATTTTTCTTTACCACTTTTTAGTGCTATATAAACTTTTGGGTTTTGAAAATTATTTTGTTCATTGTAATGAAAATTATGGAAATAACTTTAGCCAAGACATATATCCCTATTTAAACATATGATCACGAGTCACAATCACTCAATTGATGTGATTCTGCCTTAAAAAAAAAGATGTTTTCATCTTTTACTCACCTCTTTTTTAAGAGATACAAATACTGTTCTTTTAATTAATTTTTAAATAATTATAACATTTATTTATATTTTATTGTAATATTTATTATATTATTATATTTAAATAAATATATTTCAACTATTTCTTACATGATTATTAAAATTATTTATATTTATACTTTGATTTTAATATTTATTATATTTAAATAAATATATTTCAATTAATTTTAAATAAATATTATATTTATTTATATTTTAATTATAATATTTCCTATAACAAATACTTATAATAATATGATGATATTTTAAATTAAAAATAAAAAAAAATATTCATTAATTAAAATAAGAACGATTTAGCTTTAACATTATTTTAGAATTTAACATTATTTTAGAGTTTAAGTGTACAATAAAATAAAATATAAACGATGTGTTTTTGTTGTTATTCAGGGTTTATTGTTAATTATTTATACCATAAAAGGTACTATATGTTAGTGAAATAAAATATACTGAAAATTAATTAATTGATAACAGGTGTCTAACACCTTGAAATGTAAAAAGATAGTACAAATAAAACACAAAGTAGCACTCCTAAGGGGTGCATTATTTCTATCACACTGCAACAAACAGAAGATCTTACAGTAAAACATTATAAAAAAGAAACAACCTTCAATCGAATGATGTCTGCTGAAGCAACACCTCCTTCACTACTTTGTCAAAGTTTATGTATGAACGACCACCGGGTCTGGTGGCTTCCTCTGCTTTCTTCTTTAACTGCAGAGTCCTTTCCCTCATCTTCATGCCCCTCTCCCCTACCATCAACTCATTCACCAGCTTCTCCACCTCCTCTCTCTTCGCATTGCTATCAACCTCAATCCCAATCTCCCACTCATGGCACATATATCTGCAGTTTGTTGTTTGATCTGCAAAAAATGGCCAGCACAACATTGGGACTCCACCACAAACACTCTCAGTAGTCGAGTTCCATCCACAGTGAGTCAAGAAACCACCAACTGAGGGATGGTTCAGCACTTTCTCCTGTGGGCACCAGCTTGCTATCAGGCTTCTGTCTCTGGTTTCATTCACAAACTCTGTTGACAAAATCACGGAACCTCCAATGACAAGGTCAGGCCTAATGATCCACAGAAACGGTTTCTTGCTGTTGGCCAAACCCCAAGCAAATTCCAACAGTTGATCTGCAGACATGACAGTGATGCTGCCAAAATTCACATAAACTACGGATCCAGGTTCCTTTGGTTCAAGCCAATCGAGACACTCGGTGTTTTCCTTCCAAAGATTGGAACCTAAAGATTCCAAGTGCTGGTGTGGAGTTTGATTCAAAAGTAAAGACAATGGACCAATGGGATAAAGACTGGGGAAAATGGAGGATAAACCATTCAGTACATTGTCCTCAAGTTCGTCAAAAGTGTTAAAAAGAATAGGAGAGTTTCTTCCAACTCTATTTGCAAATTCAGTGAAAAACTGCAACATTATATCATTTGGATCCGTTGTCCTTATGAAGTCAACCATGTCCTTCAGCCGAAAGTTCTGCATTCCAGGAATCCAGTCCACTTTGGCGTCCAAATACCCATTTGTCAGATAACTCTCGTCTGCATATTATAAATACATAAGCCTTTGCTTAAAGCTCCATCTATTAATTGATATAAGAGCAAACATATATTATTAAGAAATGTTATTTGTAGTATGATAAAAGTATATAGCCGATGATGATTCTGATATCATATTAAAGTTTAATTTAAAAGGTGAATCCAGTTATAAAATTTCATAATTTTTAGTTGATGTCGATCTCTAACACACTATAACTCATCAGCTCATACATGAAATAACATATTATGAATGGTCCGATAATTGATGGTCTAATAAATTTAACAAATATTAGTTAACATAGTTGTATCAATTGGTTTTAGCTGAGTAAAAAAGTTCAATTAATTTATAACTTCTTACTTTTGTCCTATCTAAAGAGATCCTAGAGTTTAGGAAAGAAAGAACACAGGTTGATGCTAACCTTTGAGAGGTGTGAGACCTTTCTCAAACAGAGTGGGAAAGTTCATGACAGACAGTAATGAACAGGCACTAGCAGGCCAAGAGATAACGTTAGGGAGTGCAAATTGTTGAGCAGCTTGTATGGTAAAAGGCATGCAACCGTCAGAAACTAAGCAAGTAACAGGGGGAAGGAGACCCTGAGAGGCAGAACGGTTAAGTGTGTGGAGAAGGTCGCAAAAGGGTTGGAGGAAGTTGTTTCTGATAGAGTGACAGAGAGAGGGCACATGCTGAGTAACATCATCATCATCCAAGGGAGGAAGTCCATCTGGTATGGCGTGAAAGCGAAAATCTGGTAAGCCATCAAGGGCATTGGGACCCCTTGATTTCAGCAAGCGTTTGTAGTTGTATTCAGTGTGGACAAAGCTTATGTGAAAGCCTCTCAGGTGAAGCAGCTTCGCTACTTTCAACAATGGTGTCACATGGCCTTGTGCTGGATACGGAATCAACACAGCATGACCCTTTCTCTCTCCATTCTCACTCATCTTCGCTTTTCTTTTCTTCTCTCACTACTCTCTCAACATCAGGGAACACTATATATATAGACTAAACTTTTCTTAATATTCTAAAGACGGACTAAGATACATTTATTAAAATGTGAACTCAATAATTAATCTTTTTACTTAAAGTGTTAATATATTATGATAATGATATATTCACAATTCATATTTTTTTATACAATTTTATTATAATTTTTAATATTATTTTAATAAATTTTTATATTATTTAATTTTAAATTTACTTTTTATTATGTTTATTTATTTTTAAACGTATAATATCAAGAATTAAATTCACAAAATTGTCAAAACATCGTTTTTCTGATATATCAACACCATACAGAGATATCTTCGTATGCTGTTCAAAACAAATGACAAACTATGGATAGAGTCATAAACTAAAATACGTATACTACACCTCAAAATATTAATATTTAATTAATATACATTATTATAATATTAAAATAGTTATCAAGTGATTGTATTCTATTTAATAAATATCAATTTTATTTTGTTTTATATATATATATATATATATATAATTGTCAAGTGGCTGTATTCTTTGGATTGATGTGAAAGTATAATTTCTTTGTAGTTTTTCTTATACGTAAAACTCTACTTGGACATCTGCGTCTTGATATGTTAAAATGATCTACAGTAAAAAAAAAAAATACACCTCGTATACTAATAAATTAATATTTTTTTTTGTTTTTTAATTTAAATACTATTATATTATTATAATGGTTTGTCAAGTGTATATATTTTACTTTTTTGGTATTAAAGAAATATTTTCCTGAACATTTACTAAAAAATATACATTCACTTAATAATTATTTTAATAATATTCATATATTTTAAGTTAAAAATAAAAAAATTAATTAAAATACTAATATTTTGAGTTGTGTTTAGTAGATATATTTTATTTTATGGATCTTAAATATCATCCTTCTATATAGGGTTTAGAATTATTTAGGATTTAGGTTCCATACAGTAAAATTCATATATTTTACACGCTAATAAATTATTATTTTAATTATATTTATTTTATTTTTAATTTAAAATACTATTATGTTATTATAAGATAAACTTTTCCTTCTGTATATATTCGCATGCGATAAACAGAATTGACAAAAATTTTCACATAACTGACAAAAGGAAAAGTGGACATGGGTCATGGGCCAAGAAAAATTTAAAATTTGAATTTAAGGGTAGAGTTACCTTTTATCCTCCATAAACTAAAGTAATAAAATTTTGTTTTTGTGAAAAAAAATGTAGTATGCATGTGATGAAAATGTCTTTAAGGTACAGAGATGTGATGTGATGTTACTTCACTGTTAAAGATATTTTAGGTAGATGTTTAAATCTCACCATGACATATCAGAATGCAGCATTACTATAATTTACATATCTTCAATGTCTTGTCAGATCTTCCAGTGCCCCTTATCCTAAGAAAACTGTAAAATTGAAACACTTCTCCATTCATTATATTATTTTATAATATATTTTTAATGCTTTTAAAATGATTTAATATTTCATTAAATTAATTCAATTCAATTCAGCATATCATATTATTTCCTTAAAAATATCTTGTCGACCGTGCAACTATATATAAAAATGCAGAGCCATAATTGTGGATAGAAAAACACAACCAATAACAGAGAATACACTAATAATAAATGTACTTGTGAGGAAGAGTAAAGTAAACTTTAGATATTTTTTAATTTTTTTATATTATTTAATTTTTTTATTTATTTTTTATTATATATATTTATTTTTAAACTTATCACATAAATTTTTTTATACAATTTCATAAATTTTTAAACTATCATCTTTTTTTTTTTTTATAATTATCCGTGTCTAAATTCGTCTTTATGATTCTGGAAAGAACCCAGGACTGAAACAGAAAGTACATTCCATTTGATATTGTTACAGACCTAGGTATAGGTCTTACTTCTTCTACCCTTAGATTCAGTAATAAAATACAGAATCTACAGCAAATATAAAAAAAAAAAAATTACACATTTTTCACATTCAGTGATTCTATACAAATATTTTCATTGAAGTTCTCATGTATTGCAACTATAGTCCCCCACAGAATAAAAGAAAAGACATTATCATATATGTTCATAATAGGGAGATAGGGAGATGGGACTTTAAAAAACACTTGAAGTGTTTTTTCCTTCGGTCGGTCAGGTTGCTGAGTGATGAACTGAGATTCTTCTCGTCCTCTTGCTTCTCTTTCGCTACTCGATCTCGGTGAACATCGGATGGTGGGGTACCTGCGAAGACACTCAGACGCTCAAGTCAGTAAAGAGCGGGTGATGGTGTTCTGGTAGGTGAACAATAATAAATGACATACCTTACTCCTTGGGATGTGTGCTATTTATATTATTCTAATGTGCCTACCTTGTTGGACCTGTTTATCAGAGTGGACCCTCCTTAGGATTGTATTACCTAATTCTTAATGACGGATTAACTTCACTGACCTTGGTTTCAGCATTAGCGATAATATGGGTTGGTCGTCAGCCAAATTTTCCAGGTTTCGGTCGTCTCGGCCAAGTCTCTCGGGTCTCAGCCAAGCTTCTCCGGTCTCGATCGTCTCGACCAAGTCTCTCAGGTCTCGGTCAGATTTCCCTAATTTCGATCGTCTCGGCCAAGTCTCTAAGATCTCGATTAGGTAGACCAGATCTCAGACAGTCAGGTGGATCTTGGTCAGGCCAGGGATCGGTCTCGGTCATACCGATACAATAGTTTATCAAAGAAATATATGAAAAAATCTTAAAAAAATGTCTTGAAACCAAATTTATGTATGAGAATCACTTATAGAAAAATATTAGAACCCAACAACATATCTCTCTTTAATTACAGGTGTTCGAATGCGATTTTTATGATGTTTATTTTTTTTTCTAAAAATAAAAAAAAATGTATATACAAAATTAAAAATAAAATATTTGTGTGAAATCAATTTGTTGTGTGTTGATATTTTTTAGTTTTTAAAGTTTAATATTTTTTTAAAAAATTTGTTTTTTTTAATTTAGTCTGATTAAAATAGAAAATAGTGTTAACCACTATCTTTAATACTCTAAAATTGCATAATAAACAAATATAATATAAACTATTGTTATTATATGGATTTTATTTAGAAGAAAATATTTATAAAAAAGAAATTGTTATATCAGAGTAAAAACCTGAATAAAACACGAGATGGTACATACAATCATTTATATAATAAAACTATTTTTTATTAGAAATATTAACTATAAGATGACACTTGTAATATACATATATTTTATTTTATTCATCATATAAAAAAAATATAAATATATTTTAGTTAATAGGCCATGATAAATGATAAATAGTGGCCCCCATACAAAGCAAGAGAGGTCCATAGTCTTTGAATGCAGAAAATTGCATTGATAGATATTAAAAAGTGAATGCTGTAAGTGGCTTCATAATGTACTTTGTTGCAAAAGATAACTGCCAATTTTTTTAAAATAATTAAAAACAAGAATGCCTTTTTTTTAGTTTTGTAATATTTTTCTTGTCTATTATTTTCTCTCAAATTAAAGATTCTTTATTTAATTTCTATTTTTTCCTCAAATTCTTTTTAACTGTTCGAAATTGGATGTTGAAAATAGAAAAGAAATGAAAAACTAAAAAACAGTTATATAGCATCCTTTGGTTTTCAACTACATCTGGTTGGAGTTTAATGAAGTTTGTGTGGTGTGTTTCTTAGTTTGGTGGTCGGTGGTTGTGGTGAGTAATGGTGTTTTAATATTTCTTATATTTAAATAAATATATTTCAAATATTTTTAAATAAATACGATATTTATTTCTATTTTAATTGAAATATTTATTACATTGAAATAAATATATTTTAAAAAATTATTATATTATTCGATTTCAAGAAAATCGAATTCTGACTGGTTTTATAAAACCAGAAAGTGAAAACGATCTCCAGAATTCAATTACATATTGAGCAAAGTATGCCAATAAAAGGTACAATATGTTCGTGAAATAAAATATACTGAAAATTAATTAACTGATAACAAGTGTCTAACACCTTGAAATGCAAGAAAATAGTAAAGATAAGGTTTTTTTATCATGATGGGTTATTTTTTTTTATTTTTTTTATCAAAATGGAATCCTTTTTAAAAAAGTTACAAATTTAGATAAGTCATGCCAATTTGGCACGATTTCTGTCACGTCATAATTTTTTATTTTTTTTAAATTTTATTATTTATATATTGAGTAGTAAATTATGTAATGTTAAAAATTAATTTGATACATAATTTTTTAAGAGTGAACAAAAAATTGGATGATCGTGTATGAATCATGTTTGAATTGAATGAATAAATACATAGATAAAAAAATGAATGTTCTAAGAGTGTTATGAATGAATAAATACATAGATAAAAAAATTTATGATGTGGCAGAATACCAAATTGACACGACTTCATTATGACAGGACAAAAGTCGTGTCTAATTTGAACAATTTGTGCATATGAAGTCGTGCCGAATTGGGATAACTTGTGTAAATTTGTAATTTTTTTAAAAAAAACCCCATTTTCATGAAGAAAAAAAAAAACATAATAAAAACCCACAAATAAAACACAAAGTAGCACTACTAAGGGTGCATTATTTCCATCACACTGCAACAAACACCAGATCTTACAGTAAAACACCATAAAAATGAAACAACCTTCAATCGAATGATGTCTGCTTTAGCAACACCTCCTTCACTCCTCTGTTTTCTTCTTCAACTGCAGAGTCCTTTCCCTCACCTTCTTGCCCTTCTCCCCTACCATCAACTCATTCACCAGCTTCTCCACCTCCTCTCTCTCCGCATTGCTATCAACTTCAATCCCAATCTCCCACTGGTGGCACATATATCTGCAGTTTGTTGGCTGATCTGCACAACATTGGGACTCCACCACAAACACTTGCAGTTTCCTCTGCGGACATAATTGTGATGGTGCCAAAGTTGACATAAATAAGGAACCCATATTCCTTTGATTCAAGCCAATGAACACACTCGGTGAAAGACAGGGGAACATGGAAGATAAAGACAGGTGAAAGCAGCTTCGCTTGTTTCAACAAGGGTGTCACATGACCTTGTACTGGATACGGAGACAGTGTAACTCATCTTCTCTCAAATCAGGGAACACTGTGTAGATGATATCCGTTAGACTAAAGATTAGAATCTTTCATTGTATATAAGTGGGTGTAAACCTCAATCTTATGAATCGGTTTTATGGGGTTGAGTTAGGCTTAAAGTCCACTTTGTAATATGGTATCAGAGTCATTTCGAGCCTATTCTAGCGAGTGTTTGTGTTAGGTCTATCGTGTCACCCGTTATCGGGTCTCTATTGGACTACTCATAATATACAGTCACACGCACACGAGTTGGCAGTTTCGGCTACAGATACAGTTATAAACTAAGGATTTTTTAATTTAGCAGTATTACTAATATTAGTCTAATTCAATCCTAATTCAACTTCTTAAAAAAAATTCAATAAACAAATTCAATGAAGTGAGGTTTGCATCTACTTATATACAAAATAAACGATATTCTTAACGTGTGATTGTCAACCTTTCACATTACAATAAATTAATATTTTATTTATTTTTATTTTTAATTAAAAATATTATTATATTATTATAAATGTCTGTTAATTATATGTAATTAGTGTTGATGGTGTTAAATAAACTTAATTCCGCTTCAAAATATTAATACATATTATTATAATATTAAAATAGTATTCTACTGAATAAATATCTATTTTATTTTATTTCTTAACTTGAAATACTAATTAATATATATATATATATATATATATATATATATATATTGTCAAGTGGCTGGATTCTTTTTGGATTGATGTGAAAGTATAACTTAAATGTAGATTTTCTTATACATAGACATAGGGCTTACATCCTAATGAATGAATATTTTTATTATTTTTTAATTAAAAATATTATGATATTATTATAAGGAGGTTTGACATGTGCAAAGAAAAGTTTTGGTTGTGTATATATTGAAATGTGATAAACAGAAGTGACAGAATTTTGCACATCACAATCCAACATGGGTCATGGACCAACTTCCAACTAAATATGTGGTTAATGTTGAGTGAGAAATAAAGATTCCAGATTCTTCTGGAGCAAGGACAACATTAAATGGCCCATGATAAGATTTTATGGTTTTGGAAATTTTTTAAAATTTGAATTTATGGCTACTAGAGTTACCTTTTATCCTCCATAATCTAAACTTCTATCTGCAATAAATATTCAGCAATATAATATATTTCCTTAAGAAAACATATCCTATGGAAATTGGCTTTATGAGATCCAAATGCAAAGCCATAAACTGTTGATAAGAAAACACAACCAATAATAGAGAAGAGAGGGATAAATGTACAACAGCTTCAACTATGTATCCAAATAAAATAATACCTTTTATTCACACATTGTGTTTTTTATTTGTGACCATGAAATATTAATGCCTCCACCTATTATCAATGTTAGCTAGAAGCATTAGTAACTAAGATTATTGAAAAATAAATATTTACATATAATATTATCAGTTTTATATGATATCAAATTATAAATCACTATATCAACACAGATAAGTACGAAAACGAACATTTTGATACTTATAATCTTCAAGGATATAGATAAATAAATTTATATATTATATAAATTAATGATAAAAATATGTTTTATTTTTTTTTAAAAATATTTCTTTTAAATATCATGTAAATTTGATACGCACACGGGTAATAAAATATGATAACTTACTATATTCCATAAAAAGCAAAATTCTCCTATATATATACTAATTATGACAAGGAAAATGATACATGGACAACTTTGTTCCAGTATATAATATTTTTCAATTTTGAGTTGCCTAAAATTTCAATTTTTTTGTATAAAATAAAAAAAATACTCTTTTTTATATTATTAATTAAGAATTGTATAGTGGAGCAGATTGTCCATATATCATTCCTCTTATGACAAGTATTCCAGTTTATTTTTGTTTTAAATTTTTTTAAATTTTAAATTCTAAATCATAAACCTTAAAATATATATATATATATATATATATATATTTTAAGGGAGAGTACTGATCACTTTCTCACAATGATAAAGACATTCTGCATACTGAAACTGTTGAAATTTTATGATTCTGTCCCTTAGTGTTTTTACTTCTTTGCCCTTCTTCAATGACTTATTGTCAAAACAGGTTAAGGTCTCACATCTGCTGCTAGTGTTTATTTTTTTGTTCTTTAGCCTTTTTTGATATTTTTTTTAAGATCATAAACTTTTTTTTATAGTTAATAAATATCTAAATCCCAGTTTTCTTTATTATTTAATCTTGGAGAAAATATAAGAGTGAAAGCCCGCTCACAACTCCGAATGCAAGCCACTCTTAAATATTTCATTTTTTAAATAATTAAAAAATACCTTTTCTAGTTTTGTAATCTTTTTCTTTTTATAATTATTTTCTCTCAAACTAAAGATTTTATTTTATTTTTATTTATTAAATGAATTTTTTTTGTAAAATTTCCTTTCACCTACATCTGGTTGGTGTTTAGTGAAGTTTGTGTGGTGAAGTTATTGGTGTTTCTTAGTTTGGTAGTTGGTTGTTGTGGAGATTAATGGTTCACTGGTGGTGCTAATGAGAAACAGTGGTGTGGTGGTGGTAGTAAGTGCCTCATTTTAATTTTAGATTTGAAAATTTTCTGAATACATATTACTCAAAAGATAATAGTATGGATTCGTTATAAGATTTTTTTTTTAAAATATTTTATGAATTATACCATTCATATTGCATTCAAAAACATATTTCAAATTATATAATATGAAAAATATTTTTAATATAAAATATCTATCATTTAATAAGATATTTTATAAATGCTATTACTTAAAAGTTTTTTCTTTACATTCACAATTACCTTTTAGATTATTCAGTTTAAAATATGTTTTTATTTAAAATTCATTTTAGAATGTACAATTCAAAATATATACAACAAAATTAATAAAGACTATATTGTGTAATTTATAATATTTTTAATGAAAAAAAACTTTAAAATCAAACCTTATTCATGGATGGTCAATGACTTTTCAATACATATGCAATATTTGATGAAAGGGTGTGAAAATGCTGAAGAAATGAAGAGATGAAGGAGGTAAAGAAATAAGGTTATGTATTTTTTTCATTTAAGGGTAAAATGGTCATTTTGCCACCTCATATGGGTACAAGTGGAAACTATGGAGTGTAGGAAGAAATTTACCTCAGAATATTTCAAATTGTAATTCCCTTGAAACAACCTTCAGGAAAATCTTTCCTAGACCATGTCAATACCCATTTTACCCTTGCAAACTGACGAAAATGATCATAAATAAAATGGAGTGTGGATAAAAAAAATAATTCAAAAAACTCTTTTTTAGAATACAATTTTAGATTTGGATTTCTGTAACACATTTTTAAATTTTGAAAATCCTATCAGAATACATTTCCCGATTTTGTATTTTCTTTTTTCAAAATGTATTTTTTATATTTCGAATTTATTTATTTTTCGAATTCTGAATTTTCAATTCAAAATAGAAAATAATGTTTGAAAATTTAAAAGGTGATAAAGTGCACGTTAAAATTAGTAGGATGCAGAATTTGCCTCAGTTTAATTTTACTTACCAGTCAAGACCTTCAAATGGCCATTCCATATAAAAGATGAAAATATTTTTTATCCTTTTATCATTTCAATATTTTGAATTATATAATCTAGAAATTAATATTAAATTTAGAAATAACTTACGAATTATATAATCTAAAATATACTTTTAAAAAATAATATTTTGAATTATATAATTTAAAAATTTAGATTTTATAATAATTTTTAGATTATGTAATTAATATATATATTTAAAAAAATTTCTGTGTAATCAAAAACTAATCATGTATTTGAAATTTTTTTAAAAAAAAAACTAATTTAACTCCAACACAAGACAATGAGTTCCTCCGTGAGTAATTTAACTCCAGAAAGGTAAATTTATTTATAGGAGTGTGTGTAAATTGGAAATATGGGGGTGTAGATGGAAAGGCCTGCTCATAAAAGAATTTTGGTTTGAAAGAAAGATGGGGGTGTGATTAATGAAGTGTAGTAATAAAGTAATTAAAGAAGTGGGAAACAGTGAAGACGCAGTAATGGCGAAAGAAAATGAGAAGAAAAAGGAAGGAAGAAAGAGTCACTGATCCTCAAAGCTTAAGCTCAGTTTCATCCTTCGGAAATGGAAGACGCAGCGTTGAAGCTGGAGTCCCTTGCGTGCATAGACTCAACCACACTCTCTCACTCTGAGCTCCTCGCCCTTTCTCTCTCCTCTCTCTGCACCTTCGACCTTCGCGCCACCAATCACCTCGTCACTCCCAAGATCGACCCCGCGCTCTTCAACGAGAGCGCCGGCTCCCGCCGCCAGACCTACTCCCGCCCCCAGTCCTCCCCCACGGGACGCCGTCGCCGCCTCGCCGGCCTCCTCCCCGCACCCAAGCTCCCTCCCCTCCCTGCTCACGACCCCGAGAACGCCGAAAACCGCCTCATCATCGACTACCTCAAACAACTCATCAGAGAGGACCCGAAGTTCGACCAGGTCCACCTCGCTCCCCCTTCACTTCCCCAACCCACCGTCAAGCGCAAGCGAGGCCGCAAGCCCAAGCTCAAACACCACCTCGAACACTGCTACCGCGGAATCGACGTTCTTAACCGAAACGGCGTCGCCGTTGATCTCTCGCAATTGGCCACCTCCCAAGACCCCTTCGCCTATGAGCTCAAGAGACGCACTGAGGGCTTGAGCAACGAAGAGGAGCTGTTAGGGTTTTTGAGGGATTTGCCTGGCCAGTGGGGGAGCCGTAGGAAGAAGCGGAGGATTGTTGATGCTGCGGATTTCGGCGATGTGTTGCCGCTCAGTTGGAAGATTCTTCTCGGTTTGAAGAGGAAGGACGGTCGTGCCTGGATCTATTGCCGCAGATACATTAGGTTTTGTTTCTTCTTCCTTCATCACTTGATGGCTTTCTTTTTCACTATAACGCTATTGTTCCTTAGGCTTATCGTATATTTGATGTTCCGTTGTGCAGCCCTAGTGGACAGCATTTTGTGTCTTGTAAAGAGGTTTCTTCGTATTTGCAGTCTCTTCTGGGTAATGGTGATGCACAGCCGCAAAGTAGTCGTAGGAGTGAAAATGTGGTGCAGGAACAGATAGTGCCTGCTGAAAATGTAAGTACGCATGTTTTCGTTGTTGATTTTGTTAAGGATTTGCCTCTTGGAGCATTTATAGAGTACAAAGTGCACTTACAATTATTAACTAGAAAATCAGCGGTTAAGAATTGTGATGAAACTAAATACGTGTTATTAAAAACCTTAGCATTAATTGCAATCTTAACAGTTGATTTTCTATTTAATGGTTATTATTATTATTGTACTTTATCCTCTGAAGTGCTCATCCTCGCTCTAGAGGAGGTGAATCTGTTTGTTAAATGTTATTGTGAGATTTATGGGCTGTGTGCTTGTGCTGTAGTCTGCTGGTGTCACTCCTGAACGTCAAGATCAGAGGCAGATTATTGCCGTGAACACGGAGGTGCCTGGTTTGTTTGCGGCTGCTAATGAACGAGTGAAGGAGGTTGCCTTGTTGGGGATTGAAAATCTTGCAGATGTGCAGATTCATGATCTGTTTGAATGTCGCAAGTGCAATATGAGTTTTGACGAGAAAGATTCGTACTTGCGACACCTGTTGTCCGTTCACCAGAGGACGACGAGGCGGTACCGGCTCGGTTCGTCTGTTGGAGATGGAGTTATAATTAAAGATGGGAAGTTTGAGTGCCAGTTCTGCCATAAGGTGTTTCTAGAAAGGCGTCGCTACAATGGTCATGTGGGGATTCATGTTAGGAATTATGTGAGGAGGGTCGAAGATTCACCAGGTCAGATAAATGTCCAGAGGACAGATGACAAGTCTCCAGTCAGGGAGGACGTGCCTTTAAGGATATCTAAGATGGATGCCCTAATTGAAATTGCTCAAAACTCTATTATGGAGGGTTCTGTCACGGAACCCCATCATTTAGCTAAACTGAATGAGATTCCTGCTTCGGATATTGCTGTTGGTTGCTTGGACCACCACGGAAAAGAGTCTCCAATCAGTGAAAAACAGATGGAAGATAGCTTGACTAGAAAAAATGTGGATCATCATAATATGGATGGAAAGGTAGAGGAAATTGATGATGATAACCATGTGATAGATGTAAAAATGGTTACTTTTCTTGATAACATGAGTTTGTTATCTGTAAATATGCAAGATGTTAAAGCATCGGAGACTTCTGACGCAAAAGATGATGTAGAATTGACCATTGAGGACCTGGATCAATCTGGGATTGATTTGGATGGTGTTACTGAAGTTCGTTTACTTCCTTTATCTGAACTTAACATGATACCAGAATCTGAAAAGAGTGAAAATTCTGGATGTTCTAATACTAGGGTTCAGTTTAAACTTGATGAAGACATTAGTAACAAGAGTGAGTTGGAATTTGGTAATTGCTTGAAGGATGTACCTGTTACCGTTAGCACTAATGTCCAAGAGATGGGAATGACAGCTTCTGAAGAAAATGTGCTACATTCTAGGGCTTTTAACTCCTCTATATCCACAGAACAATCTTTGGATTGTTTGCCTGCATTCAGCTCTGATAAGGTATAAGGCATAATTATGGATGCCTTTATTTTAAGGATTCCATATATGTTGAAAAACTGAGGGAATAGTACTACTAATATTATACCAAGGTCCTCTTAGAAAGTGATTGATATGAGGTCTTCTGTATGTGCATGCAAATGCATGACATGGCATGCGGACTACTATGCTTATCTTCATTTGTGTCTTTGAATGTATTATGGTTTTATTTGTATTCAACCATTGCTGTAATTTTTTATTATTTACAAAACTCTGGGCACACATTTCAATTTTTCAACAACACGTGGTTTTAAGAACCAGTTTTGTTGTCTGGCCAGTTATTGTTCCATGGTGATCATTTGGTGTGGGTTTTTTCACACAATTGTTAATACTTTTCTATGTGACACTCACAGTATAGTTTTTTTTTAACCGTAACCATTTCACTTTAACCTGCTATATTGCTACACTATGCAATAGTCAGTCATTTGCACTTTCAGTATTTGTGTCCCCTAAAGATTACATTAATTATAGAAGCATTCTTTCACTTTTTATTAAATGTTGATTGAGTAACAGGTCCATTGTTTCTGAATCCAATGATGGCTATCCATCTTATATAGTTATTAGTTTCTTATTCTTTCTCATTATTCTGGCCTTCCATGTATTACATGGAGAAAATTACAAATTTGTTTATTCGAACGAGTTTGTTTTTTGGGGAGATGAAGGAATCACAGTTCTAATCTGCCTTTAGTCCACAGATTAAAAATTTATTTGCCCCGTCTTAGCCTGCCATGTCTGGTGCTTTTCTTATATTTGGCGTGTGCTGGAAATTTGAGGAGTTCTAATTGCTAGGTAATTACCATGTGCCTGTGCACTTGAAACAACCTTTGTATTGTGCATTTCTCCTTGTTTTGCTCTTTCTTCAGACTCATGCTAAAAGCTAGTTGTGATGATTATTATAATCTAGAATAGCACAATTAACTGTAAATCTCTTATGAGCATTTAGCTACTGCCCAGCCATGATAAGTCACAACTGGTTGGTAGTGCTGAACTTTACCTTGAAAAATTATTGTTGTTGTTGCTCATTGACAGGGAGGAAAACAGTTTTGCAGTCTTGACAATGAATATGATAATGTGAAGGGTCTCCAGGAATTGAGGTTTGATGAAATAGATAATGTTGATTATGATTTTGCAAGGGTTCAGGATTCTCCTTCTCTGCCGGCTGTATCAACTGAATTGGCCAATATCAGAGTGATGGAAGAGACGTATGCATCCTCAGTTCAGTTTGAATCACAGGAGGGCATGCTAAATATTGGTGGCAGAGATCAGCTTACAACTGTGTGTGTATGGTGTGGAATAGAGTTTAACCATGAAGCTGTTAATTCTGAAATACAACCAGATTCTGTTGGATTCATGTGTCCAGCTTGTAAAGCAAAAATCTCTGGTCAAATCAACGTGTTGGACTGTGAATAGCCAAATGCTGGCTGTCTATAGACTGGTAATTTCTGTTTCTCTGTATATTAATGGTTTTATTAGAATTGTTTCCGTCATCCTATCCTATCTCCTAATTATGATCTTGTCTAACTGAGAGATACTCTAGTCAATTAATTCTGAGGTGAGAGCACTATTTTAGTAAACTTGCTACTTTGGTTTTATGGTTGCTCAAAAACTAAGTGATGAGAGAGAAAAAATCTCATTGCACGGACCAAAATACATAAAAATTGCATTTATTAGGCGGAAGGGGGAGGGAAGGGGATTTCAATATACTTTATTCTTTTCAGAAGGAATCCATAACGAATTTACTCTTGTTGTAATTGTATCATAATTCGTGTCGACTTCAAATAGAGCTTTTAACTTTGGGTGCTGAATGATCTTCGAAAGACGGTAGAAGGAGGTGGTGATGATGAACTAGAAGACAGCATTTGGGATGGAATACTTTTTTATTGTATTGTTGTTTAATCTTCTCGTATGTTGTATTGTTTTCTCTTATCCACACCCCTGCAGCAATAGTGCATATGCCTTTCAATTTTGAATTTCCTGCATAACTGGATACTGTATACCTAAATTGCTCCAAATCAATATATTTATTTATTGTAGTTTAAAAGGTGAGATTAGTAGAATCATCTTGGTTTGAGTAGAATTGAAGTAAATTAAATTCTTTGAAGCAAAGTTTCCTGTTCGAATTTTGAAAGCGAAAAATTGTGATTGAAAAAGACGATCTCACTAAAAGTAAAAGCTGAATCAGAGTTCTCACAAGACTAAAAGTAAAACATGGTTAGGAAGTTATAATTTAGTCATCTTCATGAAAGTAATTAAACTTAATGGTGTGTTTGTTTCTAAGGTGCTTTTTTGTGTGTTTGGTTTTGAGAGTGGGGGAGTTAATGGAAGAGAGATTGAAGGTTTTTTTTTCATTCTTCACATGAATAAAGAGATTGTGTGTTGATCGATGACGAATCCTTGTATTTTATCAAAATATTTTTGTGTATATATTTTATTACAATATATAAATATATTTAATAATTTTAATAATATTTAATTATATTATTAATAACAACACAATAAAATAAAAAAACAAAATTATAATATTAACAAAATATATATATTCATATAAAATAACAAATGAATATAGTAATAAATATTATTTTTATAAATTTTAAAGTATTTAATAAATTTATTTCAATTTAACATAATAATATTTTTTAATTTTTTTATTAAAATATAAATACTTATAGATATTATATATTAAAAAAATTAATTAATTCAAACTCAAAAAAAATCATAATTTATTATTTATATATTTTTCAATAACAAGAATAAATTTATAAACTTTCAATAAATTATTTTCACAAATCTATTATATTACTTTTAAATCCAAACAATTTTACATACCCTCATATATCCTCTCTAATTCTACAAATTCACCACAAATATAAAGTCTTCTAATTCTACAAATTCACCACAAATATAAAGTCTTGTGCGCAGCTAAAAGGAGAAAAAGAATATGGAAAGGGGACCTAGTTGGGTGGTTAAAGAAATGTTGAGAATCTGGTTCTTGATGATGTATACCCAGAATAATGGATAAAAGCACGCAAAGGAGAGGTACCGTAGACTTATATTTTTCTATGATAATTTCATCTATAATACTATTTTTTGGTGTCTTTCTTCTTTTACAATATTGATCTTATCTAGTATTCAATTGTTGTTTTGGCTAGAGTTGTCTCATCTTCAACTCAGAACCGTGAAAAATGTCAACACTCAGCATTTTCGACAGACAGTGGGAATGGATTCCTCGTTTGCCTTCTTTTTATCAGTTAAAAAGTATGCAATGTTGGTGCTGAGATTGCTAATTATCAAACCAAGGAAACGCATGAACAAAGGTCAAAACTATGCAGTGGTTCTTATTGGTTGCATGATTTTTGTATAGAGAAAATGGATGGTAGAAATAGAAGTAGAGGAAGGAGAAAGGGTGTTCCTTTTCCTTCAATCACTGATACAACTCGTTTCCTTGTTTCCACAAGGATTAATAGTTCAAGGCGTTTCGGGAAAGACAGTGTTATCTGCAATGGTTGCAAACACGAGTTTATATTAGCAAATATTCCAAATGCATACCGTTGCTACAAATGTGGAACAGTAAGCACTTCATCTTCTTCAGTTTCTGAGCAATCAAGCAAAGACCGTGGATCTTTCAAACGCGATCATCTGCAGAATAGTTATAACAGAAACACAATTGGAACTTTACCCAGAAGATTATCTCCTTCATCTAGTTCTTCCTTCTCCTTCTCCACACCAACTCACAAACGCGCTGTTTTATGTGGAGTTTCATACGGGAAAAGAACATTCAAGCTCGAAGGAACCATTAATGATGTCAATAACATAAAAAATCTACTGATTGATAAATTTAAATTCCCAAATGAGTGCATACGTGTCCTCTCAGGTATCTCCTTCAGTTCTTTTCTTATTAGTCTGTGAATTTTATATGATCCACATCCTTTTCAATTTTTTTTACTTTTATGCTTCCTTTTTTGCTTGAATGCATACAAAATTATATACATTATTTATGTGACTAGGACTATTTATTGTAGTAGATGATGATGAACAATATCTGTATTTGTTATGTTATTGCCTGAACTTTTGTTAAACACAAAATTTCCAAAGAAAAGGCAGGTTCTTGTTCTCATTAACAAGTAATATCTTTTAACATATTAAGATCTTGAACTTTTCATGTTGTATCAGTGTTGAGCAATAATAGAAGTGTCAGAGCTTTAGTAGTGCAGTGAAAGATAGAGATTAATTTTATTCTAGAACTTATAAATTTCAGAAGAAAAGAAGGAGCTGAATTTAATTCCAACAAAAAAGAATATATTGGATTCCTTGAAGTGGCTAGTGAGTGAGTGCGAGTCAGAAGGGTCATTGGTATTCTACTTCTCCGGACATGGTCTGCAACAACCGGAAGAACAGAAAGGAGATGAATCTGACGGGCTTGATGAAACTATTTGTCCTGTTGATTTTCTGAGAGAGGGAATGATCACTGACAATGAAATAAATTCTATCATTGTTAAACCACTCAAGAAAGGTGTCAAACTTCATGCTATTATTGATGCTTGTCATAGTGGAACAACACTTGATCTTGGCTACATGTGGAAAAAAGATAAGTAAGTAAATTACAAAAAATATTATTAAATAAAAATTAATCTTATAAACAAAAAGTAATTAGTTGTTAGATTGAGAAAATTAGATATTAATTTAGAGACAAAAAATTATTGATATCTAGTTTTTAATAAATGATTTTTAAATTAGCATTTTTAAAATTATTAGTTTATACAAAGATTTTATATACAAATTTTAGATTATAAAAAATTGATAGTTAAAACTTAGACAACTAATTAAATACTAATTTAAAAACTATTTATCAATAATAAAAATTAATTTAGATATTAATAATTTTTTTGTCTCTAAATTAGTATATAATTTATTCAATATATAAACTAATAATTTTTTGTCTATAAAATTAATTTATAATTAATGATTTTCTAGTAGTAATAATGTTTTTTTTTTATTTAATCTTATTTTTATGTTCCAAACTCACTCTTGGGTCTCTTTTGCATGCTTGCAGAAGCATTTGGGAATGGAAGGAAAACAAATCAAGCCATAGTAAAGAAAAAAAAACAAGTGGTGGACTTGCTATTTGCCTCAGTGCTTGTGAAGATAGTCAAGTGGCTGCTGATACCGCAGTAAGAATCTTTTTATATACATTTTCATCTCTCTCCTCTGATGAAATAAAAATTAATTTAGATTTACATATTCAATTTTATTAAAAAATAATTTTAATATAAAGGATATAAGATTTCTAACAAATTCTGAATTGTTTCCTATATTTGCAGGCTTTTGATAAAAACAAGTATAACGGTATTATGACCTATCTTTTCTCAAAAATAATCAGAGATCATCCTCAAATAACATACTGCAGTTTACTAGAAAAAATATATGAGGAAATTGGACAGATCCACCAAAGCAAATTCTATAACACCTTCTTGAGACGCTTTTTTCATCGCAAAATAGACCAGGTTTAGTTCCATCTTCTTTTAATTGCTTTTCCAACCTTTTGTTTAGCTGTTATCCAATTGTATTTGGTAATAATCTCTATAACATAGAATATAGAAACATGTATAATTTCGTAAAACAGGAAAACATAAATCTATATATTATATAACTATGAATTATATAAATTAATAATAAAAATTTATGTGCACAAACATGTTTAATTTTTTTAAAAAAAAGATGTTTTTCATGAAAAAGAATTTGATTATTATTTTTATAGTTATAATAAAAATATATACAATAAGTTTGAATTGTTAATATTAATTATTTTTTTTAAATTGTGTTAGAATTATAAAAAAATTCAATAAATATTTTTTTAATTTGACACTTCATCCATCCGTGTCCTATGAATATCTTACGAGTATTGGTATTCGATATTGTGTCCACGGACACACCAAGCCTCATAGGTAGAAGCAACCAACCATTGGCAATAACATTATTTTACCTCATATATGTTTTTTTTTTCCTAAGAGAGTGAAATGGCTGACATAATCTTAAAAAATCATGTTTTAGTGGATTTTATGGTTACAATGCAGGAGATAAACTCAAACCATTGAAAGAAATTTCTTGTGTTTTCATTGCAGGACCCTATTTTATCATCATCAGAGGATTTTAATATTGATACAACATTTAATTTGTGAAGACAATTCTCTCATTTGTGGATTAATTGGTTGGTAAGGTGATGACAGAATATTATTGATGGTGAAATTGGATTCCTCTGATAGAATAAAATCTGTACTGACTGTGTTACAGTGAAGATGAAATTGTTTGTATTGATAACAAAAGATGAAACCTAGGATTTTAGGCTTGTCTGCAGGAAGCTTTAGGTTTGTTTCACTCTACCATTTATATGTTACAGTGACTTCTAATAAATACTGTTGATTTCAAGTCTATTAAGATAATCTATTATCATATTATTTATTTTAAAATTTGTAATTTCTGTCAAGATTTTATCTTTAAAAAATATTTTAGTAAGTTAATTTTTAACTTGATCTTGACTTGATTTTCATCATATTCGTCAATTTGATTAAAGTTCAAAACTAATTTCATTTCTTTATTGATTGATACATGTGTTTTAATTATAAATATTTATTTTATTTTTTATTTATTAAATGAATATTTTTTCTAAAATTTCCTTTAACCGTCCGAAATTGGATCTTGAAAATAGAAAAGAAATGAAAAACTAAAGGGAAGTTATATAGCTAAGGTAACTAATAACTAAGGATAGGCAAAAAAAAATTATGCATCCTTTGGTTTTCACCTACATCTGGTTGGAGTTTAATGAAGTTTGTGTGGTGAAGTTATTGAAGTTTGTGTGTTGAAGTTATTGGTGTTTCTTAGTTTGGTGGTTGGTTGTTGTCGAGATTGGTGGTCTTCGTCGGTGATGGTTCACTGGTGGTGCTAATGAGAAGTAGTGGTGTGGTGGTGGTAGTAAGTGGTTGATTTTTAATTTTAGATTATGAAACTTATTACAATCGATGGAGATAAATATTCTTTGTATGATGTGGTGCATTAAATGGAGTGCACGCAATGAAAAAAAGGGAGGTTCTAATGAATACTAATTGCAAATGAAAAAGAGACACTGACTTATAAAATAAAAAAATAAAAAAATTATTTACTAGTGCATTAGATAGTAAAATACATTATGTATATAGAAGGAAAAGACTAAGATCTTACTGGAAAAAAAAAGTTGGACGAAACAAACAAAGTCCAATAACTTAAAACAGAAAAACTAAATATGTTACAAAAATAATAGTATGGATTTGTTAGAAGATTTTTTCTATTTGAAAATATCTTATGAATTATATAATTCATATTGCATTAAAAAAACACATTTCAGATTATATGAAAAATATTTTTAAATATAAAATATCTTTTGAATTGTATCATTTAAGAAGATATTTTATGAATTCTATTACTTAAATATTATTTTTAGATTTACGAATATATTGTAAAGTATGTTTTTCCTTGTAATTCATTTCAAGATGTATAATCCAAAATGTGTACAACAAAATTAATAAAAATCAGATCGTATAATTCATAATATTTCTGAATCACCGAATTTAAAATGAAATAAGACAAAAAAAACTTCAAAATCAAATTCTGTTTCTGGTGTAATTAACCATGACTCTCCAATACATATACGAAAAATTTAAAGAGGAGAGCAAAAAGCTCCAAAGACTATGCCTTCCGAGAGATACTGTAGTCAATTCATTATGAGGTGAGAGCACTATTTTAGTAAACTTGCTACTTTGGTTTTATGGTTGCTCAAAAACTTAGTGATGAGAGAAAAAAATCTCATTGGACAGACCAAAATACATAAAAATTGAATTTATTAGGAGGGGAGGGAAGGAGATTTCAATATATTTATTCAGGAATCTTATTTCGAAGTGAACTTTAGGTTTAATTCAAGATCTAATTCAATCATATAAAACCGACTTATGAGGTTGAGGTTTGCATCAATTTACGTACAATGAAATGTACAACTTATGGGATCTCCAACACACCCTGCCGAACAGCTCATGACACTATAGGCCCAACAAACACTCGTAAGGATAGGATCGAAATGACTCTATATCATATTAGAAAGTGGACTCTAATTTAGTTAATATAATAATATAATAATTAATTATTTTAGTTTTTAAAATTGATTTCTATTTAATGTTTTGGTATCTAAAATTGTTTTTGTTTAGTGTTTTGTACTCTAAAATTAGTTTATTGAAAAAGAATATGGAAGGGACATAGTTGGGTGGCTAAAGAAATGATGAGAATCTAGTTCTTGATGATGTATACCCAGAATAATGGATAAAAGCACGCAAAGGAGAGGTGAACGGTGAAAAATGTCAACACTCAGCATTTTCAACAGACAGTGGGAATGGATTCCTCGTTTGGCTTCTTTTTATCAATTAAAAAGTATGTAACGTTGGTGCTGAGATTGCTAATTATCAAACCAAGGAAACGCATGAACAAAGGTCAAAACTATGCAGTGGTTCTTATTGGTTGCTTGATTTTTGTATAGAGAAAATGGATGGTAGAAATAGAAGTAGAGAAAGGAGAAAGGGTGTTCCTTTTCCTTCAAACACTGATACAACTCGTTTCCTTGTTTCCACAAGGATTAATAGTTCAAGGCGTTTCGGGGAAGACAGTGTTATCTGCAATGGTTGCAAACACGAGTTTATATTAGCAAATATTCCAAATGCATACCGTTGCTACAAATGTGGAACAGTAAGCAATTCATCTTCTTCAGTTTCTGAGCAATCAAGCAAAGACCGTGGATCTTTCAAACGCGATCATCTGCAGAACAGTTATAACAGAAACTCAAATGAAACTTTACCCAGAAGATTATCTCCTTCATCTAGTTCTTCCTTCTCCTTCTCCACACCAACTCACAAACGCGCTGTTTTATGTGGAGTTTCATACGGGAAAGGGACATTCAAGCTCGAAGGATCCATTAATGATGTCAATAACATGAAAAATCTACTGCTTGATAAATTTAAATTCCCAAATGAGTGCATACGTGTCCTCTCAGGTATCTCCTTCAGTTCTTCTCTGATTAGTATGTGCATTTTATGATCCACATCCTTTTCAATTTTATTTACTTTTATATGCTTCCTTTTTGCTTGAATGCATACAAAATTATATACATTATTTATGTGACTATGTAGGACTATTTATTACAGTAGATGAGGATGAATAATTTCTGTATTGAAAGCCTAAGTGTTATGCTATTGCCTGAACTTTTGTGAAAGGCAAAATTTCCAATGAAGATTCTTGTTCTCATTAACAAGTAATGTTTCAACATATCTACTTTCATAAGATCTTGAGTTTTCCTTGTTGTATGAGTGTTGAACAATTATAGAAGTGTGAGCTTTAGCAGTGCAGTGAAAGATAGAGATTAATTTTATTTCAGAACTTGTAAATTTCAGAAGAAACGAAGGAGCTGAATTTAATTCCAACAAAAAAGAATATACTGGATTCTTTAAAGTGGCTAGTGAGTGAGTGTCGGTCAGAAGGTTCATTGGTGTTCTACTTCTCCGGACATAGTATGCAACAACCGGAACAACAAAAAGGAGATGAATCTGACGGACTTGATGAAACTATTTGTCCTGTTGATTATCTGAGAGAGGGAACGATCACTGACAATGAAATAAATTCTATCATTGTTGAACCACTTAAGAAAGGTGTCAAACTTCATGCTATTATTGATACTTGTCATAGTGGAACAACACTTGATCTTGGCTACATGTGGAAAAAAGATAAGTAAGTATATACACACTACTACAATAAAATTATTAATAAAAAATCAATTTTAGAGAAAAAATAATAATTAATCTTTATATTAATAAAATTAAATACTAGTTTAAAAATTAAAAAAATATTATTATTATTTAAATTAGTTTTTATTATTGATTAATAATTTTTAAATTAATATCTAATTAGATATAACTTTAGAATCTAAATAATTAATAACTAAAATTTATTTAATTAATTAAATACTAATTTAAAAATTATTTAATCTTATTTTTGTGTTTCAAACTCTTGAGTTTGTTCTTGCAGAAGCATTTGGAATTGGAAGGTAAACAGAACAAGGCGTATTAAAAGAACAAGTGGTGGAGTTGCTATTTGCCTCAGTGCCTGTGAAGATAGTCAGGTGGTTGCTGATGGCGCAGTAAGAATCATATTTTCATGTCTTCCCTCTCACCAACTGCAATTCAATAAAAACTAATCTAGATTCATATATTCAATTTTATTAAAAAATAAATTTTAATTTAATTTAATGTTATAAAACTTCTTTATAAGATGGTATTCACACCTATTTACATATTATAATATTATTATCTCGATATAAAATTTAATCCTAAATTATCACCTTTGCAGACTTTTGGAAACAAGTATAACAGTATTATGACGTATATTTTCTCAAAAATAATGAGAGATCATCCTCAAATAACATACGGCAATTTACTAGAAAAACTATACGAGGAAATTGGACAGATTCACCAAAGCAAATTCGATAACAGCTTCTTGAGACGGCTTTTTCATCGCAAAATAGATCAGGTATACTTCACTTCCTTTACGAATATTTTGTTTATCAGTTATTCAATAAGCACTTGTTAATTTAGATACCACCTATATAGATATATGTATAATTTTTAAAATGTAAAATACAAAAATATGTATAATTTATAAAACGTAAAATACAGAAACATTGATTTATATATTATATAATTATGATTTATATAAATTTAATAAAAATTTATTTGCACAAATATATTTAAGTTATTTTAGTAGAAAGATGTTTTTTATGCAAAAGAATTTGTTTATAATTTTTATAATTATAATAAAAATTTATATAATAAATTTAAGTTTTTAAAAAATTAATGTATTTTTTTTTAAATTGTGTTAGGATTATAAAAATTTTAATAAATATTTTTTAAATTTAATACTTTAGATATATATTTTATGAATGTCGTATGAATATACGTTGTTCACGGACATACCAAGCCTCATAGTTAGCAGCAACCAGCCATTGGCAATCCATTATTTTACCTCATAAATGCTTTTTTTTTTTTCCTAAGAGAGTGAAATGGCTGGTATAATCTTAAGAAATAACGTTTTAGTGGATTTTATGGTTACAATGTAGAAGATAAACTCAAACCATTGAAAGAAATTTATTGTGTTTTCATTGCAGGACCCTATTTTATCATCGTCGGATGATTTTGATATTGCTACAACAACATTTAATTTGTGAAGACAATTATCTGATTTGTGGATTGGTTGGATGAGAAAATATTATTGGCTATTGATTATAGGTATCTCATGACAGAAGAAATAATTGATGATGAAATTGGATTCCTCTCATAGAATAAAATTTGTACTGATTGTGTTACAGTGAAGATGGAATTGTTTGTATCGACAACAAAAGATAAAACCTAGGATTTTAGGCTTGTCTGCAGGAACTACCAATTTCTATGTCACAGTCACTTCTAATAATACACCTTTACTTCTAAAACAAATACTATAATGAAGTTTTCATGATTTTGATTTCTTACTCGCTCAGTATTGTTAATAAATATTGTTGAACTCAAATCACTTAGATTCGATTGTATCGTTATGATCAATTAACGTTATCAACTCAAATTATTTTTTTTATTAATGTTGGTGAAAATGTCTCGGTTCAAGGTCCAAATTATATTAAAAAAAAATCATGAAATAGTTGTAGAAACTAAAATAATTAGTTACAATAGTAACTAAATTAGAGACTATTTTAGAAATTAAAAAAAAAAATTGATTTCTAAATTAGTTTATATTATTGTTAAATAGTTTTTAAATTGGTATCTAATTAGCAACCAATGTTTTTGCTACCAAATTTAGAAACTAAATAATTGGTAGTTAAAACCTTAGTTGCTAATTAGATACCAATTTAGAAACTATTTAACAATAATAGAAAATAATATAAACTAATTTATAAACCAATTTTTTTAGTTTCTAAAATAGTCTCTATTTTAGTTTTTATTGTAACTAATTATTTTGATATCTAACAATTGGTTTCTATTTAATGATTTTCTTGTAGTGTATTTTTAGATTATTATCAGTGATTATTTTTTTTGTCAATATATCAATATAATTTTTAGGTTGGCACCATTTTTTATTTTCAATCGATGTCATTTAAAATTATTATCCATCGAAATTAATTAAAATTTAGATTCATGTTATTTCTCAATGAAGGTTAATAATAGTTTTTTTTTTTCTATCAGCATTAATAAGGCAATTCTTTTCAGCAAATAATAACAAAAAAAAATTATCGTCGCTAGTAACACTATTTCTTAAATAATATAAAGTTAAGGTTTTTAATCAGGTTAAAATCTCCACCCATATATAAAAAATATTTCTGGATTGATATTTGTGAGAATTTTCTCAATCAATATCGTAAAACTAGTTATAATTGGATGTTAAATTGAAGTCGTAAGACTATATATAACTAGATATTAAATTGAAGTCTATAATAATTTTTTGTTCATTGTCGGTAGAATTGCAAATATAATTTTTATATAGTAATTGAAATACTTTATTTAAATAAAAATAAATAAAATTTAATAAACTTAAATTATTTTATCAATATAAAATATTTTAAAAATTAAACAAACTGAAATGAAAACAATTCAAATTTAATATATTGTTAAGACTATCAAAAAACATATATATATTAAAAGTTTCTTTCATTATCGTTAGTGAGAATATACCTCAATCATAGAAAATATATTAATTATTGTTTCAAGTACGAACTACTAAGTTTTTTTAGATGTTTGGGATAATTTCGAGGTATTTAGAATAATTCTGAATTGTTACGCGTAAGAGCTTAAAAAAAGATAAATATAAAAGTATTAGAAGAGTAATAGTAGGAATGACATATAAATAAAATTTCTTTAGGAACTTTAAATACAAATTTATTAATTATTTAATAATAATTAAACTAAATAATTTATTAGCAACTTGAATAAAATCGTTGATATATTGGCATCCAAAACTTTTTTTAACATAGGGTTTGTATTTAGTTCTTAACTAAACATTATTTATAAAATAATAAGAAATAGTTGGGAGAATGAGGTTCTTGATACTGCACTCAGAATAGGATAATGGATAAAAGCATATCCGTCACTAATAATACTTAGACTCATTTTTTCTATTTTCATTTTTTTACTTTAAAAAATGATTATTTTGTCAAGTTTTTTTTAAAAAAATATATTGTAATTTATCATATAGTTTGTGTATTTGTTATTAATTAATCATAGGTCACTAGAACTATTAGTGGTAACAGAATATGCTACAAGAAAAAGTTGTTCATATTCTTGTTCCTCTAATATTTTATCCTCTTCCATTATAGACTTACAAATTCTATTTATGTATCTTGTTTCACCATATTTTATTCTATTTGGGAAATGATTCCATTCCAACGAACAAAACACATTAGATTCGTCTTAGAAAAAGGCAAGGAGAATGTGATTCCTTAGTCACATTCATTGTCATACCATCTCACATCAAAATCAATCTATTCATTTATTTATTCATTCAAAATAACATCTTTAAGTATGTGATTCATTCACTCAATCAATTCTCTCCAGATGTACCAGTTTATAATTTTCCAGATAAATGATATATTTTCCAGATCTCCAGATAAATGTACCGATTTATAATTTTACCGGTTTATAATTTTCCAGATAAATAATAATGATATATTAACAACTTGTACCAGTTTACAATTCTTCAAATAAATGTATACTTATATACTGAAACAAGTCGTCAATGTATTGTATAAACAAAAACACTATAATTAATACGAAATTGATTTTACCACGAAATCATCCTTCTATCTCCTAACCACTAAGATTATGAAAAGCTATGAGGTATATTAAATGTTGGACAGAAGGTTAGTCTTGTTAGAAGAAAGAATAGTACTAAGTTAGAAATAAAAAAGATGCTGATTGCTGAAAATGCTAATATTCCTAACCAGAGAGCAAAATAAAGTAATGTATTTCATGAGATTTATTGTCAATTGTACATACATGTTCTGAAAAAACAAAACTCAATAACAGAGAGTGACAAAGAATGGAAGAAACTAGTATGCTAAGCCTTTGCTTCCATTAAATCAACAAAATAAAAGAATGAAATGATCCCTCCCTCCCCAAGAAAACCAAAAAAAGAGAGTAATTCTTCCTGAATATATCGAAAATTGGATCTGTAGGAAGCTGAAATCTCCTGCAAGGAACTTTGTTCTAGCTGCTGCTAAGTGATATAAAGTTAAAAATGATTGATATTGTCCCCAGAAGAAAGTGGTGATGTTGGACAGGACTTTGTAGTATTTGTATCTATAAGGAATGCTTTTAAGTGCTTCCCAAACTCTTTTGGCTTTTCTAGGTTCACTGCATGCCCTGCGTTCTTCACCACTACCATTTGAGCATTTTCCCCTATGTGCCTGCTCCAAACACACATCCACACTTAACACTCTAAGAGGATGTTTCAATGTAATATAATAAAAACTAATTTTACAAAAAAAAATAATAATTAGTTACTATTTTATATACTAAAAAAAATATTGATATCAAAATTATGAGAGCAGCAAGATGAAGTTCGAGTGAATTGAAATCTGACCTTTTTAATCTATGGCCTAACTCGAGAGGGAATACCTGATCTTGATCTCCCCATAAAATTAGAGTGGGCTGAGAAGAAGAGTGGATGATAAAATGTAAAAGTATGAAGAAAAATGAGAAGCAAATAAATGTGAGTAGGTTGAGAAAGAATAAATACGAGTTGTATCTTGGGAAGATCTGAAAGTTTTCGGCCTTTCAATATTGACTCAAGCAATTCTCTCTTTTCTTCAATGTAGTCTGTACACATCACCTGCCACAGCAGTAAACACAGATTTGGTTTAACATCATTTGATCTTCATACCACCATCACATCACCCTTCATTGAAACTCTTTGCTTCATTCAAATCACAAATGAACAGATTTTCTAAATTCAGACACACATAGAGAGAGAGAGCAGCAAGATCAAACTCCTAAAGCTGAGATCAACTTTCAACAAAACTTTACACCCAGAAAAGAAAGTAAGCTACAAATTGAAAGAGATTCTATACAAACCATCCAGATGAACACGTATTGGTGAATTTTTTAATTAAAAAATATTTATTAAATTTCTGATAATTTTAATCCAATTTTAAAATATTTTTTTAAAAAAAACATTAATTTTTTAAAAACTGTATAAATTTTTATTATGGTTATAAAAAAATAATTTTGCATCTGAAAAATATTTTTCTGGAATAAATCTTTACTATTATTAGATATAATCCATGTTTAGAAATTATATATATCTCAAGATTATATATATATCTTTATCTCTGTATCCGTATTTAGAAATTATATATATTCTCATATATGTATTTAGAAATTATACATATTTGTATTTTTCTGTTAGAGATTATATGTATTTCGTATTTAGAAATTATATGTATTTCTGTATTTGTAACTGTGTCGTATCAAGTCATGTCATATCAAGTCATGTCATATCAGTATTGAGTGTATGTGCTACATAGCTTCATGTCCGTATTTAGAGATTATATATATTTTGTATTTATATTTAAAGATTATATGTATTTCTGTATTCGTAACTGTGTCGTATCAAGTCATGTCATATCAGTATCGATATGAGTGTATGTGCTACATAGTTCCATGTCCATATTTAAAGATTATATATATATTTTATGTCCATATTTATAGATTATATGTATCTTATGTATTTTTATATTTGTATTTAAAATTTTTCATATTTATATTTAAAATTTATATATATCTCCGTGTCCGTAGTGAAAATATGAAAGTTTAAAAATATGAAAGGAAGTGATGCATACTTGAATGAAATCTTGAAGGAACCAGGTAGGGACGCCCCTGGCGGGTCTGACAAAGGAGAGCTTCATCAACTCCCTGAGCTTATCAGGTGTCTGTGGCAACAAGATGCTTGAAGCTTCATCCAAAGAAGAAACCCTAAACAACCCATTCTGCATGTCAACCTCCTCCAAGCACACCCCAGCACAGCACAGCACAAGCTTCTCCACCACCTCCGGGAACTGAGCACCCAAACTGTACCCTACAAACCCACCGTAACTGATCCCCACCAGGCTCATTCGCTGCACACCATGAGCCTCCAACATCTTCACCAAGCACTGCGCCTGGAACGACTCGCTCCGATCACTCCGCGACGTGAACGACTCCCCGAAGAACACCAGGTCCGGCACGTACACGTTGAAGTGCCCCGTGAAGAGCCGCACGTGTTCCCCGTACTGCCACATGGCGTTGGCGCCGAACCCGTGCACCAGAACCAGGCTGGGCTTGCATGGCTTCTGCAGCTTGGGCACCCAGCAGTGCATGGAGGTCCCCTCCCCGAGGTCCGTCACCACCGACCGGAGCCCCGCGGAGGCGAACAGGTGGCGGTAGACCCAGTCCCGAGACGCCGTAAAGCTGAAGCATTTGGAAAGTTTTGGCAACATGGAAAAGGTGGGTTGAGTAGTTGATGAATGTGTGGAATGGAATGGGAGAGGGAGACAAGGATGGTTAGGAGGGAATGTTCAAGAAAAGGAAAATGGGTAACAGAAAACGACAAACAACGTAAGGATAAGATTGGATGTTTCTTTATCAAAATTTAGTGATTATGAGTGCGGAGAATACGAGGTCATGGCAGCCCAACACGTCATCACCTCAAATTACAATGCAACAAACGCGGACTGCCATTTCATGTGACACATCAATCCACTGCTCAGCCTAGAAAACCCTTTTCTTAATAACAAAATAATAACTGTTTAATGATTTAATATTATATAAGGATTGATTGAACATGTTTTACACTAATTACAAAACCATCTATCAAACTTAAAATTAAATGTGTGTAAATGCATCATAATAATGTTTTACTTTTTTCCAATTTTTTTTTACCTTACTTTCTTAACCTTTTCAGTTATTCAAAATACAAAATGATAAATAGTTAAAATTTTGATAAATAATGATAAAAAAATTATTTTATAAATTTTATTAACAATGAACTTTAGATATTAATATTTTTTTATAAAATATCTCTAATTTAATCAAATAATTCAATATATCAGAGGATAATAATATATATTTTCAAAATGCTTTAGAATCTGGTGTATATAACAATATTTAAATATTTTTTTTATTTAATTGTTTTGAATTATTTTATTGCAAAATTTTCATATTTTGATTGCGTTCTTTAAAATGAGAAATATTATTTAAAACTTTAAACATAAAGCTTAAAATTGAAAATGAGTTTAATTTAAACTTTATATAATTTCATATCATTTACAATTTATATAATTTGGGTCGATCTTGCATTTAGATCAAGATAACATCGTATACAGATTGACTCTCAAAATATGTCTGAAACAAACCAGTTCTTTTTCGCACAATCAGAAAGGAGAAACATTTTAGAGAGTAGCATCTAAAATTTACAAGGAGCCTGTTAGGCCAAACACTTACGCTGACAAAAGCTCATTTTCCGTTCAAGCAGGTGCACAAACAAAGAGAGGAAGAAAAAGAGAGGTGAGAGCGCATACCAGGGTCCAAACTTTTATGTGTTATTGAATAATAGTTTTACAACAAAATTCCCGATGAGATCAAAAAATGGATCATACCACCAACACAGACTAGTCTTCTTCCCCTTGTGTTGCTCGTATAAAGTGCAAGAAAGGAGCCAAATCGACAGCCATTAACATTCTTGATAAATAGGAAGGTCAGTGTTGAAAGAACAGCTTGTATCAACTCCTGGATTTTCTGAGTCTTTTCTCTGCAAGACTAGCAGTCTTGTTCTGTGGTTCAAGAACGAGAGCATGCTGGAAATCTGGATAAAACGTGATAAAATGACAAAGGAAAGGAAACAGCATTAAGAATAAAAGAGGTAGATGGTCAAGAAAAACTATCAAATAGACCCAGTTAGCCTGATAATAGTCGGGTGTTAAATTACAGCAAAAATGGCTACTACGGGACACAACTCATCCTAGAACAGAGAAAGATTTGAGTATAACTAATACATCCGAGTATCTAACAAATTAAGAGCTCTACCTCAAACAGAATCTTTTTCATCTACCTATATTACATGGTCAAGTATGCCGGTTCCTTAAAGATTAAAAGATCTAACGAGACCAAAAAAAAGTACACACCAGGCACACTTAAATATGACTACTCTAATTTCTGCCTCTACTGTATTCAACAGTTTTGTTCCACTGTTTCTAAACGTCATCATGTCATGCTCCGTAGTATCCGCATCAGAATCAAGAAAACAAACTTTAAAAAAAAATGTCCAAACATTATTGTACTGCTTACGCAATATCAAAAATTGACTAGTAAGGATGACTGTTCCATGATATATGTCCTTGACAAGACTATCCTACACCATTCCAAATCAGATTCAAATGACATGCAAGACAGTTTTTTTTTTTTTAAATTGACGCACCTTTTAGAGCTTCCTCATAACGAAGTAGTAATTCTCTAGCAGTTCCACGCCTCAGATACGCCTTCACATTCTGCAGTCAAATAACAATACACAACAATCCCGAATGACATCCATATGTGCTGTAGATCTTTTTCTTTTTCAGATTGAGATGTCAAAATCAAAAGTACTACGAAATACAAGCATCTACTAAATGTAAATTGCAAAAATAAATGATAGCTGGAACACTATTAAGCTGCTCGTAAATCGGATACCCTTCAGGCAAGACATTTACCATAATATTAGGAATACCTATCTATGACATAGTTATTAGAGTTCATTAGTCACGGTTATTATTATACATGGCAAGTTTTAGATTACAAGTTTTTCATAATTTTGGCACTGTCCCATGCTCAGCTTCTCACCTTCTTATCATGTAATATGGCCTTATTGCAGTCCTCTTCAGCTTCTTGAAAGCTGCATAATTTCACAGGATACACCAGTTACACAGAAATGGTGAAAATACCAATTATAAAAACAGGAGAAACCTTGTACCATCCTAACTCCAGGTAAGCAGCTGCCCGGTTGCTGAAGTAAGTTGCATTTGTCCCATTCAAGTTAATAGCCTCACTGTAGTAATTGACTGCCTTGTTCCACAGCCTTCCTTTAAAGGCTGCATTTCCCTGAAAAAAAAATGTCTTTTAGTGGTCCATGCCACATCTTGAAAACCTACCACCATTTCAACACCTTTTCCCCATATATAACAATTGACACTTCTTGAGAAGCTTTAATACAGTTCTGTTTTACATTCATTATTAATCAAGTGATCAAGTCTACTGAGTTTTACAAGATGACTTTATTTACAAAAGAATTTTATCAGAATACAAAAGAAATGCTGAAATAGAACTAACCTTCTCCTTCAAAAGATCGGAACTTTCTATACCACCGTTTGCATCCGGCAGTGGCAAAGTATAAGTAACACTAACTTGCTCCTGAATTGTTGTATACATATCCAAAACCGTATTAAGAAGAAATTTATCAGCCCCATGGGCTGAGATGAACGAGACAGAAGCACAACAATCATTGTGACATCCTAACGGAATTGCAACCTGCATATGATGCATAAGCAAATATAAAAATCAACAGAGGTTTCAGAAGAATAAATAAAAGTTGAGAAGAGGGAAAAAATTCCTTCTTCAGAGCCTAAAGATATCAAGATACCTGGCAACATCCAGAGATACTAGCAATACTAGATAATGCAAAAGCTCTATCATGAAACTCAGAAGAAAATCCATTCAGCTTTAATGGATCATCAGGAACAGTGGGAATAACTAGTATTCCATCATCCTGAGAGAGAATCAGAACAGAGGAGATAAGGGCTTAACACACAATAAAATTAACAAAGCCTGTCGATCATTTCATAATAGAAATAGGAATACCTTGAATGTCTTCTGATGTAATAAATTTAGGACACATATTGGACTACTAATTTACTCTCCATTGAAATGAAATGAAAATAAATGCTATATTGGACTACTAATTTACTCTCCATTCCCCTAACAAGTCAAGAAAATTCAATACTATAACTTGCAAAATTTACTTATAGTGACGAATAACAGTGACACACATACACACAACATCATACTGGAGTAAAACATTATAAGAAAGTGTATTTGTATTCAGAATATATTTTGTATATATATTATGGATTTAATTCTATCATTCTATAATTTCTTTTTGCTTTTTTACAATCCTTGTTAAATTATAATCTATTCATTTTTGTAACTATTTCATTCAAAATGCTTACATATTTTTTTATAAGTATTTGCACAATAATACCATGATTACTTCCTTATCATATATATTGTGATTCATTCATGAATATTTCATTTATTTAATTTCTTTCTAATTTATATTTGAACATGAATAGTATTATTAACACTAAAAAACTTTACCTATAAATAAAACAATTTAATGATAAATCAAATCATGGAAAATTAAAAGCTATTTTAGTTTTCAGTTTTTTTTTTGTTTTTTTGTTTTTTTCTAAATAATATGTAATACGACACTGTGCATTGCACATATCACCGTACTAGTTTTAACATCTGAAACTTGATAACATTAAGCTAGAGCATTACTGACAAATTAATGCAGATATTACAGTACCTTTAGCAAACGTTGGAAAGCAACCCGCATTTCAGTTCTTACTTTATACAAGGTTTTCATACGATCATGTGTACTATTCATGGCTGAATTAATACGCTTGGACACAGTACGTCCTAACCTGGGTTTGACTGATTTAAACCACTTTTCATGATTGGTTTTGAATTCATATCTGAAGAGCAGAAGCAAAATTGCAATACAGGGTTATATAAGACCCTAAAAAAATCTAAAATGCAATATCTTTATTAAAAAAGGGAAATGATTCATCAACCATATGGAAACATAAAGTATAACATAACATAAATTCAATAGTAAAACTCTAAAGGATAAATTAGCATACCCTTGTAAGGAAAACATAACCGAAGTGAGATCTTTCAATATAGATACTGCATTTTGTTGGTGTGTCAATTTATCACGAAACCCCTTTAAACTGGGAACATTAGAGGCAATATACTGGCAAATATTCATATGCTGCGGGGACTGATCTGCAAAACCAATTGGACCAAAAGACTTCATTGATCATAATACACACAAATTTCCTTTTATCATGTCAAGACATTCAAAGTTTTGCCACTCACTGTATTAACAATCAACCATACAACAATAGCAACAAAAGCCTTTTCCCACCAGATATTAACAATCAAGTGAATCAGCCATAAAAAGTAAATTAATATGCATAAAGGAGTCATAAATTGGTCTTCGAAGGTAAAGAAACTTACAACCAGACAAATTTTCAATTGCTCTGTGAATAATATATACTGTTTTCTGTGAAGGAACTTTAGATAGTTGAAAAAGATCATCAGCAAAAATAATACGCCTTGTCCTTTTGAGCTCCACCAAATTCTTTGGAAGTAAAACAAGTCCAACATGATGTAGGACAGAACTATCCCGAGCAAACCATCCTACAATATGCAATGAGGCAATAAACAATTAAAGAAGAAAATATTAAAAAAAATTGTGTGCAAATTAAATGAAAACAGTGGAATCCCATTTCAACCCAATGAGCAGTAATTTATAATTAAGGTAAGGTAACCATATGTTACGCTGGGATGTCAGACCAAGACCAAACAAGGCATGTTACACTATAGAAACTGGAAAGCAATACCGAATTCAATGGTTTGAAAGAGATTAAAGGTATATGTGGATATTTCAAATAAATAAAACCTCGTAATACATGAAAAAATTAAAAGCATAGTGACAAAATCACACAATCAAGCTTCATACCAACAGTGTCCAAGCTTTGTGCATTTGGAAGAACTCCAATGGTGGATACAATCCCATGAGATGGTCGAAACCCAAGAATACCACAGAATGCTGCGGGAATTCTCACACATCCTGTTGTATCGGTACCTACAAAAGCAGATACATTAGAGAGAAAACAATGCAAATGATTTTTATGAGCACAAAGTAATTGTAATGTGTATGTTTTTATCAACCCTGATATGGATTAAAGAAAGTGAGAAACTATGCAGAGCAAGCCATGCTGTAACAATACATGAATGAGATCACAATAATATAGTACGAGCCGGAATCCTGAAATTGTGAATACAACTATCAAAATATAATGTGTAGATCCCCACAACCATGGAACTGAAATTTTAATAAGTGTCAGCAAAGTAAAATTCATTTCACGACTGTATAAGACCAAATAATACACACAAACGAACACTTTCCGCTTTCCAGGAATACATTTGAACACAAGAACAATCCCAATGTCCTAAACAAAATAAAAGCGACGTTTGTTTATTATATTGAATAGGAAAGCTAATAAGTGAGAATACATACACACATTGAGAAAATGGCAATTTCAAATGAACGGTAACTTGACAAGCAAGTAAACTAAACTCACCAATAGCAAAGTCAACGAGGCCAGCAGCGACAGCAACAGCCGAACCACTGGAAGAACCGCCAGGGATGGATGAGGGCAAGTAAGGATTGGTTGGCGTTCCATAAAACTTGTTCTCACCGGAAATCCTGCAAAGCCGACGACGAATGCCACCAACAAACGAGGAAAGAAAACGAGTTCAGAATCAAAAGGTTAATAAATATATCTCAATGATAAAGAACTGATACACACTAACACTTATTACATACCCAAAAGAGAATTCATCCATAACAGTCTTGCCAACGCAAGTAGCACCGCTGGAGAGGAGAGCAGTGATGACAATGGCAGTCTTCCCAGCTTCACTGTGCGTCCTCTTCCAATGTGGGTTCCCAAACCCCGTCACATACCCCTTCACATCGAATCTGCCGCAAACACGCAATCACCACAACTCGTTTAGAATCAGTACGCAAAAATATTTGAAGCAGAGAGAAATAAAGAAATGAAGGACGAAACGAACATGTCTTTGATGGCGAAGGTTAGGGCAGAGAGCGCTTGTGTTTGCGTTTGCGTTTGCGTTTGATCGGGTTGAGGAATGGGGAGAAGTTGGAAACGCTCTACCAATGCACCGAAGTCCTCTTTGGAGAGCTTCCGCCGTCGCCTCCTGCGGGTCTCGGCGAGAACGACGGCGCCGGCGAGTCCTACTCCGATGAGGAGCCAGAGCTTAGGGTTGGAGAGCTTGAGCTTGAAGGATTTAGACATGATCGCGAATGTGATGTGACGATACAGAGCACTCCCAATGAAAGGGTTTTAGAGAAAGGAGGGAATGTCACCGCTATCATGCGCCGCTCCCAAATAAACATTCGCGCGATTCTCTTTCTTTTTCTTTTTCTTGTTTATTGGACATACTCTACTTATTTCTATACTACCATAAAACATCCACAAATCACTTCATGAATAATTAATTTATAACTCCTTTATTTTAAAATAATTCTCTTTCAAAATTGTGTCACATTAATTGAGAAATATTTAAATGATATAAATTTATAAGCAAATCTGTTTAAAATCTTTTTCATGTCAAGGATCTGTATTAACTGTTATTATATATATAAAAAAAAAACATATTGAGTGAGAATTCTTAATTAAAATTGGAAATAAAAACTATAAGCAGAGGATGAAATAATTAATAAAAACCTTTTTTGAATAATAAAAGCTGATAGTCTATGTGTTCTTATTCAAAAAGACTGAGATAACTCATGAACAATTCATTCTTTCAAAATTTGGTAAAATAATTACTTAATAATAATGTAATTTTTTTTGAAAATTGTGCTTATTTATATGTTCACAGTGGGTCATGTTAGTGTTAGGTCAAGATTTACGTATGAATTGTGATTAATGATGTATTATCTAGTTATTCATTCGACTTAACCTAGTTAATATTTTATTGATTATAATACATTTTAAACATGTCAATCGATCAAAATTGGATACCGAAATTTGTGAGACTTGTGGTTTTCACTGGTACGATATAATTGTGAACTTTATATTTTAAACATGAGAATGGATAACTAAAAGTGCATTTCCTTTTCCTTGGGGCATATCCTTTCCTAGTATCTCAATTAGTACTTCCTCTTCACTCATTTTCCTTGTATCAATAAAAGAGATTACAACAACTTCTAGTCAAATTATTTAATAGCAAACAAACTTTACCCAAAGACAACGAACAGTTTAATGGCTCATACGTAGAACACTAGAACATGCCACTCTCATTTTAAATCATCAAGAGGATTATCACCTTGAGATCAATCATAATTTGAAGCGTGACAAAAGTTAAAATATCAGTGAAATTAGTACTTGTAGATGAGGAAAATGAGTTTCTAATTTTGAACAAAATTAATATTAATTTTCTTAATTTTGAGTTGAAAATGAAATTTGGAAGTTTGGAGTGGAAGAGAAGACTAAATTGTCATGTTCAAACGTGATTTACATTTAGTTGAAGTACCTAAAAGATGTAAACATAAAATAATATTTTTTTAAAAGTGGAAAAATAATATTCAAAGTATATTGTAAATTTCGTTCATAACAAACGCATAACTCTGATACAAATTTAAAAGCTATGTCCAACTTCACACTGCTCCATGTAATAATGAAAATTACAGAGAAAAATGATGGTAATAATTAATCTACACAAACAAATCTTGAGATACTAAATGGCAAGAGAGGACCTAATTTGAAGAACTTCAATTTTACAGAGGAATGGGCAAAACCTACTATGATCACGAGATCTCCAAACAAATGAAAGTCTAACATTTATGAAATATATACCAAGAAAATATAGGGAATAGTTGTGTTGTGTTTTTCATGAATCACCCCTTGAAACGAACTACAATGCATGAAATATCATCCTTGCTGTCTTTGTCCAATGCCTCTGCAACCAGCTTTTTGGCTGCCTTTTGTGGATCTTTTATCCTTCTTGCAATATCAACTGCTTCTTGGTTTGCCATTACCTGCAATGCAACTCATCAAAATATATAACCATTTGTAATTCTTTACACTGTTTATTCAATATTTGAAGTGCTGCAGAAATAATGGATAACCTTCCAAAGACCATCACTAGCAAGTATCAAAAGCTCAGCATCTGGGTTAATATCAGATTGATGTACATCAGGATCAGATCGTAAGTGTGATTTTAGATTTTTGTCTCCAAATGCTCGAGAAACTGCAAGCTGCCCATTCACTCTTGCAACATCTCCTGATATAAACCACTCACAAGTCAACAAACTCTTCCAAATCACATATTGTTATCTAATTTTGAAAGAATAAGATATATTAAGAAGTGAACTTTAAACTTAAATCAATCTCATAAACCAGCTTGTTTGCACCTATATATATACTATAAAATGTCTTAATCTCTAGTTGATTCGTGAGGCATCAGATTCTCATTGAAGAAGAACAATGCCTATACTCTATATAAGTGAAGCTCGGTGTTATTCCATAAATTTAGAAGATATCATGAATGCAACAAAATTAAACTATAGTAATAGGAACCAAACATGTATTCCTATTCGGTCCATAACTTCTCTCAAGACAATTCCACATCTCTGAGATTGCTTCAGATCAATTGATGTGGCACCAGAAACGCTTCTTGCAGAAACAAATGATTCCTCAAAAATCAAACTGATTGGTCACATGCAATATTTTTCCAAGGTTTTAATGACTTATTTTCTATTATTCATCACCATATTTATTCAGAGGGGCTCGATTACAGCTTCTGAAATTTCAATCAAACTAAAAGATTCAAACACCCAACACCAAGAAGTATTAAACATTAATCCTTCACACGTAGATAATCACATCTAAGATACTATTATTGAAATTGTGCAGCATTCTGGTCAACCATAGGACACACACAAGAAGATTGTTCTTGCGTGGGACAACAAAATCTTTCTGGAACAGCACAAAAAACAAGGCTTTAGTCATGCTTAATTGAGTATCCTAGTTATCAGCACTTTCTGGCACTGAGGACAATCCCAATCTGATCAGTGAGTTATTAACACTTGAGATTGCAGCTGTATGTGTTATTATGGGTGATATAGACACGTAGCTAACAGATATGAACAGTTGCAGACTTGCCAGAGTCAAAGTCAACAACTTCTAATTGGAGTTCCATAATTGGGAGAAATAAGATATTATTTCATTCTGAGTTATGACAGATTCTATAGCCGACAAATATTAGAAATTTCGTTATCATCATTATGATTTTAAATTACATATTTAAGTAGTTGCAAGCTTAAAAATGGGATCTGCCTAAAAACTGACAATCTTGCACTAATATTTGTGGAGCTTCATTGTTTGTAATTCAGTACTTCACCTAATTTAATATTTAATTAATATATATCAAGATCAGTCCTTATATTTGAGTTTAGAGTGTAAATCAATACAACAAAGGTAACTTGTAAGGTAAAAATTATACAAGTCTTGTAAGCACTACAAGAGTCCATGACTGCAATTAAGGTGTACTAACTAAGTAGGGATGACCACAATTAAAGAAGTTTTCCAACACCTTAAATTATGAAAACTCATTTCATCTCACTCCTTTTGCAGTTTACAATGGGAAATAATGTGAAAAAATTCATATAGAACACGGCATAATTTAAGGCATGTCATCTCTGACAAAAGTTTTCAAAAATAAAATACAAGCATATAGGTGGATTACCAGAAAAGAGGGAATAATAGTTTATTTTTTTCCTCTGTTTCTTTAGCTGTCTCTCTGTTTGGTTGACTCAAAGCTCAAAGTATAAATAAGATGGTAATGCCAAGTGAACTATTACAAATAAAATAATTTAACTTCAATTCTCTGTTTAGGAAGCCAGATTCTGTTACTCTTCGGTTTATCTCCTATTTTACATCAAAATAAGGTTTTCTTGATGAAATTTCTCTTTTTTTTCAGAACTTCAAGCACTGGTCTAAAAATAGTTATGATGCAGACATTCATTACCCTTAGCGAACTGATGGACAGTCCTTGCCTTATGGTCCAGAAAGAGGTAGAAATAATGAATTTCAAAAAAATAAATCCACAAATTCTGATCAAAAGAAGAAAGTAAATGTCTATTGAGGTATGAACCCTCAACCTGATGTAGCAAATATTTTTAGAAACAAAGTAACATGTATACTCTGTGTCTGTCCCTTCCTCTTTAAAATGCAAATTAGACTCATGATGCATAAATCCTATTCCAAACACTTCATATTATTGAAATCTCAGAATGACAACATAAATCCCCGCATTGAACATAGACATTGTTGCATAGTGATATCTAACATGAAAATTTTTATAAAAAATATCTAACAGACGTTAACTAACTAAGGTTTATTAAAGAACCTGGCATGTTTGAGACAAAGCCCCCTTTGTTCTCGATATGGCCCCTCTCAGTATTTGGCTCGTGATCAATAGTCACCTGAATGGCCTCCCCCTTCCTTGACAGAACTGCTCGTGAATCACCAACATTTGCGACTATTAACTTCTGATTATTAATAAGAATTGCAGTCACTGCAGTAGATCCTCCTCGCCCCAAATCAGAACTGTGAGAAAGAATGGCCTGATCTGTTGACTCATAAGCTTTGATGATAGAACGGGCAGGATCAGTCCAGAAGTCCTCCTGGAACAGTCAATCTTATTCAAGAGTACAAAATGTAATTCCAAAATAGAATCATGCCAAGAGGCATTACAAATATGGAAAAAGAAAATTAGGCCAAACTTCAAGGTTTTCTGACAATAAAGAGGTTATACAAGATTACATTTCTTACTGTCAATATTGATCCCGAAAAAATAGAGTATGGGAAGTTCGGAGTAAAAGGGGAAACTTTGTCCAATCCAAGGAATCAAATGTAATAAATCAATGCATGATACATTTTAGTTTGGTTCCATAACTCACCTCCTTCAAGATATTGGAAAAAAGATGCTTTTGTAAATAGGTGGGCACACTCTCTCCCAAGTGTCCGTCGTATATAGCAAAAAGTCCTAACTCTTTCCCTCCGCACTTGACAAATTTTGCTACATGATAGTCCTCCATTGGGTGGTTTGCTTTCCCTTTAACTAGGCTAAAACCATACTTAACAGGGCACAGGTGGCTCCTGCCCTTGCCAGAGCTACATGAAGAGCGTCCTCCAACCACCTACAACTATTGAAGTCAAAATACAATAACAAAAGAATCTAATGTTTAACATAAAATGCCATCCAAGGAACATGGTTGAAGTATTAAAGAAAGACAAAGAAACATGATTGATTATGGAAGGAAGCATAGCATAAATGTGATGCCAGGAAATAGGAAGTTGTCAATACACACAACATTCAGAAATAAAAAAAGATGTATTAGATAACTCTATCTGGTTGAGTGTCACATTTAAAAGGCCACAACCACAGAATACTAAGTATTTATCAGCACCAACCAACAACCAAATGAGTTATAAATAAAGCATAGCTCATAAGCATGGTTTTGAAAAATGGTCTGACTGCAATTCGGTATGCAAAGCCAAGGTTTTTTGGATCAGTGACCCCAACAACACAACTGCAATTGTGGGGCATCAACCGCATTTGTAATACCTAACAATATCAAGAATCGTAGCAACAACTGTGAGTTTAAAACCTTGTTCATAGTAGACTGAAAAACACTTACAAAACATCCAAGAGTCAAAATTATATTAAATAGATAGTTTGGTTTATAGCAACCGTTTGAAATGAGCCCTATGTCTGGAAAGTAGTTTACTGCATAAAGTCCAATGCAGAATGCTCCTTTTCTGAGGGTACAGATTAAAAGCACCAGAAAAAAAAAATGTTTCAATTTTCATTAACAAGTACTCGAAGAAAAATAAAATTGGGATAGTCCTAAGCCATCCATTGCCCTGGAAAAACTCAATCCGCAGATAGACAAAGGCTGCATAAGGACCCTCTAAGATACAAGGAAATCTTTTAAAACTTTAAGAAATTGTATAAGCATGAAGATTGATTATTCTAAAGGCAAAACTTCAGAATAATAATAAAGGCCACAAATTCTTACCTGATTGAAGCAACACAAACAAGCCATGAAGTAATTCAGCCCCGCCTCACCTTCCCCCTCTATTACTCAACATCAAACTCTTCCGCAAATCTTCAAAACAGAAAATTTCACAAAAATTTGACGCCAGATAAACTCCAAAACTCTCCAACAACTGTGAATTATCAGCAAAACATTCCGATCACTGAAGCAAGCAATTCTAACAATCCTCCCCAGAAAAGAGAAGGCAAAAGGAAAATTTTCCAACACCCAGATAACCAACAGGCTAAAAAAATTCACAACCAGTCCAAAAATTTGAAATTTGTGACAGAAAAATATAGGAGAGATGAGCAGGGGAATTGGATGGTATTAAAAGAGAGAAAGCAATAACCGAGGAACACCAAAAAGTTATAAGAAAACGCCCCTTATGATGAAAAGAGGTTATTGAAAAGAAAGAATGGAAAAGAAGATGGAGGGGTGGTAAGGTAACCTCGTGGTTTTGTTGAGAAAGTCTGGTCTGCAATGGGTACGAAAAGGCAGAGGTTGCCCTTATTGACTTTGCAGTTTTGTATTTGTTGTTTTATTGTGAATGCTATTGAAATTGGTATTGCTATGCTGACATACTTTGTTTGATTATTACATACAGCTGTTTTGAGGTTTCATTTCATAGTTCTTCTCTCAACTCTCTCGCATCCGTGGCTGCGTGCCTTGGGTTGGGTGAGGACCTGTGAAAGACTTCAAAAGTCAGCAACACTTTCTACCCTCTTTAAACTCTCTCTCTCTCTCTCTCATTTTCCCTAAGCTCTTGTCCCAGAAGGATAACACAAACAACCTTATTTTACAATGAAGATTTTTGTTTTTATATTGTTACTCACTGAACCAAACACCACCATCTGATTATACAATGTAAAGAGTTTTACAGTATATCATATGATAAATTTATTAACTTTTATGCAGTATATCATATGATACACAACTTTTTGTTATTTTACCCTTATTCTTTTGCATTTAAGTCATTGTTCTTTTAAATTCAATTAACTACCTCTACAATAAAAAAAAATGTTTCTGATAAATTTTTTTTAAAAAAATTATAATAACTTAATATAAAGTTATAATTTAATAATATAATTTTATTTTATTTTAATAATCATTACAATAATAAGTTCTTTATTTTTTCTTATCACAAGAAAAAAAAATACATATACGCATAACTTCTTTTATTTGATATTTTCTGTGATTTTAACCATTAATTTTTATTTATATTATTTGACTGTTTCAACGAAATATTAAACTTAAATTCCACTTTTCCTCCTAATAAATAATACTTTATGATACATTTATAAATATTAAAAAACAATGTATGGACATTTGAACCATGTTACTCCTTACTAAATACTAATCATTTTTGTAATTTATGTAAGAAGACATTTAATGGAAATAAAAGAATCACCAAAATTTGTTACCATTGTTTTATTAGGGTAACATTGTAATAGTGTCTCACCTTTAAAGCAGTTCTTTATTAATAAAAACAAATAATTATTCTTTATTTATAACAGAATAGTTATATATTTATTGAAAGAATGAGATTATTTTAGCAAAAGTAATTAATAAGATAACATAATTATTATATTTTTAGTAGCTGTAGCGGTTATCCCTAGGGAATTAATATATAAAAAAAAATATAAAAAATATGATAAAGAAGAATAGGATCTGCAATAAAGAAGTCAACCCCTGCAGGTTAGATTTTTGAGACAGGACATTAACTCTGAGCACAGAAACAGTACAATTCCTAATTGACTAAAAAACATCATGGCTTTAATCTTAAAGATATTGTTTTCAAACAACAACACCTTTGAAGGCAAGGATTCTTCTGGGTGGGGCTCAGGTTTAATTTCAGTTCAAGTTAAATTTGTTAGATTTGAGATGAAGTTAAAATTGTTAAAATTAGGGTTAGGGTTAGGGTTAGGTGGATGAAAATGGACAGGGATGACAAAGATCTGAGAAAGTCAGAAAGCAGCATGCTGTGTATAGTAAAAGCTGAATGGTCAAATTAGAATTCTAGCAGACTTGTTTGCTTCCTCTTAACACCAAATTTGTCCTTTTTCAGATCTAATATATCAAACTGTGAAACACATATAGGATACTTACGGTTATATTATATTTGTAATAAAATATATTGATGGATATGTATTGGTAAAATATTAAATTTAAAAAATATTTATTAAATTTTTGATAATTTTATCACGATTTAAATATAATTTTAAAAAAATACATTAATTTCTTTAAAAATTTAATATTTATTGTATTTTTTTAGGTTTAATTACCTTATTCGTTCCTACATTTAGGGTCAATAGTCAATTTAGTATAGTGGTTTTTAAAAAAATCAATTTGGTCCCTATGTTTTTTAAAATATATACAAATTGGTCCTTTCCGTTAAGTTGTTCTTTACGGCGTTAAATGTTGGAGGTTTGGTCAGAGGCTTGGTCGGAGGAGCAGGAGGAGATGCCGCCGGAGACGCAGGGGTCAAGGCATTAGGGGATGACCCACTTGACACGTCATCTCTCGATTCCACGTCTATCTGCCACGTAAGCAGCATTTAATGCCGTAAACAGCAACTTAACGAAAAGGACCAATTTGTATACATTTTAAAAAACATAAGGACCAAAATGATTTTTTTTAAAACCACTATACTAAATTGACTATTGACACTAAATATATAAACGAATAAGGTAATTAAACCATTTTTTTATTATGATTATAAAAATAAGAAACAAATTCTTTTAAATCAACTATAAAAAAACATCTTTCTGGTACAAAACAAATAAAATAATATTTGTGCACATAAATTTTTATTCTCAATTTATATAATTTATAATTATATAATATATAAATTTATGTTTTTTATATTTTAAAGATTATACCTATCTCTTTGTATTCCTATGAATGTTTGTGCTAGATTGCTTTTAATTTAAACTCTCCATCCAAAATAAAAAACAATTGAAACCATTTCAAACTAAATAGTCCTTTCTCTCCCCTTCACCACTTAATTGTCTCAGAAAATATTCAACTAAAACTTTAATCTACTTATTTTATTCAAATTGTAATTTTGGTCCGTCTAATTAAAATATAAAACACACAGTTAGTTTTCATATTTTAAAAACATGTAATTTTTAACTAATTCTATATTTTATGTTCACCTTACAACTAATACATCTATTTAGAGTACCATCAAATAGTTTAATTAATTGAAACTTGAGAAAGGAATATAGGCAAATTTAAAAATTGAATTACAGTTTTATATTTTATAAAATATAATTAAAATAACATAAATTTTGTATACAATATTTAATTAAGAGATACATGATTAATATAATAAAAAAATTAAGACAATTATTATTTTTTATACATTATTTAATTATAAAATGTTTTTATTTGATATAAATAAGATAGTTATATATTATTTTATTCTTTTCACTTTTTAACTTGTTATTTTTTATATAAATAATTATAATTTGCTTAGATACTTGTAATTTATTTTTATATTGAATATTATAATTTTAAGTGATTGTAAATGTAACATCCTGCTTACACTTTCATCCTCTATCATCACTTATAATATACTAATTAATATTTTCTATTTTTAACACTAAACTAAGTATATTTAAATATAAAATTAAAAAACATCAAGAATTTAAAACTATGAAATGTTTTAGTATGGATTAAAAAGCAAAAGGGAACAAAGTTGCAGAAACTATTCTTAACCTTTACTTTGAATATCATATTTAAGATGATTTTCAGTGAACTAAAATTAAAAAATGTTTCATGTAATGTTGAAATTTATTTATTTATTACTTACATGGAAAAATGCAAGTACACAGTTTCTACATTTATAATAAAAGGTGTTCCTCAAACACTTTGATAAGAGAATCGATAATGTATTATTACTTGGCAAAAAAATACTCACATCTCAGCACACAATGATGAATATTTGAAATTATGTTGATGAATTTGAAGAAGAAAAAATTGAAAAATGGATAATGAAAAAGACCTTCTCCAATGGAAAAGAGAAAAAAGAAAAAAAGAAAAAGTAAGTGGACTTGCTTATTATTACAAGCATGAATAGGTCAACTTCCCTTAATTGCATTGCATGTATTGCTTTGTGCAGTGTTTGGTGGAATGAATGAACACCATAAACCCAACTCAAATCCCATTCAAAAGGAAATGCTCTTTTTAAGAAAAAGTTCTTTTTACTTATAATGGATTAATGATAAGTTATGATAGTTCACCACTTACAATTTTTTATACAATCACATTATATTTTTCAATATTATTATTTTACTATTTTTTATATTATTTAATTATAAATTTACTTTTTATTATATATATTTATTTTAAATCCATTACATGAAGAATTATATATAATTCTAAAAGTTATCAAAGTATATTTTTTTTATTATGATTTATCGTGCAATGAGAAAAACGAACATGGCACCACTTCACACGCGTGGAAAACAAACAGTCACCTAGGTGTACGAGGTGGGGTTTCGCCACGTGTACACCCCGTGCTGATGTCTCCTCTTTTCCCTGTTTTTGTTGCTCTGTTACACATGAACAGAGTAATTTCCCCTGTTTCAGTTACACATGAACAGAGCAACTTCCCCTGTGCTGCTATCAGTTAGCTTAAACCAACATGCCACCATGTATGCTCAAACCATACTACACTGACTTCTAAACTGCACTCACAATGCTGTCACTATGGCTAAAATTGTAATCACAATATACTTGTAAAGAGTCATTATTACTGTTGTTGAAAATGTACTTACGAACTTTTTTTCATTATAAAGTATACAATATTTTAATTATGTTTGACATTAATTTAGGATTTTTTTTATAATTTTATCAAAATTTATTTGTATCCTTAATTCAAATTTTGTAGTAATTAAGATAATTATTGAAATAAATTATTGTATTTTTTTTACATATTTAACGGTTTTTCAGATAAACATATTTTCAAAGTAGATAAAGAGGTTATAGTATTATAGTATAGTTTAAAAGAAAGTTTCATAGTAGCTAATAGGTTCAGCCCAATCAAGAAATACATAGTCTTTGAGTTTTTACTAGATCTTTTTAGAAAGAGAACGAGGTATACCTATGAGGTGTATTTTTTTATTATTCTTTTTTGTCCATTTTTTTACACATACTGTGTATATATTCTGAGCATTGTCTGCATAATAAAATAACAAACTTTTTCATAATCTTTTCTTATGTATTTTTCTGTTTTTTCACATTCTTTTTCCATACAGTTCATCCTAAAAATTCATTTATTACGTGAAGAAACATTTGTAAGAATTCATTACAATAATTTTTATACTACAAGTACTATAAATCTAAAGTTTAAATTAGGAAGAAAGCCAATTTTATTTTATAGTACATATTTGAAAAATATATTTAATTTTTTATTTTAATTAATAATCTTACATTTATATTTTTTAGAATGTGGATGTACTATTAACAATTTTCTGTAATTTGTTTATGGTGGTTAAATATTTCGTAATAAAAAATTGTATAGACACTATTTATATGTATTAATGAAAAATGGTTGAATTTGTGTTAATTACACATTACAAACAAACAATACTAGTATGTAGCTTAATAGATGAGAAGGAAACAGTTATGAGACAAAAAATTGTGTTAATTGCATTTCTCAAAAGTGAATAAAATGAGAGTTTGAATATGCAAGAATTGATGAAGGATAACGGAACTAGTTTAGTATGATCATATCCTACATAGGAATATTTTTTGCTCTCAATCATATAGTTTTTTTTTAAAAAAAAATCTCAGTGAAGTGTTAAATATTGAATTTGGTTTAATAATATATTTATACACCACTTGAACATTAAGTTTTTGAAAAAAAAAATATACACCTTCTAATACATGAATGGAATAAAGAATTTTTTAATCGTGTCGAGATCCGTCACTAATATCTATAGTCTCATTTACTCCTTATCAAGTATAATTATAACTGTTTCGGTATTGTTAATATATATTCACATCACTCAGAAGTTGATATTAAGGGTAAGTTATATACTCTTTTCTCCTCAAACCCACAAAGACACATTTTAAGGACAAAATCGTGACAGAACACCGACCTCCAAAGCAGATAATACCTCAAATGTGATGATTAATCCTAGTGATGTTATCTCTGAGACTTAAAATCGAAACAATGACACCATTTGTAAAAACGAAAATGTTCCTTAGCTCTTCACTTAGGAGAAATTCTTCCCTCCCTTAAACCTTGACTGTTGACTTATTTTGGTACAATCAATATATTAAAAAATCTCCTAAAATTCAATCAATGTGGTCTTGTATTAGTAAAGTTAATTTTCAGAAAATTCAACTAACCTACCTTACAAATTTGATAACTAGCCTCCAAGTTAGGTGAAGCTTAAATCATCTAACCTAGTCAAAATTAGATCAAGGGCAATAATACTTGAAAATAACATGGGAATTGAAAGAATAAAAAAATTATTTCAAACCTAAATTAACTTTAAAAATATGAGTTTTGTAGACTGAATTCAAAGGCATTTCTCCATAAAAAAAAATAAAAAAAGGATGCAAAGAAGATTTGATTTGACAAGACTGAATCGAAGTAATGGAATGAAAATTGGATACGAAAATAATATGAATGGGTGGAGTTTAAGTTCGATTCTGAGATTCCCATCACAAATTTAAATTATGGATGGTAAATAAATAATTACGTAGAGATAAGGAGATAATAGAAGAAAGGACAAAAAAATTAAAGATGTGAGGATTAAAAACAAGATAGATTTAGAAAATGCATTACATCCATAATTTTCTCTTTTAAGGTTAAGCACTTATAACCTCTTAATTTTAAAAAAACAATACTAATTATATTTTTATTGATTGTTGTCTTATTATAATTATTTCATTTTTCAAAAAAAAATGTAATTTTAGTAATGAATATACAATTTTTAGTTTTAACATTTATATATATACAAACTTTATTTTGGCATTCTCCAAAATTGGTACCTAGACGGTTGCCAACCTTGACTGGGTTCAGAATCGTAACTGAAGTGAAAACTTTTAAATCGTGCATCCTCATGTTAATCCTTTTATTTTTAAATAAAGAAAATATTTAATGCTTTAAAAATAATAAACATATTCTTTTTTCATTGGAAAAATTCCTTACAAATATTAAGATTTATGATAAACTTATATAACATTTATCTTAGTTAAACTTTTATTTCAAGATGTGACCCTGCGTCAAATATAGAGCATTCATTTGTAAGCTCATACACGATTAACCGAATCAATTTTTGTCTGAAAATCACTAAAAAGAGACTATTATTTTCTGTATAAATAAATCTATGAAAACAGAACTAAAAAAAAAAATTAAAAAAATGACAAATTTATAATTAATAATGAAAATAAAAAATAAAAGCAAGTACATGCCCCCATAAATCTCTGCTTTGGTAAACTCTGCTGTTTATGCTATAACCACAAACAAAACCGAGTAAGTTGCAAAGTGTGCAGAAATAAAAGAGGATATCATAATTAGCACTTAGTATTTAATTACATAGTTCCTCTCTCCCCAATCCACTTTTGTACAAATTGAAGTTTAGTACTTTAGCAAGTTACATCATTATGTCATAACCCCCAACCATCTATAAACAGAATTATCCTGTCACACTAAAATAACCATAAATAAAATCAAAACCATATTTCATTAGACTACAATATCTGAACTGTGAAACCAAAGTGCATGCTAGCTATCATATTCTATTTATATGCAGCGTTGGATCCAAGTAATTTGAACTAGAAATATATACATGAAGACGATGTTAGGAGTCCCCAATGCCAAATAAAGCCAAAGTGGCCCCATGTATTTACAGAGGGGAAGCTTGGATCAGTTAAATGCTATAGGAATGAAATTGTCATCGTCTAAAAGCATATCAATATCAATCCAATCCTCCACACCATCAACCATCCCTTCTTCAGAACTGGTCAAATCCTCGTTAGTTCCCTGCATAACATTAAATGACAATGAGCATATCATTAAGCCAAATATTAATGACCCTAGACCCAACCACAAGTTAACAAAATACCTTGGGTTGACGGAAGTCCTCGACAACATTTAGCAGACGCCGGTATTGGGCGCGTGCCTCTGGATACTGAGCCATGGACTTCACCCTTGATAATGCCTTTTTGATATTTTCTTCCTTTTGTTTCCGTCCCTCCTTGAGAAAATCATAATCATCTTCATCTTCATCTTCTCTCGGAGAATCATTGTGTTGACTGGGGACTTTATTAAGCGTGTCTGGTCGAAATCCACGTAAACCACTACCCTTGCGCCTCCAACGTAATATGATCTTCTCTAGGATTCCCACAGACCAGATGATTGGTTTATACTGTTTCCGTACCTGGTGACCTCTTACATGGGCCTTGACACCACAGAATTCAACAGTCAGTGGAAGTAGCATGTGTCATGTGGAAAAAAGATATGTATTTTTTATGGCAAAAGAATAACGAAGAATAAGTAGTCATATTTCTTCTAGGGAAAGGGGGAGGAGGGGCAAAGCTGTTTGGAGAACATCAAGTTCACACCTAAGGCTCAGGCCAGAGATAATTGAACTAAAAGCTTTGGGCAGACTCTGAAAATACCTTTTTTTCTGTAGCTTCCTAAACTAAAAAGGAATGCGAATATCAATTGTGTGATCAAATTTTTCTCCTTTACAACGGGGGGGTAAGGAAAGACATGTAAACAATAGTGCTATATATAATTGTCTTTAAGGCTTCAAGCTCATGATTTTATGTCTGTTAAAACATCAACCCTCCAAGTAAATGCATGTTCACATTTTGGATTGTTTTCTCCACTTACAATCTGAATGTGCGATCTAAATGTATACAACGGTTATAGAAGGAGCAAAGAGATGCAACAGTTTTTCCATTCTTTACCTAAGATTGTATCAATCAAGATCTCTCCAATGAAATCAATTTTCCACCTTTGGTTTCCAAAATAGAGAAATAATTGATAAGATGATTTTATGAGAAATTAAGAACATCCAACAATACTCTGTTTTACACGAACAATATTAAAAATGAAAAATCAGTAAAAAGAGCAGATCATTGAACCTGGATTTTAACAATTCTTTGGCGAATCATCAAGAATTCTTTTCTCTTCTTCCAACCACGAAACTTTTTCTGTATGTGTATTGCGGCAGCATTGGCTAAACCATTTCGTTGTCCAGATTTGCAAGCCCTAGAAGCTAGAAGAGATAGGGCTTGCTGATCTAACAATCCAAGCTCATCATCCCCTTCATACTGAGTTAACTGCTTCCTCTGAAATGACTGCATTCTGAATACTTGATGTATACGATCAGCGGCTTGTGTTGCATTACGCACAGCAATAAGCGAATCCTTGAGACAGAGGGTATCTGGCATATCACCACAGAGCACAGGTGTTGCAGTTCGTTCTGAAACTGTCTGCACCCCTTTCATTCCTGAAATTTCTTGTCGACCACCTTTTTGATCATCCATTGTGATGGTTTCAAGTCTGTGAGTTAATGAACACTCAGCAAGAAAACCAGAGATTCCTTTGTGCCCGTTTTCAGAGGCAAGATCTGCAGCTTCTCTACCAGACAGAAATGCAGGAGATGGATCTGTCCGTGCTCCACAATCTGCTCCCATGGACACCAGGAAAGCAACTGTCCGCTCTCTGACAAAAAGACAGAATAATGAGAAAAAAAATTGTGTCATGCAAAACATAACATATTTGAGAAACAATAATGAAATAGAAACCTTCTGCTATTTTCCTTTAACTGATCAAAGCAATGGTTCTAGGCGTAACTTATTTTAGGTAATAAACAGACGTAAATTTGCTTCATATACTGGAAAACGAATTTTGTGAACAATTTCACCCTTGATAAAAGTCTAAAATATGAAGAATATCAGATCAGTTAAAGAAGGTTCGACCAGATTACAAGACGTAACTTATGCTCAATCAACTGGACTCAATGAAGAGGGATAAAAATCTGAAGGAACTTTACCTGCCACAGAATGCAGCCCAGTGAAGAGCAGCCCATCCATTCACATCTCGGAAGTTGATATTAACTCCAGAAGATATAATTGGATTTATGGCCCAATCATAACCAAGAACAGCTGCTAAGTGTATCACACCTTGGCCATCCTTGTCTAATACATTGGGCCCTTTACCACTCTCAGTTACTTTGTGAAGAAGCCATGAGTACAGCTTCTCTTTAATCTGCCTGTGAAAAAGATGCTCCCTCACCCCGTGTTTGGATATATCCAATTCTGTAGTTGGTTCATCCTTAATGGAATATTCCTCTTCCTCTCTCAGTGAAATAAGCTTGAAAATTAAATTCCTTTTCTCCATATCACCCTCAAAAGAATGGTTTGAAGGGTTCACTGGCTTTAAAGTAAGAAAATTCTCCAGTCGGCTATGAAGCTGCATTTCAGTTGAACTGCCAAAAAATTCTGCAAAATCTACATTTCTAGCAAAGTCTTTTCTGAAATCAAATTCCCGCACTTCACTACAAGCTAACCTATTGGAACATGTTACATAGAATGGGACCCGTCCAACTTTATGACGAGGAGCTTGACAACACAAAATTCCATCAGCTAAAACCTCAGCTGGAACCTCAACTTCCCCAAACATACAGGACCAGTTACATGTTGTCACCTCCGATTGACTCTTAAAAAATGATCCAATAATCAACACCTGTATAGTTTTAAACAGGATAAGATGCCAATCAAACTATACAATCAAGTAACAGTGACTCAATATTAAAAATAAAGGAGTAAAACCAATTATCATATATAACATACCAAAGAGGAGGGGAAAAAGAGGGAAGATTGTCAGATGTGTCAAGAGATACCAAGATATAGAAGAAATGCAAAATCGAGAACATTGCAAATTAAGAGCAACAACAGATGAAATTAAGAGCTATATATACACAGTTTTATAATTATTTTACTTTATAAAAATATCTAATACAGAACATAGATAACGTTTATAACTTTTTACAAAATAAAATAAAATACTCGTGTAATCCTGTGGCCTACATTTCATGCGCATACAAAATTATTACCAAAACATAAATTGTATTTGAATTCTTACACAAAATGTGAGAAAAATAAGTAGGAAAATTATAATAATGAGCCAAAAAGCCAGCAAAAAAGTTCAAATGAGTAACAAAAAGACATATAAACAGGCAAACAGATTATTTAAATAAATGTGTTAACATTATAAAAATGAGGAGCTAATCTTATATAATCATAAATATCTAGATTATGTATGTATTATTACGAACATTTTTATTTATTCCTATATCATATCTTTGTTATTAGAAGAAATCTCCTTTATTTATTATATTAATTTCATTTTCTCAATAAAGCACCAGGGCTGTCTCACAGAAGCACGATTTCATCTCAGTGTTTCTTTCTTCCCTATAATTTAACATGGTAGCTAGAGCCTTTTTCAAAACCATGTTGGCTCAAGACCTACTATCTCTAGAGGATTTTTTTTTAAATCTTTCTCCTAGGTATCTCTAGAAAAGTATATTAATACAATAATGTATAATATATGATAATGATCATATAATAGTAATAGTAATATATAATATATTATGTGATTACATTAGAAGGAAAAGTAGGGTTGAAAAAGAATTGGAGGGAGAACCCTCAATTATATAGATTTTCAAAAAGATCAGTACCTCAATATTTAACTCAGCATAAGCCCATTTAGGTGAAAAATCATTTATACTAAACAGTTGGTCCTGAGAGAGAGATGGACTCAATGAGCTATCATCTATCACATGCTGGCATTCATCTGTACTCCAAGAAATACCAGGTGTGGACTGCATATTCAAATCAGCCACCTCTCCAAGTTCTTTAGTTACCCACCGAGAGAAACTATCAACCTTCTTCAGGCTCTCATCTTTGTCCAATAGTGTGCGTTTCACATTTGAGCTATAGTTGACAGATTCTTCATCAGAAACTTTAATTGCAGAATTGGATTTTAGAGAATGTTGAGATTGTCCATCTGCATGCTCTTGTGGATAGTTTTTCTGCATGAGCTGCTCTTTTGGATCGCCATTAAAACTGTACAGGATCGGAGCAATTTCAGAACTTGTATTACGAGTTTCATACCCTAGTGAACTGGTGCCATAATCAGATCCAAATTGCAGACCAAATGATTGGGGGGTTAGGGTTGACATTGGCATATTTCCCGAACTGTCTTCAAAAGGAATCTGCATCAAATCAAATAACAAAATGAATAGTTATATTTTTTGGCTAAATCTGCTAAGTAATTAGTAGTTTGAAATTACACACAAGAGTAACCGAGGCTAAAAATATCAGTTTCAAAATTAAGCAATCAAAAGATAAAACAGACACCAATCCAACCCAGTCATGGCTACCCAATAACTTAATTGGGAAGAGTTCAAGCTAATAAAATACATATCTTACCAAAAGGTTGAATATGGATACATCCGAAGAAACTGTAATCTGGAGTCATAGCATTTTTAAAGTCCATAAACAATTCAAAACCTTTTAATATGCCACATGCAGCCAAATACCAGATAGTCCCATAAAACTGTCACATTATGTCTATTCCATCTAAAACAAAAGGTGTTTGGTTCAAGAAAATGTTCTCTTTTTCATTTTCTAAAAATTCCTTTCATTTCCAAGTTTTCATCAATTTGAAAATGTTTGTTTAGATTTGCTAATCATTTTCTGTTTTTCTTCAACAACTTTTTCCACTCTGTAATTTGAAATGTTTATTTATTGAATGACCTCATCCTTTTAACTTGCAGCTTGTGTTCTGAGACTGAAACATTCATATTGAAGTTGTACATTCATCCTAACTTACATGCACCCAAAACAAAATTCCATCTAACTAATTTGATTATAAGGCAGTGTTATAGGTCACAATCAGTTCAGAAGATGGTTTGGGAGAGAATGCACAACTTTAATGGAAAGATCTAGTTATTGTCTCATTGAAATCCATGGTCTCAACTTTCCAAGAGATAGAAAGTAATGGATATAAAGACATGAAAATCTAAAAAATGGCATTACATCAGTTTGAAGATACTGTTTTTTTTTTCTGAAATGATATCAAACCAAAATGAAAACAGAAAATGATGAAAATAAACAGGCCCTAATAGTTGCAGATGAAGATATACTATGCAGATAACAGTATGTACCTGCCAACTCGATTGGAAAGAGTGAGAGCTCTCTGCTTCCACGGTGAGAACTCTTTTGCCTGATAAAAGGTCACCAAAAATGGTATGTTCTTGTTCAAGGACACTACCCATTGAACTAGAGGGCATTGAAGAAAATGATGCAAGAGAAGGATCATTATGCAAATTGGCAGTGCTTTCCAAGACAGTGTCCCATGGTGCCACGCCATGTGTTTTCTCACCATCAAAATACGTAGTGTCATTTCCTCTAAATTTATCCTCATGAACAACTGGGATATAATCTGTTCCAGAAATTGATGACTGTCCATGATCACCTAAAATTATTTGAAGATATATGGGGGAAAACATGTGTCAGAGAACGCCTAATAAAAAATATAAAATACCTGAGACAACCAAAATGAAGGGAGAAACCTGAAAAGGAATGCATATGATATGAACTGTTCACACCACCATCAATCTTTTCTGTCAATGGACCATTCCCCATATGTCGTGACTCATGTAATGGGCGCAACCCAGAACTAATTTGGTGGATATCCTCTGGAAAGAATCATGATTAAAAAATTTAAGGGTGATCAAATAAATGGTCCAAAGTATTACACAAATATTTGTTGTATCAGTAAACCAAGATAATTAAAGTACAGGAGAAGAAAATAAAAAAGAAAAAAGAAAATTTTCTCTATAAGCTAAAATTAATATCTACAAGTCAATTTAAATATAAACTAATTTTAACTTGAGGAAAAACTCATTTCCTTTATCCTTCCTGTTTTTCTTCTCTTCAAATATTTTTATGGATAAGTTTATTCCAAAACATTCTTAACATGTTAATTCACTTCACAGACCACATAAAAAATTTTAACCCTCGTGAAATAAACTGAAGCAGAATTACCAGAATCAGCATCTTCACGTAAAGACATCAAACTGCTTGATGGGCTGACAGAATCCGTGCTAAGTGAAGTAACCTTTTGGGAATCCTCACCTTCGGTATTCACTACAATATTTTTGTTACCCTGAGAAATAAACCAGAATAAATTCATGAATAAGTCATACCTGCACTCAAGCTAATTAAGATCAGGACTACAAAACACAGCTTCAAATTCTTCCTGCCCGATTTCAAGAAGAATATGACAAAAATAGATTTTGAGATCTCCTCAGAAAGGATGGTACCAATAGTGTTTTTATCACCATACCAAAAGCTTAAGATGTTGGCAGAGGTGCAACTCGACTCATAATACTAGGTCAAACACAAGCACTTTCCCATTCAAGCAATTGGACGAGACCACTGGCTCGAATCCAACCCACAAACCCAACATATACATATATATGTCATGACCCCTTGGGCATATCATCCCCTCCCTCTTGGGAAATTAAATAACATAAATAGCCACAATGTCTCTTGTCAGATGGATTCAGCCATGGGTATGACCAAACGTTATTCCCTCATCCTCACCCCTGAACAAGAAAACCAACCCTACAAAAAAAATGTAACTTTACCCTATTTGGATAATTTTTTCAATAAGCACTTGTAAAAAAATAAGAAGGAAAAAGGGAATAAATTTCTCTCATTCGATAAAATTAGATTATACAAAATCTGTCGAAACTCTCTAATTTTAACTTTAAAAAAAGTTTATTTTAACTTATAGGAGAAACTTGTTGCATTTTTTCTTCTTATTTTCTTCTCATATAAGCGCTTACAAAAAGGTTTATCGAAACACAAATAAAAACAATGTCTTAATTTTAAAACTTGATCATAATCTGGATGTATTTAATTTGATCATTGAAATAGTGTGACTATCACAGCTTCAAAATCAAACTCTTTTAACGGCATGTTACCATGCCAGTAGGTCTTACTGATAGTATTAAAAATTAACATTGAGAATTGATCAAATTGAACTCTTTCAGTGGCTGTTTCATCCTGCATATACTTTCATTAACTCCTTTAGTAACACTAGTTAGAGCTATGGTTATTATATAATAAAAAAACAAAATGAGTAGCAATAATATCATTAATCATTCATGATGGTTCAACATAGACTACAAGAACTGCAGCTGCTACATTCTTTCCCTTTCAAATGCTTCATCATATTTTGTAAAACATCAAAACTCAAGTTATGGAGGACAAAGGTTTTAACAAAAGTAAATAATAGATAGAATCCAAAAGGTAGAAATGAAAGAGTTATAAATGATAAAAATACACAATCATTGGAAGGTAATAACAAGAAAAAGTAATGACAGCAAAAAATATAAAGAAATGAACAATATACCTTAACTTCCAAGTAATGGACAAATACTATGTGCATCATATCCCTGCAATAAAAGAAAATTAACAAGAAAACCACGTTCTGATTAATTACAAGACATGAATATCTCGGTATACGTACATTGAAAGTTCATATTAGTAAAGATGCAGCAAAATATTTAAAATCCAATAAGATTTAAAAATGCCATCTACAATTTGTAGATAAAGAAGAAATTACATTAGGGAGAAATGGGTGAATTAGATGATCACAACTAGGGGTAGGATAAGAAATCCTTCAAAAACATACACAAGGAGAACAGGGAAGAAAAATGCAGTAAAGCTTCTCAATCAACTTGTCTAAGCCAGAAACTCCTTTGAAGTATACAAACACCAAAAAAAGCGAAAAATGTACCTCCAGTGCTCTATTCACTAAGTTTGGGGCAATAAAACACCCTTAAACAATTTTATCTATAAAATGACATGAGAACCAGTACTTGCAAAGAAGCTTACAAAGTAACAAACACATGAAATATGAATACAATCTAATTTCCAAGACATATTACACAAAATATTGTAAGTAAATTAATTCATACTCACGGTTCAAGCATCCAGTAGCTTCGCCTTTGAAAATTTTCATTATCTTCTCCATGGGCATAGTAGCAATGCAACACATCAACACTTCCAACCTAAATTTGCTTAAATGATGTTACAACCCACTGAATAATTATATAATGGTATAGACACTTGCTTAGCAATTAGAGAAGACTAATTGAAAAAGTTCCGATCATCTTACATATAAGCTAATTACACAGATTCGCTTAACTATAAACTCAACACTTAAGCAAATTATAAAATCACCTTCAACTTTTCATGAGCTTCTTTCACAGTTTTTCCGTCCTTTTTCTTTCTCCAATTATGTCCATCCTTTCTGAAGTATCTCAAAACCTTTCTATCAAATAGAAAAAGTGAGCCACCTGAAATCATGAAATAAAAGTCTAAATGATGTCTTTGTAAGCATGAAGTAATGATAGGATTGTCATTAGTAGCTAAAAGATAGAGTGAAAATAACAACAAAGCAAGTTATAGGAAAACAAAAAAAAAATACTAATAATAATATCCTAAATCCTGCTTAATTGCGAAGATTATGCAATAAGTACATAAGGTGCTTTTTTGCTACCAAGCTTCACCAAACTTTTTTGACTGAATAATGTGCCGGTATTCCTTGAACTAAAATATAAAGGATCTATTGGAACATGAACACCTTAAGTTCAGATGATGAAAAATTAAAAAAAACTTCATACAGCTTCAAAAAGAATTAAATCCAGTTAAATGAACTCAAGGAGGACAATACTTCCATTTTGAAACACATTGTTCAGCACCTAGAAAGAAATGATTAATTCAGAACAAAATGTTCATAAACACCATGTTCCACCAAACAAGTCAATGGAACATCAGTTAGTAGAAGCTTCTTGGGCAATTCATCCGATCCATATATCTAAAGTAGATACACTTGGTGCCAATTAATTTATCAGTAACATGCAGTAACCATACTTGGTGGCCTGTTATGAGGTTCTGAAGTGATTTGAAACATCCGATAATTACGAAGAATTTCACAAATTTCTGCAGGTCGCAACCACCGATGCTGGGCTTCAAATTGTAATTGCTGAATATCTGCAAATTGATATCAAGGCATTTGGTCAGATATTTTATTACAAATTACATCCCACAGACAACAAATACAATTATATCACATATCAAATCATGGCCATAAAAGCAACATGCATCAATAAGAATATTTTTGTAATAATAGAATAAAAATAAAATATAAACTGACATATGAAACTAACAGCCACTGCCATTCACGAGTGCAATTTCGAGGTCAGAGTATCCAGTACATAAATTTAGCATCCTATAAGCCACCCCCCAAAAAAATCAATTAGGCTACCAAATATATTCCTTTCTTCAAATCTGGTTTTTTTAAGTGATTATTTGAAATAGCCTATTGTGTTCAAAATATTTTAAATAAATAAAAAATGCGAGATTTTGACCAGATAACTGTTTTTGAGTAATGTTGTTACAATCAAGATTACATGAGATCGGGAGGGGGATTAAAGATCGTAAATTGAAAGAGCCAACCAAATGAAGCAAGATTATACATAAACATATCCATGTGATAAGGAAAATATTGTGTAAGTAGTAACGTTGCTAAACTTGAACTGAAAATTTATATCCATACATTTATATGGGTAATTTTCCTTATACCTATAGAGGAGTGCTGCCAACATACTCTTTAGAACGCACTCTTTCTTGTTTGTAAAAATTTATTGGAAAACACAAAATCATGACAGAATCATAATGCTCTTTTTAGTTGCCTTTAGTTTGTTTGTTTTTTGGCAAGAAAAACCCCTGTAATGCATGTGCTTTTTCCGACAAAACCATTTTGAAATAGCTACAAATTTGGCAATACGACTAGGTTAGATAATTTGGGGGGGGGGGGGGGGGATTGAAGATGCATATTAGTTAGTTTCACCACTCAGAATCCGAAAAAGAAATCGATGCAGTGAAGAAATACCTATCAATCATTCATATCATACGACCCTAGTTTCAAAGACGCTGTAACACCTAAAAAAGCGTAATTAGACTGAAAAAGTACCAAAATGGTTATTTCCCCAAATCAATTGGGCACAGTTTTAGCCAGCCTCAGTAAGGGCCAAACCTTACGTCCATTCATTAGCCAAACCATTGACAGTACCTGACACTTAGACCCAACATCAAGAATCCACTCAATGAAGGAAACATTCAATAGCTGAAGCTCCGTAACAAGAAATCGCGTCGAAAAAACACTTGAATGTTCAGGATCGAAGCATTGCACGGGAAATTAAAAAGCAAAATAAAAGAGGCGATTAGAAAATGACCTAATGGACGACGCAATCCATAAGCAGCTCCCTCCGCCATGGCGAAGACTGAATCTGAGATCAACGCGAACGACGAAGGACAGACAGAGACTTTTTTTCTTTTTTCTTGTTTTTTTCTTTCCCCCTCAACTCTTCAGTGACGTGATAAAGTGAAAAACTGATACTGTATATTTCCTATTTATATTATACTGAGTACGTACTCTCTCAAACATTTATATCATAAATGTTTATCTCAGAAATTTTAATTTTTTGCATAATAATGAATTTCATTCTTTATTTTAGATTTTCTGATAAATTGAAATATTAATTGTTCGGAAATTAATATAGTGAGTCGATGGGCAGAGTATATATTTTTTCTTCGAACGTTGATATCATAGTATTTATATTTTTATATATTTTAATTTATCAAAACGTATTTTTAAGGACAAAATTATGATATCGGTGGTTGATGATATTTCTGCATAAATATTATATTGAATTATTGACGAAAAAAATCAAATGGGAAAGAAAAAAAAGTGTTTAATAAAAATAAGTTATGCAAAAAAAAAGTATAAAAAAATTGCAAGGTCAATTTTTCCAAATGGGGTTTGACCTGGTGAGAGACTAGCAGATGAATAACGCGTTATGAACATGTCACGTTCACGTCATCTTCTCTCTCCCTGAGCTACACTGAGAAATAATTTGAGTTTGCAAAATCTCATAGTATTTTATTCAATTTATATTTTAATGATAAATTTTATTTTAAATTTTTAATATTTTTTTGTTGGTTTAGACCTCACAATTTACTTTTCATTTAATGTTTTTAAAATATTAATAAATTTTTTTAATTCTTTATAAATTAAAATATCAAATTGAAAATAATAATAATTAATTTTTAATGAGTAAACATGATGATAATGATAATACAAACATCTTTGTCATTAATTAAAATATACATTGATCATTGAGTATTCTTCTCGAACAAAGTCGCGACTAAGATAACTATTACATTTTTTTTCGGTTAGTCGCTTTTGACTTATTTTCCTCTTTGAATAACTTCACAACTCACAATTCTCCCTTCGTTCTTTTACTCTTTGTTCTTGTAAACTTTAAGATCGGATGGTACCAGCAAAAGACACTTTGATGCTCAAGTGAGATCTCGATATTCGGTGTTTGGTGCAACTAATGTGTGATGATGATGTATTTTTTTATTGAAATGTGTGACTATTTATATGAATATTATTGATCTTTTGTTATTGGGTCAGATTATGATTTTGGATCATAATTAAAAATGTATTATTTAATATTTAATTACTGTTTTGTCTTATTAATCTCCTATAAGGCTTAATAAATTTTGTTGTGTCGGTTGCCTTTGACCGGATGACGAAACTTCCACCTGTCGTCCATCCCTGACCGGTATAAATATCAAACTTAACTTTTCAAATGATAAATTGATTAATCAACCTTTTTTTTTCTTTGGGTTGAGTTTGTTTTTTTCTTTAACTTTTTTTTTCTTCCATTGATAGTTTTGAGATTTGAGAGTTTGATGATATATACAAAAGAATAATGATTTTATCAAATAATAGAGTTGCTCGAAGTGGAGTTGAGATGAGAGAGTGATTGAAAATAAATTTTATTTCATTTGATAAATGAGATATTGTGTGAGAGTATGTTCTTTCTTTGTGTTGCCTTAAAATAAAGAGTTAAGAAAATTAGTAGAAAATTAGTTTACATATAAAACTATTTATTAATATTAATTTAAAAAATTAAAAAATAATTTTATTTTAAAATAATTTATATGATAAAATACTCTATAAGATATATTAAATAAGAATAGAATAAAAAAAAAATATTTACACTTAATAAAATGAGAAAGCTACTAACATTTCTTATAACCTGTGTTATTTTATTTTAATGAATGTAAAATTTAAAAATTATTGTTAAGAGTATAAATAAACTAACCAGACATAATTTTTAGATATTTTTTAAGAATATTTTTTTCAATAAAATATTTTCGTAAATTACAAGGGATAAAAAGCACACTATAGAAACAGCTGAGTAATCTGGCCTCTGCAGTTGAGATATGGCTTCGTCTCTTTCATTTCCAATTCCGTTCGCAATGGATTCGCTGTCGTGTGTGACGGTGACGCATATGGCACTTTCCAAACCTCTGAAGCACCATCGTCCTTTGGCCAGAGGCAAAGTCAGAGTTGGACCGCTTCATCGCCGCCTCAACTCCGTTGCGCCGTTCCGGTGCTCTTCCGCCGCGGACGACGCTGTCATCACTCTCCACGTTGGGGTTTGTTTTGACTTTGACCTCCTCGCTTCATCTTTTTTTTTTTAAAAGATTTCTCTAACGGAATCAAATGTAGAAATTGAATTCCACTTCTCTTTCCAGGGAATGATGTGCGAAGGATGCGCTAATAGCGTCAAAAAGCTTTTAGAAAGCCGAGTAAGTGATAGTAATAGTAATATTTATGTTGTTCCAATTTCAATTTTTCCATTTGTTACAATAACTACACAATATGTTATAACTTCGAAAGTAACCTAAGTTTATGTTCTTATTATGTGTTTTGTTTGTGTTCAATGATTAATGGAGTGGACAGCCTCAAGTGTTATCTGCTCGTGTAAATTTGACATCCGAGTTAGCAACTGTTTCGCCTGCACCTGAAGAAAAAACGGCACCAAATTATCTAAAGCAATTAGGGGAGGAACTTGCTCAACATTTAACTACCCGTGGTTTCACTTCTACCCTTCAAGGTATGGTTTTTTATGTTGTTGTTTCTATTTGTTTTCATTATGGGGCTCAATGTTCCAAATGTCTCTGTATTTGTTTTTATGAATTTATATAATATAGAAGAAAGGTAACATCTAGTGTGGTGATACTTAAGTTTATAGAGAGGAAAGGTACATCCTAACGTTTAAGTAGAAACAAGAGAGCGAAAAAAAATTGAGGAAGAGAGATAATAGATCCATAGATGGACAAAAATGTGATAGAAAATGAGATGAAGAATGAGATATCCATTGGGTATACAAATGTAATAACCCTTATAAACATCATAGGCATGTTGTAGTGATGAATTTTTTTGAAACCTTACCTAACCTTGGAATTATACTAAAATTCTCCCATGCAACCACATTCAATTCAACAGAGTGGAGTTGAACCCACACCCTCCCTCCCCAGCAGAACAAATGAAGAATATTGGGAAGGTGCGAGAGAGGTGCATGCATATTTTCCTTTTCATGTACAATGCTTGCATTCTTTTCTCCTTAATTTATCACTCAATACTCCTCCTTTATTGGTATTTATAAAATGAATAATTGAGAATTTGATAATCCTTCTATGTTAGTGCCTTTTGCCAATTGTTCCTTGCATATTTGTCTTAAAATTGTATGCTTTGTTAAGCTGATTTTCCCACATATAGTTACCCATGGAATTGGATTTGTATGTAAATTCATATTACTGATGAACACATACCTCTTTCTACTCCATTGACCAAAAATCCCTATTTGCCCTCCAAACACTATTTGGTACCAAATATTTGTATATTTTTTCTTCATTACCTCCAATATCTTCTCCTTTGGTAAATCCCTAAATCAAATTCTCTAATACATCCTTAATAACTTAACCCTCTCCTAAATCGCTAAATCAAATCCCTTAATACATCCCCAATCGCTTCTCCCTATCCTCAATCGCTAAATCAAATCCCTATTTATGGGACCTTGACTTCTTATTCCCTAACTAACCTCAATCCATTACCACTTCCCCCCTTCGACAGTATGACTATCCTAGAGCGTGAGCTTCCTGATTGTCTTGGCAGAGAAGTAAACTCTATTGTCATCAATAAAGACTTTGAACTTTGTCACTTCTCAAAACGTGGAACATATACATGTTCACATTAGCAATATCTGTAAATGGACCAGAACAGTTGGGAAACATATGACATGCACCTAACCTTGTCCAACTCAAGCTTCACACGGATGATGGGGATGATGGAGCAAGGCGTGTTGGCAACAAATAGGGACTTGATGCCATTGATCATTAGAATTTGGTTATCATGGTTGTGGAAGAGACGAGACACATGAAGATGTTCCCCTACTAGTGGCGGTCAAGGCACAACCACTAGGGTGAACGAATTGTAAAGAGCAAAAGCATAGTGGTTGATAAGGAGAAGGAGAGGGGAGTGGGTTTGGAAGGTAGATTGATGGAGAATTTAAGCCACTTCGATGTTGCTCTTGCCTCTTTGCTCGTCCTTGCTTTTCACAACCTCAGTTATATGCTAACAACCCCAAACCTTTACTTTTGGGTCAGTTATTTTTTGCATTCACTCTTCAAATTATTTCAAATTTGTAGCTTTTGTCTTGTTTGAGCTTCGAAAACACCCGTTTTGTGGTTGTGTTCGGGAAATTTGTGGCAAAATTGAACATTTTTTCAATGATTCAGGAAAATTGGCTTGTCTTTCGCTAAAACCGGACAAGATTGTTCCACGCTTTGAATATACACTTGAAGGGTCCTCTAAGGTTCCAACTTTGTTGCAGTACTCAAGGTGTAAGGTATGGTGGTGATTAACGACATTCTTGCCGCTATGTGCTTTGAATCATTTGATTTATATACTTGTTAATGTTAGTTTTATCTATAATTGTGTTTCTACACAATACAAAGGACATCCATTGTCAAATATGGAAGTTTTAAAATAATGTTGTATTGTTAAATATTGAAGGTTAAGGTTTATGATCTTTTGTTTAAAATAATGCTATTGGAAAAGTTCACAACCTTGCATATTACTTTGTACACCGAGTCTCTCTTTGTTGGTCACTTCTCTATGTTGGGATAATGCTTCATATTTCTCTACATTCGGTTGGTTTTAAATTTCTATTCTCTTGTGGCATCGTTCTTTGTTGACTTCTGAGTAAAATTGTTTTCCTTGCTAGGAAGACATGCACCAAAGGTTCCCATCACTGATAGTTATAGCGAGCAATATTTTGATGTTCTCTATGCCTGATATAGCTTTGGCTGAAACTTGTGAGGCTGGTAACTCTTTTTTCAATATGCCTATATTGCTAGCGGTAGCCCTCATTGGAGCCACGGTTGGAGGTAAGGTAGTGAGATTCCTTTATATGGTTATACTAATTTTCCTATTCCAAGGTCTTGGAGAGTGGAACTTCATTTTGTTGCAAGATGTTTGAGGAAATTATTTTTGTTTGTTGCATCACTGAAATATTTTTTGTGTGCAACTACAAATCTTTAAATGCACGAGTCATGCGGAAGTTAAGAGTCTTAGCTATGTGAAGCATGGATGCATCATGAAAGCTCAGTTTTTACTTGGTGTCTTCAGGGTTGCTTGCTCGGCAAAGAAGAAATGAATTACAACGAGTAAACGAGCAATTAATCCAAATCAATGCAGCGCTAAGGAAGCAAGCCAAAATTGAGTCTTATGCTCCTAGCTTGAGTTATGCTCCCATTGGTGGTGGTAGGATACCTGATAATGAAATTATTGTTGACCCAAAGAAGCAAGAGCTAATTTCTAAGTTGAAAAATGGAAAGAACTTTCTAAGGAATCAACAATTGGATAAAGCATTCACAGAGTTTAAGAATGCACTTGAGCTTGCCCAGAATCTACGGGATCCTATCGAAGAGAAAAAGGCCGCTAGAGGTCTAGGTTTGTCATCTTTCCTTTGTTGCTTATGAATCAAAGGGATTCCTCAATTTGTTTTTTGTATGTGCGTGTGTTAGATGAATGCCGAATTTTACAAGGTGCTCCATGAATACAATTGAAATATTGCCTTACAGGAGCTTCATTGCAAAGACAAGGAAAATATCGAGATGCTATTAAATACCATTCCATGGTTTTGGCCATCTCTGAACGAGAAAGGGAGGACTCAGGGAGTACAGAGGCGTTTGGGGCAATTGCTGATTGTTACACTGAGCTTGGAGAACTTGAGAAAGCAGGTCAATTCTATGACAAGTATATTGCAAGATTGGAAAAGGACTAGCATGACATGTTTCATGTGGATTTCTTTTCTCTTTCTAATCCCCTCTATTTGAAGTGATTGATTTTTTTGGCCGGAATTGCTTAAATTGACTTTTTGAGGCTTCATGGAAAGGATATACCATGTTTCAAAGATTGAAATATTAGTCCTTAAGGTGAGATTGTTTAGATATTAGATTAGATTGTTCTTATTTGCATTTTTATTTTGTCATGGATAATGTTTGAACTTAATGTAGTTAGTAGATAGTTTTATAATTTCAAGGATGTTGTTTGAATTTGATGTTTGAGTATTTAACATATAATCTCTAGGTATTGTTGAGTTGAATTTGTATTTAATGCATGTTATATTGGTTTACATAACAGGTATATAATTAATTGCATATTACAAAGGGATATTTTTGTATTGTTAGTCAATTGTAAGAAATTTTTAGATAACTTTTCAAGATTTTCCACAAATTTATCAACGGATTAATCTATCAGTAATATACCTATTGAATAGTTCATGGTTAAGTTACCCATGAAATAATTTGTGAGTAAACTTACACAAAAAAATTTGTTAGTAATAATAAATTTTCCTGTAGTATGGTGTTTATGCTTGTTAGAATATTATATTAGATTGTTCTTATTTGCATTTTTATTTTAGCATATATATCATTGGAACTTAATGTTAGTAGATAGTTTTATAATTCCAAGGATATTGTTTGAATTTGATGTTTGAGTATACAATATATAATATGTAGGTGATGAGTTGAATTTGCATTTAATGCATGTTATATTGGTTTATATAACAGGTATATAATTGATTGCATAATACAAAGGGATATTTTTGTATGGTTATTATTATATGAAATTTATTTTAGATAATTTTCCAAGCTTTTTTTTTGCAGATGTATGAACGGATTAATCCGTCACTGATATAGTAATGGAGTAGTCCATGGATAAGTTATCCATAAAATAATTTGTTAGTAAATTTACTTTAAATTTTTGGTTAGAAATAATGAATTTTCTTTTAGTGTTCGGTTCCATGTTGTTAGTAAGACAGTTTGAGAACTAACGTTTTTATATATTTGACTTAAAACTTTGCATCTCTAGTATAATAGTTTGCAAATTGCTATTAAATATGAATAAAAAACTTAAATCTGTGATATGATGATGGACATTATGCATTTTCAATACTAAAATTTTATTTATGTAACCCTTTGTGGGTTAAGTGGCAGATAAAGAAGATAGCATCTGAAGCAGTTATTTCCTCAGTTATATAAAGAAGATAGACTCAATGATATCTCTTTTAAGAGACTATGTTGTTATCAAATCTTATATTCTCCATTCTCAGATGTACAATACAGTTTTATAACAATTATTTATGTTACAAAACAGTTTCTGTATGATTGTGCCATATGTATGTGTGTAGATTTGTCAATGCACAAATCTATAATTAACAACCATTTAGTTATCCAGAATTTCACTTTATGCTGAGTTGTTTGGGATTTGTGTATGATACATGCCACATTTAAACAACTCCAATGTGAAGATTTTCATATCAGAGCATACTTGAGAGTTAAAAGTAGAATATCAATGAGTCATGAAACACAATTTCTTTTTATTCTCCTGGCTCACAATCACATGCACTGTCTTTGGCCATAGATTGAAAAGATTGGAAAGTGCAAAAAAAAATCTCAATAAACTTCTCTAGTTATATAAAAAAGAATTACAAAGAACAAATCGTGTTAAAAAATTAATCATTTATGTATGTAAATAATAATCTATTCGTGTTTTGAAATGTTATTTTTTTTTTATGTATATAAGAATGTTTGTAATAATTATATTATTAATATTTATTGATATATTGTAGTATTATATATTAAATATAAAAGTATCAACTTTTTATTATATATATATATATTTATATAAATTTAAAATCAAATTATTTAAATAATAAATATAATAAAATAAAATAATTTAAATATAAAGATGTTTAAATTGAACATAATTAATTATGTCTCGTGATATTCCTAATACGCTAAAGCCATATTCAATTATAGTTTAATAAAACATTTATTTTTTAAGGCTATCATTGTTACCAGCTCAAAACCGTAAAATGTATTATTTTATTCTCAAATTAACTGTCTATATTCGATCTTATTTCCACCAATATTAATATATACAAAAAGAGAAAAATGGATTCTAAAAGTAGAATTTAAATCTCTTACCTTTATTTTCTTTCAATTTTGTTTTTATCCATTTGGTGTTCACTGATTCAATTTCTTTCTTTATTTTTTATTCATTCACTCTCACCTAACTTTGACCTGGTTTTTAATTTCCAAAAAAACTATATTGAAAGTCACAATTTTTTTTTCTTACTTCCATTTAACAATCCTATATATTAATTTGATTATTTAAGTAATATATAAATTAAATTATTAAATAAAATATTAATAAAAGTGGTTATAGGAGGATTGTATAAACTTGCAAACATATGATATATAAATACCTTTGAAGGGTTATATAACTACACTAAACCTAAACCTAGGTATAAAAATAACAGTTATTCCTTCCGCCGCATCAAAGAGGATATATAAACCTCTCTCTATTTTCTATCTATCTACACATTTTCATCTCATCTCTTTCTTTCTCCTCTCCAACCCTACCATATCAACATTTCTAATGCTATTCACACTCTTCACTGCAACTGCTCTGCATCAGATCAGAATTGTTCAACACATGGCCTCCACTCTTCAATGGGAATCATAGCAATGACTCCTTCGGCTTCGCCATCACTCTCTACTGTGATTTCCTTGATTAATCAGTTACGAAGTCTCTGTCTTACTGTCTTAAGGGTGAGTCTCTGTCTTAAGGGTGACGTAACTTTATTTTATTTATTAAGACCAACCGTTTGAATTATGCTTGTGGTACTAGTAGATTATTGTATCATCTTATTTAGATTTTTGTGTTATTTTTTTCATGATAAAAATCTTATCTTATTGATTTAGGGTAAGTTTAGGGTAAGTGAGAATGGATTGTTGGTACTAGTAGATTATTGTATCATCTTATTTAGATTTTTGTGTTATTTTTTTCATGATAAAAATCTTATCTTAGATAATGATATTGATTTAGGGTAAGTGAGAATGGATTCTTTAAAACGAGAAGAGTAGTAAGAAGAGTGTTCTTGAATGAGCGTGACAATTATTTATGCACTGTTCTGCACTGTCAAAATGTCATAACTTTCGACATATTGACAATTTTAATTTTAAAAGCAACTGTCATACCTATTTACTTTAATTTACTTTAATTTAATTATGTTTTAACAAGTTCTATGTACTTTAATTCTGATATTGTTGAGCACCGGTTGCAGATAATCACGAGAACACCTATGTTGTAATGTTGTAATGTAGATGTATGGGGTTTATGTCATTTTTATGATCTTAAAGGGGAACATTGTTTATATTTTCAATACGTTTTTCATATTAATTTCTAAATGTAATATTTGAGGCTTCTAACAAGCCTGCATCACATTTCAGAGGGTTTGCCCGCATCACATATTTACTATTTGAAGTAAACAATTAATCTTTGAAATTATTTTTCAAATGTCAATCGAAAGAGTATGTAATTCAGAATTTTGTAATGTTTAATTTATTTATAAACAATAATTATTTCTATATTATTAGGTATCATTAATTACTATTTATTTATTGTTATTAATTCTTTGTTATTTATTAGTTATTTTTTATGTAATATTTATTTTATTTAAGAAGTAAAAAAAATCTTAAAGAGATGAAGACAATATGTAAAAACATCAAAATAAATGAAGACTAATTTTTTCTTAAGATGAAAATGAATGAGATTTACACTAAAAACTCATTTGAAAGTTCAAAAATCGCATTCAGAAAAATCAAATCATACATGTAATTCAGAGTTTTGTAATGTGTAATAAACAATAATTATATTATTATTAGGTATCATTAATCATTATTTAATTATTTTTATTAGTTCTTTATTTTTTATTAGTTATTTATTATATACTATTTTTTTTATAGAATAACAAGTTCTATTTATTTAATTCTGATTTGTTTTTTAAACTGTAACGTGGGAATCAGAGAAAGAACACATTATGGAAAAAGCTTCTGACTGATCAGTCTTACTCTAGTTAGTAAGAAAGAGAGAAGTAAAGAGAATGAAATAGAAAAAGGAAGAAAAAAAGGATAAATAAATTATAATTTAGTTAATTTAATTAGAGTTAAAAGAATAAAATATATTTTTATCGTCAATAATTTGACTTATTATATGTTTATATTCATTATTATTATAATAATATGAGAGAAAATAAAGAAAAAACATCCACATAATCAATAATAGTACTTCCAAATAAATATTATTAAACGCTCGATATCAACAGAAATTTAGGAGCATAATCACCATTTGCAAGTGTGTAATTCCAACTCGTAAAACTAATATTTATTTTATATTGTGAATTTAGTATATTAAATACTAAAAAGGGTAAAAACACTAAATGAAAATTTTCAAATAAAAAAATAAATATGATCACATCTGTGTTTATCAGTGGACAACAAATTAAGGCTGTATAATAAGAAAGAGAAAAGTTTCATTAACACCGTAAAATATATATATATATATATATATATATATATATATCTAACAAACATTTATATTATGTAATAATATTTTGAATAAATAAAATAAAAATGAATAATATATTAATTTATTGAAATGTGAAATGTATGACTGTTTAGGGTTTCACTGTTCAATAAGAAAACTAAGAGCAACAAAATGTGACTGTACAATACTCGGTGTCCTGGTTCTTGCATTTAGGTGGAATTTGACGCATTGAGAAATGTGTAGTTTTTAACATTTGGTTTTTGGTATCAGCCTTTTCCAAACTCATACATGCAGATGGCCAACTTCTGGTTTGATGCACCGGAAAGACAAAAAACAATTTGGAGATCCAAATGGCTACAAAGGATGCAACATTACTGAGAATTCCAATGCCCACTCACTGCAATCAAACTGTAGTTTCCAAGAAAATTGCCATTTGTTTTTATTTGGCTGCAAAATTGATTTTCACACCATGTAAGTCATGCTAACTTGCATAAGATTTGAGTGTGGTACACTTAAAGTCGTGATTCCCCTTCTGCAGTTCTTTCTCAAAAAAGCATAAAAATAGTTTATAACTAACTTTTTGATAAACCACGAGTTCTTCCTTGCTCTTATATCCCCATGACCCAGAAGATAAACAACACCAGATTCTTTAGCCTTGTGAATAAAAGATAATTCGCTCTCGAGGCTCTGCTCGGCATCAAACACACTGGAGTCAGGGAATACTGAGCTTATCAACTCCGATGTGCTTGCTTCTAAACCGGGGTTGCTTGTATCCTTAAAATCAGAGAGAAGAGGAACACCAAGTGAGTAAACACTCCCATTGGGACCTATGAGAACCCTAGAACCAGGGTTCTCATCCTCTGAATCAGAATCATCATCCCCATCACTTTCCAATGACCTCTCCTGAGCCTCACGACGAATAAACTTCTCTAGGCTCTCAATCAGCAGCTGCTCAAAAGTCTGGTGATTTTCTTTCCGAACATCTTTGTAACCATACCTGTTGACAAACACTCAGACAAATAGACATTTTTTATTAAGAGGATAAAATACATTATTTCGCTATGATGAGATGCTCAGTGAAAGTTTTTTTAAAGATAATATCTAGGGCCTAAATACTGCCCAAATCACAAATGTAAAATAACAAAGCTAGTTACCTGGCAATACAACGAAATATATGGTAGCTTTTGGGGCAGACTCGCCGAAAAAGGAACCTTTCACTTTGCGGTACCAAAGGAACTGGAACATACTTGATACTCACAAATATGATCATAGAGTGTATAGCAGGAAGTGTGGTCAGAAAATGGCCAAAAATTGCCGGTATTCCTTTGACCAACTCATTATAAAGCAAACCAATTCCAGGAGCTCGTACTGTCCCAAGATTACAACCTAATTCTCTCATCAAATCTGATGACAGCTTTCGCTTGACTTCCGTTTCATACTTGAGATTGCTTCCATAATTCCATACATACATTATAAGAAACATTATTATGGAAAAGACCAATATAATCCAGCTTCCATCTGTCACACTCCACAGGACAGATGAAAAAAAAGTTAATTCCAATCCCAAGAAGACTACCACGAAACTAAGCACTATGATGATGTGTATCTGCCATATAAGTAGCATAACAAGGGTTACTAAAATAGTGGTCATCATCATCACCCCGAGCTCAGCAATGCCTGAAAGGGGACAAGGAACAAGCTGAATACAAATACATTATTATAATATAATAACAATGAAGAAAGTTAAGAGCCTAAAAGCTAAACTCTCCGCCAGCCTACATCCCGCTATCTAGCTTGAAAAATCAAATTGTTATCGATTAGGATCAATTAATTTTTATAAACTCGAATAAGTTTTCTCAAATTCAAGAAAAATATATGACCACAGACACCATTTAAAGAACAATGCAATGATGAGGTTTAGGGTCACGAATTCTTCTAAGCAAATTGGGTCCCACTTATACAAGGCTCCAGTTGTGTATTTTTATTTCTGGTTGAGGACATCCAAAAGAAATATTAAGGATTATAAATAAAAGAAAGAAATACTAGGTGAGCAGTTTAATGCCTTTCCAAATAATAACAGCAATATCAGCTACTGTCACTGATGCAAGCAATTCTAGTATGATAGTTGAAAACAACAAAACTGTGATATTAAAATTATCACCAAGTTACAATTGGACTATGTTACTTGAAAATGGCTGATATGTTTTATACCAAAAATATAAAACAAATGGAAAGAAGTTCATTACCATAGGCATTTCCAATCTCATCAATGCTAGATATAGTACAGACAAGAACCAGGGAAAGCCCCAAGAGGAACCAGTTTATGACAGGGATATAGATCTGGCCCATAAATTTCCGAGAGGTATGAATGATTTTAAGACGAGGGAAACAACCAAGTGCAGTTGATTGCTTTATACATGAAAATGTTGCTGTTGTCATAGCCCGACTAGCAATAAGTGCAGCAATGTTGGCAATAAGGAAAACTGGCCAGAACGCACCACCTGCAGACAGAATATCATTACTTGAAGATCCTGTAAAATGCAAGGCCAACCCAATGTAAAGAGTGATATTATCAACACTTACTCGGAACAGAAGAAAAAAAGACTTGACCAGCATCGGCATGGTTTTCCATAAGGTATGCAGCTTGACCCAAATAACCCAGTAGTAGGCACGGCAAAACAAGGAAGACAAATGAAAGCTGCAAATTAGAACCATCAGCTTTACTAGTATAGTAGTTCACCAAGAGGACAAAGTAAACAAAGAAGCATGACAAACAAATAAATATGACATAAAATTTATTACCTGAACTGATCGGACAGAAAAGTAGCAAAGATCCGCAAACATGGCCTCAGAACCTGCAACATGATAACACAAAATATGGTTATAGTTGAACAGGTTGTGCATATGGCAGCAATAGTTACATCTATATTGCAATTTTTACCACATTAAAATATTAAGTTACCATGGGCTGGAAGGATTACAGTGATAGAACAAGTTTATCAATAAGCTCAAAATTCGGATTATTTCTCCTCAGATAAATAGCAGCAAACACTAAATGAAAAACCATGCACTGATCATCAAAATTGATGGCAATATATTGTCTTTAAAATAAATAAAAACAGACCAGTAGAACCAAATTTACATACACAACAAGACAAATGTACAGTATTATTGCAATTGTAATATCAAGATCTTGAGGTGTTTACCAGTTGCACTCAGCAGGCAACCCCCAAGAGAATACCATGCTTTGGTTGAGTTCCTCTGGAAGAAGTAGTAGATATGAATAGGATTAAATGCCCTTAAGACACTATTGTCATACTTCACAAGATTGTATATCCCAATGCCCGCAAGAGAACAAAACCATAAGAACAAAGCAGGTCCGACTGCAAGTCCCACTTTACTTGTTCCATACTTTTGTATACTGAACAAAATGATAAGGCAGGCAACTGAAATCATCACCACTTCATCTGCATAGAGGAAAATGCAAAAAAGATTCAAGCAACCATACAAAATACTACAGCAAAAGGACATAAATTAGCTTAGCATTATTATGCCCACCTCCCAAGACATCTCACAAAGCCACATACTTGAAAAAAAAAATGTTTTTTAATCTCTCAAACCAAGTTGATAGATAGCATAGCACTATTGATATTATAGTTTGCATGATTAGCCAAAGAAGAAAAGATAAAAGGTCTAAACTTAAATTCTTCGAGCATGTCTCTGAATATCAATGCTCAATCAATTAATTAATACCTACTACATATAGTATCATTAATAGTTTACATAATACCTTTCTGGATGACATCTACCCCAACTTTTAAACCGCCAACAGATGACAGTACTGCAACAAAGAAAAGATAGAAAGAAAATTATTGTAAACAAAACAGTAGAAGAGAGTTAACCAAAACAATAGTTGGTGTTATTGTAAACAAAACAGTAGAAGAGAGTTAACCAAAACAATAGTTGGTCATGAGTACTAGCAACGACATCATTATATCAATACATATATGGTATTGACATCATCCTGAACACATTGTGGCCAAACCAAGTCTGAAGAAATTACAGTATAGATGAAGTAAAGGCAGTAAATAACCTGACATTGCCGGTGTAACAACACCATTAGCAATCACCATAGAAGTACCAGCAAGAACTAATATTAGTAGAGTCTTCTTCAGAGTCAGAGAATTCTCAAGTCTTTCCTTGATTTTTAATGACCTTTCAAGCTCAGGGGATGGCACCTTCAGCCTAAAGCTTGATATACGGGCATCTGATGGTAACTGATTGGGGAGAAGACTAACCTTAGCATGACGACAGATCAAGGAGTACAAGGCAAAAGTACCACCTGCAAAGGTTTCAGAACAAGTATGATTTTGAGGATGTAAGTACCAAAAGTTTTATTTTAGACCATTTACTTTTAACATACCTTCACCATCATCATTGGCCAACAGAACCACCAGGACATACTTCAATAAAGGAATCAAGATTAAGGTGTACAAGACAAGTGATAAAGCTCCAAGAATGTCTTCATTTCCATTAATAGGGGCCTTTCTAAACATAACACTGAAGGTATACAAGGGACTTGTTCCAACGTCACCAAAGACAACACCAAGTGTCTGAAAAGCTAATACAATTTTCTTACCCAAACTGATGTCCTGCAATGAAATATAATGAAGACAAGCAAACATTACTAATATATATAATCTCATGATGAATAGTAAGACATTTTAAGAGATGGAACCACATGCCCGTGTACAAATATAATACATCAGTCAATCACAGACTACAATCCCGAGAATCCAGAAACTCAACAAAAGGAACAACACCCAAAGCTTAAGACCAAAATTCACAGAATCCATAAACTTGACAAGAAAAACAACCTCATAGCAATAAAAGAATAAGAAGAAGAAAGACAAATATAAGCATCTCCTATACACTAAATGTTATAAATAGTAAGATCATCATTCAGGTTGCAATGCACACAAGAATTCGGTTGTATCGGGATTCCACTTTGTTTAATTTTCACCATCCACGTTAAACTCTCAGTCCTTGTCCGTGAATGCAGACTGCAGGTTGAATCATGTATTCCACATCTATTTCCTTCCACTTATTTTCCATTTGTGGAACAGGTCATAACACTAAATTAACAATCACAATTCACAAGGTCCCACAAATACACAGGGAGACAGAGAAACTTTAAGCTCGATTTAAATAATTTTCATTTACAAATTTCAACCTATTGACAAAAAAGATCTTAAACTACACAATTAAAAATAACCTGGCATGGTCACTTCAAGCGACATAACCCTGCGCTTAGAATCTGAAATTCCTTTGAATTATTATAAAGAAAGAAAAAAGACCTCATAGTCACTTCTGTGAGCACCGGGAACTTCAAGAGCCTCCACGTCGAAAGAATCGATGCGAGGACCAGTGCGGATGAGTCGCTGCTCCGCGTTGTCCTCTTCCTCTTCGGAATCGACGACGGAAGGGTGGCGTCCAAATCTCAAATCCGCGACGAAGTTCTCCAAATCTGAGTCGTCGTCGTCGTCGTCATCCTGGATAACCCAGCGCGATTCGGTGGACTCCATGGAGGATCCGCGATTGATCTCCTCGGCCATGTGGTTAGCGGGATGTGGAAAATGGAGGTTAGGGTTTCACATAGAGAAATGGGGGAATCTCAGTGAGAGGATTTGGGCATGAATTGGACATAAGATAACGGTATGAAGGGTATGAAGGGATGGTGCTTCCATTGCATTGTTTTGCGCAAGAACAGAAGGTGGTGAAGATCACGCGTGAGTGAGAGAGAGTGATACCAATGCAAAACGGCATCTGACTGAACTTTCCTATGGGGCCACACTGCCCTGTTTCGGTTTCTCAAAACCACATTTCATTACTTTTATTTACTTTTAATTACTACTCTTCTTAATCTTAATTACACCAAAAATTCCAATCGAAATAGGTTAATTAATTGTTATTTACCAAGGATAGACACAAACATGATACAAGAAAATATATAATTAAAAATTATATAAATTGATAATAAAAATTTATATTTATAGTATCAGTTTTTTTAATTATTTTTTAATTATTAATTAAAAAAAATTGTTTTTATTTTTATAATCATAATAAAATTTGGTACATTTCAAGATACTACTACAACTACTTTTAATTTTTTTTTTAAATTAATTTGGAAAATTACATCAATTATTTTATTATTATTCTTAACTTTTATCACATTATTGTTTGTTTTAAAACTTAAATTTATCATTTTAAAATATTTTAAAATAAGAGTATATCTACTCGTCATAAGATTGGGAGTGTCAAAAGACTGAATATACATTTTTCTAACAAAATCATTAATGATAATTATGAATAAAATAATTTAATGAAGAGCAATTATTTATAAAACAATAAATAACAATTATACTCTCAATCCAAGAACACCACCAATGACAATAATACAAGTGTAAGCAAATATTAAGAATTCATAATTGATGAATTCATCAATCTTTTAACCCAACCAACTTTTATTAAGCAACAAAAGATATAATAATTTAATTTGATATATTAATGAAAGAAAATATTGAGTTTGATGCATTCAAGTCACTTCAATTCTTAAACAGTTTGTTCATTTACATGGAGAAATCTTAAATCACCTCAAAATCAATGATAATTTTATATTATTTGTTCTTAACAGAGATTGCCTTTTACAGATAAAAGTGGAAAGTGTCACTAATGACTCTAATCTAAAATTATGAATGAATAATTATAATTTCATCTTAATAGAATAAAGAAGCTTTTTATTTGATTTATTCTATTCCGATCTAAGAAAATTATTATTTCATAAGGTGTAATATTCTGACATAAAGAAGTAGCAGATTTTCCGGACTTCGTCGTCTTCAAGCGTTACAAAGAATGCGACCGAAGCAATGAAACTAATTGTGCGCCAGATGATACAGAGCATGGCCTTCCTAAGTATTTAACCATTCTAATAAGTTGGTTCATGCTTGTCTTCTACTGAGGATCGGCATTTCGTTCTTAAAGTGCTTCTATAAATTTGTTTAACGTGTATGATTTTTATGAAAACATATCAAGAAGGTTCCTTTTTTTGCAATGATAAATTGAAATCCCTCTTATAAACTGACTTCGGTCTCGAGTTTTAAGACATCGAGAGAGATAACATCGTTTCAAGAATCCGATTTTATTTTTTTAATATGTCTAGGTGAACTGAGAGAAAATATTTATAAACTGACTTCGGTCTTAAGTTTTAAGACATCGAGAGAGATAACATCGTTAAAATCAGTTACTTACTATATCCAAAAAATATTATACGCTTTGAAAGTCAATACTTAATTTTTTTCTTTAATAAATACTTATTAAAAATATATTTAAACTGTCATTTAACACCTCCTCCTAAATAATTGTGTATTGGTCATACGGAACACATAGAATATGCTTGCGTTATATTTTAACATTATAATATTAACCAATATACGTAAGACTGTCCGTTACATGCCAAAATCCGTCAATGGATTACAAGTCATTGTTCGTGAAATGGATAAAATTTAATAAATAAAAACAGGTCAACCAAACGAAGCACAATAACGTTTGAAATTGTTTCCAGATACTGAAACGAAGAGCAGGTCTTCATATGGTTAAAGCACAGTAAATAAACGTTAGTTGAGGATGAAAATAACATTTAGTTTCAAACAGATTTGATGTCATATGCGTGGATTCTACATTTTTAATTACAATTAAAAGCAACATAAGAGAAAAACAATTAACAGGATAAAAAACAGTTAAACATAACATTGCAGAACACCACTGGTATTGTAAAATCAAGAATAAAGAATGGTCAGTACTCACAGCAATGCACTGTTTGACGCCACTTCAACAAAATGATGTCAAAAATTATTATCTAATTGCACAGACAAAGTGATTTGCAATTTGAGGGCATAAGTGCACATGTCTCACAAATTGATGATGGTAAACATTGTATAATTTGTATTGTTTGCTTAAAGGGGTCATTCTAAGTGATTTTTACGCGAAAAGTTTAGCTACTACAAAACAACAACCTTGTAAAAGATAAAAGCACAATTCTGAGCAGTGGCAGCAATCCCTCATAAGGTACAAAAAGTTCAAGAGTGTTTTGGTCTGTACATGAGCCACTCGTAGACAATGATTGTGGCTATGCTATAACTAGCCTACTGTCCCTTGAGACAAGTCCCTCAGTTCACATTCGATGGAACCTCGTCAACTTCTTCGTAGGTGTTAGTCTCCTCATTAAATGAGTACCTGAATTTAAATATAAAAGTAACATTCCTAGTCAGCTAGAAACATGATTTTCTGAAAGACAAACATCAAATTAGTCACTCTCAATTGGCTGCAGACTGCAACAAGGAATGCAGCTAGTGTGAACAATATATGGCCAATATTGCAAGTTCCATCCACCATGGCATCAGCCCAAATTGTAAGGAACCTAAATTATATATACAGTTAAAAAAACCCACCCCCTCTTTCTCTTCTTGGGTTACAACTTACTTTATGCTCTATTTAGTATAGAAGAGGGAAATGGGTTAAGCTAGTAGATTGAAAATAGATGAAAAATACAATAGAAGTTAAAGATGTTTAATTCAAAAGAAATAGATAAGAGATGGGATGAGAGATAAGTAGAAATAAATAAGAAACAGTACAATAAGTTCCACCGTTTATTAAAACTTTTTCTTCTCTTTGCCTCTCTTACCAAACACAATATTATTTCACTCCTCGCCCCTCCTCTCCCCTCCTCTCAACCAAAGGTGTTAATTATAGAAATGTTCTAATTACCATGTATGTTTTTATGCTCCCAATATCTATATTGACGTACACCTATCACATCTCTTGATATAGTTTCCAACAAAAAATATCATAAATCAAGAATAAATTTAAACAAATAGCTAAAGAAGACACGTTCAAATCCATATCCATGTTTGGTACCACTCACTGATAAACAAAGGCTAAAAAATGTCAGCATAAAAATTGACAAACCACACGCTAAGATGATAAGGAATATGCTGTACCATTGTCCTGATGCTGCAGAGAAATAAAGCCCTGTATTTGGATCATAATAATAGCCCAAACTGCTGCTGTAATAGTACCTGGACCAAATATTGATGTCAGAACAAGCCTATAACTAACAGAACCTTTTCATAACAGAATTCATGGGAATAAAGAAGAGATGGGTACAAACATCAACTTTTGTGACCTTTATATAACAATGATTTTTTTTGGTTTTTGATGTTACAACAAAGATAAATAATGTCATATCTATCATTATTTCCCAAAATGTAGATGGAAGAGAAGAGTTGTACCCAGAAGATTCATCATACACATAATCATTTTGCAATGCTCCAGCTGAAAGAAAAGTAGAACGCTGTTAAGTAAATACTTATCAGATAAAAATCAGTAACAAAAATTTCGGAGGCCAATTTACCCTCATTACCAGAATTTATGGCATCCGATGAAGATTGACTAACTGCATTATTTTCATTTGTAGATGGCTTACTAGTATCCTGTTCATCATCATTGGCAAACATATCAAAATCATCATCACCATCGCCAGAGGCTTCTCCACTAGCCAAATGTTGATTTGATGTGCCTTCTTTTGCCTGGGATAACCTCTCATATCCTTCTGAAAAAGGGAGATTGTAGAAGGCATAAGCATTAAGCAATTAATACCAGGAAACAGGCACCCTTTACTCCTTCTCATAAACCTAAATATCAACATCATCACAGAAAGAAGAAAAAGAAGGGCCAAGGAAAAATTGAAGATTAAATATCCTGCCCCAAAATCCAAAACTTAATTAATATGGAGGCCCTAAAAATAGTTTAGGGTTTCCCCGAACAGTTTAAATCGACAAACACCATGTACGATATTGATAATAAAACAGTAAGTTCTATCTTGCATCATGACCATAATAACAGCACAAGCTGAACAAAATTATAATAGTAAAAACCAAATAATTAAATCAAATACCTTAGAAAATCAAACAGCATATTTTATCAAGTTGTTAATAATGTAAACTTAATGACAAACCATGAACCAAAGGTGTCAACAAGAAATATAACATAATATAAATAGAATAAAACATAGAGTATAACACTGACCCGCTTCACGAACAAAAACCTCTCGTTTTTCATGATAAACATCTGGGAAAAAAAAGGTCAAGGAATCAAAATTAAGCATCATGTATATAAAACTAAAGAAACAATGAAGCAAAACAGGTTGCATGACATAAAGAGTCTCGTCAGGCTATGTAAATGATTACATGTCTACACAATGCCTAATATCTACAAAAGCCTGAGAGATCAACTCAACTGTATTCACCATCCTCCATCAGCTTCATAGCATCCTCAGTTAGCTGGTCAAATATAATCTTAGCCTCAGCAGACATTTTTGCCTTTCTGTCACTGTTACCTTTTAACCTTCTCAAGGCTTGCAATACCTATTGGAAGAATATCTGTTAATACCGCCTCAAACACCTCAACAAAGTACATATATTATATATAAATTCCAGCCTAGTCAAGTACAAAAGATTTACAGTTACAAAGATATAAAGAGAACAGGTAATTGAACATGATATAAAATTAATAATTGCAGTTAGATACAAGCCAAAAGTCCCTTTAAATAAATTTTGTCTATATGTTTATCTTTATGAACACCAGTAATCCTTTATTTTGGTAAATTGGCAATTAACAGGCTTTCTCTAATAACAATGAGAGAGAGATGTAAACCATTATTAACTCAAGTTAAAAGTAAATTTGCATACGTAACTATGGAGTCAGCAGCAGCAGATTCCAGTTCTCTTATTTTCTGTATTTATTTGTTCCAGTTACAAAAACACAATGTCAAAATTACATATTCTTTACAAGTTCAGATTTGAGAGTAAATTTTTTTTATCTGGAATATATTTTAAGGATATGTTCCCTCAACAAGAAATTTCACAACTCCTTGGCCATAAAAAAAAAAATGATTGCCTCAGTAAATGGAAGATCTACAACTACTCAGGTGTGAGTGGGCAAATAAATATTGTATTTTACAATGATACTTCAGTAGGACACAGCCGTCAAAATCAGAAGATTAAGAATGATAAAATATGCGCTTACCGTTTCCCCAGATTCAAGAACATTTGCAATGCGTCTCTTCATGATTCCAATATCTTCAGAAGAAAGGTCGGGTGGTTCCTCATCTTCATCATTGGTTGGTACAGATTTTAATGCAGAATACTTTGGATCAACTTCAATATTATCAAGCCACGCATCCTGTAAGGCTCATTAATTTATTAACGGAATTCAAATGAAAGAATCACAAATAAAAAAAATATACAAATCCCTCACCTTGATCTCATTCTCTCTTACATATTCAACAAAATTTCCTGCTGCATCAAAATAACCTTCTTCCCTTTCTTTGTCTAGGTTGAAAGGTTCAATTTGAATCCCATCATCAACAAAATTCTCGCTATCCTGCCACAAGATATCACCCATCACTGCCTGCCTATCCTTTATGTGGATCCAATAACAAGTCATTGGACCAATAAACTTTACTATAAAAATGATGGTAATTTAGGAATAAATCACACAACAATAATACATTTGAACAGCAACCCGCATGAAATAAGCTTTAGAAGCATACTACTTACTTTACTGAATCCATGAGAAAGCACTTGATAGAAAGAGGAGATATTAATTTAGATAAAAAAAAACGTCATCCAGGTCGAAAAGTTAAAAAACTCCAAAACAAACCTCATATGTGACTTCAGCAACTGAAAAGTCTATTCCAATACCTCCAGTGCCCTCACTGAGAAGTTCAGCAGTAAATTGATTTCTTTGATTTGCCCGCTCTTTGGCAGCTTTGGCTGCTACCCGGGGATTCATTATGTCAACTTCACCCTCCTCAACATTTCCTTTGTCCACAACTTCATCTCCTGGCTTCACTTTCTTACCCTTTGGAAACCTAACCCTTTTTGCTCTGTATAAATTCAATGCAACCATCTCAAAATTCAGTTTCACGAGCTTTTCATTACAGTCTCAAAAGTTAAAACCTCAACAAAGGAACTCATATACAAGCAGAACATATTACCACGAGTTGGGTGAATGAACATAAAACGCAAACTTAACACATAGTATTATATGCAAACACGAAATCTAAACTCTCTTCAAACAATGCCAGATATTTGAACTTGACAGGCTACGGAGGTGACCCACACGACAATAATCCCCAAATCAAAATAACACAGAACTCAATGTATGATAACCTAATCATGGTAATCAAGTCTGGCTATTGCTGCAATTATCTCAATAACAATGAAAGGAATTAGGGTTTGCTTGCGAGAAGAAAGGGAAAGAAATTACGGTGGTTCTTTGCTTGATTCGTCGTCTTCTTCCACAAAAGGGCGTTTGCCGCTTCTGCGAGATGATTCTGCGGCCATTGTTGCTGCCTAAGGAGAAGAAGTTCAATGCTTTGAGCTTCGCATAGGTTTTTCCCCCTCTCTTACAACTTCTTCTTCTCTGTCTATTCATTTTGGATAATTAAAAAATAACTAATTAATTAAAAATAACATTATAATTTTTTTAATTTTACTTTCACCATGTTCGTAACTTTTTTTTAAATATACTTAAGCTCAGGGTCTAGTCCCAGCCATAAACAAGTGTATCAATAGCAAAATAAAAATATATTTTTTAATATTTTATTTAAAGGATGAGTTGCATTAACATTTTCTATAAAATATAAAACTGAAAAATAAACTAAATAAGTTGTCAATATTTATAGTTATGTTTGACAAATTACTTTAATTAATAAATATTTCTTCAGACAAAGTTATAGGGTCATTTGTTTGTAGTTATTTAAAAAATTGACTAAATAAACAAATTTATATTTTTTTATAGATTTATTTAAACAGTTTATTTTATAAGATATTTTTTAGAAGTAAATCATATTTACTTCTTAATCACAATAATCACAATAATTGTGACAAGATAATCACAATTTTAACTTCTAACTTTCATAAGAAAATGAAACATTAGTCCTGAAAAAAAAAATATGAGTAGCCATTTTGATTCTGTTTTTTTAACAGTCTAAATTCACCATGTTTAATAGTTGTAACATGCGTAAAACTAATAAACAATATTTATAAGGTATATTATTATATATTAAATTTTAAACACATGCTCTAATTTATATATATAAATGTTGATACCTATATCAATTAAAACTGAAAAGATAAATAATATTTAGTTCAAATAAATAATTTTAAAATTATATTATTCAAATCATATATATTTATATAAACTAAATGTGCATGATAGAAATAATAACTTGTGTCGTCACTGGTTTACGAGCTGACTTGTAATTTTATTTTATTTTGTAATTTTTTATATTTATTTATTTTGTTATAATAGTTTATATTACTTTTTAGACAATAAAAAATATAATAAACATCAATTAAATTAAATCAAATTTTAATTTCTAATGGACTAAAGTTTAATATCTAAGAAAAAAAATTAAATATTAATAATACTTCAATGAATCAAATGATATATAAAGAAAAATATAATATCTCTCTTTAAAAATGTCAAAATTTAAAAAAAAATAGACCCACAAAGTTGATAGATTAAGCGGCGAGACCATTATAGGTTAACATATTCAAAATAGAAACCCAGATGAACCCGATATTTTTGTCATCCTTAATTTAAGATAAAAATATATATTTATCATAAACTTGAATTCAAAGTTTTTCATTACGTAAATTTTAATTTAAATGATTTAAACACCTAATAAAACCAAAATATACTTGGGAAAAGTTTCACTACTTAATACCTAAACTCAAAAATATATATTTTTTAACTTTGTAACTTCAACTCTTTCCGTTTATATATACATCACTTTAATCATATTTATATCACCCCTTAATTGTAACAATTTATAATCAAACAACATTCATTCTAAGCAAAAAATGTCAAACAATTTGGCAGGTATTATATGTCTAAAGCTGAAAGTAAACAAGTTGTTTTAATGGTCTTTTTAAAATGTTTTTTTTTAAGTCTGATAAATACAACAGAAAATTATGATAAAAAATAACAAATGATTAGTTGATTATTTAATGGGCTTGGTGCAGTTTTTGTTATATCAAATCAAACCATGTATAGTCTCCAACAACTTTTTCTTAAAATCTTACAAAAAAATTCAAATTTTTGAAATTCCCACCACTTCTTATGAAAATAATAATTTATTTTGTATTTAAATAAATAAAATAAATATACATTAAAAAAACATATAATAACACAAAAAATTAATCATTATATTAATTAAATTATATACTATTTTAGAAATTAAAAAAATTAATTATATTTAAAATAATTAATAATTTTTAAAATTATATATAAATTAACTACCAAAATTTTAACTACTAATGTTTTAAATTTTAACTACTAATATTTTAAATTTTAAATGGATCTTTATTAGTCTTTTAGACACCATCTTAAAATATGAAATATTAATAATTAAAATCTTAATAGTTAATGATTAAATATTAATTTAAAAATCACTTTATAAATTTGTATTAATAATATAAATTATTTTGGATATTTATATTTTTTTTAATCTCTTGATTGTTTGATATTTACAATTAATTGCAATTGATAATTTTTTTTAATGATATTAAATTAAAACTCCATATTTTCTATTTTGTAAATCCGATTTTTTTTTCCAAAAAATTTATTTAAATAATTTAATTAAATTATTTTAAAAGAATACGAGCAAATTGGAATAGATTCAATTGGTGACCGAAACACATGATGAAACTTTTATTTTTTCTTTGAGTCGTTCACATCAAGCGAATCAGTTTCGGGGAAAGAGCGTGAATGTAAATTTAAAATATGAAGAATATAACCGTATCTGTTATGCAGTTACAGATAATAGAAACAGAAAAAGTTGTTGAAAAAGAAGATCTATTGGATTATACCTCCCAATAAAAACCCTAAAGACATGTTTGGTGACAAGGGTGGACCAATTCTGAGACGAGTGGGTCCAAATCGGTTTCTCGCTTTCCCATTAAGAAACCGAAACCAGTCACTCTTCTGCGCCAAACAAATTAATCTCTAACTTCCTTAAATTTTGGTATTTGAAAATCCCTAAATGGCCACAGTGTCCTTTTCTTTGAGACCAAACATCTTCCATTGAAACATGCATTTTGGTGTTTTTCTTTTTCTTTTTGGTCACTAATCACTTTAGTTTATGGCAAAAGCAACAAGGAGGTTGAGTATGGTGAAAACTCCTCTCAAATCAACCAACTATTCTAATATTCATTACTCTTTAAGTTTCAAGAGTACTTCAAATCATACATAATAATTCTAAAGATAAACACTTCAAGTATTTATATTATTCATAGAGACAAGAATCATAGGTACAATACCAATTGTTTTTTATTAACTTCTTTCTTTCAATACACTAAAAAAAATCTTATATCACTTAAGAATTATTAAACTAAAAAACAATTTACAACTGTTTTTCTTTTTTAATTATTAAGGTGCTTTTTTTAAAAAAAATCACAATTTTTTCAAAAATTAAACATGAGTGTAACTAAAAAATTATTTGTATCACTTTTTTTTTACAAGAGGGTGAAAATTGACCAACTAAAATGACCCTTTGTTTATTTTTCTCCTCTGCATATGTGTTCATTCATTTGGGATTAAATATTTCAGATTATTATGTAAAATATGGATTTATATGTAAAACAACTATTTCAGATTGAAAATAAAGATTTATTGGTAAGAAGGTACTCTGAGAAAGAAGAAGAAAATTATTAAGACCTTATTATAAATTTAATAGTGTAACTGTATTCTTTTAATGCTATTTATTTTTTACCAAATATTCTTTAATTAAATGGAGATTGAAATTTATTTCTTTTGTAAATTAGCGTCTTTAATTCTAATTGGCATTAATTAAGATTCTGTTGTTTATTAGAGAGTTACGATCAATTTAATTATTAGGCATTTAATTTAATCTTTCAACCTTCTGCGAAAGACAAATTATATTTTGTATACTATTTAATTAATAGTTTCAACATACTATTGTAATTAATTTTCATTGTATTTTATTTTTCAAATAAAAGGCGTGATCAATTTAACATATTTAATATTTTTATTATTGTTTGGCACATTTAATATTTTTTTATTTAATAGTATATGATAGGTTGAGAGGGCATGCAAAGAAAGAAAATACAAACATGTAGGAGGGGCAAAATAGATATTTCGAATAATTCTTTATTAATCATTTCTTCATTGTACAGAGGGAATTTTGAGGATTGTCTTGTTCCAATCCTTGCAGATTTGGGTGAGCATGCAACAGAAAACTCATAATTTTTTGATTTTTTTAATAATAACAGCAACAATGAATCTAGGTTCACGCGCCCCACCAGCATCTAAACTCCACCTAAAGACATCACCAGCAATGGGACCAGCCTTCTTTAGAGAGAGTGCATAACACGCATCCTAAAGCACTCTTTCACATTCAGAGCATATTATATTATATTATATATTTATTTAATTTCTGTTGAGAAAATAGAAATAAAAAAGTAAAAAAATAGAGTGAGAAAAGGAGTTGCACAGCACAGTGTTTGTTATGTTGAAAATATATAAGGAAAATTGTAGGGAAAATAGAAAGTGTAGAACAGTGACTCTTCTTGTTCTGCAAGTTTAATGGGCAGTGAGAGAGTAACAGAATGAGAGAATGTTGAATCTTTGCATGCTTCACCAACTCCTCACAGATAAAACCCAATCACCCAGTTTTCATCTTCTTTTCTTCTTTTCTTTTCAAATGCAAATGCGATTGTGAGTCCCATCATACACACGCCACCACCTTCGATTCTTCTACCCTACCCTACCCACACGACGTCGTCTTAATGGCGTCTTTATCTTCTTCAGTTGTTCTGTTTCTTCTGCGGTTCCCCATCTTCTGAGTGAGTCACTTTTGTTTTTGTTTTTGCTTTTGCTGTTGCTGAGATGGTGAGAGAGACGATAGAGAGAGCGAGAGGCGATGGGGAACTGGAGGAGGAGTTAGAAATGCTGCTGGATGAGATCCCTCATGCTAGGTTGCATAATCTCCATCATCATCGCCATAGACGCGGTGTTGATGATGATGAACGCGATTGCGTTTTCTTTACGAAACAGACACACTATGGCCATTATAATGGTAATGGTAACGGTCATGATTATGGTTATGGTAATGGTGTGTGTTACAATGATGGCTTCAAATCCCCTATGAGTGGATTCTCTCTGCAATCTGAGGATTCTTCATCCAGTTTGTTTTCGATGTCTCCTCCTCCTCTTGAGGACCTCAAATCCAGAGTGGCTTCTAGGAGCTCTTATTACCCCAACAGCCACCACCACCACCTCAACAATCTCTACCTCAATTCTATGATCCCTGATTCCACTGTGAAGCTCAATGAGACTGAGAGATTGGTTCATGAACTGGGCATGTGCTCTAATTTTAGTAAAATGTGCATTGCTGATGATACACACCAGAATCGTAATTTTCTTCCGTTTGGCCGTGAATTTGTCAATAATGTTCCCAACACGCGTGGTGGTGGTGGTGGGGACTGTGACAATTTTGGAAGAAGGTATAGTGATTCTGTGGGGTTTCAGTCCCCTGTAGCCAGGACAAAGAGTTCTGTCACTCGGGCTGCTGAAATTAATTCAGCATTGTTAGGATTGACTCAGGATGATAAAATGAATAATTTATTTGAATCGTTGCAGTCTTGTCCTAGGCTGCATGAGCTCCAAATGCTCTCTCAATTAAATGGATTCAGTGGTGGTTCGATGGATTTTCCGAGGCGTGGAAGGCAGCTGACGAGTAACTACTCTGGAAGTGAAAGTGTGGTGCCGATGATTGCTGGTTCCTTGAGCCAAAATCCAGCTGTTGATGCTGCTTCACATCATGCACAGAAATATGGAATTAACTTGTTGGAGGAAAGGGGGGTGTCAAGACTGCCTAACAATTCCTTTTGTCCTAACATTAAGCCTTGCATGAGTGTTCATGAGTTTCTACAGTATGGCCTTTCTCAGCCTAATGCAAGAGTTGTGCCACTTTTGAATTCTAGAATTCCTCGAGGAAATCTCGATGCTATTACAAGTGAGGGGAGTTTCATTATACAGGGGGAAGGTTTAAATTATGTTGTTAGCAGGGATTTGGATCATTCAAGGTGTCAGCATTCTGTGCGTGAAAGTGGCTTTGCTAAGCAGCTACAGCCGTCAGAGCTAGACATCCGACACCAGATTGTAGGATATGAAAATCCTAGGAGTCCCAGGAATGGGTTCACATTCCCTATGCTACCTAAGTATAATTCCCTTGCAGAAGCTAGAGGGTCGTTATATTTAATAGCCAAAGATCAACATGGCTGTAGGTTCCTGCAAAGAATGTTTGATGAGGGTACACTGGAAGATGTTCAAGTGATATTTAGTGAGATAATTGATCATGTAGTTGAACTTATGATGAATCCCTTTGGAAATTACCTTATGCAAAAGTTGTTGGATGTATGTGATGAAGAACAGAGGATGCAGATTATACTTGTAGTTACACAGGAGACAGGGCAGCTTGTCAGAATCTCTTTAAACACTCACGGGTACTTACGCAACTTATGATAGCATTGAAATGATATATTGACTGTATGATGCTGAATTTGACTTTACCTTTTATCTTTTTCCAGCACTCGTGTGGTACAGAAGCTAATTGAGACTCTCAAAACTAGGCAGCAAATTTCATTAGTTGTATCGGCTTTGCAACCAGGATTCTTGGCCCTCATCAAAGATCTTAATGGGAATCATGTGGTTCAACATTGTTTACAATGTCTTAGCACTGAAGATAACAAAGTATGACTTCTACAGTTTTCTTAAAATGTTTATTGATTTGGATAACATGGTAGTTATTAGTTATGGGTGAACATAAATTGATCTGCTTAAATCACTTGTTACTATATTTTCTTTGAGCTTTTGGATAAATCCATGATAACTGAACATCTTGTGTGAGAAAGCACTTTGGTTTTCTGCCAGTTTCATTTCGTTGTCAAAAGTTTATAATGCTTATTTCGCGGACTTGAAATATTGTGTAATGATGTTCTATTAATTGAATTTTCAACTTTATTGCATCTTTATGCTTAAATTTGTATGCATTATGAATAAAATTTGAGAAGTCTTTTTTTGTTATATTAGTGAACTTCTTAGTCCTTTTTGAAAGGAGAGGGTTCACAGGAAGCATTATGGTTAAGTGTTGTTCTGCATTATGGTTTCAACATGGACAAATTGTTCAAACTTTCTTGTGTACTCATCTTTCAGATATGGTCCTCTACTTAGAACTATTATGCTTTTAACAGGACTATGACTTTACAGGCAAGTAGTAACACCAAGTTCATCATCTCGGATGGCTATTTTTGATACTTGATATTGAGAATATACATCATGGTATCAAAGCATTTGAAATTATATTTTATGATCTCGTAGTTTACACTCTCCTCTTAGACACAGAAAAGACTAAGACAAAATATTAAATAATTCATTGTACATTACCATGTCTGTTTGTATTTTATTCTTTTCATGGAATACAAATGCAGAGATGTAATTGCCCTTTCCTTGCTTTTACTCCTATTGTTCTTTAGCATACTGTTCTATTTTTTGAGAGAGAATTTTTAATCTCTCTTACAGTTGGAAATCCAATGTAGCAATAGGTTATATAATCTTGTTAGAATTTAGGTTCATATTTACATACCAGAGACTACTTAAAATTGGTTGCATGAAAATGCTCATGAATACTAATGGTTTACCATCTGAAACTTAGTTTGTTATGGGTTAAAGTTCAAGACTTCCAAATGCACTTGTCTATTGCCTTGTTTATAAACTTGATCAACATTTTGAGAGTCTTGAGATCAAGAAACCAATGACAGATTAACTTGTGTTGGTCTATGTAGTGGAAAAGGGCTTATGAACTGTGGTTGATGTTTTGAGTATTATGCTGTGCTGTGCATATTGTTAGTTTAAGGCTAGGTATATTTTTGTGCAATGAAAATCTTGCTCAAAATAAATGACAAGTATCTGCTAATTGATTCAGGCTGATCACACTGTCACAAATGTCATTTCTTAAACAATAAAAATCGTCGTTTGATGAAATTGCATAAAATGTGTGCAAATATAAATATTTTGTTGCAGAAGAGTTACATTTCCCATTCTTTGCATTGGTCAGTTCATATTTGTTGCTGCTGCCAAGTATTGTGTTGACATTGCAACTCATCAACATGGGTGTTGTGTTCTACAAAGATGCATTGGTCATTCAAGTGGGGAGCTTAGAGAAAATCTGGTTGCAGAAATATCTACTAATGCACTTCTCCTGGCTCAAGATCAATATGGGTAATTATTTGAAGCATATTACTTAAAATATAAAGTATATTAAACCTTGCATTGCATAGATATTTTTTTGCATTAAGCCTGTCTGCATCTTTGCCTACGGACATTTTTTTTCCTGGGACATAGAATCTTAGCTGTAGCATATTGTCTAGTGATTGGTAAAGAAATTCTTAGCCCATACCACTGGACCGACTTTGGGGGAATTTATATGTGGGTAGTCATGGAACATTATTTTGTTTACAACTTTTGCACATGACCATTCCATGTTTAGATTGGAGATGGTGCAATTATGGAAGAGAGAATATCAAAGAATTTGATTAAGGGGGTAATTTTTTTAACAAATATTATATTTAATTTCGAAACAGAAATCATCTATAATCATCACCTTTTTTAATTAAGCCATTTGTGAGACTCCTTAAACCAGATGGTGCACTGCAATCCGCTTGAAATGAGTGTTTTTCTCTGTTTGTTACTGTACTATTTTCTCTTTTGCGTTTTTCTGCTTTCTTCTGTGCTTGAGACGCGTGATTAACAGATACATTTTTAATGGAGGGTTTGTCTACAGGTAGGTATTTGGTCTTATTTAGAAATAAGATGGTACCTTGAAACTGAGATCAATTTTTGTTTCCCCTGTGATTTTCCACTTTATGATCTATTCATTCTTTTTGTCTTCCACAGAAATTATGTTGTTCAATTTATCCTGGACTTGAGGATTCCTTCAGCGACTGCAACTTTAAGTTTGCTATTTGAAGGTAAATATGTGCACCTGTCAATGCAGAAGTTCAGCAGTCATGTCGTTGAAAAATGTCTTGCTGTATTCAATGATGAGAACCGATCAAGAGTCATTCATGAACTACTCTGGGCTCCTCACTTCGAACAATTGCTTCAAGATCCACATGCAAATTATGTTGTTCAATCAGCTCTTCGACATTCTGAGGTTTGTAACATGAATGCTTTATATTCCTTTCTCTCCGATTGCTGCTTCCGACATCCTTAAGTGCATGAAATTTCCACAGTCGTGCCTAAGCTTTTTGGGGCTGTGTCAATGAACATTTTGATTCCTCTGACATATTTGCTTGGTATTTCTTTTCTCACACTTGTCCTTTACTTCCAAACTAGGGCCATGTGCGTAATTTACTAGTTGAAGCAATTGGGTCCCACAAAGCAATTTCACGGAATAGCCCATATTCCAAGAAGATTTTCTCCCAGAAGCTGTTGAAGAAATGATACATATTCTCCCCTTAGCAAGTACTGTTGTTGTTCTACAATAAAAATCATTTTGGAGTTTGCCACTGAACAAAATGCATTTCATGGTTATTTAACTGTAAGTTGGGATGGTAATAACCATAGAAAGGAGTCAGTCTGTTTAGAAAAACTTATCCTTCTGCTCAGATAATATATCAGATAATATATGAAAGAATGGAGAAAAAGAAAGAACAGGCAATTTTGCTCCCGTTTAATTTTTCAACCTTTGAATGTACAATGTTGTCTTGTATCTCTACTTATTGGATATTATTATTATTATCATGTTAATTATGTTATTCTCACTGGCTGATAATGTACAGTGTATATATAGTATTAGGATGTCTGGTGTTACTGTAATACTAGGAAGAATCTCTGAGAATAACTTCCCTTGTCTTGTGTGCAAGGGAATGAATTATGACGCCGGTTGTCTAATTGTACTTACAATTATTATATTATAAATTTCCTGTTCTTGATTAGAGAATCTCATTTTCTAATAGCAAATTTATCAATGGAGGAATCCATGGAGGAACTCATGATATTTCCAGTACATATTGTAGTGAGGGGTTGAGTTTATGAAACTGTCCCACACCCACAATGTCAAATTGCCAAAATAATAAAGGTGATAGTTGTCAAAATCTTCACTGATATTCTTATATCAGTATGAGAACATATAATAAATATTTTTTCGAATGAAATTCATGTTGGTGTTTTTATTTTTATTGAAAAGGCCTTGAATCCAATTTCAAATGCTTTTAGAGAAAGGATAATGAAGGAAAACATGACCAATAGTTTTGGGATAATCGTATTTGTTTGTTTGTAGTATGAACAAAATATGATACTAACAGCTTATTACTTGTTTAAAAAGTTATAGATTTTTTGTTGTATGGAGGGAAAATGTAATCATCACCTTAAAAATATCTCAACATTTTGGAATTAGTTGAGGATATGTGGTTTATTTACTTATTTAAGGAGGACATAATTAATTTTCTTTTTAATAGGAAAAACAATTCTATTTATCATAAGTTACTGTGCTTTTTTACTTACTTTTTAAAATACAACTATAAAAATATAAGAAGTTAATTTGAAAATTTGGAAACAGAGGAGTTGTTGGCTAAGTTTTAGTAAATTAAACTCAAAATATTTAAAAAAAGTTATATTTATTTATTTAAATTGTTTGGACAACGAGAATATCTAAAAAAGATAAAAAAAAATTATGATAAAATATGATTAAATATGTTTTTCGTGTCTTATAGGTGAAATTGAATTTTTTTAGTATGAATATTTCTAGTCAAAAAATTATTACAATAAATTCTTATTAGTGATTATTTTTGCACAACAAAGAACTTTTTTTAATATGAATTGTATTATAATATTGTAACATGTATCATGTAAATAAAACTAAGACTTATTTCAATAATTTATTTATTACATATATGTATGAAATTTAAATTTTGGACTAGAAAAAAAAAACAGATTAACGTAAAATAAAAAAAACATATTTAACTAGATAGTTAAATGACAACGAATATTTGCACTAAATGCTGTAAAAAGTTTAATATATAATATAAATTAAATAGTTTTTTTATCTAAATCCTAAACTCTAAATATTTTTTTTTCTTTAAAATAATTAAATAATTTATACTCCAAAAAATAATTATTACAAAAATTTGCAACACTATTTATATATATATATATATATATACTTAGTTATTATTTTAATATTTTTAAATATATTTCTTAAAACTGTATTATTTTAATATAATAAAACTACAAATACACATGTAAAATGTGAAGGTGTATTGGCTAGTGTTTATAATAACAATTGTCTACATATTTATTTAACAAAATTAAAAGGAGAATATTTTTACATATTTATTAATTTGAGCTTTGATCCCTCCAAATATGCATATTTATATGTGTAGGGAGAAAGTTTGAAAGTGAAGAAAAAAAAGAAAGACAAGTGGCGATGATGGGGCACGTGCCAAGGAGAGTGAGAACACGTGCAAGGTAGCGGAAGCTGAAGTCACCGTGGACCAATAGAAATGCAGTAACTGATCGGATCTTAAGCACCCACCTCCCATCCACGAACCTTATTTCATATCAATCTCAATACACGTGTCAGTCTTTCCGTGATACCTTTTGGTCACATTAATTAATTAAAAATAATATTATTTTTAGCGAACAAAATTATGGGCAAAATTCAAGTTGGATAGTAAAGAAGGGTCTCGAAAGGAATCCCCACTCGTGAGGTGAACAGAGCACCAACGTTTTCCTTTCTCTCTCTCTCTCTGTTTTCTTTCTCTTCGTCTTCCCCAATTTCTGCGATTTCTCAACAATCTTCATCTTCAGGTCCGTTTCAATTCCTCATGCTGATTTCTCCTTTTGCTAACCTTTTCCCCTTTCCTTTCTCGTCTTTGCATGCTGTAGTGTTTTACTCTCATCAATACCAAAACTAACCCTCAAAAGGAAATAACTCCTCAACAGAATTTCTCCACGCTTCTCTTCTCCTCCTCAAAGGTTTACTTTCTAGTCATAGGATGTGAATTAAACTCTATTTTGTCTTGATTTATGATTTCTTATTGATATTATAGTTATTATTAGTTTTTTGTTGTCACCTGCGCATGCCTTCTAATTTCTGTGATTTTTAGTTTTAATTTTAAGTTTGGTAGTTTGGCGTTTTTTTTTTAAATTTTAGTATGACTTTACAATTCGGTTGGGGCAATGTTTGCCAAGTAAGGAAATGGTGAAAATGATATTTCGGTTTTCTGGATATTCAAATTTTGGGGTCTCACTAGCTAGTTTTGTTTTTTGTAAACTGATTTATTCTGGATTTCTGGTATAGTTGACTGTCTAGATTTGTAGTAAGTTGCTAAATAAAATGAAATTGTATGAATTTTGAAGTTAGGAAGAGAACAACAGTGGCTGATTGACAAGTTGGCATCAGGGACTTCACGGAATGAGATTCTGGTATAGCGAAAGTTCATCATAGGAGATAATGATTGTATAACACTAAAGAATGTCCTTAGCTCACGAGTTTTTTTGTCTAAGTGCCCTGGTTAAGGTTTTGTCAAGCCGATAAAACTTGAAGCAGGAACCATTTGGATCCCGTTTTATAATTTTGAGACCTAGTGTGAGCTGTAATGCCAGCTATGTATTTTCTGAACAAAATACAATTTTGTTGACAAATTACTTTTATATTCAAAATTTCCAAATTTTGTTTTATCATACTTGTAGTAAACACAGATAAGGGGATTGCTATTGGCAATTTGTAATGGATAGAAATAGGTGCTCATATGCTGTCTGTGTTGTGGTGGTGGTGATACAAGTACTAGCAAGCAGGCCTAGTTAATACTCACTCACAATGCTGTAGCTTGAGTGTTAGCCTAACATTAAGAATTCACTGTTGGATGCTGTAGCCTGTAGGTATTAATGGCAATCTCTATTCATAATTTTTAAGCTCGATGGATGTACAAGCCCTGATTGGCACTGATGTTGTTTCAGTGATTTTTTGAACTTATGATTTAAGAAGTTTAAGCTATGTTTTTTGTTTGGCATATTCTGTAATTGAAAAGCCACCTTTGGACTTTGATGGCAGATATAATTAAGTAGCATGATATTGGACCAACCAGTTGAATGTATCGTTAATGGTGGATAAAAAGTCTCAGCGGAATATCAAGCATATGTATGTACGAGGTATAGACTGTTATAGTTACATTCAACTCCAGTATTTGAAGTATAATATTCTTGTGCCATACTATACCGATACAGCACAATGACTTGTATTATTTTTCTCTAGTTCAATTTCCAATCTTTACATTATGCAGAATATATAGCTGGCCCTAATTCCTTTCCTTATAAGACATCAATGTCCCATATGTTTTCTTGAGTTACCTATTGAATATAGTTGTCAATCAAGTTTAAGCAAGGAAGCATTTATTGCTAACTTGTTAAGATGTTTTGGATCTGTCTCTAATCATTAAACAGCGTTTCTTTCTTAATTTCACATTATAAGATAGAAACTAACTTCACTTCTCTACTAACTAAAATAATTTACCATGATGGTCGTGCAATGTATGCTGACTTGTCTTCACTGAGCTTGAGTGCCTTTTTCTGCATTAACCAAAAGATTGCCTCCTTTTACAATCTTTATTGAGATAATCATATAGGTTAAAGACTTTTCAGCATAATTAGATACTGTTTTTCTTCTCATTGTGTCACACTGATTAAAATAAGTTAAGTTCCTGTCATTGGTCGCTCAGTGATGTCACGTCTTTGGCCATGTTCCCAATAGTTTCATTTCTTTATACATCATTCTAAGGCTATGCACTCAATATTGAACAGTTTGTTGTGAGCTGGAGGAAATATGACTAGTATGCTGTACTATAGCTAATGCTCAGTGGCATATGTATGTGATAACTGAAGAATGTTCGTATGTTACTTGTATAATGTGATCCACTCTGTAATGTTATTGATTATATCACTATTTGGACTTCATTAGATGTTTTCATTGAAGTAGTACTGTTATTTCTGATTGAATATCACTTTACATGGAAATGAACTTTTGGTCTGTATCATAATATTATTAGCAGGCTGTTGTGCAATCTAATCTCAAAACAGCTAGATAAGAAGATCTGGCTTGGTAATTATTGATATGTTTCTGAAGTGCTACCCTTGAAAAGCTAGATATTGATTGGTACAGTTAATTTGAAGTGCACAGTACTGGTTAATGGTAAATTTGAATCCCAAGTGTGTACGACATTCCTTCTACTCTTGGCCTAACTCAGCACCACTTTTTTCCTTATTTGCATAGCCCAGTATCAGGCTTGAGTTAGGCTTAGTTGAATATCAGTTTGAATCTTTGATGACAAGGTTCTTGTTTAGTAATGTGGATTTTTTTTATCAAAATTTATTCCAGAACTCTACTTGCAGGTTAAAATGATCCTGTTTATGAATAATTAAAAAAATTATGTGTTGTATCTTGTTTCCTCTTTCCTGCTGATTCCAACAGAGTGGTGGGGGTTGTACTTCTATTTATGTGCTTTGACAAATTTATATGTCTCATTCTTGTTATCTATTTGTTTCAATATGTGATGCCTAGTTATTTGAATAATTTCTTATATTGTGTCTTTGTGTTACAGCTTGAAGATAATGTGTGGGATGGATTTGGTGAATGTGATGACCATACAATACCCCATGCTGGTGACAAGCATAATAAACAGTTAACAATACAGGGAGATATCTGTAAGGATTCACTTCACGAATTACATGGTATCAGAAGTAGGGATTACACTAATATCTATGGTACCCAGGATAAGGAGAAATTGTACTTAGAAAATATAACTCAGAAAGAGAAAATGCTAGAAAAGGATTCGTGGTCTCATACACCTGAAGCTGTGTTTTCTTCTCGTGTTGGTGACTCAAGTAAAGAAGCCAAAAGGCCAACGTTAAATGACACAGGCATGTCCAATCACTGCTTCAAGAGCAGCAATTTAGATTCTGGTGGATGCGATCTTTGTGAAGACGATACTATCTTGGGAGATAAGTGTGTGGTTGAAAATGACAGTGTATGTCAATATCCAATCAATCAAATATCCCAAGCTGACAATGAACTCAGTTTTCTTGATAATGATGGGTGGCTGGATATAGGAGACTTTGAAGATGTTGACAGGATGTTGTAAGAAATTCTCCTACTTGGCAGAAATTTCCTCATCTTTTCCTTTGTTTTGAAATGCTATTCAATTCATTGCAATCATGTTATAGAATCTAAATATGACTTTTTAAATTTCAGAAGTTGTGATTTAACGTTTGGAACTGGAAGTCTGAACAATGAAGAGGACTTCTGCTGGCTTTCATCTTCTCATGGTGCTGAAGGTTCTGATGATGCATTGAAGTCTGACTTTAAGTTTTCATATGCAGAAATGAGTCCGTTGAAAAGTATATCAGATTATAAAATGGACTCTAAGAAAAATATGGTAGGTCTTTCAAATGACTCCGATGAAAGATCATCTCCTGTTGATGAAAAAAACAGTTCTCAAATGGAGGTTATTGATGATGGTGTCCCTGTTCCATTATCGATGTTCAGTGAGAATGAGTCAGATATGAAATCTGGTATTAAAGTTGACTTGCTACCCAAAGAAAAGGTTGGTTACCCATTCATTTTATTTCATTATATTTTCTCTACCTTCTAATATAGGTTCCAAATTCCCAACTTTTTAATCATGGTGTAAAAAAATGTGATGTGAATTCTTTTACCTAAATATGGGAAGTGGGGGGCGAGGGAGTGAGGATTATTTAAACAAACTCTCATAGTGGTCTTCTCAAAGGTTTGTGACATAGTAAGTTTTGACACATGCCTTTGACCTGGTAAAAATTATTAATGGCATTAAATTAAATTATTGTATATCGCAATACAAGTCTGTCCTGAGCTGCCGCAGAACTGATTATGTTTTGATATTTCAAGGATAATAATGTTGGAATACATATATTTTAGACAGATTCAGTTGATTTCTGAATATAATCATATATTCGCTCATAAAAAAAAGTTTTGTAATTTATGAAATCAAGCAAAATGTTGTCAGTATTGATTCCTAAAACTCTTAAGACGTTGAAGTAATAGAACATTAAATAATTTTAGTATATGCTTTTCATAGATAATTTTATGGTGTATTCTCAACTTATAATTTTTTATCTTGATTAGAAGGTATCCACTAACGAGTGTGCATTAAGAGAAGTCTAGTAAATAACTCTGTTTGATATAGATAATGTTTTTTCACGTTAAACTACTTTTTCTTTACTGATAAAAGATTGGGCTCGAGTCCTTTATGTTATACTCAAAAAGTCAAGATCAATTCTTTCATTTCACTTTTTAAGGGTAATTTGTTGGATTTACTTGGTTTAGAATGTAAGTTTAATAGCAAACTGAACTACTCTGAATCCATTTTATTAGGGTGAGCCCTTAAACTGAACTAAGTTGACTCCTAATTAGTACATCACCTATAATTTTTGTTTTACAGCCACACAGGAAGCTGCCAAAGCCATCAGTGGGAAGGCGAAAAAATGGGTACCTAGAAAATGGAGGTTCTGTTCATCCTTACGCACCTCCAGAGCAATATGCAGATACAAAGCAGCCCTTTGGAACATCTTCCAGTGTAGTTACATCTCTTGATAGCATCCAGAAACATAAGCTGAGCATAGATTCTGATTCTTTAGGCTGTATACAGACACAAATTCCTACAAGACTCCCAGACTATAGTCATGCTCCAAATCTCACTTCCCTCTTTCCAACTTTGTCTGGATCAAGATCTGAGCATGATGGACATCTGTCTCCTTCTGTTAAAGAATCATCATACGCGTCAAACATGGAAAGCTCTCATGGTCATTCTTTGGAGGCTGCTGCCTTGAAAACATTTGAAAACAGAGAAAAGTCATACCAATGCTCTGATGGACCTCCGTTAAGTAGTAGTTTCAAAAATGATAATACGGCAAATCAAATACCACTTCATAGTCCAGGTTCAGCTCAGCAAGTAGGTCATCAGTTTGAAAATGAAAATGAAGGTCATAGTGAAGTCCAGGGAGTTAGCTTAGGTTTTTCACCAGAAATAGATTCTTCAGCAGTGCAGGAAAGCTCATCCATGGGCTCTGTTCTGGACCAAACCTCACTTGAAGCAACTGTGTTTTGCCACCTGCAACAGATCATGGATCAGGTATCTGAATCTTGTTCAAGTTTGATCCTGTTTGTTCTTTGTATTTTTGTTATCTTGAGAGGAAGGAGTATATTATATTTATCTTCTCAACATTGAACTCTAGACATGTATTGAAATGGGTTAGCTTTGATTTTGACCACTTATGCATAGTAAGAGAAAAAGCATGTAAGTTTATAGCTTATCAGTTGGTAATGTTTTATGTGCAAATCAAGAAGAGTTTTTTCATCCTCCCTGGCAGATTTCTTTTCTGGGGTGAAGTACTTTTTCAAGTCTAGTCAACGGTTAACTTTGGCATTGCCATCCACGTTTTTAAAACATTCTATTACATATACATCATGAAGTAGTTTCTCTTAGGGGTATTGGATCGGTTTATTAGATATATGAAGTCCTTATCTTGCATCCCCCTAATAACTAGAGCTCTCAGGGGAGGTTTGATGACAGTTTGGCACGGTTGAATATTGGGCATTGCATACAGATCTTTGAAAAAAAAAACTTAAGACGTAATGTTTAATAATAATTACCATTTTCATAGTGATTTACACACTTCCTTATTGATTTTGGAAAATATATGAAAGGGATGTTGGAAGAATGATAGCAGCAATGATTTGGATGTACCCAAAGTGTTTGCATAGAGTAGGGTGTCAGCCTCAGTAAAAAAATTGTCTTCTTGATATGAATGAAGGTGGAAAGGTTTGGTAGCAGAGCAAGATTTCCTTGGCTGTTGTAGTTGTTCCCATTCAGTGAAAGGAATGGAAAAAAATAATACTCAGGGTTTAAGCAGCAGAAAGGAATATCAAATTTATTATTTTTAGTGTAAAATTCAAGAATTTGAGGCAATGAAGAACTAAAGATTTGTAGCTGTGATGATGCTAAGGTTTACCTGCATGTGTCTCGTTACTGAAAATTTTCACTTCATTGATTACAATTGTCTATCACATTCACACCTATAATTTGCTTGATTGCAGTTGGATATTAAAACCAAACTGTGCATAAGGGACAGTCTATACCGCTTGGCTAAGAGTGCTGAGCAAAGACATAATGATTCAAATGCTAATGGTTGCATTGGAGACAATGGAGCATGCAAAACAATGATGGTGCAGGATGCAAGCAGGTATTGCTCACTTTTTCGCTTCAGATTATATTTTTCTTGACTACAAGGTATAGCATGATTTAGAATGTTAGTAGTTTTGTATGCTCCGTATCTTGCCTTTGCAGTGTTTCCGAAGATGTATTATTCTATTAATTTATTCATATACTCACATAATATTTTGTGGATATATCTCAAAATACCATGTTTATGAATTAATGTTTTGGATAACACATAGCTTCATTCAGGTGTACCGGATTAATGGATATGGAAACTAACACAAATCCCATGGATCGGTCTGTAGCACACTTACTGTTTCACAGGCCCTCAGATCCATCAATGTTGCTTCCTAACGAAACTTTACCTTTCAAATCCGGTGCCACGGTATGCTTTCATGAATTTTTGGCATTTTAGTAGAAAGTTACTGTTTGGTCCAATTCTGATTTTCTAGTTTAATTGACAGATGCATCATGCATCAGCGATCAATCTGCCAGTAAAGACTGAGAAACAAGTCTGTCAAGAAGATTCTTCAGCCGGATTGGAGAATAAGTTTTCAGTGGGTAACAACACCAAATGAAGGTGAAACCAGCATTTGGCACGTTTCGTTGTGCAAAATCTCTTACTTTTCCAATCATCGTCGTATGAGGATGTATAATTATTTCGGGCTTACTCGGATCCCTCCGTTAATTTGTAATTCATTTTTGCATCGAATGCCATAATACTGATGTAAATTTGTGCTAATCGTCGTCATAAGGTAGCATATACTATGATTTAGAGCAGTGCCACGCTCCCAATTATTTTCATCCGAAATGTCACCATTATCGCGCAGCTCATTAACTCATCAAATTAATCTGAAACTGGTGTCACTTCTCTGACCTTTTTCAAGTGGTAATGATAAAATTAGAGACCAGAGGTGGAACCGAAGACCTTCAATAGTAACTTTTGACTTTTTTTTAAAGGTACTTATTTAAGGTTCTTGTGCCTTTTATATTATTTGTGATTCTGTTCTTTGTTTCCAGATTACCAATTATTGGACCCCCTAGTGCCAACTTTTAATTACAATTTTAATTGGGTTGCAACTTATAAACTCGATCAACCAATTTAAATTCAAATTTTACTTTTATCTATTTAATATTATTTTATTCTTTTTTTTTTGTCTAATAACTTGTTCAAATAACTACGAAAGCGCTCTCATTCTTTTCTTATAACTTCCATATTCTATCTTCTTGCAGATCTTTTTTTTTTTCTAACTTGGTATAAAATTAATATACACATGTAAGATGATAAAAAAATATAACAATAAGTTTTAAATCAACAAAATAAAATACCATGATAAAAATCAGGGATTATTGTTCTTATCTTTCCACCAGTATATATTATAAGTATTGCCTTGGTATTTTATAAATATTAAGAAATATTCAAAATATTTATTTTGATTTTTTTCAGAGGCAATAATTTATTTTAACCAGAAAGGGGGTAGATGACTTTATTTATGCTCCCCTTTTGCTCACATGTTGATGGGAATATGACGTTTGCACGTCTCAGTGGAGAAAACAGCAACATTAGAGCCTCCAAATGAGAAACAGAGAAAAACTTCACCTTGGGGAACATTCACAAAGGTGCTTCAACCCAATTATTCGGCTCTAGCTCAAAACATGTTTATAGTTACTCATTTTAAGTCTAGCGTGATCAAATTCCCTAACATGTGTCAGAAACAATAAAAATCAATTTTTTTATAAACCTACCTTTTCCCATCTGATAAATGTCTCTACTACAAGGTGTTCTGTGTTTCAGCAATGATACACTGTGTTAAGAAGTCCAACTTTCGTAGATTTTAAATGAATTTTAAGTTTAATTTAACTTTATAAAAGTCACTTTTAAAATAAGAATGAAATATCTAATCTTTAGTGGTGGATCTCCTAACATAACATAAAGTAGAAAAGAAAAAGAGAAGAGGAATATACATGAGATTCATTACACCAAATAAATGCAATTTGCTGTCTAGTAAATGACAAGAGATAAGTGTGTTTAACAGTTTATTATTTTGAGAGAGAAAGAAAGATGCATAATGATGTGTAACTTATTATGGATGAATGCTGTACCTTGATGTTAAAAGAAAGAGTAAGAGTGAACAAGTTCTGGTAATCTATCTTTCATCTCCAATCATAGAGGTACTGGTTGAAAGGGAGTCATCAGTTAGAGACCTATCTCCAGACACATCATCATCATCTTCAGAGATCACTGGGGCCTGTATTTTCTCCACTTCTCTCATCACCTCTCTCATCTCAGGACGCTTCTCAGGGAACCTCTCAATGCAACGCATTGCAATCTGCAACAGCCTCAGCATCCCAGGAAGTGCCCTCTTCTGGCCAGAGATTTCTTTGTCGAAGATCTCAGCCGTCCATTCTTCCCTCACAGCTCTGTGAACCCAACTGCATAGATCCACCCCATTCGTTCCCTGTGGAGCTGAGTTGATAGATACTTTGCCCGTTAGAAGCTCTATCAAAAGTGAACCATAGCTCCACACATCGGATTGCATTGTCACCTTTCTTGCGTACCCATATTCAGGTGATTTGTAAACAACCATGTGCTGAGCTGCGATTGGTTGTGCTATCAAGGAGGCAAGACCGAAGTCAGAAACAAGAACCGCATCGTTTTCATCGAATAGTACGTTTGAAGACCGCAAGTTGCCGTGTGGAACAATGTTTTGGAACTTGTGGTTGAGGTGCAGGTACACCAATGCTCGAGCCACTCCTCTTGCAACCGACAATCTCGAGTTCCAACTGAACGGAGCCCGGTTTCCATCTCTATCTGAAATGTCAGGTTTTGAGGACACAAGATGTATAAAGATGCAAATATAGTTTTATATAGTTTTTTTATGATTAATGTGATAGTGATAAGATATTAACATAAAAATATATATAATTTTTAAAATGTGTAACACTTCACACAAATTTATATATTATATAATTTATAAATTAATATTTATGTTTATAAATATGTTTAAGATTTTTTTTTAACAGAAGAAAGATATCTTTTATGACTGATTCAAAAAAATTTATTTCTTATATTTATAATCATAATAAAAATTTATAAAAAAAATTGAATTTTTAAAAAAATTAATGTTTTTTTTTATAAAAAATCGTGTTAGAATCATGTTAAAATTGTCAAAAATTCAACAAATACTTTTTGAATTTGATACTTTACCAATATATGTTCATCGATATGTGTTGTATGAGTGTCTACGAATGTCGTGTCCAATACGTGTGTCACACAAGATGTATAAAGATGCAAATATAGTTTTACATAGTTTTTTTATGATTAGTAACCCTGGATACTATAATTTCTAAATGTAGATAGGTGAGATGAATCTATATATTATATAATCATGAATTTATAAATTCACAATAAAAATTTATGTTTACAAGTATGTTCGAGATTTTTTTTAGAGCAGACAGATATTTTTTATAACTGATTAAAAAGATTTATTCCTTATGTTTATAATCATAATAAAAATTTATAAAAAATTGAATTTATAAAAAATTAATGTATTTCTGTTTTTAAAATTCTATTAGAATTATGTTAAAATTGTCAAAAATTTAACAAATACTTTTTGAATTTGATATTTCACCGATATATGTTCATCGATACGTGTTGTACGAGTATCATGTCCAATATGCGTGTCAGACAAACACATAGTATAAGAAGTGTGTGAGCCTAATGTAGACAATGACAAACTAAAAAAAATGGAGAAAGTTGATGTAAATCACCATGAAGTCGGGTGAAAAGATTTCCATTGGCTGCATAGGAGTAAAGCATGAGTTTCTCATCTCTAGAGTGGTAGTAAGCAAGCAAGGGCAACAAATTGGGGTGCTTCATATCAGCAATGGCATTTAATATCTTGGCAAATTCCTCCTTAGTGAATGGCTTCAAGTCCCTTAGCCGTTTAACCACAATGGTAGTTCCACTATTGAGCATAGCCTTGTAACTGTTTCCCAATATCCCATGACCTAGTGCCTCAGCAGAAGCTCTAAGAAGTTCACCCATTTGAAACTTTGGCTTATCACTAAAGAATATCAGTTCCTTTCTCTCTTCCACTGTCATAATCATTGTCCCCTCTCCTATCTCTATCTTCTTCTTGTCAACACTGATCTCCACGTCATCCTCTTTTTCTATGGCAGATGGAATCTGCCCCTTTGCTATTTTATTGAGCTTTGTGGATGTGTTATAGTAAAGCAGCAAGATCAATATAATGGCAAGTAGAAGAACCACATTGATGATGAATGAAATATTCATTAATGGAGGTGTACGAGAGTGGAGGTGGAGATGTGAAGCTTATTGAGATTGAAATGTTGCAGCTATGGTGTGAGGATTTTAGGAGATGAAACCATCTCTCCAATGAGGAGCTAAACAATTCCTAGTTGCAGTGCAGACAATAACAAGAAGGGTATCTAATGATACTTATATTCTGCTGAGAATACTAAAATTGTTGTGATGTTTATGATGATGACCTTGGAGGTATCAAGTGAATTGGAATGTTGCATGTGAGCATGGCCTTCAAAAAATGCTTTTCTTCTTGTAACTCACAAACTCAGGACGGCCAATATTGTCATGCTGTCACTAATTACTACCAATATTGTCATGCTGTCACTAATTACTACCAAAGTGTCATAGTTGACAACCTTATATACATTACTACCCAAATTAATATCTTAACAAAATGCACCACATTATAACAGGAGAAATAATATTTGGTTGAAATGAATTAATTTTAAAATTGTATTACTAATCACAGTTTTATGAATTTTATTTTAGAATAAAATAGTATATTATAATAAAATAATAATTATTACAAAAAATTATTAAATAGAAATTAAATTTAAACATAAAAAATAATTATTCACTATATTTACTAGATTAGAGACTAAAATTATTCATATCTAAACTGCTTTATATTATTAATAAAAAATTAAAATATTTCTAAATTAGCTACTTAAGTTTTAGTTATTAATATTTTATATTCTAAATTAGTCTCTAAAAAATTAATAAAGATTAATTTAAAATATAAAGTAGTAAGTGACTTAAATTTTGATGGTTAATTTAGATACTAATTTAGAAATGATTTTATAAATTTTTATTAATAATAGAAATTACTCTAAATACCAATAATTTTTGTAGTTTATAAAATGGTCTTTAATTTAATTAAATAGTAATTAATTATTTTGATTTTTAAATTAGATTTTATTTAATAATTTTATTGAAATGAATTATTTTAGTTATCAAATGAAAATTGGTGTAAAATACCATTACCCTTAAAAAATGTATAAGTCAAACTCTATAACATTGGATGCTGTTGCTAGTATAGTATATGAATTGAAGAAAATTAAAAAAAAAAAAAAACTTTTCTGTAAGTAGAAATTCATAATTCTATTGTCTAAATATTTTTAAAAAATATTTAAATGAAATGATCTTTATTTAAGATTAAAATGACAGTAAACATACAAATCAATATTAATATTTCATTAAAAACAGAAGATATCAATCAATTTATTTAAAAGAATATCAAAATGTAATATTTTTACTCATAGAGTAAAATATGGATGAAGTATTTAAATAATATATAATTATTAATAATAAATTCTATGTTATACAGACAAATGCTTTGGTTAAGAAGTTATGATATTTTAGTACAGACTTTCTCATAAAACCTCTTAGAAAATCAAAGAAGAAAAATTTAAAGACACTTTTTGTGAGTTAAAATTAGTTTATGGAGAACTTAAAAATAAAATTTTAAAAAATTATATGAAAAGTTAGTTTGTATATAAGTTTTTTTTTAATTTATGAATAAGCTTATTTATTTATTTTTCTTACTTTTTTCGGTCTAAAAGTCGTAAACAAGCTTTTTCAATTGAATTTAAATGCAAAGTTTTTTATTTTGATAACATTTTAATCTATATTCAAACCATTATTTCTATTTAATTTAACACATTGATCAGAAATACATACTAAACATCCAACCTAAATAATATTATAAAATTTAATTTTATATATATATATATATATATATATATATTTAAAATAAATAATATTTAATTTAAATATGAATATTTAAAATAAACATCTGTCACCCATATATTATCTCTCAATGAAAAAAGTGAGTTCATCATTAAATAGGTAATGTTATAATTTTTATTCTGGTTTAGATTTTTTAAGTAGTTTTGTGGCATAAATATCTCTCTATTATGAATGACATTGTGTGCATGTATGTAAGAATATATATAAGGGCTTATCCACTCATCATTTATCTGTTTTAATTAAAAAGTGTGGTTTGCTTTTCTTCACTACCCATTACTGAGAAATACTCTGGTTGGACCAACCACTTTGGAAGGACTTCTAAACTAAATAAATTAAAATATTGTTTACTAGTTAAAATTAATTTATAAATAAATTATTGTTTTTTAAATTAGAAGAGAATTTTTTTATAAATTAAATTATGCATAAGAAGACTGATTTAATTTTTTATAATTTTCTTTTTCGTATTGTTTTTTTTTCAAAATAATTTCTAGAACAAAGTAATTTAAAAAATAAATTAACTTCTTTATAACTTAAAATTAAAATTTAAGAGAATTTTATGTGTTGATTCATGTATAAATTTTAGTGATTATTTTCATTAATTTTTTTCTTTTAATCAATGTTTTTATTATCCAAGAAACTTAATGTGAAAAAGAAGATATTGGTAATAAATTGCTTATTTGAGAACAACTACTTAGATTTCTTAAAGCAAAATGCTATTTTAACCAGTCAAATAACATCTCCGTGTCAAATACGACTGTTAAAATAAATTTGATTTTCATATCTGGAAAAGACTACACAAATAAAATAATTCATTACTTAAATTAAATTATTTTTTAATCTATTTAGTAAACTCTCTAAATTATAACTCATATGAAATATTTATTTTATAAAATAATTATTATTTTAAAAAATATAAAAATAGCATTATTATAACATCTACATATACATATATTATTATTTATATATAAAATTATAATTAATTTATTAAGATGACTTAATTTTTTAGATTTTATTTTAAATTTTTCATGTATTTTTTTAATTTTTTAAAATGAATCAAATTATTCTGGTGACCTAAAATAGGATCGAGTAGACCAAAAGATGATAGATTATTTGGCAACTAACTGACTTGACCTAATACTGTTAGATTGGTTGTATGATTAATTACGACAGTTTATAAGAATATCAAAACTTAATAATCTATATTTAAAATGAGACATAATTGTCATCATGTTATTACGTAAATGAAGTGTCAAAATTTGATAATTAACACACATAAAAATTATTAAATAAAAATCAAACCAATTTTTAAAATAATAAATAAATAATTATTATATTATTTAAAAAATAATTATTAATATTTAAAATATTTTTATTATTGATAAATATTTTTTAATTTAATTTATATGATAACTAATTATTTTTAGTATTTGAAATTTGTTTTTATTTAATAATTTTCTTATAGTCTAAATTTAAATTATAATTATTTTAAAATATAATATTAAAATTTATCTAAAATAAGTAAAACCAGATTTCTATGAAATGGGAAGAACTGATCTGAAGGAATTTGTGAATTGCATGTTGGTTTTTGATGATAGCATTAATTCATGTGCCAAAGAGATAACACCAATCTCTCCTAATCTTCTTTTTTTCTTCTCAACCATAAATAGTTGAAAACACATTTGTATTGTTACATAAATAATTTATTATATATAATTTTATATTAAAAACATATTTATTATAAAAGTAATACCAGTTACATTTATTTTTTAATTTAAAAAGACTAATACTAATATACTAATAAATGTGTTAGTTGTTAGTTGGTTTTTATGGACTTTAGGTGTTTTCAGGTATTTTGTTTTTATTAAAGGTATGGCGACTAATGATTTACATTTATTTATTTTTTTATTAATAAAAAAATTAATATAATATGAAGATGGATCAAATGTCATGGAAAAAAAACATGTTTACTTTTCTATACAAGTAAGTTTGGACGATATTTTCATAAATACTTGTAGAAGAAAAAAAATGAAACAATTATTTTTTAAAGTAATTAACTCTTTGTTTTCTTTTTGTGAGAGGTACTTTTATTAAAATTGGTCTGAATATTATAATAATTAATCCTAAATTTATTATGTAATAACTTTTCCATATGCTAGACCAGGTCTCCTTTCCAGGGAATTATTTTCACTTTTTATGCAGGCAAAAAAATTAAGAAGACTCATGGTCTTGTTAGGAGAATAACACTAGTATTACTCAGATGAAATATATAAACTGAACTGAAATATTTTAAAATATATCAAACTTTAAAAGTGTTTTAATATTTTATTTAAATTCTATTTATACTTAATTTAATTTAAATAGTTTTATTTACTTATCTTATTTAAATTTTATTTATAAATAATTCACTTCTTTTTTTTCAATTTATATATAATCCTAATCCAAAAACTCCTTATCTATTTGACCTCATATATACTTGGTATAGTTCGAGTCATATGGCGAAGGTGTTGTCCATATATGGTGAAATTGTTATTTGAGAAGATTTATTTAGGAGTTTAAACATATTTATGATCTTAATATGATAGTATTATATATATATATATATATATTAGTTTTTATTTTTGTTTGTATTATGGAATACATATGTTTTATATAAAGTTGTGAAACAACTAATTATATTTGAAATAAGACTTCTTAGTAGTTGATTCTTCATATAAAGTTATCAATGGAGTAGGATTTAGGAGAATAACTTTTCTGATGAAATTAGTTTTGGGATATAAGAGAGCTTTTATTTAAAAAAATATAAGAATATGTAATTCTTTTGGATCTTGTAAGTTTGGTTCTAGACATTTTTGTTGGATCTTCTATTTGTAATAGGATTGAAACATCTTGAAATGTTTCAAATAATTTTATTTATTATTTGCTGATAATTTTTTTTCTAAAAACAACCAATTAGTATATTAAAACAACATTTTATTTGAAATTATGTAAATTAAAAAATTAGAAATAAACATATCTTTAACATTTGAATACAAATTACATATAATTGTTTAATCAATGTCTACCTCAAAGGTTTGCCTATTCTTAACCATGCAACTGAGACTTGTTCAATTTGTAGGGCATGATGGCAATTAATATATGTATTACTTGGCTTTGCTTACTCATTCTCCTAATGACTCCAAAGACACACGAAATCACTATAAATACATGCATAAACTCTTCACACTCTCAACCAAACACAATCTTTTCTTACTCAAACTTTCACTTGATATATAACTCTATTCTATATACACTACTACTTCGAAGTTCTTTTCTACTTATATAAGAGTTGAATCATTTATAATTTATAAAGTGGTTTTTCCTTGCTTGAGGAAAAATGGAGGGTGGTAATTTGTGGAAGAAAGAGATGGTTCTGAAGTTTGTGTTGCTTGGTGTGGCTTTTATGAACACAGTGCATGGGCATGGGACGCGAGTAGGGTTCTATTCCAGAACATGTCCAGGTGCTGAATCCATTGTTACGTCCACAGTTGAGTCCCACGTTAGGTCTGACCCTACTTTGGCTGCTGGGATACTTAGGATGCACTTCCATGATTGCTTTGTACGAGGTTGTGATGCTTCTGTTCTCATTGCTGGCTCTGATACTGAGAGAACAGCACCGCCAAACGTTAATCTCAGAGGATACGAGGTTATTGATGATGCAAAGGAAAAACTGGAGGCTCTCTGCCCTGGTCTTGTGTCCTGTGCTGATATCCTTACTCTTGCTGCCCGTGATTCTGTTGTTCTGGTAAAAACTAAATTAAATAAATTCTCTTTTTTATAATTACTTAATGTTTACTTATGAATTATATAAATTAATAATAAAAATTTATGTATATAAATATATTTTATAAAAAAAAAATGAAAGATTTTGTTATTATACATGTATTAGATAAATCTATGGACACGAGGGACTTACTATATTCAATCTATTTCATATAAAGATGGAGGGAAGGAATAACTTTTAAACTTATTTTTTTTATATATATAAATTAGAATATCTCTTAAATATTATATTTTATTATATTTAATTTTGATTGATAAAAAAATTATAAGATTTAGTTATGTTATATTATGTTTAATTTTAAAATATATATTTCTCTTAAGTTTTGTATATTTGATTGGTGATTTGTTGGAGGTGACAGACATTAATATATTTCAATATTTATAAGTGAATGTAAATTTTGTTAATAAGATTTTTATTTATCGATAAAAAAAAATGTATTGGTTTGATTTGCAGAGTGGTGGAAAAAGTTGGAAAGTGCCTACAGGGCGCAAAGATGGAAGGGTTTCAATCGGAAGCGAAACCCTAAGTTTGCCTGGTCCTAATGATAACGTGACAGTGCAGAAGAAGAAGTTTAATGATAAAGGTCTCAACACCATAGACCTCGTCGTTCTTGCTGGTACTTTTCACTCATTAACTTCATTACTTTTACAATTATTCTTGGGGCTTTATGTTTTATATTTTTTTATCAGCAAAGAATAAATAAAATAAAAAAAAATTTCAGGGATGTCTCAATCCTTATACAAAACTCCAAATTACAAGATCCTAAAATCCTACTAATTAAGAATTCGACAAACATTGTACTACATATCTAAAAACTCAAACCAAGATATAGAAACCCATCAGATACAGTTGTCTCATCTCATCAAAGAAGTCACACCCTCAAATAAAGACATGCATCCAACAACAAAACAAGGTCTTTGTCATCGAGCCGAAGGACCTTACCCAACAAACTCAACAACCAATACAAGACACACCATCCAACAACTAAACCATAACTTTCTGACAGACTGAGTTGTACCAAAAACCCAAGTAATAACAACGACAAACAGACCCTTATGAGAAGAAGAGAACGTAAGCCAGTTATAACTTACAACATACACAAAACAACCTCCCAAAAAAGTCACAGAAGTAACCACTCAAATCCTTTTGCCACAATTCAAACACCATTAAGATACAACACCAAACCGATAAACATACAACACAAACACTTCTTTTACCGCAGTACAGAACATAATCATCGGTCCGACCTACCATCTTCATTATTAATATTCTTATCATCTTATATTTGTGAAAACGTAGGTGGACATACAATAGGCACAACCGCTTGCCAATTTTTCGCAGACAGAATATACAACCCTAATGGCACCACTGATCCTTCCATCGACCCTTCATTTGTTCCATTTCTGAGAGAAATTTGCCCACAAAACCAACCAAGGAAGAGAGTGGCATTAGACACTAATAGCCAATTCAAATTCGATACTTCATACTTGGCTAACCTGAAGAGAGGCCGTGGAATCCTCCGTTCTGATCAAGTGCTTTGGACTGATCCTTCCACAAGCTCCTTTGTTCAGAAATACATAGCCACAGCTCCCTTCAACTACCAATTCGGCAAGTCCATGGTTAAGATGAGCAACATTGGTGTCAAACAGGGTGATGAGGGTGAAATTCGCAACAAATGTTCTGCCGTAAACTAATTATTATCGTCTACTTTCCTCTGTTTATCACTGGATAAATCAATAAAAATATTGCAATAAAACCTACTTTATAAATATCTCCAATATGTTGCAAAATTCAAACATATATTTAATACCAAATTCCAATCACTGTGGGTGTTTGATTTTTGTTTAAACACAATGGAACTCCAATTTACAAATTCCTTTCCTTAGGAGTTGATCAATTTACGCACTTGTTTTCCTATATCAATTATCACTAAAAAATTATTAAATAAAAATTAATTTTAAAAATAAAAAATTATTAATTTTTATATTGATTAAATTAGATGTTATTTTAGAGTCTAAAAAAATTGTTGATATCTAAATTAGTTTTTATTATTGATAAATAATTTTTAAATTGATATCTAATTAGATACAAAAAAATTTAGTTAAAACTTAGGTAGTTAATTAGATACTAATTTAAAAACTATTTATGAATAATAAAAATTAATTTAGATACTAATAATTTTTTAATCTTTAAAATAATATTTAATTTTATTAATATAGTAATTAATTATTTTTTATCTTTAAAATTAATTTTTATTGAATGATTTTCTTATAATGTATGAGGAACCAATATAATTCTTACTGACAGACATATCTAAATTAAAAAAAAAAGTATTTAGTGTTAAAAAGTTAAATGCATAAACAAATGCTGCATGCATGAATAAGTTAAACAACACAAAAAAGAAATCTTATATGTTAAATGTGATTTTTTAAAAATAATTAATTAACTTTCATTTTTTTTTATTCATTTGTAAAAAGCTTGAAATTAAACTATTATACTACTATTTGAAATTATGGAATGGAGCCCCTTACATTGCTAGGCGGTTGCCTTAACCATCAATCATTTAAGGCCACAAAGAAATTTATGCACAATAAATTCTTTGCTACTAGTTGAATGATAGTGATGAAATTGAAAATTAAAACAACTATTTATAATAGTAATTATTATTATCATAATAATATATACTAGCGAATACACATCCATAATAATATAATAATTATTTATTTTATTAAATAAATTATTTTTATTTATTAAATGATAAAATTATCCAATTAAAAGATGAAGTGTGTCTTCTTTATTAAAAAATCATAATATATATATATATATATATATAACTTTGTAAAAATAATATTAAAAAATTATATAGTCGTTAATTTTAAAAATATAAAATTATACACATCCAACCTTTTCAATTATAAATACGTATAGTTATTTTGACAGTAAAGTTTTCAAAATTTAAATAATTTAAATCTCAATTAATTCAACTTTATTGTAATCAAGATTCAATAAATTTGTTATATGTTATAATTACTTAATTATTATCATTATGGTTTTGAAAATCCGATTTGATAGATGGATTTGACCAAATCAGCCTAGTAATCGAAAGAAAATGCATAGAAGAGAACTCAAGAACAGAAGAATATAATTGGTTTATTCGTAGATTAAAGCTTCTTATTACAAAACTAAATAATATAAAGCTTATAAAGAAAAAGTGGGCCAATCAGCAAAGAGGCCCAACAAACAAAACAGGCCCAAAACGTAAACTATAAAGTAGACATAGTTTATCATTATTAATATATAATTAATAATGTTATAATTATAAAATTTGAATATGTACTAATTGGTAGTTGAATATGACTTAATAATTTTTGGTTCCTGACAAGCTCGTGATCTTTTCGAGTTGTGTTTTTCTCACATGTAGTATAATTTATCCATCATGCAATGAAGTAATATATGTATGTTATTTTCCTTGGACTCCATTTCATGTTAATAAAAACTCAAAATTGAACACAATACAACATCATGTCCTTCGTATATATTTTTTATTAATATACATGTAAATTAGTTATGATTTATTTATTTAGAAAAACAAATACAAGCATTCAATCAATAAATAAATAAGAGGTATTTGAGGAATATTTTATTTCTTATACAAAATGTTATTTAATCTTCTTAGGTGTACATGTGACATTCATATGTACATATACACCATTAAAAAATGTATTCAAACCCCTCTAATCATAAACAAAAACCACTTAATTATTTTGGATCGATCTCATACAAATCAGTAGTTCAAGACACCAGGCAGAATTAGAATATGATCATTATCCATGATCATGTCTTTAGCTGTGCCATTGTGAAAATTCCTATATGGTCTATCCTGCTGCATTTAAAGATCATCTTATTTCGATGTTTCCTAAGTTCACCTACAACTGCTATCCACACATAACACTTTCATTTACGCCTCTCATCTTAAAATAAAAAAAAAATTGTTTTTTTTTACTCCTAATGATTCGGCGATGTCAATCTCATCCACTCGTAGCATTAAATCACACAAGTCAGAAAAATCTACACGTGTAAAAGAGATGAGACGTAGTTTCCTCTTTCTCCTCACATATACTATAAATATTACTCAACAAGCAAATCTCCCTTCTAACCAATTTCGTTTTAGATGTTATAAAAAAAATAATGCTGTTAAAAAAAGAAAATTGTAATATCAGCTGGACAAGTATCATGCATTCAGCAAAGATATTTTATAAAATGAAGTGTATTACTATTTAGGTGATTTTGTTGGGGAATGTTGTCGGTGAGTATTATTAGGGTCTTTGATTTTTTTTACGTATATATATATATATATATATATATATATATATATATATATATATGGGTTGATACTGTTATATCTAAGTTAATTTATCCTCGTTGATTGGTTATTGAAAAAATAGGTTTATATATTTTATTGTTGTGAATATATGATTGATTGAGAGAAATAGCAATAGGGTACAAAATATATAGGTTGACCCAAAGTGGGGATGCAAGCTATGTACATGGAGAGACAATTGGTGTGTAAGAATATATAAATGTTTTCATATTTAGAGACTTATACAAAAATAGTATCTGTTCAATCACTCATAAAAAATAAAAATAAAATAAATATAATACTCGTGTCATAAGGCGTAAATTAAGGATTAGTTTTTGAGATGTTGACGTGTCACGCACACACAAATTTATATATAATGGATATAGTTAAGTTGGTATTTGTCAAACAGGACCCACCTCTTAGCTACTTAATAATTACACAAAAATATCCTAAGTCGTTCGTTCATACATGCAATCTAATTTCACGTGCATGTGTTATGTGTGTAATGATGCATATACAGATATATATTATACCACAATTATTGTGTTTCCTCATATAATATTCAATTCTTACTGTTTTTACTTCCTTTTATTTTTGGAATTTCATGTGTTTACTATATTATTTTCGGTACAACGAATCTTTTTTTTTTCTATCAATTTAATATGAATCTATGATGCGTGGTAAATTTTAAACTATAAAATCAAATACGAATTAAAATTAACTAAAACTAAAAGAATCTAAAAATGTGATTAATGGAGTGGAAACACGTGTATCAAGATTCAAAATTTAAGATTCAATTCAAATTTAAATTAGGTCAAATAAATTTAAGTAATGCCATTTCCAATAAAGAATAAATAAAATATATAATATAAAAGAAGTAATCTGAATTAATGAAAAAGAAAATAACTCAAAACACTTGCGCGTGCAAATTGTAGATGAAAAAGCTTTCAAGATTTTAATGTAATTGTGCTCTCAACCGACCATATTAATATATATATATATATATATATATATATATAAACTTTATTTGTAAAAAAAAATAAATTAATTAAGGTATTTCAAGAATATATTAATTTTTATTATTGATAAATAATTTTTAAATAAATATATAAAACTGTTATCTTAATCCGGAGTACATTTCACATATTTCCAATAGTACATTCACATATTCACACTCTTATCTTAATTCGGAGTTATGGATAAAACTGCTGGGTTACGTACAACGGAGGCTAAATTACATAAATGGGTTATTTTAAACTTTTATTATTAATTTGAGTAATTTTTTTTTATAAAAATTGGATTAAATTGTGTCGGATCAACACAATTTTAAGAAAAAACTTAATTGTAAGTGAAAACTTATGGAGAAACAAATTTGTGGATAAGGAAGAAGTCATAACCATGATACACAAATTTCTGAAACAATTTTATTAAAATTATATGTGATTTATACAAGTTTTATTTAATTATATTAGTCACTATTCAAGATTTATCGTGATTATGATAACTAAGATGGTGCAGGGTGTTATCACAACCACTTTTGACCACTTCTCAGAGTTTCATTTTCTGCATCCCTTTTTTAGGACCATATTTTTGCTTCACCATTTTTCTTTGCATCTTATACCATTATTTATTTAAGCCTAATGTACTGTTGATTATTGATTATTGGATTGTTAGGTAAAATAGTTGGACCCTCTATAATAGTATAATGGAGTTATTAGTTTTACCATTATTTTGATTTTTGGGAACTATGCTAAGTGTCAGGGACAAATGCAGTGCTATATTTTTTTTATATATAACATATTTAAAAAATTTCATTTTATTCCATTATTCTTTATTGATAAAAAAAACAATATAAAACAAACCAATTCCAAGAATATTACTCTCTCAACACTTTCTTCTTGTTCTTCACAATATTCACATCTGAAATGTTATCTAAATATCAAAGAAAGCCCTGACCAGTTAAATCAATAGAAACTTATCATAACAAACATATTTTTAAATTCAGCATCTAATTCGATCCTAAAGAAGACCCAAAATCTTCCACTCAAAGGAATAAAGTTCGGAATTAAATTTAGAATTTTAATTTCACGTGTTAGTTGTTTAAACATGAGATTTGTGTTAATTTAAAATAAAATCTAAAACAAATTAAAATCTGAAATTACGAATCATGTCATCTTTTTGAAAGATAATGTATTCCAAGTCAATCAAAGTATTAGAAACGCTCTTATTTTTTGACATTTGATACTAATTAACTCCCGCACTACTTTCATGATATCGAAATGTGTGAAATAAAACATAAAAAAATATGAATATTTTTTAAAAATAGAAAAGAAAGTGCGAGGTAGGCTAAACATGGTGGAGAAGTTCATTGCTACTGTTCTTTCTGCCAGCTTTCATTTTCGTCGCCTAGGAAGGTGACAAGGCAAAAGCAATAACAAAGATTCCACTTATTGGAAGTGCTACAACAAAAAGTAAACCATGTTTGACAAAATGCAGCTTCACGCGCAAAGAATCATTTTGCATTATCACTGTATCACACTGTACCATGCGACTCAGAGAGAGACACGTTTGAAGTTTGTGAAGTTTGTACATGTTTGGTTTTGGATTTCTGCAAAATCTCGCATTATTTTTGTTTTCTTTTCAAGTTAGTGTTTGCAACCTTTGAAATGTATACGTTTAGTTATTTGATGTTTTTTAGGTTTTTAGGTTCTTAGAGTGAACTATATTTTTGTCTGTTTGGTTTGGAGAGTACTGTTAGACATTGGATTATGTATTTATTATATAAGAGTTGATCCACCCCTAAAGTGATTCACATTTATATATCTGTTATTGCTGATAAAAAAATAATAAAAATAAAAAATCATGCCACAGGACGAATAATTTTTTTTTATCAATAATAAAAATATATAGGATATTTTAGGAATGATCAAAGGACGAAAAATAATTAATGTTTTTTTTAAATAATTCAAAATCAAATTAACTTTAATTGAGCAAAGAAAATATTTATTCATATTCCTATGACTCCAAAAAAAGAACGTGAGCCAAACTCATAATATAACCTCTCTCAGTTCCTTACAGAGCCGACTTTGCTTACTCACTTTCCAAAGGTTGACCAAACCACCCTTATAAAATACCTCTTCATCCTCTTCTACTCCACACACACTCTCATTCACTTGTCTAAACCATTAACTGTTTCATTCACTGCATTTGGGGTGTTTCATTTCATTTGCATTTGCATTTGCAACCCTTTTCTCACAAAAAATGGAGGCACGGAGTTTCTACTCTCTGCTGTTTCTTTTGCTTGGTTTGGCTTCTGTAAACTCAGTGCATGGGCAAGGGACACGTCAGGGGTTTTATTCTAGTTCGTGTCCTCGTGCCGAGTCCATTGTTAAGTCCACAGTTCAGTCCCACGTTAAGTCTGATTCTACTTTGGCTGCTGGGTTGCTTCGGATGCACTTCCACGATTGCTTTGTGCAAGGCTGTGACGGTTCTGTTCTCATTTCCGGCGCCAACACTGAGAAAACAGCCTTTGCCAACCTTGGTTTAAGAGGTTTTGAGGTTGTCGATGATGCAAAGACGCAGCTCGAGGCCGCATGCCCCGGTGTCGTGTCTTGTGCTGATATCCTTGCCCTTGCTGCTCGTGATTCCGTTGTTCTGGTAATTATAATTCACTCAAATTCTATGCATGCTTCAGCAATTTCTGCGCTATAAATAATTAACATCAAGTTGATGAGAGTATAGTTTATAGTTTATAATTAAAAATTGACGTTTTTGCATGCAGAGTGGTGGACTGAGCTATCAGGTTCCTACTGGACGAAGAGATGGACGCATATCACAGGCTTCTGACGTGAGCAACTTGCCTGCACCTTTTGACTCTGTTGATGTTCAGAAACAAAAGTTCACAGCCAAGGGCCTCAACACTCAGGACCTCGTCACCCTTCTTGGTAATCTAATCACACTCCACTTGTTATGATTACACACTTCAAATCAATGAATATTATCATAATTAATATTTCAAAATCCAACTCATGTGGTGGTCACGTATATATAATATATAATATATAATAGTATCACGGTTACTTTCTGACAGAATAAGCATAGTTTATAGTTGACTCTTCAAGCCACTTTTTATCACACTTTCTTATTATTATCTAATACCCTCATTAGAATAACATCTTTTTCTGTCTTCTTTTTCATCATTTTCACATTGTTTGAGGAAAAACAAAACTAAACTATGCTTTCCAATGGATATAAATAAAACGGTGCAGTATATATGATAAGTGCCGTGGAAAAATGCAATACTCAAAACTTAATGTAACTATAACTTTTATATATGAAAAAACAATTATGTTGTGAGATTAAGATGTGTTCACTATAGAGATTTGAATTATATTGAATTTGGTGATTTAGGTGCACATACCATTGGAACTACAGCTTGCCAGTTTTTCAGTAACAGATTATACAACTTCACTGCAAATGGTCCTGATCCTTCTATCGACCCTTCATTTCTTCCAACACTACAATCACTGTGCCCACAAAACGGTGACGGTTCAACCCGAGTTGCCCTAGACACGGGTAGTCAAAAACTATTTGATTTATCTTACTATAACAATTTGAGGAAAGGACGTGGAATTCTGCAATCTGATCAAGCGCTTTGGAGCGATGATTCGACACAGAAAGTTGTGCAGAGGTACTTGGGCTTAATAAGAGGGTTGCTTGGATTAAAATTCAACGTGGAGTTTGGAAATGCTATGGTGAAGATGGGTAACATTGAGTTGAAGACTGGTACCGATGGTGAAATTCGCAAGATATGTTCTGCCATCAACTAGCCACTTCAATCAACTAATTAATTACTCATGAAAGTGATTTATGTCTCTGTTATCGTCTTATGCAAGTCAAGTATATCATCAAGAATTGATCTTTGGCTAGCCAACTATTTTCATCTTGGAAGTGTAAATGTTACAGAATATTAATGTCATGCCATAGTTTCTTTAAATAATTTCTTAAGTTTAAATCTCGTAAATACAAATAATACTTTTTTTATTAATAAAAAAAATATGATCCATTTAAAGGGTGATTCAATCTTATCTAGAACATAAAAACATATACTCCTACTACAAGAAAATCATGAAATAGAAACTAATTTTTAGAGAGCAAAATAATTAGTTGCAATAGTAACTAAATTAGAAACCATTTTAGAAACTATATAAAAAATTAGTTTCTAAATTAGTTTCTATTATTGTTATAGTTTCTAAATTTGTATCTAATTAACAACCAAGGTTTTACCTACCAATTATTTAGTTTCTAAATTTGGTCTCTAAAACCTTGAAACTATTTAACAATATTATAATCTAATTTAGAAACCAATTTTTTTTTTAATTTCTAAAATGATCTCTAATTTAGTTACTATTACAACTAATTATTTTGCTCTCTAAAAATTGGTTTTTATTTCATGATTTTCTTGTAGTGTTTCACGAGGAACGTAATAATCTCACGAGAATTGCCGATAAATTAAATGTTAAAACTAATTAATTCGAGAGCTTAATATATTAATATCAAAACTAACGAAAAATGTTTTATTTCAAAAATATTTACAATTTTTGTAAATTAGAAAATAACTTCAAAATTACTAATTCAAAAACACTTTAATCCTTTTTCTATACTGAAATTTAAGCCTTTATTTTTTGTTTCCAAATTGTAAAAAAAATTCGCAGCTAATACTCTATACAGACATTTGGGGTTCTATCTGTAAGATAACTATGGTCTGCAATTATGATGTTAAATTATATTCAATGAGCCAAATCCAATAACTATGACAGCTTCTGTCATTGAATTTGTCTACAAGAAAATGAAAGCTAATATGTATTATTTAAACCTACAGAATTGCACGATCTTCATAGTTTTTCTTTGAGGTTTTCTCCACCAACATCTGCATTAATTCCAAACAACATTATAGAATAAGAAATTAATTTCCACCAAAATATTAAGTCTCTTACCTGAAATAATGGACGAAAAGAGAGAGTTATTGTTTGGAACAATGTCATATGTGTGTGTGGATCGAATATTAATTATTCATAACTCCCATGGTGATTTTAAAAATGAAAAATAATATGATGTTGACTTTTGTAGTAAAATTATATAAATACGAAAACCATTTTATTTCATTTATTACATGCAAAAAAAGAAATATCCCTTTGATACACTTGCTTACAAAAACATGTACCAAAATATTGCTGGATAATGAGTGTACCCTGTTTGTACGTAATATATAAACGAAATTCTTAATCTTTATCCCACGTAGAACAAATAGTAATTTACAGACTGGCAAGAATATTACGTTAATCACTAAACATTAAATTTTTTTGATTAATTTTTGTTAATTAAGAATGGAAAAAAGGAAACAAATGTCTATAATTGAGTTATTGGTTAATTAGGTGCATATATATGCTTTAACTTATTATATATGTCAATGGATAACTTTTTTCTTATTTTATCAAGACAAAATTTCATACAAAACCAAATCTTTCATTCTCAATATCAACGCACCATTCATATAGTTCTAAAAATATTTGACTCTATCCTGTTTCTCAATCCGTACTTTAAAGATATAATCCAAAACAAACAAAAATCAATAAATAACAAATTTAGATACTAAAAATAATTAATTACTAAATTAACTAAATTAGATACTAATTTAAAAATTAAAAATTTATTAATATCTAAAATGGTTTCTATTATTAATAAAAATTTATAAAATAATTTATAAATTGGTATTTAAATTAGCTACCTAAATTTTAGTTACTAATATTTTATATTTTTAAACTAATATCTAAAAGACTAATAGAGACTAATTTAAAATATAAAATAATAACTAAGAGTTAGATTTAGATAACCAATTTAGAAACTAGTTTATAAATTTTTATTAATAATAAAAACTAATTTAAATACTAATAATTTTTTTAGTTTATAAAATAATATCTAATTTACTTAAATAGAAATTAATTATTTTAATTTCTAAAATTAATTTTTATTTAATAAGTTTTTTAGTGACTCAACAAGGTAATATTACCCAATAGAACAATGATTTAATAAGTGAAGGAATTACAAATTAAATCTTTATCATCTTAACATAGTTATCAATAAATATAAATATTACATTTTATTTTTATATTTTTCAATCCACATAATCGACTATGTATAACTCTATAATAATTGTATGATATGTGAAGTTACGTAACCGACTATATTTTAAGATAAACTATGTATTGAACACAGTTAAAAATAAGAAAAAATAATAATTTTCTTTTCTTATAAATTTAAATGCAAATAATTGGATTGGAATCTAAATCCACGATTTCAAAAAGAAAATATTTTAGTATTTATTAAAATTCATTTGACACAGATTTTTAAACTGTTTTTATTTTTCAAAATTCTTTATAAATCCAATATAATTTAAAATCAATGATAAAAAATATATTTTGTGAATACTAAACTTTATTCAACATGATAACAAATAAAATTATATGATAAAAAAGTTTAAACATAATAATATTTAGTATAAAATGTTTTTATATATAACTCACATATATAAATAAATAAACTTTACTTGTTAAATAATATTAATTAAAAATATAAAATATAATTTGATAATATATATATGTACTTCACTCCATTCAATTTATAATTATTAACAACATGAAAATAAATAAATAAAATAGAATTCTCGACAACAAAAATTAATGTCAACCTTTAGCTAAATTTAATAAATTTTGTATTTGGATTAGAAAAGACCACATTCATATTTTTTATCATTCAATTCCACATAGATGGGTTAATACGAAACACGAAATATATATCGTTAATTTGAAATTTGAATTACTTATGATAGAAAATTATTTAATATTTTGAATATTGTGAAAGAAAAATTTAATGAATGTAGATAAAGAACTTGAAGTGGATTGCACGCAAGGATAACACACATATAATGAGTTTCAATGTGCTAGTTTTGGAAAGTTTGGGTGGTGCTTTATTTATAAAATATTTCTTAAATTAATATATAACATTATTTATTAATTATTTTAGATTTTAAATTAGTTAAATTATTAGTGATTAATTTGAATTATAAAGTAGTTATTTGAATAAATTTTTATTAATAATAAAATATTTAGATATTACTAATATTTTAGTTTATAAAATAATATTTAATTTAGTTAATATAAATTAATTGATATTTAATGATTTTATTTATGTATTTTTGTGTGATAAGTTATGTGAAAATTGAGATAAATAGATGTAAAAGTTATTTTGACTCTTAGAGGATTGAGCTTTTTTTTTGCAAGTGGTGGTTTTGAGTCATCGGAATGGAAAAAGGTATACAAATAAGCTTTGACTCAATAACGAATCTCAGGGCAACGCGGTATGATTTCTACTATTCTTCTGCATAACAATAACAATAACAGTAAAGTCTCTCCGTTGACATACAAAACAAAACCCGTGATTCCACAGTTCACCACAACTTGCGTTGCATGCACTTTCTTTCTACTAGCCGCCTTTTCTTACTCTTTGGATTCCGTCGGAGATGCACTTTCACCATTGCTTTCTGCAAGCTTCTCACGCTTCTCTTCTCATTGCCGGTGCTCCCACTCAGATAACAGCTTTTGCAAACCTTAGTTTAAAAGGATCCATACCAGGTTATTGATTATGCCAAAACGCATGCGTGGGACAACATTATCTTCGAGATCCACACCCATAAAACATTAGAGTATTTTATAATATATAAGTGGTGTAAATCTCATATCATAAATCACTTTTATGAAGTTGAGTTATGCTTAAAGTCCACTTTTTGTGGTATCAGAACTATTTTCGAGTTTATACTAACGAATATTTGTTACGCTTATCATGTCACCCGTTATTGGATCGTTATCCGACTATTTATAATTATATTGTCTCATGCACGAGCTGTTACTCTTAACGTGAGAGAGTGTCTTGAAAATCTCATATCAACTAGATATTATAACATTTCATAGTGCAAACCTCACTTCATAAGCCAATTTTATGAGATTGAGTTAAGTTTAAAATTCACTTCTTAACACATTTTCTTGGAGATTTCCCTCACAACTAAAGATAAAGATATTTCATAGTATATAAGTGGGTCTTATAAACCGGTTTTATAAGATTTACTTAAACTTAAAGTTCACTTTTTAATATGTTATCAAAGTTAAATTAGTCTATCTTAACAATTATTTGGGTTGAACTTATCACGCGTTATCCAACTATTATGACATCATCCATCATCCATAATATAATTTACGCAGAAGTTGATAACTTGAATTACACTTCTTAATACATTCTTTAGTATTATTACGTGAATAAGATGCAAAATCAATACTTGTCCATGGTCATAATTTTGGAAGTTTCTCAGTCGACACTTGCATTAATTATAACTCAGATATTTCCATATTGGATAAACTAAAATGTGATGATTTTGATCTTTTCATCCTTAGAAAATAAATACAGGTTGCTGAATAGACAATGGATTAATTACGAAGCTGGAATTATGGATGAAAATAGACAATTGGTTAGAGTTTTCAATCAACACAGTGTCTTGTGTATACTCTAATTATTCTGATGATGGTGATTTTCAAGGAGAGAAAAATCACGATCTTGACTTTTGTATGGCTAAGAAAATTGTTATATCTTTTTTTTTTCATGGATAATAATTTATAGCCCAGAAATATTATATGTATGTACTGATTGCCATATTCACAAATTAATAGATATGAAAGAATTGTTAATATCTATACTAATTACTCAAAAAATCAAATAAAATAATATATATGATTAATTGATAATAATGCCATTTAATAGGAACCATTACTCTGATAGAATGTGGCTATTAATTTATTACTATTATCGTTAACGAATTGAATATTTTCTATTTGTATGATTTATTTTTTTCATTTCTGAAATAACTGTTTACAAGTATCTGATCTTTATTATGACTAATTCTTCACTTTCTTGTTTGAATTTACTAGAAGACTTTTTTTTAAGGCAACCGTTTAAGGATCTCAGATATTTTATAAAATCAATTACAACATCCAATACTATTATTTTAATATTTTTTTATATAATTTATTTTTAAATTATATTTTATTATACATATTTATTTATAATTTCATTCCACAAAAATTATATACAACTCTAAATATTCTCAGAGTATCATTTTTTCTATCTTTAATTGTCATCTCATCAAAGAAATGATGAATAGACCATTAAAAAAAAAAGTTAACCAGAATTTCTATAAATTATTTTATTAATTTTAATTTATAAAAAACTGATTTTATTTTTTGTCTAGAAGTATTTGTGAATAAGTTTATCAATATAATTTATCATATCATGTAAGAAAATAAAGAAAGCACGTATAGTGAAAAGGAGGAAATATTAGAAATGCTATTTATTGGAACTCCATTTGTTACCTCAGTTGAATCTGTTTAATTGGAGTTTAGCATACTAAAATTTCGGTTTAAAAAGCATATATATTTATTTCAGTATCAGAATGAAATAAGATAGTGTAAAAATAAGATAAAATACTCCTCTACTGTTTGTTAAAATAATTAAATAAATAAATAATGTGTCATGGTAACAACACGATAGATAATTAATTTTTTGGTGTGCAAGGTATCTTTGTCTAAAAGGGAAATACTATTTTCTTTAAGAGGAAAACTTTATTTAAGGAGTTTATTTTACACTTTTCTTCCTGCACCCTATATTCTTTGAAATATTAGAATTATCTTTGATAATTTTGGATGATTCCAGAATACGGGTTTAAAGGTATTTTCAGAATAGAGGTTCCATAAGTAAAATGTATTTCTAGAATAAAAAATTTGGAAGGCAAAAACTCATTATGGAATATTCTTTCTCGAACATATTTTTTAATTTTCAGAATTATAAATCCAAAATTCATAAAATGTTTTACGAAAAGTATGTTCTGAAAATATTTTGTATATTTTTAAAAGAGTAAAATGGTTTTTTCCGATAATAATAATAGGGTGCAGGAAGCCATTTGTTGGGGTGCAGGAAGAAATAGGATTGCACTTTTTATGGTCCAACACAATACGAAATTCTTAATCTTTATCCCACGTAGAACAAATAGTAATTTGCAGACTGGCAAGAATATTACGTTAATCACTAAACATTAAATCCTTTTGATTAATTTTTGTTAATTAAGGATGGAAAAAAGGAAAGAAATGTCTATAATTGAGTTATTGGTCAATTAGGTGTATATATATGCTTTAACTTACATATGTCAATGGATAAGTTTTTTCTTATTTTATCAAGACAAAATTTCATACAAAACCAAATCATTCATTCTCAATATCAATGCACCATTCATATAGTTCTAAAAATATTTGACTCTATCATGTTTTCTCAATCAGAGCCGATAAAAAAAAAGTTTCTTAATCCGAATTTAAAGTTAATTCACAACAACAAAATCAATAAATATCAACTAAATTTAAAGACAAAAAATAATTAATTACTATATTAACTAAATTAAAAATAAAAAAATTATTAGTATTTAAAGTGATTTTTATTGTTAATACAAATTTATAAAATAATTTCTAAATTGGTATCTAAATTAGCTACCTACGTTCTAGTTACTAATATTTTAGATTCTAAACTTATATCTAAAAGACTAATAGAGCCTAATTTAAAATATAAAGTAGTAAGTAGATAAAACTTTGATAGTTAAGAGTTAGATACCAATTTAGAAACTATTTTATAAATTTTTATCAATTATAAAAATTAATTTAGTTCGAATAATTTTTTTACTTTATAAAATAGTCTTCAATTTACTCAAAAATTAATTAATTATTTTAGTCTCTAAAATAATTTTTATTTAATAATTTTTTTATAATAATTCAGCAAGAGTAACATTACCCCAATAGAACATTGATTTAATAAGGGAATGAATTACAAATTAAATCTTTATCATCTTAACATAGTTCTCAATAAATATAAATATTAAATTTTATTTCTATATTTTTCAATCTACATAATCGACTATGTATAACTCTATAATACTATGATATGTGAAGTTACATAGGCGACTGTATTTTAAGTAAGATAAACTATATATTGAACACAGTTAAAAAATAGAAAAAAAATCATAAAATTGGGTATACTTTATTATTGAACTAATTTAATTCATTATAAATTTAAGTTCAAAATTAGATTCAAATCTATATTTTTTTAAAAATAAATTTTTTTTTATAAATTTAAATGCAAATAATTGGATTGGAATCTAAACCCACGATTTAAAAAATAAAATATTTTAGATATTTATAAAAAATCATTTTACACAGATTTTTAAACTGTGTTTTTTATTTCAAAAATTGTTTATAAATCCAATATAATTTAAAATCATGATAAAAATATATTTAGTGGTACTAAACTTATTCAACATGATAACAAATAAAATTATATGATCATTTAAAAAAATATATAATATTTAGTATAAAATGTTCTTATATATAACTCACATATATATAAATAAATAAACATTACTTGTTAAATAATGTTAATTAAAAATATAAAAATGTAATTTAATAATATATATATATATATATATATATATTTCACTTCATTCAATATTCTAATTATTAACATGAAAAAATAGAATTATCGACAACAAAAATTAATGTGAACCTTTAGTTAAATTTACTGAATATTGTATTTGGATTAGAAATGACGACATTCATATTTTTCATCATTCAATTTCACATAAAAGGGTTAATAATAGGTTCAAACATGAAATATTTTTTTTTATCAACAATTAAAAATATAATAATAAATAAAAGTATTTGAGATATTTCAACTTTCTTTTAATCACCAAGATATTTCAACCTTATTATTATTATTATATATATATATATAAAAGATATCTAAAAATTTATATCTATGGTCATATATTACAATAAAATTATGAAATAGAAACTAATTTTAAAAGCAAAAATAGTTAGTTGTTATAATGACTAAATTATATACTATTTTAGAAACTATTTTTTTAATTTTTAAATTAGTTTATATTATTGTTAAATGATTTCTAAATTAGTATCTAATTAGCTTTCAAAGTTTTTTTTATCAAATTTAGAATCTAAATAATTGGTAACCCTCCTACCTTCTTACACAATAAGTATATCTGAACGAAATATAAAAAAAATTTATATCCAACACGTGTATCTACATATTTTAACTTTTACATTTTTTAAGAACCAAAGAATTTAAACAACCATACATATTGAACAAGAGCTTTCCTTATACGTGCGTTACATACAACAAAATATTTATCATTGATTTGAAATTTAAATTATTTATGATAAAAAATTATTTAATATTTTGAATATTGTAAAAGAAAAATTTAATGAATGTAGATAAAGAATCTGAAGTGGATTGTAAGTAAAGATAAACACACATATAGTACGTTTCAATAGAGCAATGTGAAGTTTTATTTCTTGATATCTAATATTACTTATTAATTATTTTATATTTTAAATTAATTTAAAATATAAAATAGCTAATAACTAAATTTGAATAATAATGTAGATAATAATTAAGAAACTAATTTATAATTTTTTTATTAATTTATAAAATAATATTTAATTTAGTTAATATAGTTATTTTTTTATAAATGATTTAATATTTAATAATTTTATTGTATTATTTGGATATCGTGGTAAGTTATGAAAATTGAGATAAATTGATGTAAAACCACTTTTTGTGCAAGTTGTATACAAATAAGCTTTGACTAAATAGATACTCTCATGCCAACGCGTTATCATTTATACTATTCCTCTGCATAACAGTAGACCCTCTCCTTTGACAAACAAAACAAAACCCTCTCAACTAGACGACTTTTCTTACTCTTTCTCTAATGCTACACTTTTTTATGGATATTTCACATCGACTAGAGATAAAGGATATTTTATTGTATATAAGTGGGTGCAAACCTCAACTTTATAAGCCGGTTTTATAGAGTTGAGTTAGACTTAAAGTTCACACGCACGAGCTTCTATCTATCACTCTCGACGTGAGGGGTGTGATGAAGATTCCACATCGACTAGAGATAAGGACATTTCATTGTATATAAGTTTGTGCAAACCTCAATTTTATGAGTCGATTTTATGGGATTCCACTCTTTATATCTTCCAAATTTGACTGCACCACTCCTATAAATACCTTACCTCGTTCTCATTGCTAAGATTTATTTTATACATTAAGTTTTTACCATTCAGTCAATAGATAAATATCTATTATTGTAAAATTTAATTTTTGGATTTGTTAGTCGTGTTATTATTAGTCGTGGCTAATTCTGATATTGTTTAGCTTATTGTGGAAAGGCTATATAATAGCTACCTATTCTTCACTATCTCCTATTTTATCTATTTTTTAAAAAGCCTCTCTGCTATTTTTAACACTCATTACATTGCATTCTGCACAACCAGTAACCTAAACAGATACTAACTATTTCGTATAATCTTGCATTTCATTTCTTTTTGCATGGTACATTTGCAACATTTTTCTCACGAAAATAATGGAGGGACGGAGTTTGTCTGCAGTAACGTTTCTTTTGCTTGCTTTGGTGAATGTGAAGGTTGTGCATGGCCAAAGAACGCGTGTAGGGTTTTATGCTAGAACATGTCCTCGCGCTGAGTCCATTGTTAGATCCACAGTTCAATCCCATGTTAAATCTGATCCTACTTTGGCTGCTGGATTGCTTCGGATGCACTTTCACGATTGCTTTGTGCAAGGTTGTGACGGTTCTGTTCTCATTGCCGGTGTTGGCACTGAGAGAACAGCTTTTGCAAACCTTGGTTTAAGAGGATACGAGGTTATTGATGATGCGAAAACGCAACTCGAGGCTGCATGCCCCGGTATTGTGTCCTGTGCTGATATCCTTGCTCTTGCTGCTCGTGATTCCGTATTTCTGGTAATTAACTCAAAACCCTATCAACGTTTAAATTTATGTAGTTCAAAAATAGTTAATATTAACATCATAATATATACCTCTGGTAGCAAAAAGCAAGAAATGCTCATTCTTTAATGATTTGGCAAGTTGAGCACCATTGACGGGGCATGTGAAAATGAATTAAACTACTCCATGCATAATACATGCAATTTTCTGTATACTTCAAAATAATCGACGTATATACTGAATGTGATGAGTCAGAATCTGCTACACCATTGTTCTTCTATCTTGAATTGCGAGATAATGAAAACACCTTGTAAGTATTTGGGTATGCTTGTAGGGAGTGTCATAAAAGAAGAATTTTATGGGAAGGGGTGTTGGAGAGAGTGAGAAACATGCTAGGAAGATGGAAGGACAAGTACGTTTTGATGACGGGTCGCCTATGTCTGATTAAGTCCGTCTTGTCCTCTCTCCCTTTGTTTTATTTTTCGCTTTACAAAATGCCAACCATGGTGGCAAAAGAGTTAGAGAGGCTTCAGAAAGATTTTCTGTGAAGGTGGGGCTCGAAAGGCAGGAAGATAACTTAGGCTTAAAAAGTTTGTGAACCAAAAGGAGCGGGAGGGCTTGGTCTGATAGAGATTAGAAAGTTCATTGTGGCTCTTTTAGAGAAGTGGATCTAGCGTTTGGGCATTGGAGAAATTAGCTTATGTAAAGAAGTAGTGGAATCCAAGTATCGAAGCTGGAGAAATATAAGGGCTCAGGGGAGTTGTAGGTAGATTCCCTGTGGTGGAGAGATTTGAAGGAAGTCTGGAGGTTTGAGGGTTGGAAAGGGAATTTTGATGACAACTTTGTTTGGAAGGTCGAGAACAGGAGAGAGATTAGTTTGTGGGAGGATACACAGTACAAGAAAATTATGAAATAGAAACTAATTTGTAGAAACCAAAATAATTAGTTGCAATAGTAACTAAATTAGAGACCATTTTAGAAACTAAAAAGAAATTTGGTTTCTGAATTAGTTTATATTATTTTCTATTATTGTTAAATAGTTTCTAAATTGCTACCAAATTTAGAAACTAAATAATTGGTAGTTAAAACCTTAGTTGCTAATTAGATACCAATTTAGAAACTATTTAACAATAATAGAAAATAATAGAAACTAATTTAGAAACCAATTTTTTTTTTAGTTTCTAAAATGGTTTCTATTTTAGTTCCTATTGTAACTAATTATTTTGGTCTCTAAAAATTGGTTTCTAATTCATGATTTTCTTGTAGTGACATGGGTGGGGGACAAAGCTCTTAAAGATAAATTTCAGAGGTTATATCAAATATATTCATGCAGGACAACCAAGTTGTGGCAAGGAGGGGAGTGGAACAACAATCTAGAGTGAACTTGGAAGATAGGGTGGAGGAGGAGCTTGTTTGATTGGAAAAAAACATCAGGAGCAAGAGCTGGATCCGCTTTTAGGGAGGAAGACTTTAAATGATGAAAAAGAGGAAAAGTGGGTTTGGAAGGAAAGTGATGATACAAGGTTTACAGTCCAGTCCTCTTATAGAGTTTTTAAAGGTGAGGTGCAGGGGGAAGACTCTGATCTACTCGAGGGGTTCTGGAGGATGAAGTCACAACCAACAACCTTAGTTACAGCATAGAAAGTGTTGGAAAACAAAATAATGACTAAAGCTAATTTGTTGAGAAGGGAGATTACGGTGGAGAGTAGTACCTGTATGTGTGGGGAGGATGTGGAAACAACGTCCCATTTGTTTAGTACTTGTAGGGTAGAGTGGCTGGTTTGGTCTGAGTGTTATGTGTGGGTGGGTAGGACAACGGTGGTTCATCAGGATCCAAAATTGTTGTTTTCACATTTCAGGTTGAACGAGGAAAGCGAAGATGTTAATCGAATTTGGTATTGTGTGTGGGTAGCAGTTATAGGTGAACTATGGAAACAAAGAAATAAGAAGGTTTTCAAGAATTGAGGCATAGATCAAATAGAAATCTTCACAATGGCGCATTTGCAGATTTGGTAATGGATTACCTCGAAGGTACGATTAACATGTTTTTCTTAGTCAGAATGATGTCTAAAACCATTGGTATGCATGAGGTCAATCAATAAAGGAAAGCTTAGAGAGAGAGGTTTGGATGAGTAGGGTTGTTTCAAGTTAGAGGTGGTGTTTTTTGTATTTGGGTATGGGTAGACATCGAACTTGCATGTCTTGTGTTGTTTGTTTTATAACTCTCAATGCGAGTGGTAAGCTAAAGGATGTCGCTGTATTTATATAAAGGGTTTAGTTATCCCTGAAATACCTCCATTAATATTCATTATTTTTTCTGATAACAAAAAATTATAATTAACATTTGAGTTTTTTTTGCATGGCAGAGTGGTGGACTGAACTGGCAAGTGCCTACTGGACGCAGAGATGGGCACATATCACAGGCTTCTGATGTCACTAACTTGCCAGCTCCATTTGACTCTCTTGATGTTCAGAAACAAAAGTTCGCATCAAAGAGACTCAACACTCAAGACCTCGTCACCCTTGTTGGTAATTACACATAAAACTTTGTTTACGTACACATGATCATCATTAGAATCACAACATATACAACAATCAATTGTCTTGTCGACCTTTAGATGTCACTTTTCTTACACCCATTAAAGAAGAGTTGAGAATAGAGATTTAAGAGTAACGAATATATGTATATTTAGGTGGACATACGATTGGTACTACAGCTTGCAAGTTTTTTAGGTACAGATTGTACAACTTCACTGCAAATGGTGCTGACTCTTCCATCAACCCTTTATTTCTTCGTCAACTAAGAGCATTGTGTCCGCAGAACGGAGGTGATTCAAACCGAGTAGCTTTTGATAAAGGTAGTGAAAACAGATTTGACACATCATACTTTGCCAATTTGAGAAATGGACGTGGAGTTCTACAGTCTGATCAAGCGCTTTGGAATGATCCTTCCACTAAGTTATTTGTACAGGGTTACTTGGCCTTTAATGGCTTGCTTTTCAAGGTGGAATTTGCAAAATCTATGGTGAAGATGAGCAACATTGAGTTGAAGACTGGGACCAATGGTGAAATTCGCAAGATATGTTCTGCCTTTAACTAGCTAGGTGACATGGTTTAGAAGTGTATGATACTCATTTACCGAATTCCAAAGTTTAAAAGTAAATGTTTTAGGCCTTTTTTCATATTTTTGTATGTGTAACATTAGTCCTCATGTCAATTGAGCAATTAATTGTACTCCTTTAATTTTATGAAAATTGACATGACAAGTGTGGTATAATGGCTTCTGTTTTGTCTACATTAAAAGGAAAGCAAGCAGTAACATGTACATGCATGATCAACTAATATAAAAATAATGACAAATTTTATATATAATGCTATTAATTACATTATAAAAAAAAATTGACTTATGCATTTAAATATAAAATAATATAAATTTAATAACTCTTTTGTAAGAATGAATTTATCACATATTATTATTGATGCAAGATAATTCTAAAGTGGTATATTGGAAATAATAAATTTCTTTCTTTGTTAATTATTTATTATAAAATTAAAATAATGTTAACTTATTAAAAATTATAAATTTAAAATAACATAAATTTAATATTTTTTACCACTAATATAAATAGATGTTCTACATGTAAATTTTTTATTAAATATATAAAAGTAAATTTAAAACACATTATTATTGAGGCATATTTTAACAAACTAATAATTAATAATTTATTATTGATAAAAATAACTATTAATTTATAAATATTTAATAAATTTATATTAATTATATTCTTATTATAAAAAATTATTATATATTTTTAGTATTTATTTATGATATATGTTCTTAACCTTTTAATATAATTGTTATGATATTTTTTAATTTTGTTAATATTATGAATAACATTTGTGACAAGTAAAATGAGTAGTCACAAATAATAGATAAATATTGACAAATTTTATCTTTATCACTAATTTTAATATATTTATTGCGATATTTCTTAATTTTGTCACTATTATAAACAATGTTAGTGACAAGGAAAAAAATAGTCACAAATAATATATAAATAGTGACAAATTTTATATTTATCACCAACCTTTTGTCACTAAAACTAATCTAATTTTTCTTGTAGTGATTAGTAAAGAAATAATGATTATACGCAATTATATGTAATTATACGTAAATATATTTTCTATAAATACATACAAGAGAATAAGACATTACCATCTCTCTTACCATATTTTTATATACAATTTTCTTATATGGTCTCTGACCGTCTTTCCATTTTTATCCACTAAATAAAAGATCATGTATGACAAAGAAGACATCACTAACAAGTCTTATGAAAATCTGGTCCAAGCCTTCATTATCGAGCAAATTCAACAATTGGCGAAGAAATAATAGTAAAAGTGATGCGTTTATAAACGTTTCTATTTGCTCATAACTTGTTTATTAATTATGCTTTTACGAAACAAAACCCGTGATTCCACAGTTCAGCACAACTTGCGTTACATGCACTTTCTACTAGCCGCCTTTTCTTACTCTTTCTCCTACTTTGGTTGCTGGATTCCGTCGGAGATGCACTTTCACCATTGCTTTCTGCAAGCTTCTGATGCTGCCACTCAGAGAACAGCTTTTGTAAACCTTAGGTTAAAAGGATACCAGGTTATTGATTATGCCAAAACGACAACAATTTTATGAGTTTAAATTAGGCTTAAAGTTCACTTTTTAACATAATATCAGAACCATTTATCTTAACGAGTATTTATTAGGCTTATCAGGTCACCCGCTATCGGATCGTTATCGAACCACCCATAATATATTCTTCCACTCACAAGCTGTCACTCTTAACGCGAGGGAGTGTATTGAAGATCTCACATCAACTAGAGATTAAAACATTTCATAGTACAAACCTCATCATAAGTCGATTTTATGAGGTTGAGTTAGACTTAAAATAAAGTCCACTTCTTAACACATTCTCTTGGAGATCTCACACACGACTAGAGATAAAGACATTTCATAGTATATAAGTGGGTAGTGCAAACCTAATCTTATAAACCAGTTTTATAAGGTTTAGTTAAACTTAAAATTCACTTCTTAATATAATATCAAAGTTAAGTTGAGTCTATTCTAACAATTATTAGGATTTGATCTCATCTTATCCAACTATTATCACACTATCCATAATATATAATTTCACGCTGAAGTTGATAACCTCAAGTACACTACTTAATATATTCTTTCGTATTTTCGTATTATTATATGGATAACATGCAAAATCAATTACACAACTTGTCCATGGAAGTTTTCTCAGTCGACACTTGTATTAATTATAACTCAGATATTTCCATATTGGATATACTAAAATGTGATGATTTTGACAATGGATTAATTACGAAGCCGAAATTATGGATGAAAATAGACAATTGGTTAGAGTTTTCAATCAACACAGTGTCTTATGTATACCATTGGAATGAAAGACTCTAATTATTCTGATGATGGTGATTTTCAAGGAGAGAAAAATCACGATCTTGACTTTTGTATGGCTAAAAAAATTGTAATATATTTTTTTTTCATGGATAATTTTTTTTAGCACAGAAATATTATATGTATGTACTGATTGCCATATTCCCAAATTAATACATATGAAAGAATTGTTAATGTATATAGTAATTACTCTAAAAATCAAATAAAAATAATATGATTAATTGATAATAATGTCATTTAATAGGAACAATTACACTGATAGAATGTGGCTATTAATTTATTACTATTATCGTTAAAGAATTGAATAATTTTTACTTGTATGTTTTTTTTTTCATTTGAAATAACTGTTTGCAAGGTATTTGTTCTTTATTATGACTAATTCTTCACTTTCTTGTTTGAATTATGTACTAAGAAGACATTTTTTCATTTTTTTAAAGGCAACCGTTTCTTTTCATTCCTACAATAGCATCAAACATCTCTTCCAAGTTCCCTTATCCTTAACTGTCATCTCATCAAAGAAATGGTGAATAGAACATTTAAAAAATAAAAATAAGTTAACCAGAATTTCTATAAATTATTTTATTAATTTTAATTTATAAAAAACTTATTTTATTTTTCGTCTAGAAGTATTTGTGAATAAGTTTATCATACATGTAAGAAAATAAAGAAAGCACGTAGTGAAGAGGAAGTAATATTAGAAATGCTATTTATTGGAACTCCATTTCTTACCTCAGTTGTATCTGTTTAATTGGAGTTTAGCGTACTAAAAGAGTAAAATGGTTTTTTTCCGATAATAATAATAGGATGCAGGGGATAATAATAATAGGGTGCAGGAAGCCATTTGTTGGGGTGCAGGAAGAAACACGCTTGCACTTCTTATGGTCCAACACAATACAACACTGAACTTTGATCAAACAACAAAAACATCATCGGAGTAACATAGGCTTTTGCAACTAGCACTTTCCATCATTTAACTTAAACTTCATTGTTCTTGTCGCCATTCTTTGCTTTTAACGTTAACCTGCAATTGCAATTGCAACTGCAACTGCATTCACACTCAATAACTCGGTGCCTCACTCTTCAATTGCAAGCTGTGGTGTGATTCTTCACTTCACGCTTCAAAGCCAATGGCAGCCTCTGCTTTCTCCAACGCGTTTCTTTCTCCCGTAACTCTTCCATCCAACCCCAAATCTATTTCCTTTCAACCCAAATTCCCACTTCTCAAATTCCCCAACACCAGATCCCACCCCTCCTTGACCAAAACGACCACGTTCTGTTCCTCGGATGCCGCCAATGCTCCTCAACATGACACCCCAATTGAATTAAGTACGAGTTTTAGTTTTGTTTTTCCCTTTTGATTCTCTATTCGTTTTAATTTTCTTCCTTTATTGAGAAGCAATTCTGCGTTCTTTGCAGGGTATCCGGCATTCCCAACCGTCATGGATATCAACCAGATTCGTGACATTTTACCCCACAGGTACTGTTAGCTCTTTTTTTTCTTCTCTTATCTGTTTTGTGAACATTGGTGAGATTCTGATTCACCTTTTTTCTTTATTCAGGTTTCCTTTCCTTCTGGTGGATAGAGTGATTGAGTACAATCCTGGTGTTTCTGCTGTGGCCATAAAGAATGTGACAATAAATGACAATTTCTTTCCTGGACATTTTCCAGAAAGGCCCATCATGCCGGGTGTTCTCATGGTTGAGGTACTAAGCTATACACTATGCTCATTGCTGGCCCTACCCTTTTATTGTTCTTGCCTTGTCTATAATCATGTGATTTTTATTCATGTGTATCTGCAATGAGATAAGCTATTTATCTGTATTGCTTTTTACGTGGATATATCGTTATAGTAGCTTGTTTAAAACTACAGGGATGAAAAACCTCTTGTAAACTTATGATATATCCATTTGTTTGAACTAAAAAGTGTTGTGGTTGGAAACTTGCTACTATCCTAGAGTTGTTGTTTTTTTCAAACTTGCAATTATCCGGGAGAGGAACTTCTTTAATATAAAATTTAAAAGATACTAGACATAATTGGATTAACTTAGTTCTTATGAAACCTCTCAAATTGATACACGGCGGTGTGATTGCTTGCATTCATAATAAGATGATCTAACTGTATTCACAAGTGAGAAAATCTATGAATTTGACTAAACACAACCAATTAAAATTTAAAGATGTTCATTTAGAAGCTTTACAACATTGAAAACATTATTTAGTGTTGTATGGAGCACTAAATTTGACTGTCATCTTCTTAAAAATGAATCAATGTTATTATTATAATTTCTCTTTCAATGCATGTCTCCTTAATAGTGAACTCACACACATATGGTACTGCATATGGTAAATGTAAATGTAAACATTTGAGATCTTGGGAATTCTAGATTAAGTTTCTCCAACTTGTGGTAGTTCTTCAATTTACCGTACTATGACCATCAGCAAATCAATAAAGCTTGTAGTTCTTGGACCATGAGTTCTGATTCGATTTTGCAAATGAAAAAAATCTTAACTTAGTTTTACGTCATTGGTTTGCTTCCCCCCAAGTCCTGAATGTGGGCGACAGTTGGCAAGTACACAGGTGCTCTATTTATGTTAATGGTATATAAATGATGTTGGGGCCATAGAACATGTTTCTGGCTTGTTTTCACGGCTTTTAAATGTTTGGTTGCATCTGTTTTTGAAGAAATTGTTTTGGTATCAGTGACGGTAGGCCTGTAGCTTTTTTAGTCCTTCATTTGTTAAAATGCATATTTCTCTGTGTTAGATTAGGAGACATATCAAATGCTCTTATCTACCTTATCAAGATCATGTTTGCATTAGACCTGTGTCTTTGCATCTACTTGTTCACTACTTCCATGGCATGTCTTGTGTAAATAGTGGACACGTTCACGGATTCATGACTTTTTGCCTCGAAAGTCATCTGAATGAAGTAGTGAAATTAATTTGACATTCCTGCAAAAGGAGAGTGGGACTGTGCAAGAGATACATTTTCTGAATATTTTAACAAATTATGTTTTAGCTTGCTAAAACTTCAAAAATAAATAGAGTAATTTTTCAAAAGCTACTCCATTGGGAATACTTTAACAAATCCAGTGTTATATTATACTTTAACAATAGAGTAATTATGTTCTTTAGTTTTTTCTTTCTCTGTCAAGTTTCATTCATGTCTCATTTATGGCATCTTTTGTTCATACTCAGAAAATGAAATTTAACTTATGTCTACTGTATACTCCAATGACGGATTGTCCCTCAATGTCTACTGTATTGTTAAAATTTGTTTATCTTTTACCATTTTAAATATGATGAGAACATAAAAAAGAGTCCAATATATACAGTCTCTGAAACTGGTTTTATATCTTTATCTTGATTAGACCAGCAGACAACAGCTTACGATTACTTGTTAGATTGTAAATATCATTTATATTCAATGAACTATAATTCTTAGGCTCCAACTTCTGTAGGACTTCTTTTTTTGAGATGAACAACCAGTCTCTATTAGTTTCTAAGTTACCTGTAAGCTTTAGAGCTGTATGCTAAAATACTATGTAATGGCTTCATTTCACTAGGAACTATCTCAGCCTCAAATGTAAGATTGTAAAGAAAAGAGGGAAATTTTTATATGATTTCTGTTAATCTGCTTTAAAAGTGGGCATAAACATGAGGTATTTTGCTGCAGGCAATGGCACAAGTTGGTGGTTTGGTCATGTTGCAACCTGAAGTGGGAGGTTCTCGTGAAAACTTCTTCTTTGCTGGAATAGACAAAGTGCGATTTCGTAAGCCAGTGATTGCAGGGGACACCTTAGTTATGAGAATGACGCTTACAAAGCTGCAAAAGCGATTTGGAATAGCAAAGATGGATGGGAAGGCATATGTTGGAGGTGAAGTTGTGTGCGAGGGTGAATTTTTGATGGCGATGGGGAGCGAATAAGTAGACATTCCTTCTGGAATTGAGTTTATATTCTTCTATCTTTTAATTTAAATGCTTCTGCTTTTGAATGCAGAACATTGGGATCATTTAATCTTAATGTATGCATTTTCAATGAAATCTATCTGAACATTCTGTTCTAGTTCTCTATATGACTTTGCTTTGATAGTTTTGTTATTTCGTGCAAGGCTAATCTTTTTGATGGATGAACTCATTGGCATTTGACCTTGTGTTCTCTCATCCAGATTTGTATTTGTTTATGGCAATCCAATATCTTTTACATTTTTTACCGAATTGTGCATAAAAAAGATACTTAAAACTCCATACGACTATGTTACACAGACAGGCACTGGCAATATTTTCAAATCTTCCATATGACTTCAACTAAACCTGGTCTGAGAAAGAAAAGAAAATGCAAGTATTTATACGGTGGCTACATTAGAGTACAGATATAAAGTGAATGCATCCATATTAGAGCATAGAATTTGAATTTGTCATGGGGTAACACAAACAGGACAAAGGTTCATTTGCAACTCCAGCCTCTCAACTCAATTATCTACATGAATTGTGTAGTTTACAAGCCAAGTGCGCCTAGGGGGGTCTTTCCTTGTCCAGCCTCAAAGTAGAAAATGAGCATGGCCAACATAGCAATCCTGGCATGCTTAATCTCAGCTAATTTCAATCTTTCCAGCTTCTCTGCATCTGGGATGTAAACTCCATCCTTGGTAGCGCCACCTAAGCCCAAAGGGTCAAAGAATTTGCCTCCTGGGTAGCCTTGTTCACCTGTAGCATTGGCAAAGTTCTCAGCAGTTTTTGACCATGGAGTTGCCCATTCCACTGACTGTGAGTCTGGGTTGAAGAAATCCACCCATCTCTTGCTCTCAACCCATCCCATAAGAAGCAACTGGGTTCCCAAAAGAGAACCAAACGAAAAAGGAGCAATTGCATTGGGGTCAGCTCCAGCCTCAAACCATGGCACTCCACTCCAGGCCTGCCCCACAAAGATACCTAAAACTGCAGCCATTGCCCACCTCCCATGAATCAGCTCAGCTTCTCTGTACCATTTGAGGAATGACGGGTCCTTCCCCAGGCCTAGTGGGTCAAAACCAAAGTCACCTGGTAGCCTGCACTTGAAACATAATAAATCAATTTCTAAAGAGAAATTTGGAGGAAAAAGTGAAGAGAGAAAATAAGAAAATTTGTGTTCAGATTTCAAATATGCAACTTCACCAAGTTCATGCCTCACCACCACATTCAACATCATTCCAGATGACTCACCCTAAAGCTAGGACATCATTCAACACCACAAAACAAAACATGACAGCAAACAAACACCTCTTCAACCGTTTCTGTCTTCTTAGTTTCTAAAACACTTAATTCAGAAACATTTTTTCAGAAAATGAATAGTCATGGAATTATCTCAGAAAACACATTTTGAAATAAAAAAAGTGTGAAGGAATTTGGGTGGACTCACGATCCATCAAGCCATTCTGGGTCGACGAGATTGCCACCAGCTCTAACACCAGGGAGCCATGACTTCTTTGGTGCTGCTGCAGCTACCACAATGAGTCTTCTAGGACTAACTGCAACACCAAGTTTGCCTCCAATAGCAGTGGCCAGAAGGGTTTGGCTCCTGCTTCCTCCACTCAAGAAGGAAGATCCCAACCCATTTAACACAGCACCAGATGTTGCAGCTGCCATGAGTCTATAAAGTTCTCTGGAGACAATGAGAAAAAAGAGGGTGGTTTTGAGGTTAACTTGTCAGATGCAGAACTTAGAGAGGTTTTATGTGTGAGTGGATGTGAAGTGTGAGAGAATCTAAGGAGTTCTGAGAGAAGGGCGAGTAGGACAGTGAAATCTGTAGAAGAAATCTTAAGGTATAATGGATAGATTTCGGACCAATAGGAACTAGATGTCCATCCTCATCCCACGTTTCTTCCAGCCACGTGGACAACTCAACCACCTATTCCCTCCACTTACCTTCTTCTTTCTATCTTTTCATGTTGTCCATGTTTAGGAAGATAATAATTTCCCATACAATAACGTCCAAACAAAACCATTTTTAATGAACCAACATGTGGATCACCATAAATCTGCTTCTTTCACCTCACAAAAATCTATGCCATATTCTTTATTTCAAATGGTACTCATCAAAGTTGTTCGAGAATAAATCATTAATTAAAAATTAATTTTTAAGATAAAAAAATCATTATTTTTACCAGTGAGAGTCGTATAACTGATTATCTTGTATCTTGTATGGATCTTTATAAATGGATTGATCGACACCAGAAATCCAATTACCCTTGAGTAAGTAGAGTTAGTGAAGTTAATCAGCAATAAGAGATAGGTAATAAACTTTCAAAGATACTTAAATTCTCTCAAATTCTCATCCTCATTCTTATTTATAAATGTTAGAGCTTATATAAATCCATTAATAATTTGTAAAAAATGAATTCTAGCCTTCCTTATTCTTTATTTTTTTTCTTTAAAAAAAGAGAGTTGTTTGATGGAATTTAAGATGATTTGTATCGATCTGTTTCTTATGTATGTGTATATATATACTATCCATGTTATAATATTAAAGACACAAATCTCATATATCGAGTCTACCTTTTAAAGTTTAATTTATACTTTTATATGGTTAACTAATAAAAATCGAGTAAATATGAAAAGTAGTTACTATAAATAATAGAAAAATATTAAAAATGCCTTTTTTTATCATCAACGAAAATTTAATTAAAAATTTATTTGAGTCTTGTTTCTTATTTAATGAGTCATTATTCATAATTCTATATTTCTAATAGTGTAGCTGCAAATAAAAATATGCTAAGAAAAACGTGTTACTGATGCATCATTAACATGGTATGAAAATCCTACTCATTGAACATGTAAACATAGATATATATAAATGTATAGAATAATATTAATAGGTTAAATTAGACTCTGCTTTTTGGTGAATCAAATGGTAAAACTTATTACAGTTTGAACACTTCTAATTAAATTTGTAATATACTTTTAACTTATAATACGAGTTTTTGGAAGGTAATAACACGACATAATCATCAAATGGATGGATGTAAGGTGCAGAGGTTTCAGGAATGGCTCTTCCTCTGTTTCTGTCTGTAATCTGTTGTTGTCCACACGTCCTTCCATTGGTCCACCCTCCTCATCACTCTCTTAAACCAACCCACAATGCAAATCACACCTTAATACAAAATTCAAAAACAAATTTTCAAATTTAAGAAGAAAAAATAGAACTTCATGAAATGGCTCATCTCTTCTCCAGAAGCTTCCATTGTCTCTGGTTACCACGCTGCGATCTTCCACCAAAATCTTCTGAAAGGCTTCGAATTTATGCTCCAAATCCACTTCCCAAACCTTGGGTGACCTTCACGCACCATACCCACATGCTTCCCAATGCCACTTCTTCGCGAAACTCTGATCCTGAGGATTTTGATGTTCTCTCTTCCACTGGTATGCTGCCTTAGCTCTCAAAGACTGTTACTTTTTTCATTTTTATCTTTTGGGTTCATGTTAATTTTCGGTTTTGGTTTCTGGGCTTTATTTTATTTTTCTGAATTGATCAATGTGGACTCGCGCTTCTGGTTATTTTGGCAGAACATTCTGATGGTACTTTTGTTTTCCGATTCGGCACTGCTAGCGAGATTAGACAACATTTAGATGAATTGAACAGAAAGAAAAAAACAGACGAATTGAAGAAAAAGAAAAAATCTGATGCATTGAACAAAAAGAAAAAACTAGATGCATCGAACAAAAAAAAGCTTGCTCGTGAGGGTGTTGTGGAAGAAGACAAAGCTGGTGTTCGAGCTTTGGTGAGTGATGGTGTTGAAAAATTGAACACTGATGTTTATCGTACATTAGAGGATGATGTTGAGTCTTCTTCGACTGTAGTAGTTAGCGTTGCTGATCAACACTCTCTGCTTCCCGTGAAGGAAAAAGAGAGTGTTGTTCTTAATAGTGATTATGGGAGTCCAGTGATCAATGATAGGCATTTGAAGTTGGATTCGGTGGAGGATGGTGATGGTCATCAAGAAATTTTTAGTGAAGATATTGGTGCTGAGTGTAATGGTTTTCTGAGTGCGTCTGAGGAAGATTCGGAACTTGATAGTGATCAAGAAGCTGTAGTTTCAACTGTTGCTCCAGAGTCTGACGCTGTCTCTGCTCTGAAGAGTGGCGCTTCTGCAGAAGTTGAAGAGGACGAAGGTGATGCTGCGGCTTATTTAGTGTCTTCTTAGTCAACATTATCCATTGATGTTTTTAATAGTGATTGTTCTGTTTGTCAGGTAGAAGGCTAACATTGAAGTTGCTCATCTCTCTACAGCTGGCAAGGGTTATGGTGTAGATGGAGTGACGAATAACTTGGCTACAGCGGTGGATGCTGACTTAAGTGAACTGGTGCAAGAATCCACTTCTTTAGAGTCTGAACTAGTTGGTTATAGTGCAACAAACAACCCAACTGCCACTGTTGCTGCTGAGATTAGTGAATTGGTGCCAGAATCCATCTCTTTAGAGTCTGACTCTGGACAAGTTGATTATACTGCAACAAACAACCCAACTTTCTTAGAGTCTGAGCAAGTTGATTATAGTGCATCAAACAACCTGATTGGTGATGAAGATGCTGATGGAAGTGAAGTGGTGCCAGAATCCATTTGTTTAGAGTCTGAACAAGTTGGTGATAGTGCATCAAACAACCTTACTCCTGCTGTGGGTACTGGCTTAAGTGAATTAGTGCAAGAATCCACTTCTTTAGAGTCTGAACAAGTTGGTTATAATGAAACAAAAATTCTGAATGCCGTTGTTGATGCTGACATAAGTGAATTGTTGCCACAAGCCACTTTTTTAGGGTCCGAACAAGCTGGTTATAGTGAAACAAACAACCTGACTGGTGGTGTTGATACCGAATTAAGTGAATTGGTGCCAATATCCACTTCTTTAGGGTCTGAACTTGTTGCTAACGATGAAGAAGCAACTCACCTCATTGTGGATGATTTGATTGATGCAAGTAAACCGGGAAAGTCAGAATTGGTTAGTCTTATTCCCTTTCCTTACAAAGGCTAAAATTTACTTTTTCTGTGCACGTTGTTTTGTTTGAGTACATTTAGCTATTCGACTATATTGGCCCTAACGGATGAAAGCATTCCCTTCAAGAACTGCTTTTTACTGGATTCATATGCTACAGTTTCTAATATCATTTCTGTGTTAATTTCGTGTTTAGTTACATGATGAGGTACCATCCTCAGATTTGGAAAACATCACAGATGTTGACAATACCGAAAGAAGTGATTATGAAAACTCATCACAGCTTACTACGTCACAGATACATTCAGTTGAGGTGGCTAGTGACCGGTATGCCAACAATCTTCTTTCTATTCTCTATTCTAAATTATGTTCCCTCTTCATGGCCAACAACACTGATATATGAAATTATTTCCACCCATCGAAACTTTCTCCCTTTTTATTCCATATGAATGTTTTTTAACATGATCTACTTACCGAATTTGGTGATAAAAGCAATGATAATTTTCAAATCATGCAGAGTGTTATAGAAGTTGTATATGGTGCAAGTAATACATTGTTGTTAGTAAGGAATGAAGTACAATAGCTCCCAATGATCATCATATTCTTCTAAAAACCAAATCATTAAAGATGCAAATATTTAGGTTTGATGCATGGCAACATCTTGGAATTTGGAAATGACATCTGTTTCATGGTTCTTTGCACTGGTTACTTGCATGCACACAGGACAAATACTTCAAAAACGGAGCTTTACCTAGTTTCTGGTGGTGCTTGCTTGCCTCATCCCTCAAAGGTACATTCCATACTTCAAAATCAAGACTCGTTCTTCCAAGTCTATAGGGATGGGAATGAAGCATGTTAAGCTTACAAATATCCGTGATGGGATTTCAGTGTCCTAGTTAAATCAAATTCTAAAAAAAAAGAGAATGATTTCAAGCTGTGTTTTCTATATATTTCTAGGGTATAAAATCAGGTTTGCTCCTCCATGATTAATTAATCACTACTCTGAATTCGTGATTGTTTCCCCTTTCCATTTTTTATACAATTCTTCAATTAAAAAAATATTTTTTGTGATAATTCTTGTTTTGTTTTGGTATGATTGATATGTTTGATGTTTTTAAGTGAAAAGAGTTTTACCCAAATTTATGGGAAGACTGACAATAAATAAATCTGGGAGTGTTCGTGTCAAATGTATACATGCAGTAGATAGAAGAAAATAAGAATTGTTAAATTCTACTGGAAAGTAATGACACTTGAAGGGTAATGACAAACTTATTTCTGGTCAGCAGGATATGTCATCTTGTTGTTTAAGCTGGTGCTCCCAAATGCTTTATTTAGTTTACTCAAATCTAGAAGCTTTTGCTTGCAGCACCCAATAAATTTGAACTTGCATCTTATCACTGACGCAAAATGACCAAAATGTCTTTATTAGTTTTTAAATAGGAGTGGAGGGTGTATCCTAGATTTGGTATTCCCTAATACATTTTTGAATTTGGGTTTTTGGAACACTTTTCCGAATTAGGCTTTTCAAAACAACTTTTCAGAACAGCCTTTCCGGAATATGTTTCTGGATTTTTGTTTTCTAGAATCCCTTTTCTGGAATATGTTTCCAGATTTTGTTTTCTAGAGTGTATTATTTATATTCTGGATTTTCCTTTCCGGAATGGAATTTTGGTTTTTTAATTCTACTCTAGAATTTCATTTCCAGAAGGCAAAAAATCTATTATGGATTTCCTTTTTCCAAAATATATTTTTAAATTCCAAATTTCCAAGTAAAGGGCAATTCTGGAATTTTCGAAATTTAATAGGTATAGGAAGCAATGGCCTAATGTGCAAATACTTCTAGCTTAGGAATCTGACTTGTTTATTGTATGTATATAATCATGAACCTGTGCATGACATTTTAAGTGATGGTTGGCTTGAATCCTGAAGGACAGATGATAAGCCAACTAATAACAAGTTTCAGGCATTGACAGGTAGGGAGGATGCTTATTTCATTTCTCAGCAAAACTGGCTAGCTGTAGCTGATGGAGTTGGTCAGTGGTCTGTTGAAGGTATTCTGTCTACAATATTTGGATATCCATTAAAACTACTGCACTAATATGCCCTTGTTTTTGTCCCTTATTTGTGTCTGTTTAAGGAAGTGCAGTGTGGTACAGAATTTCCGTTTAGAATGTTAGCATGTTACTTACTACAATGGTCCCATTTAATAAGCTAGTGCCATATCTTGAAATTAGGCTTGTTCTCCCTTTTGATAATTCTGAACCTGCATTTACTATCTTCATCTGTTGTTGGATTGGATGAATAGTGTTTAGCATCAGGCTTCTCATGTCTTGCCAGTTGCTATTATTAGAGCTCTGATCTGTAGTCTTTCTTAATTTTGTTCTATGCTTATAACTTACTCACCTTCGATAATTATGCAGGAAATGCTGGACTGTATATCAGGGAACTCATTGAAAATTGTGAAAATATTGTGTCAAATTATGAAAACATTTCAACAATAAAACCTGCAGAAGTTATCATCAGAGGTGCTGCTGAAACACAAACTCCAGGATCATCTGCTGTTTTGGTTGCTCATTTTGATGGACAGGTATATGGCGATTAAAAGCAGAGATAGATTCTACTTTTGGTCTCATCTCAGCAGCCAGAAAAGTATAAATAAATGTAAAACTAACCCCCCTGCAGTATATTTTTCAAATACGTAAATCATCTTCAGCAATTTATTTTCAGGTGCTTCATTCAGCCAATGTTGGGAACACCGGATTTATCATCATAAGAAATGGTTTCATCTTTAAAAAATCAACTCCAATGTTTCATGAATTCAACTTTCCGTTGCAGATAGTTAAAGGACATAATCCCTCAGCACTCATTGAGGTACACAATCTAACTTTTAGCATCCAATCATTCACCTGACATGATTAATATTTGGAAACATTTTTCATGTATGCACCGTTTGAACAGTGAGGCTCTAAAGTTTACAAGTGACATAAGAGAACTTTAGATTATCAAATAGTTAACATTCGTTAAACCATGGTTTCAGGGTTACACAATCGATCTACACGATGGTGATGTGATAGTTACTGCCACGAATGGCCTCTTCGACAATCTTTATGACCAAGAAATCGCCTCTATTATATCAAAATCACTACAAGCTAGCTTGACACCTCAGGTTCATACCCTTCTAATTTTGGTTCTGTGTATCGTTTCCTTTTTAAGGATTTTCTTCTCAACATTATATAAAATGTAGATATATATCATTATCATTTAAACTCATCATCTCAACTATCCAAAGTTGAGAAACACAAATGCTAACCAATTAGTTTTTCCCTTTTGACAACATTTGGGAATATGCTATTGTAAATTACCCTGTTGAAACGTATCTTTTCATAATCCAGGGTCAATATCATGATTTCCATGTGCTAATGAAAGTGGTTCTTCTTGAGTCTAAACTCCAAAACACTAGACAGCTTATGCTTACTTGTGCCGATGCAGGAAATAGCAGAATTATTGGCCGTGAGGGCACAAGATGTTGGAAGATCAACATCCTTAAGAAGTCCTTTTTCTGATGCAGCCCAAGCTCTTGGTTATGTGGGATATGTCGGTGGCAAGCTTGATGATGTAACCGTTATAGTGTCATTAGTTCAACCTAGGTAGCTATCTCCCATATTTTTGTCATGTTATATGTTCCATCTGTATATACAACCCAAGAGATGTGTGAATTTATCATGATACTGAATGGTAGTAACTTTTTTTTTCTCATGGTTTCTCCTCTTATTTGGGATCGGTGCAATCCTCCTGTGCAGGACAATAACACTTTATATTTCCTATCTATTCTGTAAGATACTTTTCAGTCATCTTTATTCTTGTGGACACTGCTAAAATGAACATAAAAAATTGAAAGGCAAAAATAAATAATGCACTTTTCTCGTAGCATAATTCTGCACAATTATATTCAGAACTTTTACACGTCGTACTACTAGTACATCACAAACTACGTCTCTGACTACACGTTTAAAAAGACTAAAATCGAAAATTATCAAAAGAAAACATATTTAATCACTGAATTAAACAATTTAATAATCGGAAACACTAAAGTGTGCTAGTAAATAAATAAATGGCCAAGATTAGTAAATAAAGGAGCCTAAATCTCCATAAAGGGCGAGTTCGAAGTTCCAGCTCAGACTGAGGGAGTGAGTGAGAAGTGACAGAGACGAAGTGAGAGTTGAAACCCCATAATCTCCACAGCCCACAGCACACAGCCTTGCTCATGGCACCCAAGTGGTTTCTCATTGCATGCGTCGTGGCCGTCATCTGGGCTGCTGACGTGGCTCCCACCGCCTCATCACACCAGGGTCACGCCCATGCCCCAGCACCCTCCGCCGACTGCTCAACCGTCGTCCTTACCTTGGAGGATTGTCTTTCCTTCGTTTCCAACGGCAGCACCCGAACCAAACCTCAGGGGAAATGCTGCTCTTCCTTGAAAACTGTGCTCACCACCGCTCCCAACTGCCTCTGCGAGGCCTTCAAGACTAGCGGTCAGCTCGGTTTCCCCATTAACACCACCAAGGCTCTCACTCTCCCAGCTGCCTGCAAACTCTCTACCCCTTCTCTCTCCAACTGTGGATGTTAGTTTTTCCTCTACCCATTTGCTTTTTCTCTCGCGTTTATTCCTCTTTGTCACCCGGGCCAGAGTATTTTCACACAAAGTCTTCTTTTTTACGGTCTGTCGAACATAAATTTCGACTCTTGCTAGGTTTATGTCGGTAATGAGATTTTTTTTTTTTGCAGTGTCTGCTTCGCCTGCTCCTGCTCCTGCTCCTGGTATGTTTACACGTTTATGCCATTTACCATCTTTGCTTTTGTGGTTCCATGTTCAATTTTATACCAAATTAAATGTTGGCCTTTGGGGGTGTACATTTGCTTCATCCCAAAGTTTTAAGGGCAATTTTTCATCTGTTTTCTTTCTTTTGTATTTAATCGTCTGGGTATACCTTTTGTAGACAGTTTTTAAATTAACTAAAACATTATCGATTATTAACTCAATTGTTGGCATGATTAATTGTTCTTCAAGATTTCTTTGTCAAGATGTTGGGTTTGGTTGGGAGATTACTGGATTTATTCATGTTTTTTATTAATAGTGAAATGTAGTAGCAAGGTGGAAGGAAAATAAAAAGCTGTTATCTGTCATATATCTTCTGCGTGTCAATTATGCATGTTTGTTCTTTATTGTGTGTTGTGTGAAATATTTTGAAGGCTTTTGATCAATGTTGTTAGGTTCTCGATCTCTCACATGACTGGTTTTTCTGATTTGAATCACTACAAATTTTCCTGCAGGTTTCTCTCCTCCAACATCTGCTGGTGCAAATGGATCTCCAGGTGTAGTTCCATCATCAACTCCTGGGAACGCAGCCTCAACTCCTGGATCCTTTATTATTTGCCTCTTTGTTGTTGTGTTTCTCGTTTCATTTTGAGGTAGGGACATCACATGAGAGATGTTCCTGTCTTTTTGACTTTTCCATCTTCTGCTAGACTTAATGAAGTAGATAACATTAAGTGTGTTGAACCTACTCTATGCTTGTATATTTATGTTCTATGATGTATATGAGTGAGTCTACCATTATTATTATATGAAGTGATATTAATGTGCATGTGCTTTGTATCTTGTTGACTAGTACGTGTGCCACGAGACACAAGGGAGAACTTGTTTGTGGATGAATTGTAATGACTAAACGAAAGCCAATAACAACTATGGTACATGAGTGACCCACTAGGCACCAAATGGGAAGCTTCTTTCTCATATGGTTTTTATTGTCAGCACCATAAGTACTCAACCAACTCCCTCTGCAAAATTATTTCCAGACATGGGTCCTGCAGGCTGTGTTTCGAAGATTTAACTCTAGCAGTTAAGTGTTTCAAAATGGATCTACTTTGGCAATTATTTTTAATGGAAGTTGGTTTTTTTTGGTGAAACTATTATTGTTTTTCATGTCATCGACAACCTGTATTGTTTATGGCTCAAAATTATGACAACTAACGCAAACAAGTTATCCATGAGTGAGCCTACGTTGTGGTCCTTTATCTGAGGCGAAAGGCATCTTTGTCCACTTTTAGGCACGTACGTGAGAAAAGAGGATGGGTTGATTGCCACGAAGGAAATGCCAAAATCTGTGGTGATGTGTAGCAGATAATGTTCGTATCTATATCCAGGAATGTAAGATTTGAAGATCAACTCTATAGGGCTAGAGTTAAGGGTTACCGAATGACAAGTTTTTCGGAATCTTGTTGAGTTTCATCAATGAAGAAAGTTTTTCGTAGTGGAATGGATTTCTGCAAATTGAGATCCAACATTATAAACAACAGAAACAAGAGGGAAACAAAAGAAGTTCTCCAATGAGGGGAATAAGAAATGTAACAATAACGTAAAATATAATGAGTATAATATAAAATATGAGTTGAAAGTATTTTTAAGGTTTAGGGTAAAATATTGGACATAAAGAAAATGCTTTAACTCGACAAAGTTTCTTAACTCGATAAAGTGGCAATTGCTTCCTGCACCATATCACTGCATCCAATTCCAGCGAGAAAGACGAAACTGTTCTTAAAAAAAATCCAAAATATGTGTTTTGGATTTTTTTCCGGAACGAAATTTTATATTATGGATTTTTTTATCTGGAATGGATTTTTCATTTTGTTTCTGGATTTTCATTTCCGAAACACAATAATTTCTTTTCCAAATTTTTTTTTCCATAATGTATTATTTTTCAATTCCAGATTTTTTTTGTCCAAAATAGAATTTTAATTTTTTTTCCGGATATTTATTTCCGAAACTCAATAATCACTTCTGGATTTATTTTTCTGGAATATATTATTTTTAATTCTGGATTTTTATTTCTGGAATTAAAGGCATTTTTGGAAATTAAAAAAACATGTTGGGTGCATGTTAAAAATGATTGAGTGTAGGAAGCATTTGTCCTATAAAGTTTCTTGCCGACCCAGTGTTGCCCTATTTGTTTAAATTAATTTCTTTAAATTTGTATTGTATATTAAATATTTTTAATTTATAGATAATTTGTTTGTCTTATAAGCATGTTTATAGATAAATTTGGGCAAAGAAACATATTATAGCTAACTGTGTCACTGAAAGGTTATTTTGAAAGGCATGAATTGTGAATTGCTTTCTCGGTACATTCTCAGATCCTCATGCTTTCTTAGTCGCATTAAAGGTCAACCAAAAAGGCTAATAATAGACCTTAATCAAAAACTAAGTTCTTAAATAAAGAATGTCAAATTCTCCCTCCACTTCATTCTCTTCTTTCTTTATTTTCAGGTTAATCCTGAAAAAACGATTTTAATTTTTTTAAAAAATTTAAATAATTTGAAATTAAACATAATCTCACCTTTTAAAATAATTTTAGTTGTACCGGCATTCCATATACTTCTTTCAGCCACAATACTTCTATTATTCTTTAGTCACAGTATTTGAGAAAGTTGTTTCATCATTTGAACATATATGAGAGAGTTGCAAGAAGATTCGTTGTATTTGATATTTTTCAATATGAAGATAATATTTTGTAGTTTTGTACTTCATTCTTGCATCTAGTTGAGTTTTATTTTGGTTGTGATTTCCAAAAAATGAAAAAAAAAAATAAGCGAATTAAAACACAACCACCACCACTAAAAACATACAAAACTTTTCTCAACCACACATTCGCCACTAGCCATCATCAACACTTAAGAACAAAGAGGAAGACATCATACTCAAAAGGATATTATTAGAATTAAAAAAATATAAAGGTGCAGGAAAAAGTTATAAAGGTGCAGAAAGAATTTACCTAAATTCTAATTTTAAGCCCATTAATGATATTGGGCTGGATAATAATTTACATTAACAACTGAGTGATATTGAAAGTCCAATATGGAGAATATAGAGCATTACTTTATCAAGAAGAACAAAATATTAGAAGAAACAACCTATTTGAAACAATGATTCTTCGTACCTAATTAACATTCATTAACTCAAGCCCTAATACTTATATATGATAATTTTATTCATTAATTGTACATACATTATTTACATCATCACATGTTACAACGGATGCATGATTTAAATTTGATTTATATTGAACAATTTTTTTTTTCTAAATTTAGTTGATTTTTTTTTTCAATTTTAAATAAGTGAAATAAATATATTAAACTATTAATGTTTTTATAATGAATTATAGTTTTTCTTTAATTTATTAATAAATTCAAAAAAAAATTATATTGTTGTAGTAAGTCCAATAGTTTGCATCGTTTTTTTACCGTCTCGGACAATTCTTTCCTTTTTTTTAGCAAATTTATGTTTTTTTTTTAAATTATGAATCTAAATAAGTTCCTTAGGAAAGTCCTGCCAAGATTTGCACAATTTATATAATAAGGACAAAGTTGTTTCATCCTAACAAAATTTTGATTAGCAAACATTTAAAGTGAATTTTACTAAAGTTATACATTTAGAGCACAACTTAAAAAATTTTGCTGAATTTTTTTTTAAATCTGTTTGTTTTTTTAATAAAAATATAATAATTAATTAAATTATTGAGTATCTTAAAATTTGACAAATTATGAGTTATACATTGGATTAGATGTAGTCATATGTTTCCATTACAAAAAAAAAAATCATTGAATCAAAATTAATTTTAGAAAAAAAATAATTAGTTAATATAATGATCAAATTAAAGATCATTTATTAATCAGTTTATATTACTATATTAAATAGTTTATAAAATAATATTTAATTAGCTATTAATGTTTATCTATCAATTATTTAAATTCTAAATTTGGTAGAACAATCTTATTTGATATAAACTAAAAGTTTTTAATATGATAATTACATAAAACTACTGACTAAAAAAACATTCAAATATTTAATGCAACCACGTATTGATAAAATGTAACGATTTTACCTTAATTAATCTTTGGTTGATATAATTTATATATATATATATATATATAAAGAGAGAGAAATAAAAATTTTCCGGGATAATATTATTGTTGAATATATTTCATTAATTTTTTTTCAAAATGTACTTTGTATTATAGTCAAAATTACTGCATATTTTAGAACTTGTTTAAAGTATTTGTTTTCGCTATTTTAAAATATTTTTGGTTTAAATATTTTTTTTCCAAAGTATGGTGGACTCTTCAAGTGTTCAATTATTATCCTGTGTTTGGTTTAGATGAAAAACAAAAGAGTAGAAGTAGAAAATAAATAAGTTGAGAAATAAGTCAAATTGAGTGTGCAGTTGTTTGATAAATTGAAATAAAATAAAAAATGATTTTTAAAGTAATTCATTTGATTGAAAATAAAATATATATGTTTAATTTTTTCATTGAAACATAAGTTAATATGTTGCATCTTCTAGTGGTGAAATTTTTTTTGTTACTCTGTAGTAGGAACAGAGGTCTAAACTAGGCCAAAATAATTCATATTATTAAATAAGGTGTTTTGCTAGAGACCAAATTTTTTAGGTGTTCTGAATGACTTGTGCCTCGTAGTTTGGCACCTGACCAAACCTCCCATTGTCTTATCAAAGGATGTTTACCTTAAACTAATATATATATATATATAAGAGACAATTCTACCTTATTAACTATTGCCTATTAAATAAGGTACCTAGACCAAATTTTGTAAGGTCTTCTAAATGACATGTGCCTCATAGTTTGGTACCAGACCAAACCTCTCATTGTTCCATCAAAGGATGTTTACCTTAAACTAAAGCAAAAGGTATTGCACTTTCCCATCACTCTTCTTCTCAATCCGTATCAGCGTGTATGTTTTAGAAGAAAAAAAAAAAAAGTGTATTCTTAATTATTATGTAACTTTCTTATGTTTCTTCCTATATATATATATCAAAATTTCTTTCATTTTCATATACTCTCTTTATTCGCTCATGTTATAAGTCTTGTTCAATAATAAATGTAGTTACCTCTTTAAAGCTGATAACTTGAAATTTCTTGATCTGTGATGATACAATGTTAATGTATAAGAGTATCAACGTACGACCTGTTCATGACGTTACAATCTTCTAGTCTCAAACATGTACTAACGAGACTAAAAGCTTACATCGAAATCAACCCATGACGTTAGAGTCTCCTAACTTAATGTATGAGCCAATGAGACTAAAAACTTACATCAGAATCGGCCTATGACACTACAATATACATGAATGTTGCTTACATTAACTATTAAAAGATTGCACTAAAATAATATACGGTATTAATTTTATAAAATTGGATTATAAAATAAAATTTATATTTATTTATTCATTATAAAATATTTTTAGTTTTAATTAACATAAATTATATATTTATATTTATGGATAAGGAATAACCTAATAAATTTAAAAAAAAAACTTTTGATAGAATAACTTTTTTTTACCATCATGTGTTTTCAGGTGCTACTCACGTGATAATAGTAAAAATATTCATTTCACAAACTCTTCAACTCGTTTTAAGCCTTCACATATGTGAAAGAGTCAGAGAGAAAAAGTAAATCAATCTCTGAGCAAGAGGATGAAAAACTAGTGAGGTAAAATTTTTGTTTCTATTTTCTTATGATTTACAATTTTGTAATATTCAAATAATTCATATATACATTAATTATGATGAATAGAGGAAAAGAATTAAAATAGAAAACTCTACAATTACTTTATTGAAACATTAAAAAAATATTTTATTTCTTGTTAATTTTAAACATAACCAAAGAATATAAAAAAGTGAGAAAATAATTGATGATATTTATAAAAACTATATCAAAGACTGGTGTTCCAACTTCAAATCCAAAAAAATAATATCACTAAATTATCCCAAGCAAACTAATTTTTCACCAGTTTGTATACATTCATATTTTAACCCATATTTACAAATATAAAAATCTGTTTACATTATTATATTTCCAATGAAAAAAAAAAAAAAAACTCTTGTGGGTTAATATAAAAAAAATCTCCAACAAGAACTAAAACGAGGTTGTTGCGATATTAAGATCTCGGCTAGGCTCAAACCTCAATTAACGACCATCATTTACCATCACATAAAAAATATTATTAAAAAAATAAATAAAAATATACAAAAATACAGATACTCCGTAATCCTTTCTTTCTCTTCAACTTAGAATTAACACAAGGATTTTAGATCATGCACAAAAACCAATTACTCTGATAAACTCTTATTTTATATATGATCTGGTGCAGAGTGAATTTCACAGTATCTATTATAAGTAAGGTATTTATTTTATGGATAAGAACAAAACTTGTCTCTTTCTCTCTTTGCTCCTCTTCAATGTACCAAACTATTAACTATTTTTTAATGCTAGTTGTTCCCTTATCCATAACCTACGTTCCAGATACCTTTTATTAATTCGTTTTAAAACAACAATAAACGTTGTCATGCACTGTTTCTATACGTACTTTTCTTTAACAAAACTTCAAATAATTAAGACACAATTGACTTTTTTTTACCAAATTAAATGATACTAATTTAAAAGGACAGAGTAGAATGGTGTGATAAAACAGTCTTAGTGCTTTGAATATAGTCACTATGAATTTATTACTTTCATATCCTTATGTTCTAGGTTAGGAAATCGTGAGATAATGAGAGAAAGAAGTTAATTACACAGATTAATTGAATATGCAAGATTATAATTAATTTGAAAATATAACTTAAAATAATACTAAATATAAAAATAAGAAAAAAAGAGTAAGAAAATCCTAATAAAAAAAACAACCCAACTGAAATTTTCAGACTAAATTAAATATTTAAATTGAGAAACATTCCTCATAACTACAATAGAAACAAAATAAATAACAGAAATATTTTTGTATACATTTTTTTCTCCCTCTCTCTTGTGTACTTTTTGCTTTTCTTACTCGTATTTTAATTCTGTACTTATTTTCTTTTATTAACTTATGAGCATTTTTATTAAAAAAATAATATATTTATTTATTTAATAAAATAAATAATTGAATAACCATATTTATTTTAAAATAGTTAAATAATTCTCTTTTTTAAAAGAGACATTATATAAAATATTTTTTATTTTTAATATATAATTTATTTTTAAAGAAAGAATATACTTTAATTATTGTTATAATAAATAAATTTATTAATTAAAATTTTACTTGTTATAAAATAGATCTATAAATACTAATATTTATTTATTCTCCTATTTATAAAAAAATATTATTAAAAAAATATTTTCATTTTTATGTATATAATAAAATTGTAATAACATTTATAAAATTCTATAATATATTAATTCAATAACATTACAAGACAATTGTTTTCAACTGCTTCCTAACTTTTCATTATTAGGTCGGCACATTAACGATGTCCAAATCAACCTCATAAATATGTTAATTTATTTTTCAATAATCATTAATAAAATAAATAACTTGTATGATAAATTTTTCACGCTGCAAAATATTTTTTTTATATTCTTATAATTCATTATTTTTTTTTTCGCTTCGTTTCTCTTTTTTTTTTAACTGGTGTATGGTACCTTTGGAGTGTATGAGAATGGTTGTTTGATGTAGTTTAAGTCTATGTCCAGTTAGTGATTGTGTTTGTTAGTTTGGAAATTTTAGTTAGTAGTTGGTTTGATATCTCTTATTTCCTTTGTATAAGGGTTGAACCACCTGAAGGACTCGTATTTATTAATTTATTATTAGAGATAAAAAAAAATACTTATAATTCATTAATTAGATTTAGGGTGATGACTTAGCATTTGAAGTTCGTAATAGCTTCGGAAATGACTCAAGATTTTTATTATGTTAACGTGTATCGCTATTATATATAATTTATTTAAAATTTTGAACAATTGTACTCTGCAATCCAATGAGAAGCCCAAGTGCTACGTATTTTATTATTGTATATACATTGTAGGTATGCTGAGTTGTAAAGGTAAAAAAAGTACATAATATCCGATAAGATTAGTCTCACGTCGTCACACTTTAGTTGACGCAAAAACACTTCAACCAAACCTGTCGGTGGATTTCAATAATTAATTTGGGATGAGGTTGGAAATTTTAGTTTCTTTTCTTTCACAAGATAACAGAAAAATCGGAATAAACTGCTTCTATTTTTTATTTTATTTTTTCATTTTCATATAGTATATAGAGATTTTTTTATTCAGTTCATGATTGCTACTTCTTTCTCTATTTCTGATTTTGAATTTTTTTCATGTTTTACACTTATTTATTTTGGAGATGAATGATAATAATTGTTTGATGTGACAAGAACACTTCCTGTCAAAAGTTTGGACTTTGTTCACTTTTTAAAAATCAAGATTCTCCTCTAAAATATCTCACATTCGATGATGTAATACGTAATGTTGTTAATCCTGTTTTTCTTTTCTATGAACAAAGGTTGTTGAGTGTTACCTTTATGTATACTCCCATTTTTACTAAGATAGTTGATCTTCAAAGCATAAATTTTTAAACCAAAATTTATGTTACTGTCATTGATATCTGAATTTTAAATAAGTCATTGGTGATTCAAATTGGTTTCTTGCAATGCAAATAGAATGTGATGCTCTTATTAACAATAACATGTGCAATCAAATTGTTTTTATTTACTTTTTGTGATAAAAAAAACTTTAATAGTGTGAAATAATATTTTTTTTTCTCTTTTCTATTTTTTTTTTCTCTCCTTATTTGACTCCGGATTAAAGTTAAACTATTTAGGAGGACATTTCCACAACAGACTCCAACAAATATCTGAATCCTCTGCATTATATATACCACACATTCTAAAAGGTGGAGACAATGAAGCAGAGTAATGGAAGTTCTCTCGATAGCTTCAACTCTCACCATTTCCAAATCATCTCAAACGTTTCCACTCCCAAAGAAACACCAAACACCACATCCTCCTCCCACGCGCTTCTCAGTCTCCTGCAGAGCCACGAAACAGCTTCGAGGTGTGGAACACGACTTGTACAAGGTTCTAAGCCTCAGTCCCAACACTGCAACCTCCGACGACATCAAGAAAGCCTACAGATCAATGGCTCTTCAGTGCCACCCCGACGTGTGCCACGACGGTTCCAGAAAAGAGGAGTTGACGAGGATGTTTGTGCAACTCAACGAAGCTTACACCACCTTGTCCAATCCAAGGCTTCGAGCAGAGTATGACTATGAATTGGGTTTGAGAAGCAGCAGAATGAGCGTTGGTAACGACAGTTGGAGAATGAGATGGGAGGACCAGCTCATGGAGTTGAAGAGAAGATCTCACAACCGTATGCAACATAATCGTGGATCGTGGGGCACAAGAGTCAGAGCACACACCATGAACTCAAATTAGTAATTCTGTAATCTATTTTTCATGTCATGTTCTTTCAACATCTTTTAGGATTTTTTTTTCTTTCTTTAGTTTGTTGAAGAACGGTACGACGTTGTTATACTGTTATACATTATCTATATGGAAAATATAATTCGATAACCCTTCAACTTTTATAAATTTTTATGTCATAACTTTATGAATAAATATATAATAAAAAATATTAAAATAATAATATAGTTAAAGAAATAACTTGATAAAGTGAATAAATACTCCTAGGATAAACTTAAAAATGGCTTTGATACCATGTTAAGAGTTAAACTTTAAGCTTAACTCAATCCCATAAAATCAGCTCATGAGTTTGAAATTTGCACCCACTTATATACAATGAAATATCTTCATCTCTATCTCCAAAAAAATTAACATTAAAAAAATAAATATATCATTACCTTATCCATGTTCCTAAATAATTACAACCGACACAAACATAAAATAATAACCTAGCTTCTTTTGCAGATACCTCTCTTCCTAACTTATTCTTTTTTCAATTTTTTAGTTTCCTACTCTTATGCATTATCCATACATATTCTTATACATTATCCATACCTATTCTTTATAATTTAAATAATTCACTTTTATATTCAGATGAACTGAAAACTTGAACTAGATAGGTTCTTGTCTTTGGGGCCACCTTCTTTACCTTTTTTTTATTAAATAATTTGATACATCAAACAACAAAAATAACAAAAAGCGTAACGAATTTTCTTAAATACTTTTTTTTAAATAATACTCTGAAAATTTTGAGAGAGAACTGTATGCAATTTTTAATAAATTCAGATATAAATATATATAATAAAAGATAAATTTATAATTAAATGAAAAAAATATTAAAATTTATAATGTAGTGGCATAAAAAATGTGAGTGGTTAATGTATAATTATTTATTGTTTTTCTTTAACTCAAAACTATATTAAGCAAGTGAACGTACCCTATTGAGAAAAAAAAAAAAAAAAAAAGTCCTTGCAGAAGCAGTTTTGGAGCGAGTTTGAGAGGAAAGTCAACAAATGATTAATATAGTAATGAAGTATTATTGAGTTAATAATTGAATTGGGCCCAGTTTGTTCCAACTTTTGAAAAAAAAGTCTTTAATTATAAAAATGAATCAAGGATTATCTATTGTGTGAAACTCCTCAAAATAAGTGATGATATTTGTTAATTATTGGCACATGGAGTGTGGGTCCACAATTTGTTTTGGAAAATTCTTCTTACATCCAATCATTTTTAATTTTCGAAAATGTTTTTCATTTTAAAAATAAAAGTTTAGAATTAAAAATAATACATTTAAAAACATATTGAGAAGAGATTATTATGTTAAAAACAAAAATTCAAAAAAAAAAATTCATTTCGGATAAAAGAATCCAGAATACAAAAAATTTGTTTTTGAAAAAAATCTGGAACATATTTCAGAAAAGGAGGTCAATAATGTATTTTTATATATACCTTATATTTTATAAGGAAATTTTCGTCTTTTCCAATAAAATTGGTTACACAAATATGGTGCAGGAAGTAATTGATTTTATTTTGTGAGGAGTTGGGCTGATACAATTTAGTGTTGTTTGAGCCCATAAGTGCATGTCCATAGTAGCTTTTGATTTTTTCTCAAATTCTTCCTCCACCTCTGTAACTTTCCCTTCCACCTCCATATTAATTTTTAAAATTAGTTTTATTTTTTAAAATTTTAAATAATTTTAAATGAAGTATAACTTCATTTTCTAAAACAATCTCAATTGCATGATCCACTCACAAACATTTAGTTGCATACCTCCCTTCCACTTACTACAGTTGTATTATTCTCAAGTTATACTATTTGAAAGTGCAATTTCATTATTTAAGTGTATGAAAGGGTTGAAATGGTTTTTCATTCTATTCAATGTTTTTCATTAAAAATAATATTTTGTAGTTTGGTATTTCACTTTTTCACGTAATTTTTTTTTTCTAGTTTTGTGACTTCCAAAAAAAGAAAACACAATCACTATTAGTTAAAATATCACAAAAATTATCTCAACTACCAAACTTTACTATCAACTACCATAAACAACTAGCACCACTTGAACAGAAAAAAATACATAAAAAAAAATACATACTAAGGAAAAAAATATGGAAGTGCACAAGAATTTGCCTTATTTTTTCAACTCCTAGAAGAAAAATTACCATGTTATAAATAGACCGTCTTGTAATTTCAAATGTAAATTCAAATTTGTTCACATCCATTTACTTATGATAATAATTTGATAATTTATCCAATTCATTAAATGATGTATAGTTAATACAAATAAAATCAACTTTTTTTAATAATATTTTTTTATGTGATAAATGATTGTTGTTACTTGAGGTTTCAACCTATTTGAGATGTCAAATTACATAATAATACCTAACATGAAAATTTTTATTTAAAAAAATAAAATAAAAAAATAAAATCAGATTAATTTTTGGATTCAATCTTGTAATATAGATTGTAGGTAATTCACAAAGTATATAAACCGTGAAATCAAATATAAAATACTCATTTAAAAATTTACCATAAATAATCCGCATTCACATAAATTGTGAATTATACAAGTGATCGTACATGAATCTGTGATAGAGTATTCCTAAGTAATTTACTATAGTAAGAAACCCCTTTTCAAAAAAAATCAAGAGAAATTAAAATTTAGATTATATTTAATTTAATGATAAATAACATGAAATATATTAATTATGTAAATTGAGTGTAATAAACTCATATTTGAAAATTTATCAAAAATATAAATTCACGTTCATGTGGTATATTATAAAGAACTGATTTGCGAGCATTTTATCAAACACTATATATGAAAAAAAAACACTTTTTAATTATTTTCTAAACATCCACCATATTTATAAATACTCTAAATAAATTATTTATATTTTACTAAATGTTATGAGAGCACACTATTCTACAAGTGTCTATTTGGTTGCTCATATCATAATAATAGTCGATGGTTTAGGGGAAGAAAAAACTAAGTTATTTTTTTCTTGTCCAAGAATTTATATATATAACATTATTTTTTTTATCACAAACCCTATGACATAAATAATTTTTTCCAACAATTTTCTTACTATAAAAGAAAAATATAAAGTTTAAACTGTTACAAGACCAATTTCTATTTAATCCTAAAAAATTGATATTTGAGAGAGATTAATTGTAGGAGTTGAGGGTGAAAAAATTGTATATAAATGTATTTGGAATAATAGTTGTAATTGATGGAAAAGTTATATTTGTCTAGAACGTGGGTACGTGGAAGAAGGTGTTAAAAATGATATTGTGTTTCTTAGAATAATTTGAAAGGGGCAATGACCTCTAGAAACTTGAAACAAAAGTTGCAGAGTGGTTGTCGACGAAGACTTACGTGAGAATAAACAAATAAGCATGGTGTTGTGTTCTCTATAATTATTACGCCATTTTTTATGCATCACGCAAAGGAAACACTCACAAAATGAAGTTACCAACTTCAATTTCTCTTCTCATTCTTTCTTTCTCTCCTTTTTCTTCAATATAACATCATATGAGGTGGGGTCACTTTTCCATTTTTCTTTTTCAAATTTCACTCTTTACACTTTTTTAAATAAATTGCTTCCACTAATCACGAATCTTGGGTCCACCACTGCCTAATTATATATAATTATTGATTAAAAATTACTGGTTGGTCGATTAGTGAGATGGACTAGTGTGTATATAAAATTTTAAGATTCCATCTTTTTATTTTTTTATGACACCAAAACAATTTATGATTACTGATTAATGTACTTCCTGTTCTAGAACTATGAGGCAACTTCGCAGGTAAGATTCTGGAATGGGTGAACTCAATAATTTATTCATAGTTATGAGGGATGGAGTGCAAATAAATTTTTAATTTAATCACCAATTAAATTCAATCTGTTTGTGCCCTATTTAAAAAACATTTTATTTATTCATAAGCAATTTGCAATTTGTATGGTGGCTTATCCATCCACGTTGTCAAAATTAAATTTTAGATTATCCACATATTTATAATATTATGAAAATAATTTAAATGAGTCTATTAACAAGTAATATTATGAAAATAATTTAAATGAGTCTATTAACAAGTAAAAATGATTGTTAATTGTTAGTCTTCAAATCTACTGTTGTTTTGATTGCAAATTAGTACTTAGAGTAAAATGAGTTGATGAAGTAAGAACTTGAATTTTGAATCAATTTTATATATAAAAAACATATTTTAATTATTTTTATACTACAAGATCTAAAATTTGAACCATAAAAAAAAATTAATTTTATATTATAGTACTAAGAAAAAAAAAACATATTCAACTTAATAAAATAAAGCAAAAATATTGTCCCATATTTACAGAGAATAACACTTCCAAAAAGTAAATATTTTTATAACTATTTTGGGTTTAATAAGAAATAATTGTTTACTTATTGATTTTTTAAAATAAAATGTTATTCTTTTTAAAAAGTAATAAAAAGACTATTGTGAATAAAAATAAAATTAAGATTTAAGATGCCAAGTAAGACGTAATATATATATATATATATATATATATATATATGTTAAAAATATTAATGATAAAATAAAACATTAATGAAAATATAAGTTTTATAAAACTTTTCTTGTTAAAGGAAAAGTTGGAAGAAAATCTTAAAAAGTATAATGTAATATAGTAAAATTCACAAATACAACATTTTATGCTTTTAGTAATGCTTGTATTTATGTAAAAAAATTGTTATACTAAAATAATAATAAAAATATTTTTTGTATATTTTTTTAATTTGAGGATGCTATTTTAAAATCGTTCTCTAACAAATATGCAAGGATTCTTTTTAATTTATTTTTTTACAGAATAATTATAAATCCTTACATATAATTTTTTTATTATATTTGTAGTGTTATTATTGTTGAATTCTAATATTAAATATTTTTATTTACAAATTAAGCAATTATTATTTCCATGTGAGTTGGTTGTCTATGAGAGTATTCGGTAGGTCAACCAATATGTCAATTTAGCATTTGAGTGGATGAGAGAATAAATCGATTTTATCCCTTACTTAATTATGTAAATAAAATTAATTAATTAAATTTATATGTTAAACTTCCTTTAATTTGAAGTATATAAAAAATACAAAATAATCCAATAAATATAAATTATAATTAGAATAATTTTTTAATTAAATAAAAAATTATTATAAATTTTTAATAAAAAACTACATTATAAAATAATAATAATAATAATAATTAATCATATTAGAAAATCAATTATATTAAAATGTAATAATTACGAAATTTTCATAATCAAATATCGATTTTTTCCGTTCGCATAGTTGGGAAAAATATTTTAAACATATATACTGCCCTTTGGTTTTAGTGTTTTTATTATTTTATTTTCTTTTATTTCCAATTTTTGTTCAGTTATAATCTATACGCAGTTCTCCTTCTAGAAGTAATAACACTGTGAAGAAAACGCGTTAAATAAGTTACTAAATATTTATCTCGTATCAAAGTAACTTATAAATTACTCAAACAAATTACAAATTAATTATTGATTTTTACTAAGTATAATACATTAAGTATTTTGAATATTTCCTACAAGACTCCACTTATTAATATATTTTACATATTTTTTTTAATTTTCTCTTATGATTTTTTTTCTATGTTTAATAGTAAATGAAATACATTAATATATGTGCTTATCTAAAAATCATTAAATGACGTGAATAATAAAATATTAACGATGGGAAATAAAAGAATGTGTAATTAATATTAAAAGTAATTGGATAAAATTAATGACTAACTAAGAAGTTTATTTTAATTTTGAAACTGTTGAGAAATCATATCGTATACAGAATCTTCTTTCATTTCAACTTTTCAAGCCTCATCTTTTTCTTCACGCGCTCCTTCATAGGAATAGATTCTCTACAGTTTCAAAAATAAGTTCCACACCGCGGAGTGCAATTATAAACCCAACCGCTAAAACAATAATTATTTAATGGATCAGATTTAAATCATATAGTTTTTTAATGGATAAGATATTCCCAGTTCTGGTACTAAATGCAGACGATCCAAATCTCTAGAAAAGTTTGCAATAAACTGACATCAAATGAGCATTTTTTGACTAGTGACTGCTGCACGCAGGCAGAGAAGAAAGATACATATAACAAACCAAACAAATATATATTATTTTTTATTTTTCATAGTTCAATTTTAATTTTAAAAAACTTATAATTTTGATAATGTTTATTTGTTAATTTTAATTGGCTAAATTATTTTTTAACATGTGAAATAAATATGTTTAATCTAGAATTAGATTGAATCAGAATAAAGTGGGTAAAGTTGTAATGTTTTAATGTAGAAATATTAAAGGAAGAAAAAAGAAGAAGAATTAAAATAGTGATTCTAGAATGAGAGAGAGTAATATAATTTTGTATAGTGAGTGATTGCTTGTTGAAAATTGACGGAAGTTAAAGACTTTCTCTTACGTTTTCTTGTTTAAAGAGAGCAAAATTTTCTTATTTTCATTCTTTCTGTGATGTAATGTAACTAAAATCAGAACATTCCACTTAGACTCAAGACCATTCCTCAATGCGTGTTTTGAAATTTATCCATTATACATTTTTATACACTTTTTTTACGTTAATATTAATGTTGAAAATAAGGCATACAAATTACATATACAATTTTGTTTAACAACGTAAAAATTATATATCAATATTATTAATTTAAAAATAATAAAGATATTATTAAACTAAACTAAACTAGAGAAAATGCAAGATGTTAAATAATAGATTTGTTTGTTGAAATCTAAGGTTATTTTCCTTAGATTAGTATTAAAGAGTGTAAGATTTGAATAGAGGTTCTAGAAATGTCCAAGCTCTTATAAATATGTACCCCACATAGTGGAAAGCAGAGTCCCCAATACTGCAATTAGATTCAGAGCAATGGATGTTCTCAGATTCACCTCAAACCCTGCCACCACTCACATGCTTCCACTCTCAAAAAAACACCAAACACAACCTCCTCGTACCAAGTTCTCTGTTTCATGCAGAGCCACAAAACTTAAGCCATGTGTGGAGGAGAACTTGTACAAGGTTCTGAGTTTGAGTCCCGTGAGTGCAACCACAGAAGACATAAAGAAGGCGTATAGATCAATGGCTCTTCAGTACCACCCTGACGTGTGCCATGATGGTTCCAAGAAAGAAGAGTTGACGAGGATGTTTGTGCAACTGAACGCAGCCTACGCCACCTTGTCCAACCCAGAGCTTCGAGCAGATTATGATTATGAGTTGGGTTTGAGAACCAAGAAAAGTGTGGCAGATGAGAGGTGGAGAAGTAGGTGGCAGGAGCAGGTGGTTGAGTTGAAGAGAAAGTCTCACACACGCATGGCACAGAGGGAGGGTTCGTGGGGTTGTAGAGTCAGAGCACAAAACATGAATTGAAAAAACATCAGAAATAGTTTTGGATCAGTCATGTGTTTGAATGTCTCTGTATACGCAGTAATTTGTAGTTCAGTTTTTCAATACTACAAATTTCGCAAGATTAGTTCAACTACACTGGTTCATATGTATCGTGTAATAATATCTATAATAATTATATTTTTCTTGCTACTTCCATATATAATCAACTTTATCCATCAAATCATGAAGTCAAATTTGTTTCTTCTTCTGCAACTATGTAGATAATTACTAGCCGATTAAAAAATAAAATTAGATCATTACTGATATATTTATTCCCACAAAGGAAGATAAACACAACACATTTTGTTTCCCTTTTCCTTTTACACATCAACTCGGGGTTATAAAGCATAAATCAATCGAAGATAACCAAGCAGAACTATCTATTAAAAATTTTGCATAACAGTATGCTTAGAAACAGAGTAACGAGCACCTTGAAGTACTTTGAGGCTATGGTAAAGTTCTTCGTCCTCTTCCTATTAGATTGGAATTTCCTTTACTAGAGTCAAAATTAATACTGATGGGGCTGCTAAGGGGTATCCTAGTCTTGCTACTTGTGGAGATATTGTTCGTGGGAGTATGGGAGAATTTATTGGTGTTTTTTCAGTGTTTCTTGAAGTTCAAACTGTTTTGGTTGCTGAATTTTATGAAGTTATACATACTAGGGAGGAAGCTCAAAAAATGGGACTTACTAATGTCGAATGTGATTCTGCCTTGGTTTGTGCTGCCTTGGTTTGTGCTGCGTTTATTGCTATGACTAATGTTCCGTGGATGCTTCAGAATCGATGAAATACTTGTCTTAATTTTTGTGGGACAATCAGGTTTAGGGTAACTCATATTTTTTGTGAAAGGAATGGTATGCTGATAAGTTGGCTAATTTAGGATTTATTCAAAGAGAATCATTTCATTGGTATAATGGACTCCCAGCTAGTCTGTTCTTAGAATTCTTTATGAATAGATATAATCTACCTATGTATCGTTTTTGTTAACCTATGGGTTTTGGTCTAGCTTCCCATATTTTTATATATTTTTTTAATCTTTTTAATAATATTTTTTTTTCATGTATGATTATTGTTAGTTTAGCTTAGATGTCAAGTTGCATAGTGATACCTAACACGAAAACTTTATAAAATAAAATACTGTAAGACTATGATATATCTTTCAAATATGACATATATTTTAAATGCTACATAGATTGATTATAGTTATTTATTTTCTTCATAATACTCCTTCATCATTTGGGCCAAGAGTTGAAACAACATCAGCCACTGTCAGAAATGTTATTTTCTCCAATGTCATTCATATAAATAAATAGTTAAATGCATGATATGCTATTCATATAATAAATATGAGCTAACTCATGATTTCAAATAGTCATTAAAATAATTTTGGTAATAATCTGAAATAGTAAACTTAGAAAGAGTGGTAGCAGATTCTTCTGTTATTATGTTTTCTTTTTAATTGTACAATCTGTTTTGATGTCTGATTATATTCATAACTATTTCTGCTATTCAAGTTAAATTTATGAATTCTTTTATTTCAGATTATACAGTCCAACATACTGGAATAAAAAATTATATTGGTAGCATCCAAAATTAATATTTTCATTATTTTTTAGGGTGGAGAAAGAAAATATGGGATGCAGGAAGAAATACGCATACATTAAACTTGTGAGCCCAACACAGATCCAATCTAAACGGGCCAAACTGTCCATATTGGTAGCTCTAAAATTAGCTTTACACGTTAGCTCATATCACTCTCTCATGGAATCAGACATCTCAAATTTATAATGAATAAACATTTTTAAATTTTTAAATTATATTTCATGAAAATATTTATTAGAAAATAAATTTAAACATATCAATTTTATTATAAATTTATGGTTAATGATTTCTATTATTATTAATAAGTGAATTTTAAAATTAACTTAACTTTATAAATTATGAATGATTCGATAGTGGATGATCTGATAAAACCAACAAACTCTCACTAAGATAAACTAAATGATTCTCATATCATATTAAGACTTGAAATCTAACTCAACGTGAATTTTATAGATAACTCAACATTATAAAACTAACTTATAATGTGAGGTTTGCATTTACTTATATACAAAATGTTATGATTTTTAATGCTTATATAATATGAAATGTACTAATTTCTAGTTCATGTACCTCCAATGATTATGATACAAGTTTTTTTGAATCTATTAATATTTTTTAAGAAAATATAAAATTTAACTTTAAAATAATATACAAATAAAAATGAAAAAAAACAAGAATTAAAGATTTTTTATTGATTTTTTTAAATGGATTTATTTTTTAATGTGTATTCTAATTTATATAATTTATATATGATGAGGATACTTCAAACAAAACATCTAGAGGTGATGTTTCTTGTTGTGAAAGGTAGTTCATATGTACTTATGTTATTAAAAAAAAAAAGAGGGAAAGGGATATTGATAATAAAAAAAAATAGAGTGTGATCACCCTTCCATTATAAAAGTTTAAAACCAATGTGTTGTGTGAGTTTGCAATTGTTTTTTTTCCTTGTAGTCAATCGAATGAGTTCCAAATCAGAAAATGAATTGTTTTGTTTAACTATGTAGTCATTAAATATAAAAAATAATTTATAATTATAATATATAATCGTAACCACATCATAAATTGTTTATTAAGTAGAACTGCCTCCAAAACTACGAGGGCCAAGTATTATTTCATAATGGAAGATAGAGTTTAACTTTGTTTTATTTGGCTAATGCATGCAAAGTACAAATCTTATGACTTCATAAGATATTACTGATCCAATAATACTTAATTATTATGAAAATAAATAAATAATTAATATTAACATTCATATCAAACATAATTAGTGATGATACATATCAGGTTTAAAATTTCTCACATTTTTCATGAAGAAAATGTATGTACAGATAAACTTGTTAATTTAAGCTTTATTCATAGAAAGTATTTTCATTTGTATAATAGACTTTCATCTAATTTTTTTTTAAAATTCTTTATTAATAGGTATATATTATTTTTGTACCTATTTTTTGTTAATAAGTGAGTTTCGGTTTAATCCTCTATATTTTTTTGTAATTTTTTAATAATATTTTTTTGAAAATACTTATTGAAAGAAATACTTAGACAGAACTTGATAAATACGTGAGAAAGAACTAATACTTAATTAATATAGAAGTTAAGAATAATAAATATTAATACCATTCTTAAACAATTAATATAGAAGTCAAGATACTAGTTTATGAGAAAGCAGAAGATTTGGGTGCGTGAATGCATAAAGTTAGAAAGGTGAAGATGGTATTAAATGAGAACAGTACAGAATGTGACAGTACCATTTCCGCATCCCAAAAGCCAACCACACAACAATACATTATGTCACTTTCAACTTATGAACATTCTACTTTTTCAAAGTTTATGTTATGAACACTCTTTTTTTTCTCAAAGGTTATGGAAATTTTATACAACATATTTTAAGGAAATTTATATTCCATTCATTTGTTGATGGTGATTGAAGTATATCATATTTTAAACCAGTTTTTATCTGTCACATTCCATACATGAAATCATCAACTCAATTTTCTTTCTTCTGCAACAAATGAGCATGTGTTACATAAACAAAATAATTACTTACACACAACCTACAGTACAGTCAAACCATCACATACTTTTCTTTTCCTTTTCTTTTTATAAATCTGTGTATAGAATGAACAAAACCAAACACAACTATTGCTCATGCCATTTCTAAACATTTCCTTCAACACTTGATTTCCGACCCTTTACTTCACCTTTGACTTCAACTCTCATACTTCTCCTTCACCCTTTGGACCAAAAGTTGAAACAGCATCAGCCACTGTTAGAAATATTTTATCTTCTCCTATTAAGTCTGTTAACTTTGACGCACAGAGCTTCTCTATCACAATTGGCCCTGGGTTTGCCAAGATAAGCTGTGAAACACACAAAAGAGATTAATGTCTTCAGAATTACTACAAGTTGTTTTCTAATGCATGTGATTATTATTATTGCTATTATTGATGACATTGATTGCACGTAACAAACTCATTTAATTAATTAGTTCACTTAAACTATATCACTGTCAAGCAAATATAATATAGGACAGACATGGACCTTGGAATTCCTTATCATTTTTGGCAAATTTTAAGAGCACAGAACAGAACAAGATCAGTACCCAGAAAAGGTTAAATCTATGATTATTAGTTATTCATTAATTTATTACCTGGACTTTTCTTTTCTGAAGGCTCTTGAATAACTCTTCAAAGGCATGGATGCCACTGGTGTCAATATCAATAACAGCTGCAAGAATAATATGGTAGAGTGAATAAGTTCATTAATTCATGAAAATTATTCTTGAAAAACAGGATTTCTTAGGAACCCTTACGTGACATCTCAACAGTGACATATTCTATTCTGGACAGTCCACTTTTTACCCTTTGGGCTTCTTCACCACTCAGCCATCTCAGGATGCTAAAAAAAATTGAGATTATTAGATTTTGTACAACTAAAATCTAGAATATATGATTTATCATCTAATAGTTCTAATAGTAATGAAATTATTTAAGCTTAAATTAGATGAGTAAAGCAATATCTAGATTTTCTTAACATAAAATGAAAGCAGTGATTTACCTCTCCTTGATATAGTTGGAGTTTGAGAAGTAGATTGCAGAGTCAACCCTGACAATGAGCATGCCATTAATTTGGGTTGCTTTCGGGTATTGCAGGACGTTCCTATAAACAGTAGTTCCTGGAAGCTTCCCTAGTACTGCAGTTCTTGGTCTTGTCACTTGTAAAAGAATTTTGGCAAAAGATATAGCCACCTGCATAAGGAAGGATAAGTAAATGTGGCCAAATCGAATATGCAAAAAAGACAACACCAATCTTCTTATTACCGCGATTAGAAGGCCAATCTCAACACTTTTGAAGACAACACCAAGCAAGGCTCCAATGCAAGCAACAAAATCGAACTTGTCAATCTTCCATAGAAGAATAATGGCTTCAATGTTCACAAGGCCTAGAACTGCAGCTATTATAATGGAAGCAAGCACCGCATTTGGAGTGTACTTAAATAGCGGCGTAATGAGTAGCAGAGTCAATAACAAAACCATGGACATAACAATGTTCGATACTGCAGTTTTACAACCGGCCATGTAGTTCACTGCCGACCGAGAAAATGAGCCTACATAAAGATCAGAAAAACTCCTATTAGTATGACAGTTTTAGGTACAAGAAATTTGTATAAAGTAAGTTAGCTTAAAGTCGACATATAGAGTCGAGTCTATTATGTCATCCGCTATCGGGTCATTATCGGAACATTCATATTATAATGTTTCCCGCACAAACTGTCATTTTCGATTAAAGGGGTGTGTGTTGGAGATCCCAAGCATTTCATAGTATATAAGTTATGCAAACCTCACCTGATAAATCAGTTTTATGAAGTGAAGTTAGATTAAAGGACACTTCTTAACTAGAGACTTAAACATGATTTAATAGTTGTACCTGTAGCCACATAGCAAGATGTTAGAGAACCAGCAATATTCATGGCTCCCATTGCCATCATTTCTTTGTTACCATCCAGTGCATAGTCTTTCATGGCAGCAAATGTCCTCCCAATTGCTACAGCTTCCTGAAATTTGAGGAATTTAGCTGCAAGAGTATGAAAAGAATAGGAATTTTGCTTGTCTAAAGTAGGAAACTGAAAGATGCTTACCGTTAGAGCTACCATACCAGCTATCACACCAATCCGAATACCGGCTCCTAGGTATTTTCCACTGAAAAAAATCTCATTGGCAGATGCTGGATTCACACCCTGCTTAACATGTCTCACCTGAAATAACATACTTTTAGTTTCACAGTGCTTAATTTTGTTTCGACCACTCCCACAATTTTATGCTACTTACAATTGCCACTCCTTTCTTGTCTGCCCTGGTAATGAACACAAAAAAGGTAGACACTATGACAGATATCATAGGAGAAATTGCAGCCACCCAAAAGAGTTTCTTATTCTTTTTAGCCTGTTCATTGCAACAGTGAAGTTATGTTATGATGATGAAAGTTTCAAGAAAAAGGGCATCAAAGAAGGAAAGTTATTGTTGGCATCCTTACAATATACTTGGTTACAAGAAGGAAAGCCAAGAATGCTAATCCAATGACTAGTGTCTCCCAATTCCACTGCAAGCAAAGATTAAAGCAAATTAAATACCGACCCCATTTTAAAGTGAATTTCTAAGCAAAGTGAAACCTTACCCCGTGGTGTGCTGATTTAAACACCGAGCGCATGACAGAAACAATATCAGTTTTCTTGGTGAAGTCTTTTATGCCAAACAATCCCTTAAGCTGTTGCAGTGCAATTGTAATGGCAGCTCCAGCCATGAATCCCACAATGGCAGCATGAGACAAAAAGTCAATCAAGAAACCAAGCCTGCAAAATTCACGTTTAGATTGTAACACAAGACGAGAAGGATTTAGGCAAAGCAGTAAAAAGAGTGAATGAAAGATAATCTGAATTTTAAATCTAACTCAATCTCATATTATCTGAGATTTGCACCACGTGTTTTGAACATATTTATTATATATACCTGAGAACACCAAGTGCCATTTGAGTAACTCCTGCGAAGAAGGTGGCAGTAAATGCAAGACGCAGGTAGTCATGACTTTTGAAGTCGCTGATTTCATCGCTCAGCGTAGTCCCAAGCAAAAGGGACACAACAGCTACGGGTCCAATGGCAATATCCCTCGAGCTTCCCATGAAAGCATACACAAGAGGAGCCACAAAACTTGTGTCTGCACACAGTGAAGGAAAGCCAAGTCATGAAACTAAAAAACTAAGATGCAAGAGATTTTTCTTAAAGTAAATAAAGATTCTCACATAGTGCATATTGGGGTTCCAAATTCGCAAGCTTTGCGTATGCAATGTCCTGCCATGCATTTACATGTTAGAAAGTTATCATAAAAAACACATTTAGTTACAACTGATAGAGCAAGCTCACCTGAGGGATGCAGAGACTTGCAATGGTGAGTCCAGAAATGAAATCACCCCTGAATTTCTTAAGATTGTAATCTCTGCCCCATTCAAAAATGGGGAAGAGAGATTGCAGGCATAGTAGAAAGACTCTAAAGGGAGATTGGCCTTTAAATTTGTGTAAGGGTTTGTCTGGGAAGAAAGTCTCAACCACAGAATGTTTGATCTCTTGGAGAAGTGTCTGCTTAGGAGGAGATCCCACCTTGTGAATATTTGGCAAAGAATCTCCATGCCTACGTGAAGATGCCCCACTTATTATTTCCCCCATGGCTTTTTTCGCAGCCTCGTCACTCACACGCTGACTCATTTAACGTTTCACCTGCAAACCAGACAACACTTTAGTTATGCATTCTATTTTCTGCATGGTCACATTTTGTCATGGGAACTTTCTTAAATGCAAATAATTGACCATAAGACACACTCAAAGTACCAAATGATGTTACAAGCTTGATACTGCACGAACTTCTTGTTGTTTCTGTGATGAGACAAGTGCTTATATAGGATCTGAAATGAGAAGTGATGGGAAATGTCAACTTTAATTGATGTAATGTGTGAGGCTCAACTTCAATTAAACAAATTCTAGTTCTATTTATTAATGCAAGTCAACACCTCACCAACTTGGGAGGGTTAAAAGGTTGAACCAAACATAAAAAAGGGGTTATGGTACACAACACTTCAAAGCCAATTCTCACTAGAACTTCTTCTGATTAATAACACCTAGATAAGGTTAATTATTGCCATTGACCATGATTATCAATTAATTTTCACATTGGGTGGGAGTGTGTTTTTTCTCTTCTCCAATGTTGCTTTGTTGATTATTCATCATTCATTGAACGTTGTAGGACTCGCTTTTAGGTAGAGACAAGTCACAAAGCAATGTGTGAAAAATGACTGAACAAGAGTTTCACTTGGCTTTTCCATCATGATACTATCTAGATATAAAATTAAATCTAATTATTTTTCATTAGAAATAAAATTTGATTTTTATATATTTTAGATTGTTCAAGAATAAAAATGAGTATTGTCTGTATAATATTTTTAATTAAGATATTTATATTTACAAGTATATATTATTTTACAAAAAAAATCTCAGTGAAGTACAATATTATTAATTTTTACTTTTCTCAGTTTTCTAAGCGTGGCTTGTTAAGAAATTATTCACTTATTATATTTGACTTGTTACTTCTAACATTTTTCAATATTCTTCAAGTGCTTTTAGTTTATATAAAAACTTACACCTGCAACTTTGCTATATAAAGATAAACAATAACATGGGATGATTAATCATTGCATTTACCATATTGTAATATTTTCACTATTTTTTTTTCCTTTTATTATAGCTATAACAATTTAAAACACATAAACTAACATATTCTTTACATTAAATTTAGCAATACTAAATAAATACATAAAGAAACTACAATTGAAACATATTAAGTACCAAGAGTTATTTCCCTATTTGGTGGCTTTAGTTGTACAAAAAATGTACTTGAATTCACATGGCAATCAGATATCTTAAAGAAAATATAACTCATTACACTCTTTAAATTAAAAGCCCAATAAAATCCACTGAATTTAGCAAGGAAACATAATTTTTTTTAAAAGCTAATAAATTAGAAAATATTGATTATAGAAGGAAAATAGTAAAACTATAAGTTGTTATAAAGGTTTGATTAGGAGAATTTATATTAAAAAAATAGTAAAAACCAAAAATCTGTAGTATTTTATAATAGGTTTGGGTTTGAATGAATGTGGACAATATTGTGTCCAAGTTCATGAAAAAATGAAGGGAATTAAGGCGTTGATTATTAATTTATAATTGAGATTACAGCACAGCAATTTGCATAGCGTTGACTACAAATGCAATTGCCGCTTTTGTTGAGAGATTATATACGTCATATTATACTTTTGAATGAGACAGATAATTAAATACATTATATATAAGGATAATTTATTTGCAGTAACTTATATAATAAATATTTTTTTATTCTATCTCGTAATTATATTACTTATTTATTACATGTTGTACTTTCTTTTAAATTCCATTTTCTCTCAATCTTTGTTGTAAGAAATGTTACACAATTATGGGTACCCTCATTGTGTTTTTTTAAAAGAGAATTGCTTTTTAAATTATAACTTTCTTTAAAAAAAAACTAAAATTTAATGTTTCTTTATATGCTATACATGTTGAAGAAAGTGTGCTGAGGAAGTTGTTACTAGTATATAATTTCTTAGATCTTTAAAATGATTATATAGAAGTAAATAATAAATATTTAACCACGCAAATAGTGATTAAAAGTGGCTACTCAAAGGTTATGGTTAATTATTTTGAGAAATAAAAACTTAAATTATAAAGCTGCAACTCTTTATTTAAAAATTGGTTCAACTGAATTATTATTCACGCTATCGTATGTTTGATGTTTCCTAAGCAAAAGTCTGACGAAAAACAACTATTTTAAAAAAAAATAAAAATGAAGAACTTAACTGGGGAAGGGACTCATCGATTTCATCTCCAACATGAAGATTTGTTTTATTATTTCATTATTTTCGTGTGGTTTTTTTTATTAATCCGTTATCTTGAAATAATAAAACTAAGACCAAATCACTTATTATGTACAATATTACTTACTCCATGTTGTTATTTATGGATAATGACTCTCTTGCATTCTTTATAATTTCCACTTACTTTCATCCATGCGAATGAATTAAAATACAAAATTGTGAGATATTTGATGAGTGATTTTTTTTATTAAGTTAATTATCATTTGATCTCTTAATCAGAATGTTATGTGAAGTTAATCTTATAACTAATTAATAAAATTAAACCTTTGAGTATGATGATAGCTTTATAACCTACTTGTTGCAATGCTAATTTAATGCATGCACATGAATGGGCATGTTCATCTCTCTATGTCTAGTTAGAGACTATAAAATAAGAAAAATAAAGTGTTAATAATATATTCTGTTAAATATATTATTTTTTTATTGGTTGAATTATCTAAAATTACAAAAAAAAAATTGGATTTATAATCTATTTAATGAATCATACTCGTGGCTATTACATTTATAATAAATTTTATTCAATAATAAATAGTATGTTAAAAATATAATACAAAATGTATTATGAAAGATGTGTTGTTAGTATTACACTACAAGAAAATCATAAAATACAAACATTTTTAGAGATCAAAATAATTAGTTGCAATAGTAACTAAATTATAGACATTTTAGAAACTAAAACAAAAATTGGTTTTTAAATTAGTTTCTATTATTATTAAATAGTTTCTAAATTGGTATTTAATTAGCAACCAAGATTTTAGAGACAAAATTTAAAAACTAAATAATTAGTGATTAAAACTTTGGTTGTTAATTAGATACCGATTTATAAACTATTTAACAAACTAATTTAGAAACCAATTTTGTTTTAGTTTCTAAAATGGTCTATAATTTAGTTCCTATTACAACTAATTATGTTGGTCTTTAAATATTAGTTTTTATTTCATAATTTTCTTATCACTAAAATTAATATAAAATATATAAATGGAATAATCTCTTTACTCACAAGTTTACTTAATAATAAGAAAGAGTTAAATTTAAAGTAATTTTTAAATATAATATAGAATTTAATATAATACTCTTTTATTGATTTATTTTCATGTTAAAATTTAACTTAAGTGATTTTCATTCTATTCAATCTCCTCTATATCTCCAATTTGACTTTGGTGATGTAAATGTTGAGTTTATATAATTAGGTATTTCTCTACATAATATTATTTTTTTCATCTTTCTTTTGGTTTGATTTACTTAATGAACTAATGAAACATTATCATAAACATGCATCCCATGATTGCAAGAAAAAAATGATTTGATTTTAATTTATAAAACCTTAAGATTTTAAAATCCTCGAGGAATGCATGGTTTGGTGATAAAAGAATAATCCTTCAAGTTTTGTCACTGCCACATACCCTACCATCCTAATAAACATTTTCTCCATTGATTGTGTAACGCTATTAATCACATTAAATTAAAATAATTCTAATCATACATTTCTAAAAAAAAAAATTGTTAGACATCTTATTCTATCGATTTTTTTATTAATAAAAAATAATAAATAAATATAAATAAATTAAAAGGTAACTTAACTTTTATATAAAAAATATAAAAAATAATAAGATAAGATTTCACATCCACTTCAATCTCTTTCAAATTCTCAACAAAAATTATGAGTTATTTCTTATTAAAAAATCAACTAAAAATGCCCACTCTCGATAATAGCCATGAATTTCTTTTATGAATCTTATATGTTCCAATAATATTTTTCCACTTTTACCTCCAATTTTTTATTTTATTTCAAATAGAGCAATATCATCTTCCAAATCTTATCCTTTATTCATTTCTAATGAGGTTCTCTGGGCTATATATTTTATTAAAACTTTTAAAGGAAAGGTATTTTATTAAAAAAGTTAAAATATTATTCTTTACATAATTTTATAGCTTTTAAGATAAATGCATTTTAATATCTACCTCGAAATTTTAGTTAACTTTGTAAATTTGTAATTATTTAAAGAAAGTGATTAAAGAAAAACAAAAAAGTTCAGAAAAAAGGAAGCAAGTCATAATCTATATTACAAAGTTGAAAAAGGGAGTTACACCAGGAAGAAAATTCACGATAATGTAATTAAAAGTTATAGTTTCATTAGGTTTTTCCGTTACAACGTTGGATTTTTTTTATGCAGTCGAGGGGATAAATGTCACGAAATTTATATTTAAAATTGAAAATTATATTTTACAAAGAAATTTTATATGTAACTTAGTAACTTTTTTGTTGCATTATACAAGTAAAAATTTAGGTGAAATTTAAATAAAAACAAGAGAATGCTGGCAAGTAGCAATCTAATCTTATTTAATGATATATTATTCACGCTTTAACTTAAAAACATATATTTTATAGAATTTTTATTTGAAACCAAAGTTTTTTTTTAATGTAAGAAAATGATGTGTTTATTCTTATAACTCAAAATCTTATTTAAATCTAGAATCTTAAATTAATTGGCATACCAACATACTTTAATGGAAGATTTTTCTAGATATTATAAAATTAATAGTTAACCATTTATTTATTTTTCTTCTAAACATTTTTTTTAAAATTATTTATACTAAACATGTTAGAATCAATGTGCTAAAAAATAATTAAAATATGTTTAGTTTTCTTATGTAAGGACCTATGCAAGATTAAATTTTAGGACCAAGGTTCGTTCAAACAAAATTCAAAAGGAAATTTAGATGCTTTAACTATAACTTTAAAATCACGTTTCTCGATTTAATAGTTTCATTATTATTTTCTTCATTTAAAAGTATTAAATTTCTAATACACATGCAAAGTTTTAAACGATTAAAATAAAATAAAAAAAGAAAATATTTGTGTTTTGCTAATTTGTTTAGCACATAATTAATTTTTACAGTGAAAATTGAGTTCGTAGTCATTTTGATCTTTGAAACTGCAATTTCTTGAGAGTCAATTTTTTTTTTTAAATATTTAGTGTTAAAATTGCAATAATTATGTTTCGTTATTAAGTATTGCGATGATACCATATTTTCATTAAGCTGTAATGTTTAAGAATGATTTTATATTAAATTGTACGTTTTTAAAGACTAATTTAACAATATATATGTTCTAAAATTCAAGATTAATTTGTACTTTACATATTTAGGGATAAAATTATATTTGTAGTTTTTTCAAGAATTATTACTACCAGTTTACTCTTTCAAGTATAAAAATGATTACTCACCATAAAAAAATTATATACGAAATAAACAAGACTACTAAGTGACCAGAAAGAAATGATTATGATAATTTTAAATTTACAGAGCGCTTAAGAATATTTATAATGGAAAAAATTTATTGTAATATAAGTTATACAAGTTGTTTAAATTTAAAAAAAAAAGTCATTTATAAATTGAATAAAGATTTATATTTAAAAAGTGTATTATTTATATTAAAATGTTTTTCTATTCTCAAACAATTCTTATAAGAAACTTGTATGATATATGTTGAAGAGTTAAGACGACTATAATTTTAAAACTTGAATTAAAACAGTTAATTAAACTTAAATAATTACGAAATGATATAGATATTTAATAGTTCATTTATATTGTTTGGCAACTTTTAAAACTTGGATGTATATTTTTCATCACTTCTCAAATCTCAACAACCCACTACCACTTCTTTTCTACATCAAATGCAACTTCAACCCCAAAAAATAAAAACATCATTAACATTTAAAACTCCTGATTTCACTTTAAACATTATTTTACATTATAAAGCTTTTTCTCATTTATCAAAACACATATATTATTAACATATAATTTTTTTAAAAATTATTTAAAAGAAAATAAATCAATAAACGTTAGGACCAATTCAATTTTTTTTTTAACATGCTAATACCTAATTATATGATTTTATAGTCATTATAATTGAGCCTGGGTTCACTTTCTCTGTTTCTCATTAACTGTACATCGCTGGCACTGCGCGTGGCACAGGTGTAACAGTATTTCTTTATTATTTAATTCTGTTAAAACTTTAGATTAATTTAAATTGTTATAAAAATATTATTCAATTAAAATATTTTCTTCTTCTAATTTTAAATCTATAATTAAGTGTATCAGGTTAACATTAATTACAATTAGATAGTTTAATTCAGGATTGAATGCATTTTTTTTTGTTAATTTATTGTATAGATGAAAGTGAGATAAAGTTGAACGAAGTGAATGAAGTTATAAAAAGATTTGAGGGTATTACTGTATATTTCCATCTCCTATCTTAATAAAAATAAGTAAAAATAATTTTTAAGAAATAATTTTTTACATTATTTTTTACCAAACAGTTTATATTTTTATTTATTTCTTATCTATTTATTTTTACTTATTTCTCTTTATTAAAAAATTATCATGTTCTCTTTATTTCTTTTCCTCTGTACCAACCAGAACATTAGTTTTCTACTTTTAGTTAAATATTTTATCTACATTTACACCTCGGTATGATTTATACAATATCTTCTAATCACTACATACTAAATTTAAGGGTTGAAAATTTATTTTAAACTTTTTTTATTAAATAAAAAATAAACTTAAATAAGTTTTAAATAATTAATATAAGTTCAGTTTTTTTAGTAATTAATATATTTTTTAAAGATTGGCACTACATAAAATATACTTTTTTTTGTTTAAGTTCCTCAAAAAAAATTTATTTATATTTCATCTTCATTATTATGTTGATTTTTTTAATTGATTCGTATAATATTTTTAGAATTCTCTTTTAACTTCAACTTTTTTTTATGATAACTACGAATATGTTTTTCATTATATCTTAGTGTATCATGTCAATTCAAATAATAGAAAAAATTATATATATTAGTTTTCAATAATATAAATTTGAAATTAGAGTATTCGATTTGAAGAAAAAAATGATAAAATAATTAAAACAAAAATAGTTCATATATTTAGAAGTTGAAGTCTAGAAAAATATGGATATGTCTACATTCATTTTTACTGGTTTACTTAAGGAAAACTTGTTTAATTAAAATTCATTGAATTTGAACCACTGGTTACTGTCCACGTGGCCCTAGGTTGTTGGGCATGCACGTGTTTGTTTTCTCTTCTTAGTCGATGACTAATTCACTCCACTATTTTATTTATCACTCACTAAGTTTTTTTAACCACCCACTTTCCCATCAAATTTGCGTAAGCACATACTTCAAATCTCCATTTTGATGTCATACAATACTCATCATGTTTCACAAAATAAAAAAACGAAAAATATGGCTAATACTTATTGATTTTATTATTATTAATTCAGATTTTATTACTCTTAAATTATTTTACCGTTATATTGTATTAATGGTCAATTTATAGACATGTTTGTATTCCTAGTTTATAGCTTCCAGTAATTGTAATTATATATATATAATTGAGTGAATCAAAATGAATAAGATCAGTCTTTTGCAATTTTGTGCATTTAATAAGTTGCTACAACATTTTTCCTTATCTTAGATGTTTTGATAATAGTATAATAAGTAATTTGATAAATACAATAAAAATTATTAAAATAAACTTAAAATGACTATGGTATCATGTGAAATAAACTTTAAATTTAACTTAATTTTATAAAACCAACTTATAAAATAAGATTTACATCTATTTATACATTATCAAATTTTTTTGTTATCAACCCATATCATTAATAAAAAAATTGTATACTGAATATATAATTTCTCAAATAGTTTTAGTTTGTACCATGAAAATGGATGAATAAAACAGACAAACTGAGTTCCATTTCGATGAAAACTAAGATTAGAAATGAATAAATAGTTTTCCAATTTTTTCGTGATAAAAAAACACAAAGAGAAACAAATGTAAAAGCTACCATCATCACAGCTTCAAAGCATTTAATGAAGAAGAAAGTGAAAAGCAGGAGTAAAAATGAAACTCACCATGAGTAGAGGAGGTTCTTCAATGGCCTCAACCACATAAGAATTTGCAGAATTTGAAGGTGGAGAAGCTTCAATGCGCAGAGTCGTTTTCTAAATCATTGGCATCTCTCTCTAATCTCTAATACAAAACACACAAAATGAATTGAAGTTTGGATAGAACTATGGACTTCCAAACCTCCTTTAATAGCAACAAAAACTAGGTGCCAAAGCTCATCATAATCAGAATCTTAATTTACAAAATAATTGAATATTGAAGTAAACTTCTAGATATAAGTTTTTGATTTGTTCGTCATATTATGTACACATTCATTTGTTTATTTTCCTTTCAAATTCATTAGTAATTTTATAACAAAAATAATATGCAGAGGCAATTTTGAAATGCTGGCTTCCACAATTAATACAAAGGGAAAGATACAAAATAGGGAATCTCATGGTCGGTTCGTTATTGCTGATGCCACAACAAGTTGGTTTGACAAAAATAAACATTTATTAGATTAAAATATATAATAAAGATAATTTTTGGTTAATTTATGGAGATACAAAGTAAAATCTTACTTATTTATGTCAACAATAAGTCCAAGAGGAGAAGCTAGAGAGTGAAAAGGTAGAACTGCAGCCTGGGATGAAATTTCTCTTCAAAGACTAAACTTTTCTGTATTTCATTTTCTTTCTTCGCTCCTAATATTTTTAATATTCTCAAATAATCATTTTCAAATTCGGTATCCTAAATTATTACAGAAGAATTATTTCAATATGTAGTGTAGTTTTTGGATTAATGTTTTTAAATTTTTGGCAAAAAAAACTAGGAATGTTGATATATTCACAACTACCCGTGACTATAACTATTTAAAAGTAGAAGAAAAATTTAGTGAAATATGAATCTACGAGAACAAATAAAGAAGTTTTAAAAGATTATAAATCGATATTGTAAGTATAGAGTTGTAAAATTTTTATTTTTTTTTATACTGTAAATATAATCCTAGCTTAGGAGTCAAAATTAATGATAGTTTAAATACACATTCCTCCCTTAATTCACTAAAGTTAGAAGATTTTTAGGAATGAAATGATAGATCACATTGAAATCTTCACAATAGTGCAATTGAAGGTATGATTGTGGATTTCCTTCAAAGTTCGTCTAACTAGTTTTTCTTACTTTGACTGGTGGTATCCTGAGCTTGTGATTTGTATGAAACTTATCGAAATTATTTGGTAGGGTAGTAGAAGACTTAGGTAGAGTAGTAGAAGACTTAGATTGACTTGTATAAGGGTTAAAGTATCTTTAATTTTTTTTGGTTGATAAAAAAATGACAAAACCGTGGTAGAGCTCAAAATTTCTAAAACGAACAAAACTTCATATACAATTATTGATACTAACAACGCCATATCTATGAACTTAAAATTAGAATATTTTTTATTTGAATGATACCAAGTCATGGAAGATTAGTCTAACAAAAAACATAAAAAGTTGTAGTGGTAAAAGCAAAGAGAAATTTGGAAGATGCTTAGTGCAGTGTTTTTAACAAGTCCAGAACTCAGCCCTCTTGACCTTTGAAATGCTCTGAAGAACTCCCACCGGAGAAATGTATCCCATCACTGTCACCCTCTTCGACTCTACATCTACACTGAATGATGTCACTCCTGACATTGTATATATTGTCTATTTCAAAACACAATGATATTTGTAATTGTATAAATCCAAATTAAAATCACATTTATTAAACATTCTCAAAATAAAAAATTATAAATTATATTATCTTCATAAAAATATTATTACTTTAGGTACCTTCCATCTTCGACAGATGCTTTTTCACTTTACCAGCGCATCCTTCACAGTGAATAGCAACCCTCATCACAACCACCTGAACATACACACCTTCAACATTAGTTAGTAAAATGCAAAGATAAGAAAGAGAAAGCAAAATTTATCAAAGATTTTATTAAAAAATAATATAAAATCAATTTACAAAATAAAATTTAGATCTATTTATATATTATGAAATATTTTAATTTTTAATTGACATAGAATTTTCACTGATAGACAAAAGATTTGAAAAATAAAAAGGGAAAAGAAGGTACAAATATTGTATACATGTATATATAATAAAATTGATGTATAACACATGCATGTAAGCATATAAAAGAGGAGGAAAAGTAATTATAATTAGTGTTCTACATTGCTTTGAAGAACTCAGCAGTGACACAAAATATGTAACTGTTGAGTCTTAGTTAATTTGACCAAACAGGAAGAAATGGCAGAAAAGGAAATGCTCTGACATGTACAACGAAAAAATGGAAATCCATATTCTTCTTCTTCTGTCTTTCATTTTGGACTCCTAATATTAATTCTTTCCTTCATTATCAATTTGACAGAGACATGCAAGCAGTCACTTACTGTTTTAAGATTTTGAATTGCAGATTTCCAACTACTACGAAAGAATCTGCATAGGCCCTTTCATTTCTCTTTTCTTAAAACTCAAAGACTTGCTTTAATTTTTTTTCACCACAATTACATAAGCATTTTTTTCAAGTTTGATCCAAAGGGACTCATCATTTGCATGATAAAAACATAACAGGTAAAGCATAGGGCAACACAAAGCATAGTTCAGTAAGAATAAATAAAATAAAATGAACATTTAAGATATAACAACTCTTATAGAGAGACATGAACATGGTGTGAAGTAATAATGTGAGTAACCTGAAAGACATGATCTGTTGGAGTTTTGTGAAGTTGGGTTGATCCATTCTCTTGATTTTGGCTTCTCTGTTGGATGTTTGCTGAAGAGAGAGAGTTGTGAGCTGAATTGAAGGTGGCAGTGGCAGAGTCAACAATTTTGGAGTAGTTGGAACAGTTGATCAACCTTGTGTCATCCAGAGAAACACTTCTTTCATGCCTCTTACGGGGCACAACCGCAGACCAAACTGCTGTTGATGCCTCAGAGGGACACATGAAACCATTCCTCATTGTCCTCTTACTGTTTTTCAGGTTCATCACAGTATGAAGATGTTTTGAGGGGGAAGAGAACCTTAGGTTTAGAGATATAGTTGACACCAACGATGGTTTTCAAAGTGGAAGAAAGTAGAAAGTGACTATAGAATAGAAGAGACGTGCTGTCATTATGATGTAGCTAACAAATAACAATGAGTTCACTGGAAGAGTGGATTTTTTTTGTCATTTTATGTATTATGCATGTGTCTATGTATGACCTTTGAAGACTCCAAAACCCTGTCCTTTTCAGCATTTAATTCTGAGAGATTCACACTAACCCTTTTTGCTACAATGGATTTGTAGAAAATCACATTAAAACATGGATTTCTTGGTTTAATTTTTCAACACAAAGCATTTCATTATTTTTATGTTTGGGTTATTTGGATGAGGGTTTTGCTGCGTGTGGATGTTAAAACTATAAAATCTTCTTTTATCTTCCACTCCTTATTTTTGGCCTTGGCCAACTACGAGTGGTGAGAGTGAGAAGAATACAAAGGACCACCATGCTCCACAGAAAGTTAGGTAAGCTGAAGAAGTAGGGTACCCTTTGTTACAAGGGTAGTGGATATGGTCGTTTTCTCTTGTCTTCTGCCCTAAAGGTTATAGCCATATAGTGGAAAAGCTGAAATGCAGTTGGACAGCGATGCATCAAAAGTATTTAGTCGATGCACAAAAATGGCTAAAATCAGTGGGGAGAGATCGAGGCAAAGAAGTGTTACCACTTGCTGAGTTTTGCTCTCTCGCAAATCAAATAAGCAATGCACGTAACTATAAAATCGGCTCAATGAGGTGAGGTTTGCACCCCACTTATACATTATGAAAGACTCTAATCTCTAGTCGATGTGGGATCTCCAACAAACTTGGTGCTCATACAGTTGTTAATTTAGCTTTTGAAAATATTTGGATTTTTTTTGTTAGTGAGAGTTGGCATCATCGAAATAAACATATTTTTGAAGTGGGAAATGATTAATCATTTTGAAATTTTCTTCATGACTCAATTGAAGGTCTGGAATTGAGTTATTTTCAAAATTTCTTCAACATGTTATTTTTTTCAAATTGGTATCTTGATCCTTTGATTTGAATGTTTTCGATTAAAAACAAGTGATTTGTCTTAGGTTGGATAGGTGATTCTTTCTGCTGGTTGTGAGAGGTTGTTGTTATTATTTATTTATCCAAAATGTATAAGGGTTAGACCACTCTTAAAATAGTTTCATATTTATATACTGATAAAAAAACCATACCCATTTTGCTACCAATAATGCATGTAGTTTGCAGTGATGCATAGGTCCAAACTATAGCAGAATCAAAATACTAATATTGTTGTGTATGCATTAAGAAAATGAAAAAAAGAAGAAAAGATGGGAGATTAATAGGGTTGATGAAGCAAGACGTAGGAGATAGAATTAAATGTGAGGATTAGAAGATGATGGAAGGAAGCAGACATGACTGATCGAAACTTCCTTAATGATGATTGCATGAGTTGTACATAGACACACTACTTTGTCTGAGGGATGGCATGTGACATTATTTAAGAGGGTTCAGTCTTTAATTCCTTCTTCTGTTCCATGCTGCACAAAGCAGACATCAAACCAAGGACCACCACCACCAACGTACTCTACCTCCTCTGCAACTTCTACAAATCTTACCATCACCATTCAAAGTACCAAGCTAAGTTAATTAAATGCACCACCTCACAATCTTCAATGAAATATTAAAGCTTCCCCATGAAAATTCTACTTAGTTTTATATGTTTAAATTTGTTTTTAATCCCTTTATGCCTTTTTTTTTGTCCATTTAAAAAGCATTTCTCAAAAAAATTATTTATTCATATGAAAAGAGATGAAAAAATGAATATAATCAGATAATATTAATTAATATGTAATTGCTAATTAGATACCAATTTAGAAACTATTAACAATAATAGAAACCAATTTTGTTTAGTCTCTTAAGTAGTCTATAATTTAGTCACTATAATAACTAATTATTTTTTTTTCTAAATTTGGTTTCTATTTCATCATTTTCATAATAGATTTTTTCCTTGTGGATTTCCTGTTTTAGAAACACACTTTGTTTACGGACACCCTATTCCATAATCACCCAAATTTATTAAAGATAATTATAGTATTTCAGAAAATGTAGTGGTGTAGGAAGAAAAATATAAGGGTGTAGGAAGAAATACTCTAAACTTAATGGGCAATTGATTCCTGCACCATATCACTGGACTGAATTATACGCCAAAAGACGAAAATACCCTTAAGAAAAGGGATACATATAAAAATACCTTCTGAATCCCTTTTCTAGAACACAATAATCTCTTCTGAATAAATTTTTCCACAATGTATTATTTTCAGTTTCGAATTTTTTATTTAGAATGAGATTTTGATTTTTTTTTTCAGTTTTTTATATCCAGAACACAATAATCCGTTCCGGATCTACTTTTACAGAATGCATTATTTTCAATTTCGGAATAAAAAGTATTTTCGAAATTTTTTAATTTGTGTGGGTGCAGGTTAAAAAATAATGGGTGGAGGGAACAATTCCCAACTTAATGATGGGCAATTGCTTCCTGCACCATATCACTGCACTCGATCTTAGCGGAAAAGACGAAACTGTCCTTAAAAAAATTTCCAAAATATGTATTCCGGATATTTTTTTCCGAAACGAAATTTTATACTACGGATTTTTTTATCCGGAATTGATTTTTTATTTTTGTTTCCGGATTTTTATTTCCGAAACACAATTATTTCTTTTCTGGATTTTTTTTTTCGGAATGTATTATTTTTCAATTCCAGATTTTTTTGTCCGAAATAGAATTTTAATTTTGGTTTCCGGATTTTTATTTCCGAAACTCAATAATTACTTCCAGATTTATTTTTTCGGAATATATTATTTTCAATTCCGGATTTTTATTTCCGGAATTAAGGGCATTTTTGGAAATTAAAAAAATATGTTGGGTTCAGGTTAAAAATGATTGGGTGCAGGGAGCATTTGCCTTAATGATGAATGTAGGCCCATAATAAACAGATCAATTGCAGTTAGTTAGTTAGAGAGCCCAAAAACAAGCGTGGAAATAACGCAAGCGTGGCAATAACGCTAGGTCGTAGTATTTAACTCGTACACCTGGATTCACCGACACAAAACCCACTCTTTCACGTTTTTCTCTCCCAACCAACCCAAGGCCCAAATCAACTCCCTCCAAACTCGAAACTACGAACACAGTGTCTCTCTGTCTCTCTGCGTAATTTTCTTGAGAGAAAATTCAGCGAGAAGATTTGCAAATGTCCAATTTCCTCACGAACACTAATCCAAATCCGAACAAGTCCTTCGAGGTACCTGAAAGATTCACGAGAAGCAGGTTGTTGTGTTGTGCAGTGTGATAGTTTTCATGGTTGCTTGGTGAATTTTGCAGGTGAATCAGCCTCCCACTGATTCTGTCTCCAGTCTCAGTTTCAGTCCCAAAGCCAACTTGCTGGTAGCCACTTCCTGGGACAATCAGGTCTTTCTTTCTCTCTCAGTTCCCTTTCTTTTAAGCTTCATTGTTCAAACATCTCATTTCGAGAGCCTTATGTTATGAGCAACCTTTTCAAGGTTCGTTGCTGGGAGGTAGCACGGAATGGGGTAAATGTCGCCACTGTCCCCAAGGCTTCTATAACGCACGATCATCCAGTAAGCTATTTTAGTTTTCTTTATTCATTTCTCCTTACTATTTATGTGTGTGTGTGTTTATTTTCATGAATTACTATTCTGGTACATGTGCAAGGTTAATTTGGGATTCACAAGTAGGACTCGGAGATGATCATAGTTAGGGTTTAAGAATCAAGGTGCTTTTTTGTGGCAAAGACATTAGGCATAGAGGTTTGACAATGATTTCCGTCTGCTTAAAATGAAGTATAGTGCTGCATGTGGATGGCGATGTAACTGGCCTTGTATGGTTACTTATTTTTCATATGAAGGTATGCTTCGTGCAAATCACCCTTCTATGGGCACTAGTTAAGGTATCGACAAGTAGAAGCTTTTCTTGGAATGACATCGTGGTTGCATTTGAAATTGTTCTGGACTGCATTAATAATACTTTTTAATAAGGATTTTCCATTTTTTTTATTCAGTGCCCTAAGGTACTGTATTAGTCTTTCAATATTCATATATATGTTATACATGTTTTTGAGTCTCAATTGGGGATTTTGGAGTTAAACATTTTACTATTAGTGTTTTTTGCCTCTTTGTACCCTAGTTTTGTGCCGGTCGATGAATTGATCCAGATAATGAACTTATATGCATTGACCATTGAGTTGATTAGATTGATAAATTAATTGGTTAGAATTAAATTCTTTTAGGGAAGGACAAGAACCAAAAATAGAGTAACTAGGAATTCAATTAGAACAGGACCAAAAAGACGTGATTTTTAGTGAAGGACAAGAACCATATCTTGACACATTTTTCGGCACATTTCCTTAAATGAGGAACCAAAAGTAGAAGATTTATCTTTTAGCATTTAAGAACATATATTAACCTATATTAATAGTACTTGACTATTGAATCTAAGACTATAGGTTTTCACGATCTTGCTGCTCTGTCTTTTCCTTAAACAGCAATATTTACAAGTCTATGAACTCATAAATTCATCATATTTGTTTCTTTGCAAAGGTTTTGTGCTCTTCATGGAAAGACGATGGCACAACTGTCTTCTCTGGTGGATGTGATAAGCAAGTGAAGATGTGGCCTCTATTATCTGGAGGCCAACCAATGACTGTTGCCATGCATGACGCACCCATAAAAGAAGTCGCTTGGATTCCTGAAATGAATCTCTTAGCCACAGGAAGCTGGGACAAGACTTTGAAGTATTGCACTAGCATTTTCTGCCTTTACAGCAATTTGTTTTTAAATTATAACTTTAGGAATTAGAATATATAAAAAATATCTCATAATATGAACATTATATCTATAATTTTGTGGTGCGGCTGATATGTATCACATCTTTCTGATTAAGTATGGTATGAAGCTTGCAAGTTTGCTTGATCTGATGCTTCTGTCCTCTTCTTGGACATGAATCTTTGTGGCTACTTTTAGATACTGGGATACAAGGCAGTCAAACCCAGTGCACACACAGCAACTCCCAGAGCGCTGCTATGCTATGACAGTGAGATATCCTCTGATGGTTGTTGGCACTGCTGATAGAAATCTTATTGTTTACAACTTGCAAAATCCTCAGGTAATACTTCCAGTCTAATTTAGTGAATCTCAACTTAATTGTATTCTGCATTATTAGTGTTACCTTTCAGTTGTATATTCACTTATTATTATATCACAGCTATTTTTTCTTAAGATTTCATAATAAAAAGGGTTTTTTCTTTTTATTGCTTAATTAGACAATAAAAAGATGAACTTTATTAAGGGCGAGGAGAAACTAGGAGTTACATGAGAACAATAAATCATCTAGAAAGAAAAAGAAGAGACATCCCAATTTCTTGGCCAGAAGTTTACTGTATATTCACTCACGTACTCCCAATCATTGTTTGGAGCCAGAGGTTTCAAATAGTAAAAGCGAAGGAAGGATTTTCCTGCTAAGAACGATAGGCATCCTCAAATCAAACTACACGAAAATTAAAAATTATATCTATATGGCTATATAAGTATGCTTTACATTTTGTTCAGAAGCGATGAAACTAATCAAAGGATTTAAATATAATAACATCCAGAAAAGCTTATTTGGTTCATGATTTACTTAGATATCTCATAATTGGAATCATACTAGACAAAATTAGGACAACCTATTAACAGAAGATTAGTCTGGAGTATTTCTACTGGAGCATCAGTCACTCAAGTCACACGCTTAATAATTTGTAGCCTCACATACATTTTCCGAGGCATCAGGCAATCCTCACTTAACTGAACTTTAGTCTCGTGTACTTCCTTGCTTATTAGAACCTTGAAGAGAAGTTTAGTCTCAAGTACCTCCAACCTGGCATCAAGCATTTCGAAAGGAACTTGGGTAATATGTGGTGCCTAAGCCCCTCATTGAATAGTATGGGATGCTTGGTGGAGTATTTAAGTGTTTGGTTTTTCTGTCTTAATAACTAGCTTTCGAGGGTGGAACCCCCAAGTGCTTGGGTACTTGTCAACTATTATCAAAGCCTAGTTGTCAGTGTTTTAGAAATGGCTACCAACAAGGGGTTCTGACTGGTGAAGGGTTTTAACCAACAGAGAAGCGTAGAGTGAAAGCTGACAAGATATTAGCTCTTAGGAGCGGTGCTATGATACCAAGGGGTTCTGACTGGTGAAGGGTTTTAACCAACAGAGAAGCGTAGAGTGAAAGCTGACAAGATATTAGCTCTTAGGAGCGGTGCTATGATAGAAACACGGATGCTATGGGGTATGGGATGCTCGGTGGAGTTTCCCTTAATAGCTAACTTTTGAGGGTGAGTTTCCCAAGGGCTTAAGTACTTGTCACATTTCTTTCTTATTTGAACATTGTAACAAATAAATAGCCACAATTTGGCTCTGAAGATACAATTATATTTTCTCTTCTGCTGTGTGCTTCATTGTAAGACAATCAGTTAACTATATATAGTGTTTGATTTGATGTTCAAAACTGTTAACTGTCTATTCAGCTCAATTATTCAAGAGCCATAGATTGCGTTCAATGTGTATAGATGTAAAATGAATGCACGTTAATGGTGCTTCAGCCGCCTGGTGGGCTTGGGAACATCATACCTTCTCCACATATATTTGTTTTTATTGATTCCTTAATTGAATACTAGTTTGTTGGCCATTTGTCTTTTCATATTCTATTCAGTGCCTTTTATATATTGTGATGAGATCAATGTGTTGTTATATGATATATATATATATATATATATATATATACACAAACTATTCATCCTATTGATTTTTATCTTTTTTTGCTTTCATTTCTGTTTTTGCTAGTGTCTCCTACCTTTTACCATTGTTCATTTGCTACAGGTTGAATTCAAGAGAATTGTTTCACCCTTAAAGTATCAGACAAGGTGCCTTTCAGCATTCCCTGATCAACAAGGTTTCTTGGTATGCATCAGTCTCCTCTCTTTTTTAGATATTTGTTCCTTTCTGCATTTTAGTAATCTTATTCTTCCGTGAAAAACAACATTCAACTGTTTCCTAACAGTGTGTTCCTATTTAGTGTCTTCTGTAACCAATTTATAGGTTGCTTCTATTTATCTATTTTTACATCAAGACATAAATCTGATAGCATACTCCAGCTAAGAAGGGGGAGTATTCTCCACTTTCTGGCCCTTTCCTTAATTTTCTTACACCAACTTATGTTTGTTTCCATAACTTATCCATCGTATACTTCTGATTTATAAGAATAATATACAAAATATCTCTTCCTTCTTGAGTCTCATTTCAGTGTAATTATCAATTTGTAAGTTGCATGTCTAGTTTGTATACTTTTGGGATGTTGAAACTGACAATACACTTGCTGTAGGTTGGATCAATAGAAGGAAGAGTTGGGGTGCATCATTTGGATGATAGTCAGCAGGCTAAAAACTTCACTTTTAAATGCCACAGAGAGGGGAACGAAATATACTCAGTCAACTCTTTAAACTTCCATCCTGTAAGATTTATGTTCCACCTGTGCCTTACTATTCTGATTTAAGTTTGTATGATTTAAGTTGTTCTACTATCTTTGAATTTCAACTGGGTCATTGCACTTTTTATAATGAATGATTGGTGTTAAAATATTCCTGGTTGTGATTTTCTTATTGTGTGTTTTATTAATATTATTATCATTCTTAATCATTAATAGTGAAGTAGCTAAAAGAAATCTTCTCTCCAGCTTAAACTTTGTGATCGGTTACTTTTGAAGCCATACTACCCCTTCGCTTTGAATTTTATGATTATATATTCAGTAATAAAGAATTTAATTCACCTTGTTACTTTCTCACTTTTGTCAACCAATTTGAAGTATTGAGCTATATCTGTAAATATATTGTTAAGTTGGTCCGAGTTTATTAAATAGTCAATCACTCTGTAAATTTTGAACCAAAAGATAGTATGTTCCTGCTACGCAGATTAAGGAAATCCATTTTTGTTTCGTAATAATGAAAAACCAATCACATGAGATTTCTGTATTCATTGAAAATGTTATTTTCCATATATGAGCTCTCATGAAAGGAAGCACATTAACACTAACTGTCAAAGTTCTATGTTTTTAATTTTAACAATTTTTTTATTTTTTTTTGCTTTAATACTGACTTCTTTGATTACAAATATCTTAAGAGAAGGGTCCTATTGTTTATTTATGGTATTTGGATGTAGACGTGTAGTAATTGAATAAAAACAGTTGTAATTTTTATTTTAATTACTAATAATTTCAAGTGTTAGTGTATTGACATTAAAATGTTTGACTTTGACAAATGTTTAGCCCATGGTTATGGTGTATTGACATCTTTTATCCAGTTCATTTTTGTGTAAACAATGAATAAGCATATTCAGTATCGTAAGTCTTTCAGTTATGGAATTTCACAGATCTTGTAGACTCAATTCTTTTTTTCCCCAGTGTACTGTTTTGCTGAGTGCTGTGTATATTTTGTTGGTCTCCCTAAAATTATATAGCATATCTAGTATAAATGTTTATTTGGTGCTTGTTCACATATTTTCACAATTTCTGTTTACTTCTAGTCCCAATGCACATCAGAAATCACTGACAAAGTTGATCCACTTTAGTCTATTATCATTTCTTACATTATTTTTCTACTTATTTTAGGTACACCACACATTTGCAACTGCTGGTTCGGATGGTGCTTTCAATTTTTGGGATAAGGATAGTAAACAGAGGCTCAAGGTTTTTCCATCTTTATTAACAGTTCCATTCAACTCCTAACGGACACATATTGTAGTGATGTTTTTGGCTCAATTACCTACTTATCTAATGCAAACTTAGCTTATTTCAGGCCATGTTGAGATGCAACCAACCTATTCCTTGCAGTACCTTCAATAGTGATGGTTCAATATTTGCTTACTCAGTATGCCCACCTTACTATTCTGCATAAACTTGCATCTTTGTTAAATGCGTTTTGCACCCTTTTCTATGCACATATACTATAAGTGATGAAATTTGGGTTTCTTTCTTTTGCTGCATTTTTTTTCTTGTTTCAATTTGTTGTGTTAGAATACCTTGAAAAGCACCCTTGACTTCAGCACACCATTATGTGTGAGAGGATGTTAAAATGCATATAGTTGTGAGTAATTTTTAAATAGATACTAAAGAGCAAAACAACAAGTGACGTGGATATGTAAAGAATTTGCCAGAGGATATCTTAATTTTGTTGATGGACTTTGCTTTCGAGAAGCATAGTTGTTTCTTCTTCCCTAGCAATCTAGAGGTGTTTCTCTATAAAATACATTTTTTTTTTCTTGAGGATTGGGGTGAGTGTGGACCAAACGTCATTTTACTTGCTTGTTATATTTGATAAAAGCTAATTAGATGAGGGATTATTTATGATCCATAACGATAATCTTGTGATAGATAGTGAGAAGATTAAGGATTATGTTCAATAATGGCAATCTTCTATTATAGATCTCTAAAGTCATCGCTCATCAACAACAAAAACCAAGCCTTATAATAACTAGGTATAGTTTGGGTGATGAATTCGACCATATGGATCGAGCAGCACCATTGGGTTTTAACCCATGCCTATCGATCTATATAGCAGTGACAAGTAGTTCTGATTTGCGATTACCATACTTGGCACTGTACCATGAACTGTAAATTTGTTTATGACTCCATTGTTTATATAACAACAACTAAGCCTTAGACATCTTGCGCGTAGGTCTGCTATGACTGGAGTAAAGGGGCTGAAAATTCTAATCCTGCAACAGCAAAGACCTACATTTTCCTGCACTTGCCTCAGGTATTTGGTTTGGGTATCCCTTTCAAAAGAATATCCTTTAATCATCTGTGATTGATGCGCAAATTATATTCTTATGAAATGCAGGAATCTGAGGTCAAGGGCAAACCACGCATTGGTGCTACTGGCAGAAAATAGAGATGATCCTGCTCTGGTATTATGTTCTATTATGTTTGTAGTGGCTAGTACTAGTATATAATGCAGCCAAGGTAATATAGAAGTTGAATGGGCTGGTCAAAACTTGGAAGAAATTATCAACTAATTCATGGTCAAAACATGTATATAATGTGTGTGGTTTGTATTTTACCTGCTTTAAGATCAAGGGTGGTTGACTTGTACATTGAAGCACTGAAGGTAGGTTCTTTCATGGCGCTGTAAGACACTGGAAGTCTTAAAGTTCTCCATATAAGTTCTATTTGCTCTCTGAATCTGTCGTTCTCAATAAAGTGGGTTGGGGTGTTTCTTATGCACACTCCAAAACAACTCATCAAGCCCCTTCTTTTCTATATTTTGGAAATATTCCAGGATGTAAAAAGGAGAAATTAGTGAGAATTTTTAAGTGCACAAACTCCAAGTCGGTTTTGTATTAAAGGATTTGGGAATGTACGGTTGTAAGCAATTTTTTAAATAAGAAAACTAATGTAATACTATTAAATATAGTAATATTTAATAGTATTAAATTGCTGATAAAAAAAATGTAATACTATTAAATAAAAAAGTCAACAAGAAAATAACATAATCCTAAAATACTTGGATGAATATAAGGGGTTAAAAGTAAAAAAATAAAAATCAACTAGCAGGACACAAGAAATTTTATTAACTAAAAGACTTTTAATAGAAAAACTGCACCCTAATGTTTGAATTGAATAAAAAACTTATAGGGTAATTATTTTTATAACAAGTTTTAATGTTTTATAGCATAATATATTGTTTGGAAAAGTGATTTTAAAATAAATTAATTTTTTTTAAAATTATTAGAATATTTTGTTTATTTAAAATGTTGATTTCACCTAAAAAAAATCTCATATATATATATATATATATCTCTTCTTTCATGTTAACTATTTAAAATAAATTATTGTTTGATAATAAATTTTAAATATATATATATATATATATATATATAAATGTCAAAACATTTTTAAAAAATTATAAAAATTTAAATTCCTCTCCCAAAAAAGCTAAAATATTATTAAGTTTTTACCAAGTAGTCAAGCAGAATTTACAAGATTAATTCGTGAGTAAAAAACGATACTGAGAGAGAAGAGTCCCTGAAGATGACCAACCAGAGTCTTTACTAAAATTTTGCCATTTACAGAACCAGTAAATACTTTCTCCTAATAACAGTTATTCAAGAAAAACAACTTTGAATTGAGAGTAATAAATAAATGAAGTCTTCCCAAACTCACAATAAAAAAAATTTAAACTCCTTAAAATTCACCTTACAATCCTCTGCAACTTACCATTATTAGGTTAATATATTTGTAATTCGTGCAAGAAACTAACAAAAAAAAACAAAATATCCTTCTAACAAGGTATTAGTGTCATCCCACATTTTTTCAGAAGAGATATTTTAGCTATTTAACACTATTAAAGTTATAACCTGCAAATTTTCTTTTAAGAACACAAACGTAACTAATAATGGATGGATTAATTCACCGATACTAAACATTATTTGCAGGGTAAATTATGAAGATATCTACGAAAAAATATTGGATAGCATGGTATCATAGTATGTTCTATCGTTCCACTTAACGGATTAAACATGATTTGCCCTACCATAAACATGATTAACCAAAACAGCGATTAGTATTTGGAGCAACATAATCTTCATATATAATGGGCGAATAACATATTCCAAATGAGAAACTGAAAATACATTTCCACAGATAATAAATGCAATGACTCAAGTTGTACTGATTTCTACAGCCCCACAATAAACTACTGAAATAATATACTTATCTGAAACTGATAATAGAATTTCATTTATTTCCATAAAGATCTATTCTAATTTCTCATACATACAATGACAAAAGTTGCTTGTAACATACACTTCATTCTGCAACTTGATGACCCAATAGAAATTACAACCTTCTTCCTTTAATAATCACAACATCATCATCAATGGGCATGTAATCTGAACACAGAAGATAATTTCAAAAGAACAAGAGAAGAGGAAGGTAGAAGGGTGAAAATCATATGCACAAATCAGAAGTATATCCCTTTCCAACAGAAAGCCTAGTGAGGCAGAATTGTGTATTCACTTGTCCATAGAATGTTAAAGGGATCATCTAGGACCTGACAGTTCATCTGCTTGGATGTGGGAAGTTGAATCTACTATCCAATTAGCATTGGGGTGATGAATGTTGTAGTTGAAGTCTTGTCGGAACGTCTCGTCTTTCTGCCATTGCTCCCATTTCTCGGCCAAACCGTCACCTTCTAGCATTCTGACAACCTCTGACATCTTTGGTCTTTCCATAGGAGAACCTTGTGTGCATAGTAAGGCCACTTGGATTAACTGCTCTACCTCCTCGTCAATGTAATTGCCCACTAAATCTGCATCTACCAGTGTTTCCAATTTCCTGTCTTTGAGAAGTCCTTTAACCTGGACTCACAACAATGTCAGTTACCATCAATGATCACCCATTCATTGCTGTTAATATTACATATAACATTAGCAACACTGCTCAGAGGAACAGTCAGAAAAGGAGATTCAAGAATTTGTGACAGAAAAAGAAATACCAAATCAATTTGTTGTCACACTATAGCATTGAAGGAAATAATATTACAAGAACCCCCCTACTGATATGAAATGAGATTTTCAAGAAACCAAGAAACAACAAGGTTCTGAAACAAAATTGTTCTTCTACCTTGTAATACTTACCAGAAAGAAAAACAAGACAGTTAACTGAATTCTTAAATTAGTATAAGGCAAAGTTTTCAGGGTTGAAAAAGGGGCTCCAGAAAGCATGAATGAAAGCAAATCAGCAAGGGACATTGATAATTTAGAGCATAAGGAACCATGTGAAGAGGTTGATAGATAGTACAGTTAACATAAATTCAAGTACTAATTAAATGATTAAGGTAATTAATTCCTACCCAATCAAGCAACATGACATCATCATCATTGGCAAGTCGAGCTAGATCAAAAGCCCTTTGTCCAGTTATGAGTTCAAGAAGCATCACACCATATCCAAAAACATCAGTCTTCTCTGAAGACTTTCCAGTTGAAAGGTACTCAGGAGCTATATGTCCAATTGTTCCACGTACAGCAGTAGTAACGTGAGTATCTTTATAATCCATAAGTTTTGCCAAACCAAAATCTCCCACAACTGCTTCAAATTCCTCATCCAACAAAATATTTGCTGCTTTGACATCACGATGAATAATCTTAGGGTCACAATGATCATGCAAATAAGCAAGTCCCCTTGCAGATCCCAAAGCAATACGCTTCCGTTCTGGCCAGCCAAGTGGTGCTTGAGATTCTTGACGCTCTTCAACAACATAATCAACATACACAAAAACAGTTTCAGTCTAAAACTGGACGAGCTGGAAAATTTAAAATTTTGAGCGATTAATTAAGAAATTTAAGTTGCTGAGAGAAAACATCTTGGAAACACCGAATTCTTTTTCTTTTTTTGATAAATCAAAATACACTAGAAATTATTTTGACATTGAAAACTGGCATTATAACATTTAAACAAGAAAAGGACACATGAGAGAAAAGTTTTATATGAATAAAAGCAATTCAAATAATAGGGGTACCTCGTAAACATGAAGCTACACTTCCATTAGCCATGTAAGGATACACAAGCAATCGTTCAGTAGGAGTCATACAAAAACCACGAAGCCGAAGCAAATTACGATGCACAGCCATGCTGATCATTTCCACTTCAGTTTGAAATTGGAGCTCCCCACCCTGCGTACGTTCCTCTTTAAGTCTTTTTACTGCTACAAGAGATCCGTCAGCTAAGCGTCCTTTATAAACCTTTCCAAATCCACCCCTACCCAGAATGTGTTTGTTACTAAAGTTATCTGTGGCAACTTGCAGCTCACGCAGCGAAAACCTTTTAAGTTGACCAAGGTGAACTTCAGGATCCTCCTCGGCTGCCAGTAAAGAACAGATAAAATATCAGCAAATAGGTTATGGCCATCATATGCAGCATTGATCAGTGTGTATATCATCTTTTCTGTCATTCAACTAACCAGGAACATCAAAGAAATGATCCTGCGGTCTCCTCTTTCGCCAATAAGCAAGTGCAATTGCAGGGGCTGCAAACAACAGAGCAGCACCAGCAGCAACTCCTCCAGCAATAGCTCCAGTGTTACTATTTCCTGAAGAAAAGGATTGACAGATGAAATAAGAAATTATAACTCCATTCAAGAATTGTTTGTGATCGAATGGAATAAGAAACCCAAGATTCAATATCGTTATATCCCCCACTGTTAAATTCAACCACCGAGAGACACCGGCCTCAAGTAGTGACATTTCTAAGAGTGAGGCATAATGCAACTGGCTTAGCGAAGCTGACATAAGTTATGTTTGTTCAGGATATTGCTGTTAAAAAATATTCCAACCTTTTCCATATAACTACAGAATAAATATCTAGAAAAAAGCTACAAAGATTGTGCCTATCAATTATCAACTCTTACCTATCTCCTCATCCTTTGGGGTAAAGGGTATCAGTAGGTAAGAGAAAAGTTTGAGTCAGCATATAAAAGAAGCAAAGGCAAGACAGGCATCAACAAACCTGAAGAAGCTGGTGGTGGTGTTGGAGAAACTGGAGATGGAGCGTTTTTTGGAGGTATCAAGCCAGGATTATTTTGATAACTGTAAAATGGAACATGGGATTAGCAAAATTTTCAGGTTGTCCCTCAACAATAACCATAGAAAATAACTAATTATTTGTACCAACCTGATAGGGGTAAATAATGAAAACGAACCATTCACTGGGGTTTCCCCCTGGAGATGGTTGTTGGAGAGATCACTGTATTCCAAAATTACAATTCATTCAGGTCACATATAATATATGACACACAGTATAAATGGGAATATACTTTGGCAGTTACTCAAGGAAAATGTAAATATAGAAGTGACACTCACAGAACTTGCAAAGAAGAAACATTTGTCAAAGACATGGGTATGCCTCCCGTCAAGGTATTATTGTTGAGACGCCTATTTCAGAGAGCAAAATGAATCAGTTTGCAGTAATAAGCTAATGATAGAGTAGCGTAATAAGACATGACATGAAGCAATTATCAAATATTCAAATAGTTAAATGATTTTGCACTTCAAAGACATGAGAATAAGGATAGTATGTCATACAGGAAACGTAGTTTTGCAAGGTTTCCCAGCGTAGTCGGTATGGGACCAGATAAATTGTTCAAGTACAGATCCAAGCTCACCAAGTTTGTCAAGTTCCCAAGCTCCTCTGGAATTTTTCCACTTAAATTATTACTATAAAGTTCCCTGTTAATGAAAATAAAAAATCAGATTTGTGCAGGCAAATCATCCAACAAATAATTAAAAGGTGACAGAAAATATTCACATTTGAGAGTGGAACCAGACAAACAGAAATTGATAGTTATGTACAATACAAATTTTCTTATATTGGCTTTAGCAACTTATACAACTATCTAAAAACCCAACCGATATTAAGTTAGCCATGGAAAAATGCCAGAAGTTTCTCTCTTCAACAATAGTAAACAGGTGGTTAAGGCCTTTCGAATTGTCATACAGAAGATGAGAAGGCAAACAAAAGCACACTGCAGTTGTGAAAGTTTTGTCTCTAAACCATATATAAACCACATGAGTGCCTCCCTGATTTATCAGTTGCTTTCTCTTATTAACTTGATTTACAAATTAAGCACATATCTCTATGATATTGTTGGTTAGATGCGTGGCCACCCAATGTAGTGTTAATGCTTACAAGATCCTTTGAAGAAAGCAAGAAGAAAGGAAATACAAGAGTATCAATCAAGAAATAAGGTTTGGCGTTAGCTGCAGGAAAGAATTAAGTTACTCAACAATATCATGTCTGATTCATAACTTACAAGTACTGTAAATTTGTGAGCTGACCAAGTTGTGAAACCAGTTGACCAGAAAGGTCTGCATTTCCAAGATCACTGACCAAACACAAATAAATAATTAACCATGTAGTCAAACAGTTGTAAAACAACAGGGAAAAATCAAATATTAACTTACACACGGGTCACACTGTTATCACTATTGCAAGTAACATGAAACCAAGTGCAGGGATTGACAAGAGTAGCATCCCAGCTTTGAAGAACGTTGTTAGGATCAAGCAAATTGCTCTTCAATGCATTCAGGGCATCGCCTGTTATGGGAAGAAGCAATATTCAGGTACAATAATTCCCAGGATTAAATTGTATGTAGAGAAGATAAAATATGTGTTACTATATCAAGGGTGCAATGTGAAATTGTAAGATTCAGGAATCAGAAACATGAAGCCCTACTTCGATTACTTAGCCTTAAGCATACGTACTCCCCCTAATTGCTTGCCAACTACTGGAAATGGAAAGCAAATGGAAAGAAACATCTTTTTGCAAGAGTAAAACCACTTTGACAAGCCACTCTGAGATAATGAAGTCAATAAACTGTCTCGCCCAGGCCATTCATCTCAAACTATTCCAATAGAAATTATGGTGAATTCCCTAAGCTTAACAATTCCTACTTCCCAGCTAAGAAACAACGCTATGAACATAATTCAAACCTTTCAATTAATGATTATATTCTGCTTACTAAGATTACATCTAGAGAAACACTGAAACTGAAATAAAACAAAAAAACTACTCCAAGTCTAACATTAGCCTCTCCAGTTCAACTTGTCAAGTAAACAACACATGTACCAGTAATAATCAAGCTGAAGGCCAACATATACCAGATCAAAAGGGGGCAAAAATAATAATAAGACAATTGAGTGTATTTTCCTAATCCTAGTCATTTATAAAGCAGCTGTTTAATGAGAAGAGACATTTATGGAACCATTAAAACCTCAAACAGTTAGGTAAACACCCACCTTCCTGATTGCCAGAAGCCTTAAGTACCAAATCAAGCACCAAAATTGCCCAAACAAAAAAGGAACTCATAAAAGATGAAGTCAGTCTCTCCATGCCTCTTCAACTTCATAAACAATTGACCTTATGACAACAACCAAGCCTTCATAAACAATTGCTTCCCTAATCCACACGCCCTCTTGATCTACATGACACCCATCAAGCTCAGAAACATCTTCACCTTGTTGGCCAACCCAAAATCGGTTTGCTGCCCAAAATCGTACTGTGGGCAGCTTCAAGTTATCTTCTTTCTCCACTTTCTGCTCTTGCCTTGGAATCTGAAGCTAAAATCCCAATTGGGTGCGCGCAGGTTTAGCAGAAAATGCAGAGAACGGTTTAGAGAGAGAAGGGTCGAGGAAAAGAGAAAGCTCAAGTCAACGAATGTTGCATCCTTTGTTGAGAAATTGCTGCTTCTATTCTAATTATTCTTTTCTTCTTTTTTAACTTTAAAAATTATACTTTTCTGGTTTTTCTTTGTTTTATTTACGTGAATATGAATTATGGAGTATGAACTGTGATTAGAAAGTAAAATTCACATGAAAAAATGCTAAGAGGAGAGAGAGAGAGAGTTTGGTATTGAACGGTAATAAATAAGAAAGTTGGGTCAAACACGCACGCTTGCACGCCTGTGACTGTCCCCACACAGTGCCCCAAGAAGCTTTCAATGTTCAAACTTCAATTCAAACATAGAACAAACAAAAACACGTTTTTGTCAAAAATTTTAAATTATTTTACTATAATTACTATAGTTTATAAAGGTTACTGAATAAATAAGAAACACAATTATTAGACAATAGTTTATTGCGTAAAAAATTTACTTGGAAGTTTCAAAATTGGGGTTAATCACTTTTTAGTTGAGCACTTTAGTCAAATAATTGTGGCTATTTTTCCTTGTTCTGTGTTTCCTTTTTACTTGTTTTCACGTTCCGGCGAGTTAGATTACATACATCGCTAGCTTAGCTGTTTCAAGTTTTGAATAATACATGACCATGCGACAAGCACGTTCTTCTTCAATTTTTCTTTTTTATCTCTTTCTCTCCTCAGATTTCTTTTCTGTCTATAAATATCACCAGTGAAGATTTCTTTTATTAGTAACTCTGCTCTACATTTCTATTTGCTTATATATTCTGATCTTCATATCTTACATGTTTTGATTCTGTGAATTTATGAAAAGTCAAGAGTTTTAGAAATAAATAACTTATTCTTCAGTTTTTCGGTTTATAATTGATGATTTGTCTTATTAGATCAGCTAGTTTGAACTCTGTTGTGTGAACTTAGCCACTGAATGTGCAACATCACTCACTTATTGAATTTGGGTCAGCTCTTAGTTTCTAAGTCCATGATCACTCTCCGGTGAGTGGTACCTGCAAGGAGCTCCAATAATAATGTGAGATCATCTATTTATAGTGGTTGTTATTTGACTTTAATTATATTTTTACTTTTCACACTTTACAGGTATATTTTTAATATTTTTAACCAATTTATTGAACTTTTTTAATGTCAAAATCCTTCTACTATTAATTAGTATGACAAAAAAAAATCATGAAATAAAAATCAATTATAGATAATAATAATAATTAGTTGCTATAATAGTTAAATTAGAAACCATTTTTGAAACTAAAAACATAGCTTTTAAATTAGTTTCTACTATTTTTAAATAGTTTCTAAATTGGTATCAAAATAGCTATCAAAGTTTTAACTACCAATTATTTAGATTCTAATTGAGTAATAATTTTTAAAAACATAATATTTTTGATAACTTTTAAAATATAATATTCAACATCTGATCATATATATATTAAGAAAAATAATATTTGATTTTTTAATGACACGTGACATTTTTGTTAGCCCTCTCTTATTTAATTTTAAAATTTAACCTTATACAAATTTGTATAGTTTGTAAACATTACCTTAAGGGGGTGAAAGCGCCCGTTTCATATTTGTTACATTGAAAGTGGTGAATAAATAAATAAAAAAATAAAAAGTGAGAATAAGAAGAGTAATAAAAGGATTAAATTGATGAAGAAAGGGGTTAGAGCAGGCAATAATTCCAAAAGTTATTTTGAAAAAGTCCTCTTCTTGACCCAAACACAACTCAACTACTCCATCCATTCATTTATAATTTTTATACTTTCAAATACAATTTCATTCTTCTTTTCTCTTTATCATCCTGCATTTTTTCTCATTCTAAATTAATATACACTAATCGCTTCGTATACATAGGATTAAACATTTTCTATTTTCTCAACACAACTTTTGGAAAACATTTCACCAAAAAATCCTCAAATAAACTTTCCAAAATGTATATAATATGTTCCAGAATGTGTTTTGTAAATATATATTTTTTTTCAAAATAGGTTTTAGAAAGATTTTTCTAAAAAGAGAACAAATCTGAGACATAAATTATCTAAAATAGGTGTATGATTTTTGGCCATTGTATTTTGTACTTCCAATATATTGATCTAAATTTTAAATTTTAAATCCTAAACTTTAAACCCTATATTTTAAATCTTAAACTTTAAATTCTAAATATATTTTGGATTGTACACTGAAAATACATCCTTTAATGTATTAATATATTATAGACTGTACATTATGGATTTAAAAATATATTTTGAGATTAATTAATACATTTCATATTGCATATTCTAGAATGTATTTCTATAATGTATATTATGAAATGAATATTTAAGAGTCTGAAAATATATTTTAGAATCTTCATTCTCATATGTATTAGTGCATTTTATATTGTACATTTTGAAATATATTTCTAGAACTAAATACATTAATATATTTTGAATTGTAGATTTTAAAACGTATTTTTTAATTCAAAAATACATATTGAAATATGAAATCTATAATGTATTTTTTTCATGGTCATGTTTATTGTTTTACCCCTTATGGGGGTGCTGGTTTAAAAAATATGGGATGTAAAATGCAAAGCCCATATATGTGGAGAAGTTGGATTGTATCCCTTGGCTCCTTCATAAACTTCAGATCTTGGCCCATGTTACCATGTCCATGGGCCTCAAAGAGAGAGAGAGAGAGAGAGGCCTCTGTTCTTTTAGACAAAAAAAAAGGCTTTCTTTTTTAACCCAAAATAAACCATCAATTTCATTTCATTTTTAGAAATCTTACATAGTTTTTAAAACCCATTAATGTCAGTTCTAATCATTATTTTTTTTTTAAAGTTTTCCAATCATGAATATTTATATCAGTACTATTTACATAAATTATTCCACAAGTATTTATACAAGAAAATACACGAAGGTAAAATGAACTGAAATCTTGCATAATATTAAACAACTTATGCATCAATTTCAAAGATTTTTTTCATTTAATTACCCTTGTTTTCTTTCAAAATTTTCTTCAAAAAAAACTTACATTTTTGCTTGATTTTTCATGTATTTTTCTTAGTATACTTTTCAGCTACTTTTATCACTATATATATACTATAGATGCAGTAAAATATAGAAAAGGTTAGAAATGTCTGATCTTATCTTCAAACCCAAAAGTGAGAAATTGTTAATTACTTTTTCATCTTCATCACTTATGTTGTCTTCTTCAGTTAGCATATCAAGGTTTCTGTCTGTTTGAGCCCTCTGCATTACAAACTTATAAAAAAATTATTACTCGTTTCAATATTTTACCATTATTTGAGTCTCGTGTGAATAAACAATCAAAATGGTATATCTGCAATGGAGATGCTATTAAAACCAGACAAAGTTGTATTTATTTAATAATTAAGTATAATATCTACTAATATATAGTATCTTTTTTTTTAAATGGTATTTTTTCCAAAGTAGTTATTTTCTCTAATAATCATTTTCGTCAATAATGTTGGTAAAGACATATTATATATGGAAAAAAAAAAAAAAAAGGAAATAATTAGTAATTATTAATGCAGTTACTAGCATTTCTAAATAGGAGGTGCAATGATGTTTGTTTGTGTGAGTTGGGTTTGAGAATAAATATGTGAAAGGGAAACATGCACAGAACTAAACTAAACCCCTTATTCTCACAAACAAACACTGTCGGTGCTTTCCTATAAGCTTGGTATATGAACATTAATTAAATAACCAAACATTAAATCTATTTTTTTATATTAATTCAAAGTTTATGCTTCCTTATCAACTGTTACAGATTCATATGAGAAATAAAATAAAATAAACCCTCAATCCTACTTTTTAGTTTCGTTTTTTCAAACAATTATCTTAATTGTTTCTGTTTGGGTGTTTTCACTTCCCCTCCATTTTAGTTTGTTTTATTTTTAGGCTAAACCACCATGTCACTACTCTTTAATTCATCATGGAAAATTTTAATCAATTTTTTAATAATATACACACACCTTTTTATATTTATTTATTTAATTTGTTTTTTTTTATTATATCTTAGAGATATGTGTTAGATCTAAAACTCAATTAAAAGAAAATAAATAATAAAATATATTCCAATTTGAAAATAGGACAAAATTCATTGGTTTTTTATATGATGAAGAAATGAAATCACTTGAAAATATAAAATATCAAAATTATAACGTAACCCCTTTTTAACATATAAATGTAGTTCGACAAAGGAAAGTATTTGATCAAAAAATATTATTAATGCATATTTATTGCATATTTTTGGCATGTGAATTTCATGTTTTATTTTTATAAATTTAACAGTACTTTCTAAGATTCTGTTAATGATATATTTTTTTAATATTTTATATCAGAAAGGAATGAACATATACAATAAATACCCAAACAGTAAAATCACGATTTTATTTCATTTTTATTTTACTTTATTTATTTCGTTTTATTCCATTTCATTATGCTTTTTACTGAATAACGATCATGCACGTGTCTCATCTTTCTTTTTTCTTTTTTAATAAAATAAGCATAAGACAGAGACATCATAGAATAAACATCACAAAATAATCATATATTTAGGTCTTAAAGGAACAAGATATATAAAAAAACTCTCCCTCTTCCACAGCTTAAGGCACACGTATTATGATTCATAAACTCCAATATATTTGAAGTGTTTTTCACAAAAGTGATCACAAATTAAAAATATTTTTTTCAAGTTTTTTTATTGAGATATATAAAATACCTTTTCATATAATTTTTAATGAATTTTTATATTATTTTTACTAAGTTTTTTTTAATTCTTTAATAATGTTTTAAAATCAACTAGTAACAAAAATTGTATTTGATTACTTTTAAAACAATCATTATAATATGTTTAACATAGATGACAATGCGAGTTGGTCCATTCTACATAGGTCCGTCCATCCTACATAAGGAGTACAAACTCATTTTACTGGTCAATGGGTCAACCTGTTCCGTCCTGCTGTTAGTCCACACGAGCTACGGGTTATACAATACGAATCTAAACGAGTCAACAGACTAGATTAGTGAGTCTGTCCCGCATTTTTTAGTAGCGTCACAGGCTGGCTCGCATGATCCACCCGCATTGCCACCCCTAATGCTCAACGATTATGTATTAAGAAAAAAAAAATATGACATATGAGAATCAATAAAAAAAGTTACTCATAGTAAGAATTACATATCACAAAATTGTCACCCTTATTTCACATAAATCACAATATTTTAGACTTATGCTAATGGTTCACGGTTACTATAAAATAAATTTTAAGAATTTATATCAGTACTTTAATTAAATGTTAATATTTCATATGCACTCGATGAATTTAAAAACATACATTGATAGTAAATTTTTCTAAGGGGAAAAAAAATCAAAAGCACACTTTTTTTTTTCCGTATAGGTCTTAAATCTCATTTAGCAAAAATGTTCATAAATTTTGTTAATAATGTATAGAGTATTAGGATGTATGTATTAAAAATGTATTGACAGGTATGCTCATGTTTGGTAAATAAAGAAGGCATTGTGATAAATTAAGTTTCAGTTTTCTACCAAACCATTCACAGTCTCAGGAAGTCACTGTATTAGTAAAAGTGAAACATTTCCAATTTCGCACAATTTTATAGTACTTTATACCTTGTATGACAAAAATGATTGATGACTTGCATAGAAAAGAAAAGAAAAATATCTCTTATTCCTTGTCCCATTTGACCACACAAATAAGGAACCATTAATTGAATAATTACTCCTTGTTGTAGCAAATAGCAAACTCTTCTTTCTAGAATATACAATTCATCTAGCAACAATGTTTCTTCTTAGTTTTTAAGTCTCTTATCTTATAAATCAGTCTTTGTTTCCATTTAATCTTGATGTTCCTTTTGTTTCCTACTCGTATTTATCTCTAATGATTTGAATCTTGAGTATCCTTTTAATTTCATGATTTCTGTCTACTCACTCCAGTCAGAGTAAATACAAGTTCTCATAAATATTGTGATCAGGGATATGTTAACATATTTAATTTTCTATTGTAAATTATTGGACTTTGTTTCTTTGACCCAACTTTCCTTTACTATTTTAGTTAGGTCTTAATCTTTCTCTTATATATACACACCATGTATTTTACTCTTTAATATACAAGTGAATAAAAGTTTATTTTATATTTAGTTTTCTCTACAAGTAGGGTTTATCAAAACTTTTTTTTTTTCCATTACGATTACGTACAATTACGTACACTACATTAAAGCATCATATCAGACAATGAATATTCATCATCTTCATTCACTGTAATAGGATACTCCAAACAACATTATTGGACTCGGCTCATGACCATACAACCTTCCAACCTATCTCTGAAGTAAATCAATGAGACTTAAAAACTTAAAAGTATATCCTCTTATACGAGATATGAGATTAACTCATGAGCCCACACTCCTCATCTTAAAAATGCATTAAAAGTTATGAAAATAAAATGTAATTGGTGGCCAAAAAGTGGCCAAGGTTTAAAGAATATTGATTGTAGCATTCAAAAGCACCACAACCAGTGGATATATATGAAACTTTAGCGTCCACGCTCAAATGGCAATTAAAGTGGTGATGGTGATGGTGATGGACCAAATGCCTTTTAATTAGTATGATTGATTAGAAAAATCAGATAAAATAGTTCCTTAACTTGTTGCTTAAAATCATGTTTGATTCCCGTTCACGTTATGCCATTGTGGGACATGGCCATGCACATCAAAATAAAATTACTCCAATTTTTGAGACCAATGAGAAGCTAGAAAATAGGATATGGTGGTTCTGCCAAACGTCTATTAAATAAGTACTTATCATCTCATTATTGGAAACTAAGAACCAAACACACCCCTTCCATCTGCCAAACAAATCATAGCATGAAATTGAAGGTTAGCACCATGTGATTCCATTTCTACATCAATTAAAGGCAAACAAGTATTTAATGTTTGTTAAAGAATGATAATGGAAAACACTGTAGAGATATAGATGCTTTTCTGGCATGTCAATTTGTAGTTTTCCATAAGGTCAAGGGTCATATTCATGGCTGTTGAAAGGGAACTTGTTTAACAATAAGTTTTTTCAAAAATAATGTAATAAAACAATGACTTTACTTCTTTTTTTTTCTACTTTTTTCTTTGTCTGGTATGTCTTTTTTTTCATTTAATCTTTTGTTTTTCTGTTTTTAATTTATCCTATTTGTCAGCAAACGAAGCTAAGCAACCAACTGAAAATCAAATGTAATTAAAAGACAAAATTGCAAAAAAATTAAAATTTTAATATACTTAAAATCACTGGTTCACATTACAGATTACATTGATGGAAAATGTTTTATTGTCTAGTAGAAGATGCCAAAGAGTTAATAATTCACTAGTATTTTAGTTTTTATTCCTTTGTACTATGTCTGTAAAAATGCTTATTGATGCGTTTTAGACTTTGCATTTCCAGTGTAATTGATAAACGTTTTCTTGTGGTCCAAATTTCATCCACATGCTCCAAATTACCATCATTTGCCACTTTTTCTACCATTTAACATAAAAGGAAGTGGAACAATCCAAACAGAAAATGGTTTGGTCTAAAAAGATTATTTATTAATGGTTTGAATCAATACGATAATCTAATAGAAGGTTGAAATTAAGAAACTAAATACTATACTTTTTATTGTCAGCAAGCATGAGGCACATGATTACTTTCACTGCTATCTATTAAAGAATGAGAAAAAAATCAGATTGTAGGTAGCTTTAATAGTGGTTGGAGATTTACTCTACATTAGGTCAAATTTTTTTTATAGTATACGTGAGTTTTATATAGGGTATAAATAGGTGTAAATTTCACTTTATAAGTTAGTTACTTTTTAACACAATATTAAAATCATTTTGAGTTTATCCTAACAATTATTTATTAATCTTATCAGACCACCCACTATCAAATCGTTATTGGATCATCCATAATATATAGTTTCGCACACGAGTTAATAATCTCAGCGTGAAAGATGTGTTGGAGATCTCACATTAACTAGAGATTATAACAATTCATAGTATATAAGTAGATGCAAATTTCACCTTATAATCTGATTTTATAAAATTAAATTAAACTTAAAATTCATTTTTTAACCATATTTTAATTTCAATGCATGTTTTCCCTCCCTCTCTTGTGTTTACCCAAAGAGTGTCTAAGACCTTAAATTCGAATACTGGAATCATAATACCTCGTCTACTTAGAATAAAGACAAATAAAAGGAAAGTGAGTGGAAGGATGTAGTGACAAATCAAGGAATACTCTTTCAATATATTGCCTTTTATAAAAGCATATGATGTGAAAAAAAAGATAATTATTACAACTGATCTTATTCCCAATTTATCTATTAATCATTTAAAAGTATAGACAAATGTTAGACCAAATACCACTTCAACTGGTTTGTTCTAAAACGAAATTGATGCAACAAAAGATACAACATTCTTCATTGTTGCAGGGTGTGGTACTAGTTTTTTACTATTACAGGAGGGTGAAGCATCTTAAGTTGGTATTATGGCTGCATATTATTTAACATTTCTGAGATTATTATGTTATATAGAAATGTGTCATAATGTAATAATAGTTACTACTGCTACCTCAACTCTGTTCCTGTACTTATATAATATAATATATTTGTTTTGCTGAAGAAAAAAAATCTTTGCATTCCCTTTATGTCTTTTTCTTTTCTTTTTTGGAATAAATTTTAATTTGTGCTTATGCGAATGAATGTTCATAAGCGAATCTATATTAATATGAATATTTATTGAAGATAATATATAGTTAAACAAAATAATAATTAAATTATTGAAAAAATAATGATAGATTATTAAAAAACTTAAAAGATATGTAAAATGAAAGAGAGCGAAAGAGCAATTGATTCTCTTCTCCCTTTAAAAGTAAATTTTTACATATTTTTTTGTTGGAATGATAATTTAGCACATTGGGTACAGAAGGGAGAAAACTTTACTTGCTGTTGATGAAAGAGACAATAACTTCACAGTCAAGTTACATTGCAAGCAAGTTTTAGGAAAAGAAAAGTATAATATACACAATATTTTCACTTTCTTCACTTCATTTTCTCTCTTTACATCAGACCAATTCAAACGTTGGTGTTCTTTTGTCTTTCTACTATTTTTTTTTATTATTCCCACCTAAATCCCACAAATGGGGGTGTGCAGTAATAATAATATAAAGAAAAAAGACACGAAAGGATGACATCTGTGAATTTGTGTTAGATCTTGAAAGATTGGTGTCTGAGAAGTCACACAATAATGTAAACAAGTATTAGGGTAATAAATCTAGATCTTTGTCTTCCCTCTGTTGGGTTTATTCTGTTCCTTCATTACCTTATATTTTAAACAGAGAAAAGTTGATACAATAAATTATTTAAATTTTTTAGAATGATAAGTACATATAATATATATATATATATATAAGAAGAAAGAGAAATAAAAGATGATACGACACAATAAATTAATAAAAAGAATAATTAAGTGTATGGTTTTAAGTCATAATACTATTATATTTTTTTACTATTGTTTGTGTGTGGGAAGGTAACAAGCTAGTGTTAATTGGTTGAAATTAAATTCTCTCCTTACATTTTATTTTTCTTTATTCAATTACTCGAGTTTTAGTTTTTGGTTGGAAAGACACTCAAAAGTAACAAGAAAATCATGAAATAGAAACCAATTTTTAGAAACCAAAATAATTAATTGCAATAGTAACTAAATTAGAGACCATTTTAGAAACTAAAAATAAATTTAGTTTCTAAATTAGTTTATATTATTTTCTATTATTGCTAAATAGTTTCTAAATTGGTATCTAATTAGCAACCAAGGTTTTAGAGACTAAATTTAGAAACTAAATAATTGGTATCTAAAACCTTAGTTGCTAATTAGATACCAATTTAGAAACTATTTAACAATAATAGAAAATAATAGAAACTAATTTAGAAATCAATTTTTTTTTTAGTTTCTAAAATGGTATCTATTTTAGTTTCTATTGTAACTATTTATTTTGGTCTCTAAAAATTGGTTTCTATTTCATGATTTTCTTGTAGTGTAAGTATTCGATATTTATGTATAATTAATATTGTAATAATGTATCTTTATCTTAATTGTATTGTTTATTTACAATATTTAATGAATCATTTTATTTATAGATATTAATAAAGACTATGTAATAATTAACTTTCGCATTATCTAATTTGCTTACAATTTAATCATTGTTAATACACAGTTTAGTAAATACACTTAACACTGTATCATTCAATTGGTACTTCATACCAATACAATTGAAGATCATTTTGTCCTTAAAGATACAACTATGTAAGCAATAAATGGAGAATTAATTGAATTTAAAGTCCTTACAATTTCTACTATTGTATTTTTGTTTGAAAGGGAATAGAATTGTAATGTGCAACTTTTGAGATGAAATAATAAGATTAAAAAAAGAGAGATAGAAGTGAGTTAGATGAGGTGATTATCTATGGGTAGATTGGGTTGAAGAGGAGGAAATAGAAGAGTTTTTGAGTTGAAGTAGGTAGAAGTTTGAATTGATTGGGAATGGCATATATAGTAGGTTTGTGTGAGTTGGAGAAGAGGAGGTGCTTTAGGGGGTGCCTATAGAAAAATATAATATATGCCTACTTTGACCAATTTAGGTGAATGTTTCCCTCTCTCTGTAAACCAATCACCCTGCAACACAATCTGTATTTAGGTTAAAGAGATTTCATCAAAACATAATAAATTATCCCAAAACCATAACCATGCTTTTTCTTGGTTCTTGGTGTTAACCCTTTGGGAATCACCCAAAAAAGCATATTAGTCTTTGAGTTGCTTTAGCTCATTTGACTTCTCTACCATCTATCTACCATTCATGGAACAATCATCACATCACACGAGGAGAGAGACACACAAACCCACCCAACACAGCTGTATAAAACCAATCAAATGGGATACACGAGAGGTGTCACAACTACACATACAATTTCACAACTCGTAATCATGTTTTTAACACCAAAAAATTTAATAATTAAAAAAAGTTTAAAACATCACCATTCATCATCCCTGGGAGTGTTGTGCAAGTAACTTGATTTTGTCTACCAAAGTAAATAATTAATAATAATAATAATAACAATGTTGTGAAGAAATTAAGGCCTAAAAAACCATGAACATTAGAAAAAAAGAAGAGTGGATATTCTGAACGTAGAACTCACTCTTCTCCAAGTTCGCACTTTAGAAAAAGTGTGATATATTAACACCTCTGAACAATGAAAACACACACCTCACACTATAATAAATTAATATTTTATTTTATTTTTTAATTTTAAAAAATTATTATATTATTATAAATAATATGAAATGTATGTTTTTTTTAGTGTTATTGATGGATGAGATTAATAGTTTAGTTGTGAAGTTGAGATTGGGTGGTTTACAGTGAGGATCTCAACCTCACTCAAAGTGGACCCCACACACTCTCTCTCCGTCGATAATGTTCTGCATTGCATGATAGTGGGTCCCACTCATCTGAACTTTAACGTCACGCTTTTATGAGTAGCCACTCAGAGTGGTTCACCTGTGCTCGGCTCCACCCTATCTTAACTCAAATAATGAAATTGAAGTAACTCAATTAATTAAATTGTAATATATAAATTATTGTAATTTTTTTTGGCATATTTTCAATTCTACATATGAAAAAATAAAGCTACAATTCAGAGATATGTTTTTCGATTTGAACTAATGCATAAATATTGTAAAATTTAATTTTTATTATAATGGTTTTATGAGAACCCAAGAAGCTTGGTGAATGAATTAGAGTATTAAAATATAAGAAAGAAAAATAAAGTGCGAATATGAGAAACAAACCTTCTCTTTTATCCACATGTTCATTTGTTCAAACATTTGTTCATTTGATGTAGTTTTTGCCGACATCCTAAACTAACACCATACACCCCATTTCCTCATTCAATTTATCCATCCCACTAGGCCACTACCAAAAGTACAACGTTAATTACATCTCCCAAACCAATTATTTATTTTCCTCCCACATCTTTTTTCTCTTTTTTCATAATCCATATCCCAACCATTTCAGGTTAATAACAGAAGTAAACACCCAAATTGGTTTATACAAAAAAATATTTCATTCAATATTATTTTTAAAAAACCATTTATTAATTCCTTCACATTACATAAATGGCTAAAATATTCTACATTTATAATTAAAATTTCAAATGATTGTTTGGTGACTTTGTTTCTATTCATATTTGAATTGGGTGGAGTGACTTTTTTAGAAATAAAATTAGGTATTTATTAAAAAGAGTTTGATGCATTGGAATTTGAAAGACTGTCATGATGCATGAACAAAAACACAAAGCATCTCTATGACTAATCACAGACACAAAAGAACACAAAACGATTAACCCGTTTTCTCATACTCTTTATAATTATTTGGTTCACTTATCATACATCCATGGCAGTTGGCTTTGGCCATGAAAATGACAGCACAGATGCTACTTCCATGTCCATCATGTCCAGTTGGAGAGACAACGAACCATATTCCCACATCCCATCATTAAAAATCTTTCATCCACTAAAAATATGATGAAATTATAATATAGAATAGATGCAAAGCTTGTTGATTCTCTTCTAATCTTTGCAATTAGTCTGCATAGAACTATTTGAACGAGGTTTTAAGATGTAAGCCTAAAATTTCATTGCTTTCATGAAACCCAAACAACCCCACAATACAAAGGCATCTAGCCGCCAAAGTCCTTTCACCCTTTCTCACGTGATTTACCGTAGCAGGCAATCTTGCTGCTGATGACATTATTTAGTTTATGTAAAAAAAAAAAGAACTTGTATATATATATATATATATATATATATATATATATATATATATATATATATATATATATATATATATATACCCACCCCAAGTTGTGTTTCAAAGCAAATATCAATAACTGATAGAGTTATTGAGCATTTTGTATATACATTTTTTCTTTCACTTGTTTCCTTCCCTATCCGCCAAAACCAACAAAAACTACTGCTTTCAGAGGGAGGGGCTTCCATCATCACCTCCCTCTGTATTCACCCTTCACGGGTTGCTAAAAAACAATGTGTCCTCATTATCACCATACACAATATATACCTTATTTTTATTCCTAAACAACAAGCTCACACACGCACCCTCTTTAGCGTGCTCATCCATCAACCTTTTTTTTTTGTTTTGAGTTTCCGAGGTCGCAACATGGCTTGCACCGAAAACAGACAACCGAAGGTTTCTGTTTTCCTCTGTTTCTCATTTGTGTGTGTTGTCGCTGTTTTGTTTAGTTGTGAACGGGTTTCGGGGCAAACGTCCGCTGTTTTTGCCTGCGATGTTGCCAAGAACCCGGCTTTGGCGGGTTACGGATTCTGTGACAAGTCACTCTCGGTGGAGGACAGGGTCGCCGACTTGGTGAAGAGGTTGACATTGCAAGAGAAAATCGGAAATTTGGTGAATTCTGCTGTTAACGTGAGTAGGCTTGGGATTCCCAAGTATGAGTGGTGGTCTGAGGCACTTCATGGAGTGTCCAACATTGGACCTGGGACTCACTTTTCCAGTGTCGTGCCCGGTGCAACCAGTTTTCCCATGCCCATTCTCACTGCAGCTTCTTTCAACTCTTCTCTGTTTGAAGCCATCGGAAGAGTGAGTTTTGAACTATTTCTCTCCCTCCCTCTCTCTCATGCTTTGAAGTCAGTTTTTGCCCTTTTTCTTTCTTGGGGGTGGATCACAATTCACAACGGTTCCTCAAAAAATGGGAAAGGGTGGTTTCTTTCCCTTTTTACTGAATGAGGACATCAAAAGTAGTTAACTTTAATCACCCCAGTTGGTTGTTTATCACAAAATTTGAGGGAGTTTGGTGAGGTTTTGAATGTGTAATGAAATGTCCTTTTATGGGTTCCGAGTCTTTAAAATTGTGGCACTGTGGGTACTTCTCTATTGCTTTCATAATGCTGTACACTGTACATTACTGATTTAACGAGTCAGAGGAAGAGGAAATTAAAACGCAACGAAAGAATCTATATTAGCTGTTCTTAACTTTTTAGTTATTTTAATATGCAGTTATTTACAGGTGTTTCTAGCAGTAAGGTTGAAGCTATCCCTAATTGATCAGGAGAAGTAGATGGGTGGGTAGGAGTGGTTACATTGTTTTTTTATCACTCACGACTTTTAGGTACTATCGTCTGAATAACCAATACAATAATAAATGAAACATAAATTTATGGTTAGTCTCATGTGAACCTGTAGAATTTGGATGTAGATATTTATGTGTTTTACCCCCCTTTTTCTAGCCTATTGTTGGAACTAAGGTGAGTGACAGAGAGGGTTTGATGTTGATTGTTTGCCAATGATACAGTTCAAACATTGATAACAATCTCTATTTTCAATTTTTATAGCACATAAATGGGAAATGACTAAATTGCTTTAAATAATCAAAATGTATTATAGGCGATATTTGGATACAGGATCATCTGTTTTTGTGAATTATCATTTGGTGTTTAAGTCTAATTGTGGTTATTTCAGGTAGTTTCTACGGAAGCCAGAGCAATGTACAATGTGGGGCTAGCCGGTTTGACTTATTGGTCGCCAAACATAAACATATTCAGAGATCCCAGATGGGGAAGAGGACAGGAGACACCGGGTGAAGACCCTTTGCTAAGTAGTAAATATGCATCAGGATACGTGAAAGGTCTTCAACAAACCGATGATGGAGACTCCAACAAGCTCAAGGTTGCTGCTTGTTGCAAACACTACACAGCCTATGATTTGGATAACTGGAAAGGTGTTCAGCGTTACACCTTCAATGCTGTGGTAATCTACTACATACATTGATTGAAAACTCAACAAGCTAATGTGATTTAGATGCAGAAAAATCATTTTATCACCCGTTCTTATATGTTGAATTTGTTAGGTGACTCAACAAGATTTGGATGACACATTCCAACCACCGTTTAAGAGCTGTGTGATTGATGGGAATGTAGCCAGTGTCATGTGTTCCTACAATCAGGTTAATGGAAAACCAACCTGCGCAGACCCGGACCTTCTTAAGGGGATTATTCGAGGCAAATGGAAATTAAATGGGTATCTTTAATTCCTAAATCTTATAATTTAGGTGTGGTAAATTGGTTATGTTTGTTAATGTAGTTTTTACTATGATATGAATGTGTGGTCTATGCAGATATATCGTTTCGGACTGTGACTCGGTACAAGTGCTTTTCAAAGATCAGCACTACACCAAAACTCCTGAAGAAGCTGCAGCCCAAACCATTCTGTCAGGTCAGAAAATATGAAAAGACTATATACACTTCCATATTCTCTGCTAATTTCCGGAGTATCAATAAACCATGATAGCCATTTGCACAAATTATGCAAGATACCTGTTTACTTATGTAATTTTGATTTCACAGGGTTGGATTTGGACTGTGGAGATTATCTTGGGAAATATACAGAAGGTGCAGTGAAGCAAGGGCTTGTGGATGAAGCAGCCATTAACAATGCTGCCTCCAACAACTTCGCCACATTGATGCGTCTTGGTTTCTTTGATGGTGATCCAAGCAAGCAACCTTATGGAAACCTTGGTCCCAAGGATGTATGCACTTCAGAGAACCGGGAGCTTGCCCGTGAAGCTGCAAGGCAAGGGATTGTGTTGCTTAAAAACAGTGCAGGATCTTTGCCTCTCAATGCCAAAGCCATTAAATCATTGGGAGTTATAGGGCCCAATGCTAATGCTACTAGGGTCATGATTGGAAACTATGAAGGTATCAAAATTTCCTACTCCTATAATAGCCTCATGGATATAAAGTTGGGAACTAGCCCAAATTTGGTAAACCTATTAACTGTAGGCAAAATTTATGATGGTTTGTGTTCTAGCCAAGAGTATAGGATTGATCTCTGATCTAGAACATTCAAGGTGGTCAAGGATAAGTATACCCTTTACCAGTGTGTATGAGATGATGCCTTTCTGTAGAGTGTTATCTGGTATATATGGACCAAATCCTAACCTCTCCGCTCGTGGTCATGATTATGACTTAATTGAGTGATTAAGACTAATCAATTGAAATCCCATGACTTGTGCTGTTATATTATGTTAGATACTTAGGTTGGAAAACAATTCATACATTATCAATAATCGGATCAGGTCCATGACCTTACAGTTTGTTACTGTTGTTGAACACTTTTTTATCTCTACCTTGTGCTTAACATCGCATTTGATCTATGAAATTTTGCAGGCATTCCTTGTAACTATATATCACCCTTGCAAGCCCTAACAGCCTTAGTTCCAACGAGCTATGCTCCTGGCTGTCCCAACGTGCAATGTGCGAATGCGGAGTTAGATGATGCCACACAAATAGCAGCATCTGCAGATGCAACGGTGATTATAGTGGGTGCAAGTCTTGCTATAGAGGCAGAGAGTCTTGACAGAATTAACATTCTTCTTCCAGGACAGCAAGAACTTCTAGTGAGTCAAGTTGCAAATGCATCCAAGGGACCTGTGATTCTTGTCATCATGTCTGGTGGGGGCATGGATGTGTCCTTTGCTAAATCTAATGATAAAATCACAAGCATTCTATGGGTTGGCTACCCTGGCGAAGCTGGTGGAGCTGCCATAGCAGACGTGATTTTTGGGTTTTATAATCCAAGTAAGTCATTCACGTTTTCTCTTGAATGAAAGAAATCAATCCTATAATGTTGCAACTTTGACACTGGAGGATAATTTCCTGATGCAGGTGGAAGGCTTCCCATGACATGGTATCCACAATCATATGTAAACAAGGTACCAATGACCAACATGAACATGAGGGCAGATCCTGCAACAGGCTACCCTGGTAGAACATATAGATTTTACAAAGGGGAAACTGTTTTCTCCTTTGGAGATGGATTAAGTTTCTCTAGTATTGATCATAAAATAGTTAAGGCACCACAGTTGGTGTCTGTTCCTCTCGCAGAGGATCATGAATGTCGTTCCTCAGAATGCACGTCACTTGATGTTGCTGATGAGCATTGCCAAAACTTAGCCTTTGATATCCACCTTGGGGTCAAGAACTTGGGGCAAATGAGCAGTAACCATGTAGTTTTATTGTTCTTTACTCCTCCTCATGTGCACAATGCCCCTCAGAAACACTTGTTGGCTTTTGAGAAAGTGCACTTACCAGGAAAATCAGAAACACAGGTTAGGTTCAAGGTGGATGTTTGCAAGGATTTGAGTGTCGTTGATGAGCTTGGCAACAGGAAAGTTCCACTGGGACAACATCTGCTTCATGTGGGAAACTTCAAGCATCCAATTAGTGTGAGGGTTTGAAACAAGTCTTCAAATCCTCTGCACTGTTTTTTTTTTCCTTTTCCTCGTTGGTTTCCTTAAAATGATTAAGTCAGAGGTAACTGTAACAAAATTCTCTGATTTGTATTGTCATATTGAAATTATAAATTGAAAAGGCAAATCAAGTTTTCATTAGAGTCCACATTATATGATTTGACCACGCAAAACTGGGTAAAAATCTATCTAGACATTTTTCCATTCATTAGATTATATATTCTCAAATATTTATATACTAAGATATGAGCTTCCTTTGATTGTTTATTATCATTTAATCTTGTAGTGTGTATCCATGATGCACTCCTCTTAGTTGTGCAAAATGCAGTTCTTCCTTAAATTAACTTTAATTTAGTTATTATTCCTATCAACATTTTAAAATTAAATAATTCTTCCGTGAGTCACTTGACTATTATCATTATTCTTTGCAATAACATTATTAATTTCACATTTAGACACAGGTGAAAATAAATTCAGAAATAAAAAACCTAACACTCCAACAAAAAATGCTGCTACTAACAGTTGTTCAATTGGCCCTCCTTTATTACAAGACAAAAGGCACCTCACAGAAGAGAAAATTAAGAAAATGGAAGGCACAAACACTGCTTAACTGGTGGAAGAAATCCTATATTTGTGAAGTGCAGCAATGAGATCATCAATGTAGTGATTGTGAAGTTCTTCCGAACTGAAAAGCTTCCCCATCTCCTTTGCATTCTTTCTTAAACTACTTCCCTCCTCATCCACAATTGCAAACCTCAATGTCTTGGCCACAGAGTCCCTTGTAAAGGACCCATCTTTCTCGCTCCTTGGCACCTCAATCGCCACTTTCTTTTCCTCTAGCACCCTTGAAAACAGGGCTTGGTCAAGCAAATAAGGGAGGGTCACAAGGGCATGCCCAAAATGAAGTTTTTCAATCACAGAACCAGAACCACAGTGACTCATGCATCCCCCAATTGCCCCATGAGCTAAGATCTTAAGCTGGGGTGCCCAACTCTTCCAAACAACCCCACGATCCTTCGTTCTCTCCTCAAACCCCTCTGGCAACTCAAGTACCCCCTCTTTCAGGTTCTTTAGAGCCCAAAAGAAAGGCAACCCTGAAAGCTCAATGCCATTAGCCAACTCAGTGAGGTCCTCCTGACTCAGCTTCAACTCGCTTCCAAATCCAATGTACACCACTGAAGACGACTCTTTTGCGTCCAACCACTCCTTAATTGTGACCCAGTCAGGGTTCTCATCTTCCTCTTCAGCATCTCTTATCTGCATGGATGGTGGAAGCAGCCCCACTGGAACCACAGGGACCTTGTAGTTGCCAGCAAGATAATCTAACCACTCTCCCTCAAGCTCTCTGGAGGTTCTGAGAAGAAACAAATCACAGCTGGAATATGCTTTGTTGAGATCAAAATCAGCCTTTTCCCCTGTCTCCTGGTCTCTATTGCGCTGCAATGCTCTTAAGAACTCATAAGGCCTGAGACGAAGCGTTGTGGGGAAAGGAAGCCAAGTGGGGGGGCCACATATGGTTTCGATGGAGTAATCCTTCATTTTGTCCTTGGGTGGATCAAAGAAGACTTTGTTGTAAGCAGGGGTTATATTGTAATGCGCACAGGGAATGTTGAGGCTCTTAGCTATTGGGGTGACCCAAGCAGCTGCAAAGTCGTAGAAAACCCAATCAGGCTTCGAAGTTTTGAGCAACTCAGCAACAGGGTCTTGGAGGCCCTCATAAGCCTTCTTGAGGAAGCAGTTCTTTGTGGAGGGAATGTCCATCGTGCTCTCTGCGCCTTCTGGAAGATGCTGCACGTGTGGCAAGGGTAGCCTCACCAATGTAATGAATGGTCGTAAGGTTTTGGGGGCTTTGGGAATGCGATCAATGTTTTTGGGGCTGTTTATGAAGGTGACATGATGACCCTTCTGAGCAAGAATCTTGGCCACCTCAAAGTATGGATATATGTGACCCATGGCCAGCCACGGGAGCATGGCAATGTGAAGAGGTTTCTGAATTTTGGCATTGCCATTTGCATGAGATGAAACTGGGCCAACACAATCCATCAGCACGCAGTGTGATTTCCTTTCACTTGGCTTCGATTCCAGTTTTTTCAGTGTTAACTACTTCAGAGACAACGATCATATATATACTCGACAGCTTTGAAAGAGGATGAAGATCTTTGTTAACAAATATTTACTTTCTAGACAGACAAAGATTGTGTTATATTCTTAGTTTTTCATCTTCTATTTTGTTTTCCTATGCAAAGAATAAACAAGTCAAACGGGCGCCACGCCTCTAATATAATATTATTACATCTCCTCGTGGTCACTACAAAGTTATGGACTAACATATCCTGCACGTTAACTTTTATATTATCAAATATTTTTTTCCTAAACCTTAACCCACAAAACACCAAATTTCATTTATAAAAAACAATGAATAATTTTGATTAAAAAATACATGTAGCATAAATACTGACATGGATATTGATATAACACGGACACATACATGGACACTAATATGACACGAATACGAATACGACAATATATATAATTTTTAAAGTGTAGGATACGACAATATATATAATTTTTAAAGTGTAGGATACACAAAAATACATATAATTTTTAAAGTGTAGGACACATAAAACGAATCTATATATTATATAAATTGACAATAAAGATGTATATACATAAATATGTTTTAATTTTTTTTTCAAAAATAAAAAGATGTTTCATTGGTTCAAAATGAGTTATTTTTTATTTTTATAATTGTAACAAAACTTTATACAATAAATTTAAATTTTTTAAAATTAATATATTTTTTTAAATAGTCTTAAACCCATATTAGAATTATATTAAATCAAAATGTATGGGGTTGTGGTTGAGTTTTAAAACTGCAGACCATGCGTATGCGTAAATTATTTGTATAAAACATTATCACATGAAAAACGTGTGTTAGGAGATACTTGCAGGCTGTTATTTTATTTTCATATATTCCATTTTATAACAGTGGAAAGAAACAAATTAAAAAATAAGTAGAAATAAAATTAAATGTTAGAGTGTTTCACCTAATGTCATAAAAAAATGGATATCTCAACATTAGGTATTACTTAACTATACTTTTTATTTTATCAGTTTCTAAATGCATTACACTATATGATATTATAATAATTTCTACACTTTATTTTTTACTCATGAATTTATGTACACTTGAACTTTGCAATAATTTTATATACTTTATTTTATTTAATGTGACATTTTTAATTATGGCTATCAGTATAATAAATTTCATATACATGTGACATGCACTTGTATGGAAACTTGCACAAAAGGTTCAATCATAAAACTTTGATTATATCCATATGAATGTTAGAGATATACTTATATAGAAATTTGTACAAGAGAAATTAAGATAATGAAAATAGACAAAGAAAATTAAACATATAAGTAAAAAAATAAATTTGAAGTTTAGTTATTTAATAAAGTACAATTGAAAAAAGATATTTTTAAAATTATGTAATTTAATGATAATAAAAAGTATAACGAGTGTCTTTATTTTTTAAAATTATTATTTTCTATATTTTCTTTCAACTAAGCATAAGAAAAGTATCATAATAATGGCATCTGAGCTTAAAATTACTACCATTGTCTTATAATTGTAAGACTATAGTATAGTATTGATATCTTATTTTGATTTGTTTTTATTTTATTTTATTTTTATATTTTTATTTTATTTCAATATATATGTTATCTTTCTTTATTTTATTTTTTTATATTTTAATTTTATTTGTTTTTTATTTTACTTTTAGAGTTATTGTATTTTGGAAAATATTTTCTAATTATGTTTATGAGATATTATAAATTTTATTTTTTTATTTTTTTTCCTCAAAATTTATTTTCTATTTTATTCAATAAATAACTTGAACTTTGCCTATTTGGTTCATTCATTTCTTCGCATCATTTCCTCAAAAATCACAAAATTAACAAAAATAATAATTAAAACTCAAATAAACTCAATTATATAAATATTAATTAAAATAATAGATTTATTTATTATTATAGTTTAATAATTCACTATTAAAATTATTGAGTCTTGAACACGTTCAGGTCAATGGCTGAACTAAAGAACTAGTTTATTTCAAAAACAAAAAAAAAGAGGTATGAAATACATATCCATTTTTAATTACTATTTTGAAGGGAAAGAATGAAATGTTGAATGTATTGGTTTTGGAAGTGTTTGTTGCTAAATTTCTTGCCCAATTCTTTAGCATTTTCTCTGTAAGCACTTCCCTCCTCCTCCACCATTGCCAATCTCACTGCCTTGCTCACGGAGCTCCTTCTGAACGATCCATCTTCCGGGTTCCTCGGAATCTCGATTCCCACTTTCTTCTCTTCCATCACCCTTGAATACAATGCTTGGTCTAGTAAGAACGGCAACATCACAAGGACGTGTCCAAAGTAGAGATTTTCGATCATTGAACCAGAACCACAGTGAGTCAAGCAACCTCCAATGGAGTCATGAGCCAAAATCTTAGCCTGGGGTGCCCATGTTTTCCACACAACCCCACAATCTTTGATCCGATCCTCAAACCCATCTGGCAGCAACTCAACTGACCCCTTCCTCAGAACCCAGAAGAAAGGCAAACCAGAAAGCTCAATGCCAAGAGCCAGTTCATTGAGATTTTCTTGGCTCAGTTTCACCTCACTCCCAAATGCAATGTACACCACTGATGATGCTTTCTGTGTGTCTAACCACGCCTTGATTTGAACCCAATCAGGGTTATTGTCTTCCTCTTCAGAATCCATCACTTGCACTGGTGGAAGCAGCCCCACAGGAACCACAGGCTTGTGGTAAAACTCACCAAGATAATCCAACCACTCTGGCTCAAGATCTCTGCAGCTTCTGATCACAAACATGTCACAGCCAGAATTTGCTTCATTCAAATCAAAAACAGGTGAGGCGCCAGTCTCGTTAACTTTGACATCTTCTAACAACTTCCTCACCTCATATGGTCTCAGGCCAATATTTGTAGGGAAAGGAACCCACTTGGGAGGGCCATAGTAATCTTCAGGGTTTGTTCTGGAGGCAGCAGCATCACCAAGTTGTTGTTTTGGTGTGTCAAAGAAGCATATGCTCCAGGCAGGGCAGGGACTGAAATAGGCACAGGGAATGTGGAGGCTTTTGGCCAGTTGTGGGATCCAACTGGCTGCAAAATCATAGAAAACCCAATCAGGGTTTGAAGTTTTGAGGATTTGAGTCATAGGTTGTTGGAGAGCATCATAGGCTAATTTGAGGTAATAGAGTTTGTTGGAAGGAATGTCCATTGTGGAGTCAGCATCTTGTGGGAGATTGTTTTGGTCGATGTGGGGCGATAAGGGCAATTTGGTTAGCTTGAGAAATGGTGATAAGGTTTGAGGGAGTTTAGGTAAGCGATCTATTATCTTGGGGGTGGAAACGAGAGTGGCATAGTGACCCTTTTGTGCAAGGATCTTGGAAACCTCGAAGCAGGGGAATACGTGGCCCATGGCTAGCCATGGGAACATCACAACATGAAGAGGCTTATCAGTTTTAGCATTGGATGAATCTGAAACTGAGTGATCCATCTGCAACCCTTTTTCTGTACAAGGAAGAGATGGTATCTGCGTTCTGTTTTATATAAGCAAAAACGAATCTAATAGGAACCACCACACAGAAATGAATATAAACAGTGGTGACATGAGAAACACGCAGCTTTTATTTTATTCCCCTTAATGTTATAATAAAATGTAGAGATTCATTCTTCCCACAAAAAATGCATAGTCTTATAATATCGCGCATCTTATTTTCAGATCCAAATGACTTGTTCTTTATGAGTTATAGAACATGCACACACAATAAAAAACTAACAAATGAAGACGAAATGTTATTTTTCAGGCTATCAAAACTGCAAAGTCCCTTTTGAAAACTGGTGAATGTGGGATTTTTTTTTCGTGGTTGGATAATGGTTTCATATAAACTCTATTAAAGTCATACAAGCTTTTCTGTGAAGATAAAGTGGATGGGTGAGTTAAAACAGACGTTGAATGATGTAATCGATATCTTGAGGTAAACTTGGAGGGATTGATAACAACTCAAGGACTTTAAAGAAGGCTTCTTCTTCCTGCACCCCTACAATTTTGTAAATCTCAAAACTGACATTCACCTTGTTTCGAAAGCAACTTGTTGATTTCTGGATTGCTGAATCTGGAAGTCTAATTTTTGTTACGGATTGATGGATCCGGAAGATTACCGGATTAATCAATCCAGAATATTTATAGATTTTATAATCTGTAATGTAAAAAAATAAATGCTAATTTCCCATTCTGTAAAATTACCAAATTGCATTGTCCGGAAGAAGAAAGAGTAGTGTGGATATTATGTGTATTTTGGGGTTTTTAAAAAATAATAGGAATATTATTGTCTTTGCATTACATTGTGGGTGCAGCCTTTAAAGAAACCTATCTTTTCTTTTTCATTTTGCCAAATTTGGGCCTAATGTTTCTTATACTTCTTGGGAAGTTGTTTTAGAAAATTTCTTAAACTGAGAATGAATCGGTACGACTCAGAGAACTCCTCTTACCATTTTAGGAATCAGAAAAAGAAGTCATTAAAAGCTTACATAGATGGAATAAGTGAACGAAGCAAAAGAAAAAGGATCATGATACTCAGAATCCACATTTTTCATCCAACCACGTTACAATATTAAATATTATGAATTAGTTAAATCAAAACTATAAATTAATTTATGAGTAGTTCTAAAATTAACACTTAAAAACATTTTTTTATAATAAAAAAAATGCTATTTTCATAAATATAAATACACTATAGTCAAATGTTTAGCCAGCTTGATTTTATTTTATTTTATCAAAAAATTATTATAAGCATTTCAAAATAAAAAACTCTATAACAAAATCGTTAAGCATTTCAAAATAAAAAACTCTATAACAAAATTTAGAGATAAAAAATAATTTTTCACTATATTAACTACATTATATACTAATTTAGAGATTAAAAAATTATAAAATTTCTATTATTAATAAAAATTTATAAAATAGTTTTTAAATTTGTATTTAAATTAATTTTAATGATTAATATTTTAGATTTTAAATTAGTAAGTAACTAATGATTAACTACTTATTTAAAAAATTATTTTATAAATTTTTATTAATAATAAAAAATACTTTATTATATATCAATAGTTTAATTTATAAAATGATTTTTAATTTAATTAAATAATAATTAATTATTTGAATATTTAAAATTTGTTTTTATTTAATAATTTTATGGAAAAAAAATCATATACCACAATCAAAACAATATTGCACTTAGCTGTATTACACAAGTAAAAATGACTAAATCCATAAGATCATAATTATTTTTACATTGTCATAATAATAGGCATGTGTTTTTCTCGGGTCCAGAAAAACATAATTAAACATAAAATTGAGCAAAACAAGGAATAACTTTTAAAAATAACTTTTTAATAATAATATTTTTTAAAAAACAAACCAAGATCCGTGAAGGATGGGAATGAGTTTATACTTAACAACTTAATTTCATTATGGATCACACCATCCTTCTTTTATACTTCTATTTAGGATATTATTATTTTATTTCAAAATTAAGTTTAAATTAATTTTGAAACCTACCTATGTAGCGGAGTAGCGGACACGACACGCGGAGTAGCGGACACGTGTCCCTGTAGGTGTATATATATATGTATGTAGATAGATATGTTTGAAGTTGAGAAGAGAAAGAGTGATAGTGATGGATTGTGTCCCTGTAGTTTCCTCAAATGGCAAGAATAAGGTTGAGAAGCCTCTGCACATTGCAATGCTCCCATGGCTTGCAGCAGGTCACGTAAATCCTTATTCGGAGCTGGCAAAGATTCTGGCGCAAAAGGGTCACTTTGTCACCTTCATAAGCACTCCCAAAAACATCGATCGCATGCCCAAAATCCCCCAACCCTTACAACCATTCATCAAACTGGTGAGATTACCCTTACCACAAACTGAGCATCTCCCAGAAGGTGCAGAAAGCACAATGGACATTCCCAAATCAAAGATCTGTCACCTCAAGTTAGCCTACGAAGGTCTCCAAGATCCTGTGTTGGAGTTGCTCAAAACTTCAAGACCCGATTGGGTTTTCTATGATTTTGCAACTGAGTGGTTACCAGAAATAGCCAAGAGCCTCAGCATTCCCTGTGCGCATTACAACTTAACCGCAGCCTGGAACAAAGTCTTCTACGATCCACCCAAAGAAGCACGCACCTCAAGTTTCAATATTCAAGACATGTGTAACCCAAAGTGGCTTCCTTTTCAAACAACCCTTCATCTCAGGCCTTACGAGATCATAAGGGCAATGCGCTCTCGCAGAGATGACGACACCGGTCGCTGCGCCAGTTTCGATCTTGCAAAGGTTTATTCCAGCTGTGACATGTTTCTTCTGAGGACAAGCAGAGAACTCGAAGGAGAATGGTTGGATTATCTCTCTCAGAGGTACGACATGCCCGTGATTCCGGTGGGTTTGGTTCCACCGTCGATACAGATAAAGGATGTTGGAGAGGAAGACGAAAACCCCGACTGGCTCAGAATCAAGGAGTGGTTGGACTCGCAAGAGTGCTCCTCAGTGGTGTACATTGCTTTCGGGAGCGAGTTGAAGCTGAGTCAGGAGGACGTTACCGAGTTGGCTCATGGCATTGAGATTTCGAAGCTCCCTTTCTTTTGGGCTTTTAGGAACATGAAAGAGGATTCATTGGAGTTGCCAGAGGGGTTTGAGGAGAGAACAGAAGATCGTGGGTTTGTTTGGAAGAGTTGGGCACCCCAGAGTAAGATCTTGGGGCATGCAGCCATTGGGGGGTGCGTCACTCACTGTGGCACCAACTCTCTTGTTGAAATGCTTAACTTTGGTCATGTTCTTGTGACTCTTCCGTATTTGCTAGACCAAGCTCTGTTTTCAAGGGTGTTGGAAGAAAAGAAGGTGGCAATCGAGGTGGCGAGGAGCGAGGAAGATGGGTCCTTCACGAGGGAATCTGTGGCTAAGACATTGAGGTTGGCAGTTGTGGAGGAAGAAGGGAGTAGTTACAGGAAGAACGCCAAAGAAATGGGAAAGGTTTTCAGTTGCAGAGATCTTCAGAATCAGTACATCGATGACTGCATTCTTGCTCTTCAGAACTACAATGCTCCTTCCAACACTTAATCCACTCACTTTCTTCTCTGCTTTTCTCTTAATGCTTTTATTTCAATTCTCAGCAAACCAGAAGAAGGAGAAATCATCACATGCTTGTATTTTAGAACTTTCTCTTGTGTTTGCATGCTGTATTCAATGTTTTCAAGTTTAAATAAAAACTGAAATTTAGTAGACAATGTAGTTTATAAGATAGAAGGTTGATCGGTTGCGTTAATGAAATCCTTTTTTACATTGTGAAGGTCATGCAAGACACCGTAAAATCAATAGAACCTGCATATATATAAATCCTGATAGAAAATGTTAAATTTCATCGACTTGAGAGAGGTCTGTGGTGGTTCATTCAGTCAAAATCTGAGAAACTTTAATTTATTGAGTATTTTTTGGTTAGGGTTTTTCTTAAGCGGTGAAGGACAGCTGTTAGCAGCATAACTCAACTCCATAAAACTGGTTATTAATAAAACTGGTTATTAAAGTTTGCACTCACTTATTGTATGCTCAACTCCATAAAACTGGTTATTAATAAAACTGGTTATTAAAGTTTGCACTCACTTATATACAATAAAATGTCCTAATCTCTAGTTAATGTGAGATCTCAAACCAATATAATTAAATTTTGAAATATATATATATATATATATATATAAAAGTTAATTTTAATTTATAAAAACTATTTCATTTTATTTACCCATACTCACTCTTAATATATGCAACAAAATTAACTATTTCATTTTATTTAGCCAAACTCACTCATAATTATGGTGACATCTGTTAGGGGTGAAACAAAATTAACACATTCACGAGCACCTCGCGCTACTATTATATTCCCTTAACTAATATTTTAACTATTTACTTCTGAAATCAACTTTGTCATATGTGCACTGACACAAAGGAAAGAAAAATTATCATATATATATATTACTCTTTTAATAATAAAATATTATATTTAACTAATAAAAAAACAATTTTGAAATAAAATAATAATATCATAAATAGAAGTAGAACGTTGGTGAGATCCTAATGAAATTAAGTTGTGAGTAATTATTATAAAAATAATAATTATATAATTAAATAAATAATTAGTTATAGTAACTAAATTAAGCACATTTTAGAATAATTAGCCCCTTAAATTTTTGTATTGTATTAGATGACAAAGTTTTCAAACTTGAAAACCTTTCATGTAAACATATATAGCTTAACTTGTCATATGAACTGTAATTTGACATTTGGCCATGCATTCTTTTGACAAAACTATTTCAAATTATTCACTTATACCCTTGTCAATCAAATCAAACTCTTCAATTCATTTTCTCAACTCAATGATGTATCTTTTGATGTTTTGACGCATGAAATGTTTCTTTTGTTCATTGCACTAGTTAATCTCATTCAGATAAATCATTCTCAAATATTATCACTTCAACTTATTATGAGACTTTCAAATGTATTCTTTAACTCTTCTCTTTAAGTTTCCTAATTTATCATCTCTATGATAACTGATAATTGTTGATTTCAAATTGATTATCTTTGATTAGATTCAGCAGTACTTTTCTTAGTTTCGCAAAATTTTAGCAACCAAATAGATTTACTTTTCTTGGATATTCTATTAGTTCCACTTTGTTAAATCATCATTGTTCCATGAACTAAAAATAAACTTCCTCTCTCACGGATTCTCGACTTCTCGATCTTCTATTTTAGATTTAGATTTTTTACTACACTATTCACTTATTTATATTTGAATTTAGAGATCTTCTATTTTAGATTTGAATTTTCGACTACATTGTTCACTGATTTAAATTTAAATTTGGACACTAGTTATGGGTTGGATCAATGGAAACTATTGATCTTTGATCTCGATATCAGTTCTCGGATAGATGGATGTACTTGCGAAGGACTATGATGATAAAGTCAAAATTAATTAGAGTTAATTTTCAAGTAAAATTCACTCTACTTACCTTTGATCACCTATTTATGATAACTTAAGACCTAATTGAACTTTTTCTCTTTTAACCTAATATTTATTAAACATACTACCCGTGTTTTGACCTATGTAGACTTTGTTATAATATTTTACTATTTAATTATTTATTTATTTTTTATTCAATTATTTAGTATAGTGGTAAGTATTTCGGTCTGTCACCCGGATGATCCCCGGCAAAACTCATCTCTTTCACCCTCAATACATAAAGATTGAACCTCTAACCTCGTATTTATCCTAATTTTCTAAGACCATTCTCCTTTACTCCAAAAATTTTAATATGAAATATTACTGAAATTAGACATTTATCTACTTTGTCACAACCTCTCGACCTTTTAACATTTTCGACCATTAGAGAATCATCCTTCATCTTTTGACTTTGTCGAACGACGGCGAAGTACTCCATGACCAATTTGTCAATGTAACAGGCTAGTTGCTAACAGCGACAATGAGTAATTGCTTTATAATTCATTTGCTTCTATCCTCTGATGTCGACCAAGGCCAACAAAAAGAAATGGATAATGGATAAAATCGTCAGAAAGCAAAATTTGCCTAACTTAGACCCACCACTGAGTTATCGTAATATCAGCCTCCTATAAGATAAAAAGAGACAAGAGATGAAGAGATGACATATTGGGATTATTTAGATGCTTAAATTATCTCAAAAGTCACCAAATAATTACTTCAGGATATAGCAGGTACGTGGAAATGTACCAACACTGTACAACACAGTGAGTGCTCCAACAATGAGTGATTAAAAATAAGCATCTCATGTTTTTACTTGATGCACTCTTGTGCGTGTGTGACCAAGGAGGAGCATCTTAGAATTTCTCAATGAATCTAACTAGTTGCAACTAATCTGTAGTTTTCTTTGCCAAGGGCAGCACGCAGGAAAGGCAGAAGAATGGTATGTGCTTTCTATTCCCTTGTTCTTGTTTCATAGTACAAGTCTTTTTCTCACAATAACCCCACCACAGAAAATGCAGTCTGTATATTGATAATTTTCTCAAGATATTTCCTCTCAATAAAAGATAAAAAAACCTCACAAATTTAGAATTGTGACGTACTGTAACCTCAGTTGTTTCACTAGTGTTTCTTTCCTCTGTCCCCATTGAAGGAAAAGTTGAAAGAACAATTAAGGGTGGGTATGAGAAATTTCTTTGTGGAAGAAGCACTGACAACCAATAAGATGGCAAGGGTGAATACCAAGGTAATGAGCATGAAGAAAGAACTAGTTCATAAATTTAGGAATGTTGCTCACTGGGCCTTATATGGATGGAATTCACCTTTTACATGGAAAGATGTTACTCAACTCTTGGTCCACTAGAGCCCATAAATGGGGATGGATGGCTTGCAGAAAAGATAGAGTACGATAGTGCTTCCACTTCCACACAGTGTAATATGTTCTTCCCAACACACTAGGATCTTTTTTTTTTGGTGACATAAACCTTATCCAAAATATGTACCAGTATTGTTTGAGTCTAATACCAACACCTTCTGAATCAGATTAATGTTATCATGATATGGTAGGAGAATTTGAATACAGAACTAATTGTTTCGGTTGTTGATAACTAGTTTGGTTAAGTACTGTTGGTACCAACCTTATATAGGGCATATGTCTACTTCAGTGCCAGCTCAATTGATGCCAGTGCAGGAAGAAAGCTACTTAGGTACCCTTTCATGGCCTTCATCACCATCTCTTCCTATTTATGAACCACAATTATGCAGTTAAGGTATAACGACTTATAAGAAAGACACCGTACAAACTAGTACTGTAAAATGTAAAAATCTTTCAGATTTAACTCTCAGTATGGTACTATCAAAGCTAAAAAGGATTAGTCCTCAAACAAAACAATGATGTCTCCTTTAAGGTATTGAATAAATATTAGTGCCGAAGTTCTAAATCAGAAAAGATATTGGAAAAATATAATTAATTAATGTTGGGATGAGTTTATAAGCAAGGTGGTTCATGGTTAGTGTAGTTTACGTACTTTTTTCTTTCCTTAATAATTGGTTAATCATATAAATAATGTTGTGTTGGAGAGTTTACGAATTTGTGAGTTAGTTAAACTCCACCTTGGAAAGAAATAATTGATTGGTTTGGTTGACGTGGGATGTATGTGCAGTTCCCACTGTGCTACTCCTACTAATTTCATTCATTACATAGCTAGGCAGAAGCATATGGGTTGAGAGTGAAACAAAAAGTTTTAATCTAAAATCTAAAAACATTCTTTAATTGCTGATAATTATGAAACATATAAAGATACACTGCAAGAGGTGGGTCACTATAGTTCAATTGGCCTAAGACCAAACCCATCTTAATGTATGCGACGCGTACAACTGCAGGTGGATGACGTCAGCATGAAGTGTGATCATCACCACACCATCAAAATCTCACTTATTATAATAATATAATTATTTTCTTAAATACAGATATTTACATATCTTAGCTTATGTCGTAATCTTGTGCCACGCAACACTCTGTCCCTCCGGCACACTTATGTAAATCCCGTTTGTTGAGCAAATATATATATATATATATACCAGTCACGTTCACTTTTCTGCCACATTGCTGCTGGGACTTGAGTGGTACCTTGCCAAAAAGAATAATGAATTATTTGATGAAATGTATCTGTGTTTGTACGTGATAAACGCCATCTTCAATTTCACGTCAGACCCTGCTATATATAATCTATCCCTTCATTAATTCCTAGCTACCTTCTCTCTTTGAGCTTTAAATTCATCCTCCTCTGCATCTTCTTGCTTCAATGGGAGACACCAATGTCAACCTTCCACCAGGCTTTCGATTCTATCCCACAGATGAAGAGCTTGTAGTCCATTTCCTTCACAGAAAAGCCTCACTTTTGCCTTGCCACCCTGATGTCATCCCTGATCTTGAGGTCTACCAATATGATCCATGGGAACTTGATGGTACCGTTACTTCCTTTGCTTCCAAACTTTCAACACACCTCTTTCTTTCCATGCCATCTTCCACTGTTTTCACACATAATATATTGTAACTCTGGAGTCATGTTGCATGTAAGAGTCAATAGAACTTGATTCTTTGCTATATAAAGATCAGGTTGAACTTGGATCATTTTATCTTATACCTGTGATTCAAAGTAGATGCCAAACTATGCATATATAGTTAGCTAGGATGTTGGACTTTGGTTAATGAGGTATAAATATACTGTATGTATGCATATTAATTAATTTTGGGACGTGTTCAGGTAGAGCTTTGGCAGAGGGAAACCAATGGTACTACTACAGCAGAAGGACACCAAATAGGGTCACTGGCAATGGGTATTGGAAACCAACGGGAATGGAAGAGCCAGTCGTTTCAAGCTCAAACAGCAAGAGAGTTGGCATGAAGAAATATTTTGTGTTTCATGTAGGAGAAGCTGCTACTGGTATCAAAACCAATTGGATAATGCAAGAATATCGTCTATCAGATTCTGCTTCCTCTACCAGATCATCCAAAAGAAAACCTCAACCAAAAGCAGTCAGTACACTTTCATATACACTTATCACATGCATATATACGTATACATATGTACACACAAACATACCAAAACAAAATAATCTGATTACAGCATATTTAAATAGTTAAAATTTTAAAAAAATGTAACTTGTTTAAGTAATCATGATGAGTTTTCACTTATGACAGTCTTGCATATGTATACAACATGGAAAACTACTGTGCAACAGTTTGATTTGATTGGTGATTTTATTTTTCCTGTTGTGTTTGATTAATTCAGGATTACAATAAATGGGTGATATGTCGTGTTTATGAGCGTAATGGAGAGGATGACAATGGAACAGAGCTCTCATGTTTGGATGAAGTATTCTTGTCATTGGATGATGATCTTGATGAAATAAGCTTACCAAATTAGCTGACAATGCAAGTGATCTAGCAAAGTAGCTAGCCGCAGTATAATAAATTAAAATAATGGTTGCTTGTAATGGTTGATGTTATTTAGCAGCTCTAGTGTAGGTGGCATTGTAATCACATTTTCATAGCAGCTCTTCAAGTGGGGCACTATGTAAAATATTCGTCTCATCTCATGCCCAAACAATATTACTATGTACTATGACGTTATGCTTTTAAAGATCCCACTCACTCATGGACCTTGCTATAGCCCCTTTCACTATTTTTTGCCCTTTCTTCTGTATAAGGACACTTGGACAATTCTCAGCACACCGTCCACTCTCAGCTATTAAAATGCTTCACTAACCCTGCAAATCCGGAACCATCATAATAATCAAAAGCAAAGAACAAGAGATCCAAAAAAGTTACTATCATATTCATTTTATTGTTTGATCAAATTACATGCAAAGAAAAGTGTGTTTTCAAATTGTTAAACCAGATTAGCATAAACAGCAGACGGTAGTGGGTAACTAGAGACAAATATAAACTTAGAAGAATAGTGAATATTTCCAAAAAATATTTATGGAAAGATATGAGATGGCAAGTAATTTATCTGACTCACATGGAAGAATGGATGAGAGAAGACATTGATGAAACGTGAGAAGAGGAAGAGGAACGTGGAGCCCAAAGAGCACTCTAAGGGAAGTTTGGAACTGAGCATTGAGCAATAAACTTGGAAGTTGTGTAGCTTTTGGGAAGTTTGTTTGATGGTATTTGGTAGCTAGTTGTCTTGGTTCACAGTGCTAAAGAAGGATTTCCCTTTTCTTGTTTTACTTTTCTTGCATTATATGGGTGCCTGCTTAGGGAAGCACCAAGTCATGTGTGATGCAAGCACTACCACTACCACTCTTTCATGCCCCAGCACCACCACTATATTACATATATATTTATCCATTATCTTCCTCAAAATATCAACATATATAGTTAAACCAATGCCATAATCAAATATGAAGAATATCAATAATAAAGATTAAAAAAAACTATTAAAAAAATATTTTTTTATGAAAATTTACATAAGAAAACATCTCTTCTAGCCTATATCCAGTGCAAAAGATGAGATAATTATGAGGGTGGGCATTGAAATTTAATCACAAAGCTGAGTGTAGATTAGGTGAAGAAGGGATAAAAAACGGATCAGTCTAAAGAAATGGGGTGCTTATCTTTATCATCAGCATCCAATCTTTTATCTATCTATTCTCAAATATAATACATTAATTCTAATATTACCATTCACATGATATGACACCATTATTGAAACTAGTGAAAAATTTGGGCCACAGAATTAAACCAAATCCTTTATAAAATTTCTACTTTCATTTCTTTTTCGAAGCATTATTCAATTTCTTACTTCGGATGAGATTTAAATATGTATTTAAGTCAACTTTTATAAAATTGAACCTAAATTAAAAAAAAAAAAAAAAACATAAGAGTCTATCTTAAAAATGATTGAATGTATCAAAACACTTGCTATTTCAGATTATTCACCTATGTTCAATCTAATGTAAGTAAAATATTTTGAAGATATCTACACCAACTAGTACTATAGTTAAAGAAAAATGTATAAGTAAAGAGCAATCTTTAACTTCAGGTAGTTTCGTATTGCAAGATTGAATTTATCTAAAATCAAAAGTTTTGGAACAAACATAATAAAAAGGATAATATTTTGGATATTGGATATTAAAGAGATTCTTGAACAAATTTTAAAATTGTGGTATTGTCCCATCTAAAGAGCATGCTGTGGTTTGACCTTTGTGCGGTTTCCACGAGTAGTTGTCTATCACAATTCACGACCTTAGTGTCTTTGAAGTTACACTAATAACAGATATTACAACTATTTGATTGCTTAATCAGAATGCAATCATCTCACCCGTGCTTGAGAAAAACACAAGTGTATGTGTGGTTTTGGGTACTTCAAATTGGAAAAACACATAATTAGACGTACCCCATTCAGTTCTTAACCCCAGCTAGACGTGGAAAGTTGAAAATGCCAAATCAAAATTGGACGTTATAATGATTGCTCAAAGTCATCAAAGCTTGGCAATGGGCCTGATTTTCAACTTGTGCATAAAGCTTTGATTGATTGCAACAAAACTTGTGAATATATTTAGACCACAAAGGCCAAGGCAGGTGTTTGACATGTACCCGAGTATCACAATCTTCACATTTTAGCTTGCTTGTTTTCTTGGTATGATCATCATCATCATTTTTTTTAAAACATTGCCATGAGAGAGCAACTAGTGAGAATCATTGTAAGGCCAATACCTATGTAGCTTTCGAATGAAGTTAATCACACTAATGGATCCATGCAACCACCAAAAGTCCACCAAAAAGAGTTCAAAATAAGTCAACCCCTTACAAAATTAATCCAAAGGAGAAAAAGGCAATAAAATTTGGAAAATGTTGTCAGTTTGGATGTGCCAGAAGATGAGAGCTTGTCCCCTAAGTGATCATGAAGGAAAATAATAATAATAAATTGTCTGATGATGAATAACTAAGCATAGAGAAAAGAATATATGAAGAAAAAGAAAAATAATAATTTAAAAATTCTTAAAATTGTATATAATTTCTGATGTAATGGATTTTAAAAAATTATAAATTAAATAATTTAAAAATAAAATAAAATAATAATATTGATAGTTGTAATATTATTATATAAAATATTGGAGTTCTGAATGAATAATGGAAAAAAAAAATGTCTTAGTGGTCTGTGGCGTGAGAGCTTTCGAAGTTCCAACGTTAAAATATTGGTTGTCTCATTCAATAAACCACAGAATGGTTCGTTAAAAGTTACTTTGAGGGGGGCAAAAGGTCAATCTATCATTACCTTTGGTTGACGTAATAATGACCACACAACTCATAAAATCCAATTGCTTTTAACTATAAATAAATATAATTTTTTTTATTCCATTTTTCTCACCTAAATTAAGGCCACTTTACACAATTTCTTTTATTTATTCATTTAATGAATCGTTTTAATTATGGACCAGTGTGGCCTTTATAAGATAACATCAAATCATGAACACACTAAATTAACATATATTTATATTATATTTATTTCTACTTATTTCTTTAATGATAAATTTACTATTTACACATGTTTATTATGATATTTAGGAGAAAACTTTAGACTAAGTATTTAAAATTGTTATGTTATTTCGATTGCAATACATTCGAGTATAATTAATAGACCTAAACAATACCCAGGTTCATAACAATAAAAATATTTATTTTTTATTATTTTTATTAACAAAGACACTCAAATAATTTATTTTTTTATTTATACAAAGAGTTATCTTAATTTGTTGCATTTTTTATTAATTAAAAAATAATCTTAAATTTATAATATAAATAGTTAAATCGTATATTTTTTCTTAAATTGATTCACATCTTGTTTCTCACTCCTCCTTAATCTTTACTAACTCCTCCAATAATTTCTCACCTTCTCATCAAAGCAACTTACAAATCTTTCTTCTTCAATCTTCTATCTCCAAAACTGTAAATCTTTATCTCCATGGCTACAAAAGTGGTCATATATTTTTAAAAATATTTACTATCTTTTTGCCATTTCAATTATCTCGAATAGATAATTTTTTTTAATAAAAACTTTAAAATTTAACGTCAAACAGATAAAAAAATAAAATTCAAAACTCTTTATTCATTACTTCAATAATCCTAACGCCGCATATGATTATATTTTGAGTCTTTTAACGTAAATTTTAAAAGCAAATGATTAACATTTTCAATTAAAATTGTTTATCAAAGAGTATTCAATTAATAAACAAACATAATTAATTCAAAATTAAAGAGATAAAATGTTAGTAGATAAAATGCCTAATTACAGTAATATCAATGCATAAAAAAGTGAAACAGCAAAATGCAGCTATTAAAAAAATTCATTCTCTTATGTAAAACCAAAACAAACAAACAAAAAATGTACGAAATCCATGCTATGAGATTCCAAATTAACCTTCCTAGCTTTTTCTTGTGAAAATCTTCTGCTATATCTAACATATACATAAGAATTCTTTCTCTAATTCCACACTGAAGAATTAAAAAAAAAACTTTAATAATATCTTTTTCTTCAACAAATAAAAAATAAAATAAAATAAGATACTTTAGAAGTGTTTCAACCCTTATACATATACCTAAGGAACTTAAAGAGTATCGATGTTCAAATCTTTATACTGTGATAGGAATTAGCAACTCGACACGACAAAGTGGACATGAAGTTTTTTGACTGAGCAACCAAGACTTAAGGCAGGAGGAATGAAATTGATGTGCACACACTCCAAATGGTTGAATGAAGTCTCCATGCTTAAATTCTTCCAAGCAAATAGGACAATCACAGTGAGAATCCTTGGTTTGGTCCTCACCAAAAGACACAGCAGGAGGCAAGGCTTTGATGGCTAGCCTATAAGTTTGTGTTGTTTCAGGGCTAAAAGAAATTAACTCTATGGTTTCCCAGGTCTCCCTATTAACCCTTAGTCTTGCAAGAGCATTTCTTCTATGTATTCTATGAGCCTCAATGTCACCACTTTCTCCGCCCTCATCATCATCTGAGTTCCTTCTTCCGTTGTAATCATCTACTCTGAACATTTCTCTGCAACGACGAAAGAACGTTAACACAATGTAACACCACATTAGGAACCCTGCAATGTAACTCAACGTTATGTAAGTTGGAGTTGTAGTTGAATCATACAACATGCACACTATAACACACAGGGACATAAACGATTCCAACACTGTAGGCACCAACAACCGCACAATACGACTCATGAAAACTTTGAAAATATGAATGCTCAGAATCAAGAGAAAAATAATTCAAGAGACTATTATGAAACTCACTCACTCTATATTCTGGCTTTCGGTTCATTTATATCAGTTCAAGGATTTTGGATGAACTTTTATTTTATCTTTCAAATCTTTTTATGCCTATGCTTATCTTTATCTTTTTATTAATTTGTTTCACTTTTCTGTTAATTAGATTTATGTAACTACGTACAGTACTCAATCTATACACAATCTTCTTAACAGATAAATATTCTTTCTTATTTTTTTATATTTTGTTTTTTATGTAATGTTGGTAAGTATATTACGATTTGAGAGCATTCAATTTAAAAGAAGATAAATGATAAAGTAATTATATCATTTTCTTAATGATTTAAAATAGATAAAAAATATTTTTCTTTATTTTTTTTTATCCCTCCAAATCTTTTTATGACTGTCTTTATCTCTAAAAATATCTATATAAATATAAGAAATTTACAAAATATAAATTAGAATGATTATATTGAACTAGACTGCTTGTAACAACTACCTTTAGGAGTTATTTTTAATAGAGGAATTGTTATACATTTAATTATCTTAACAACTTTATCATTTTTTATTTATATTTCAAATTTAAATTTAATTTAAAACATTGATGAAATAGTTAGATATAATTTGTATTATTATAAAAATTGTTTATCTGGAATCTATATTATCATTTATATTTTAAAAATATTTATTTATTATAAATTACAATTATTCTTCACTTGAATATATATATATATATATATAATACTTTTTCTTTTCTCTCATTTATAATTATTACCAACTTTTAAAATAATAATAATAAAGAAGATAGTTTATCTCAAATCCATATGATAGTTTGCATCGATTTAGAACCAAGAAAAATTAACAGTGATAGAAATTTAGATCTATATTTTTTTACAACCAAGAAAATAATAAATTAATAAAAATATTTTAAGGATATTCTAATCTTATCACACAAAATGGTGGTAATTTGACATCGCTATCTTAAAAAAATTCATTTTCCAATCCAATAAATTAATATTTTAATTATATTTTATTTATTTGTTAATTAAAAATATTATTATCATAAAAAATTATTAAATAAAAAATATTAATTAATATATTGATTAAATTAAATATTTTAAAAAATTATTACTCTAAATTAATTTCTATTATTAATAAATAATTTTTGAATTAATATGTAATTTCTTTAAGCATGTTTTAGTTACATAATTAATTAGATATTCATTTAGAAATTATTTATTAATAATTAAAATTAATTTTAAAATATTAATAATATTTTAATATTTAAAAATAATATATAATTTAATAATATAATAATTAATTATTTTTTATTTTTAAAATTAGTTTTTATTAAATAGTTTTTATTATATTATAATAGATTTTCAATTATGTAATTTAATTTTTCAATGTCAAAGAAATCTTTTATATTACAAAAAGTAGTTATGATTGGTGTATAATTATACCTCCAACCAAAATGATATCTAATATTTATATTAATCAGCTATGAACAAAACTCCCCGTTTAGGAGATGTTTCTACCTTTATTTTATTGAGGCAGAGAAAATAGTATATAAATATATGATATCTATTACGTAGAAAACAAACTATACATATACAAAAGAATAGTTACACAGATTTAATCATTACTCCATTTATGTTGTTCAGAAATCCACAAACTGAATCCACATTGTCATCGACACTTGTTCCATAGTTTGGCATATTGAAATCCTTGCTTTGAGCTTCAAAACCACATATTAAGAACAACAGTCACAATCCTTCCCTTAAAAAACAGTGGCAATCCTTCCTGTGAACCAATTGCCCAGTCTTCATTGTTCATAACTTACATATATTTATTAATTTTTCATCTTAAATATGTTGAGATAGTATTTAATCATCGTATTTGAGATATTCTATGTTTAAGAGTTTTTATAAAAAAATTTACAATTTTAATTTAAAAAAATATATTAATAAATTAAAAATATATATATTTAAATTATCATTAATTTTAACCGTTAAACAATGTGAAACTATATTTTAACTATCACAAACAATTAATACTACCCACTTGACCATAGAAGAAAATGTACTGAATAAGCAAAGGCTCAAAACCGGATTCTCCAGCTCCATACATACTAAATGAAGATGCCCTGTTCTTGATTATGGTTGAGAAGTAAAGAAAAAAAGTTTCTTAAGAAGAAGATGCTCAAGACTGCTGTTTATTTTATATTTCTTTAATTATAAATATTTATTAAAAAACTAAACATGTTAGTCTTTTTCATCATTTTTTTAATTTTGATTCTTACCTTTCTTTTTATTGCTTTAGTTAATGTAATATAAAATCAAAAAGTATGAATTATTTATTTTTTAAAATATTTTATAGGAAAGTGATAAAATATTTTAAAAAATATCTTTAAAGTAACACATATAAATTTAGAATAATATTATTATATTATATATTTAAATAATTCTTATACTATATGTTCCTGCTAGGGAGATAAGACCTAAAAAATATTGAGAAACTTTGTCTTTCTTCTTCCTGTCGAGTGATTTGTCTATGCTTCAACTTCCTCTTCCAAACTTCGGATCTCCTAGAGAATACCGAATGGGGTACCTGAAGACACTCTGACGCTCAAATCAGCAAAGGGGGTTCGACACTTAGATGTTAGAGTACAATAATTGATGACATACCTACTTCTTAGAATGTGTGCAATTTATATTATTTTAATGGGATTAATGAGGTGGATCATGCTTAGAGATGTATTACCTAATTTTTAATGATGATTTAACTTTATTGACCTTAATTGAACGTAATTGGACATAAAGTATCGGTCAATACCTTCAGTGATTCGGTAGGACCGACTGAGAGTGTTGACTGACCCATTCCGGTCCGCTATATTTATTTTATTATTTAATGATTTGGTTTTTATGTCACGCAATCTTTGGTTTATTAAGTGATAAAAGTATTTTAACTATCATAAATACCATGAAATGTTTTAATAGTACAATGTTTTTGTTTCTCACGTAATTCCTTGCCAATAAAATTACTATGACAAGAAATAAAATATAAAATTCATAATGTAAAAATAAAATAAAAATAAATCAATAAAATAATTATAGCATAGACCAAATTATTAAAACAATTATACTAGAGAAATTAGTGGCATATTGAAATAAATTTGAGTACGTATAAAAAGTAAAAAGATGGTATATGAATAGAAATATTAAAATATGTAAAGGGATTGAACTGGCTTTGCTTACGTGGAGCGCACCAGGGAAGAAAGCGACTTTGATTATTCAACCGTGCAATAGAGGGGATTGTTGAATATCCATCACTGAATTGTCACCGTTACTCACCAACTCGATACTCACCTCAACCTCACTCTGCGCCGGTCAGCGACCTAATCAACCTTTTCTTTATCCAATTCTTTGTTTGATTGAAACCTTCGCGAGCCGAGAGAGAGACAGAGACAGAGACAGAGAGAGGCATGGGTCATGAACACTCCAAATTGTCAGAACCAAAGGGATCGCGTCGTGCTCGCTTCAAAGAGCGTTTGCGTCGTCACCTTCACCGCCGTCAAAGCGGCAACGGCTCTTCCGCTAAAAAGACCCTCACCGCCGATAGCTTCGCCGGAATCGCTCTCCTCGCCCTCCTTAGCGTACGCACATTGCTATTTTCTTAATCTTCCATTTTCTATTCACTTAATTAACGCAACTGCTTCTTCTTTTGTGTTGCAGGCGGAGATGAAGTTCAAAGATAAATGGATTGCGTGCGTGTCTCTCGGAGAACAGACTTTTCGTACGAGCACGTCTGAGAGGTTAAGCTCTTCATCTCACCACTGCTTTTCGATTTTGCTTCGTCTATTCTTTTGTTATTTATTGTTTGTGGTTTGTGTATTGATTTTGTTTTATTGTTGTTGGTGCAGCACAGACAAACCAGTTTGGAACTCAGTGAGTACTCTAAACCGTTACTGTTTCAAATTACGTGTGTTTGCTGAAAGGTGTTTCAAGCTACGTTTCTTCTATATGACTTTTTTTTCTTCTACAGGAAAAGAAACTTCTTTTAGAACAGAATGGGGCTCATGTTGCAAGAATCTCCGTCTTCGAGGTATGCTAAAAGAATTAGGACCGTTTAGTCTTTTCCTTCAATGAGAATTACTCTAAAACATCTTTTGGGGGGATGATGTCACTTTTGTCAGATTAAAATGAATCTTGCGCGATATTCTGTCGCATTTCAAGAACATTTTTTTGTCCGCGTCCCCTATTTTTTAAAATATATTATACAGACTAAAATTTTAAACTGTTTTCATTCTGCATCTCCTGTTGCCTAATTTGTTTGCAAATGTTATACTGGATGTAAGTTCAATATTTTTTTCTCGTGTAGACGAACAAACTGTCCAGCAATACTCTTGTTGGATACTGTGAGGTTGATCTACTTGAATTTCTGACCAAGGTGAGGAAACAGAAAAATTAGAGATTTTAGAATTGTTAATTTATTGACTTATTCTTTGTTGTTTCAGCATTATTCATTTTACACACCTTTGTTGTGAATGATATGATCATGCAGGATCCTGATTCTGAGACCGAGGTATTCAACCTTTTAGATCCGTCAGTGCCTGGAAAAGTTGTTGGCAACATTTGCATTTCATGCTCTGTAGAGGTATATGGCTTATGATATAAATTCTAATGTTGTTTGAGTATTGTAGGGGTGTCTAACTATAATAAGCGCATACTAACAGGATCCAATTGAAACGGAGAAAGGCTTTGTTAGACGCATTCTATCTATAGTGGTAAGTTCGATCTCCCTCTGTTTTCTGATAACATATGCCTAATGTGGGGCTTAAATAACTAGACATATGACGGTAACGCAAGAAATGATGATGTATAATTTTATTCCTTTACAAGAGGGGTACTGATATCGTGTATTAAGCCACATTATGGTTGTGCCAATAATTGTTACCAAGTCCTTGTTCCAATTTTAACACACATTCGTAACATGTTGTACAAATTGCTGTAACTGGTTGAATTCATACTAGAATATTTAGAATCTAAGAATCATGGAAAGCACAGCATGTAATTTTTTATCGTCTATGTAATTTAAATATACTGCTCTCATGTTGCACCGTCTAACATTTAATATCAACCTGAGAAGTGATGTTTGATGCAGGACTACAATGAAGATGGGATGCTTTCATTTTCTGAATTTTCTGATCTAATTGATGCTTTTGGCAATCAAGTTGCAAACAGCAAGGTTCATACCTCAGTGGTTATTTGGCACTTAATATTCTCTCATTACCTTTTATTTATGAATTATTTTATTTCCAAGCTATCTTTAATTTGCTTGTGTACCTGTTTTTGAACTTTGACTCCGATTTGCTGTCCTTCTATTTTCAGATTCTATACTTTATATAAACCAGTGACATCTTGATTGTTAGTACTTAGAACCTCGAATTTTGTTATATTGAAGTCCAAATCTTCCCTGCAAGCTTGTGTGGGACTCGTGGTTGAAATGAGGAATCTCTACCCTGTGAAAATGGAGTTATAATATACGATAAATAGTTTTTTATATATATACAACTTTTACTCTATCATCAATACATTATTTTTTTACAGAAAGAAGAGCTGTTCAGAGCAGCAGACAAGAATGGAGATGGTGTTGTGAGCATGGACGAGTTGACTTCACTTCTTACTTTTCAGCAAGAACAGTAAGGTCCTATCTAAATTATAAGTGATTAAAGTTTTAATTTTTTATGTCTGTTGTTGTCTTTTGGTAGAAGTGTGACTGTGTTTAGTAATTTAACTAGCCTCTCTATATAATTTTTTATGATTTGATGATTTTCAAATTATAATTTATTTGACTTACTTTTCATGTTTGTTGTTTATTTGATTTTTATTTTGCTTACATAGCTTCTGGTATTGCAGGGAACCATTATTGAATTGCTGTCCTGTGTGTGGTGAGGTTCTTCAGATTTCTGACCGGTTGAACAGCATGATCCACTTAACTCTTTGTTTTGATGAAGGGACTGGTAACCAGGTGATGGCTGGAGGATTCTTGACAGATAAGCAGGCTTCTTATGGGTAAATTTCTGCAAATTGCTGCTAATTTAGGCATTAATGAGACAGGGTATGAGAGAGAGCATGATCTTTATTGACCTAAACCTAATGGATTATACCCCAGTTTTGTTGACTATGGCTATGTATTTATGATTTCTATCACATGACAATAAAAAAAACTTGTTTATTTTTCTGTTTATATAGGTGGTTCTTCAAACTGAGCGAATGGGCCCATTTCTCGTCCTATGATGTTGGAATTCGATCTGGATCAAGTGCATCCCATATCCTGGTATAGGATATTTTCCACCAACTTCCTTTTTCTTTTTATTTAACAATTGAAGTACATTTATATGATATATTAGACATGAGTTTATGTTTCAAGTCATATCAGGATGTACAGACCTCTTTGAAATTTCTTCTTTGCATTGCTAATGACCGGGTTTTCCCAATCACCTCAACCAGAATTAGAAGAAAAGTTTCCATGCTTACTTACTAACATATATCAACCTAGTACCCTTTTCAGCTATTACCAAATATCAATGTTTTTGTCTTGCATAACACTTTTTAAAGTATTGACAATTTGAATTGTGTTGGCTTAAGATCTCCATCCATACATCTCCATCAAGGCATTGAAATAGATATATTCTTAGGATATCTTTGGATGATGGAATTGAAAAAATAGTTTAGAATTTTAATTTTTGTTCCAATTTTTTATGTAGAATTATAGACTGTTCATTAGTTATGCAAATAATTAGACGTAGAATTAGAATTCTAAATTCAATTCAAATTTCCTAATTCTACAGCAAATGGTGCAGAGGGGATGGGAAGTGGGGGCAATGGTGGTAGGGTCGGTGGTTGGGATGTTGACAGTAGGTGCAGCAGTAGCAAAAAAGGGGAGAGTAATTTCTCAGTATGGAAGTTAGGAATTGACAAATTTTAGGGTGTTGGCTAACTGGAAATTACTCAACTTACTTACTATGGAATTCCATGGATTTGTAATGCAATTGGGATTAGGATTCTAATTCAAAGGGAATTTCCAACATAGAAATTAGGAAATATGATTAAAGTCTATTTTTATGGCTCAATTATGGTAATTTTAAACCTAGATATGTGCCTCTTGACCCTCTCAACTTGTTATTTAATATTAACTTTTTTTTTTACATCAGGTATATGATTGGAAGTCTCAAAGGCTTGTTGAAGAAATAATTGACAAAAAGATTGTTTTGTCAATGAGAGTCATTTATCAGTCAAAAATAGGTCTTGGCCTAATGGACATAGGTATGATTTTTTTTATTACTATTAATGTTGAAAGAAGCGCTTGGCTACATTTATATGTAGCTTCACCAATCACTAGTCACCACCACCCCCTATCATGGGCCATGTGGCAGTTGCTGAGGTGTTGTTGTTCATAGGGTTAATGCTATAGAAATATGGCTGGTTAAAAATTGCTGTACAGAAATTAGATCTAGCTGCCATTTCTTTAAGATGATTTGGTGTATTGTAAGTAGATTGTAAATGATGAAAAGTTCGATTATTTATTGAAAAGGTATTTATCATAATGAACCTATCTGGCATTCGGATCACTTATAACCTGCGTTTTGTAGCCAATTTATAGATTCAAAATGGATTTGAATAATTTTTTACTTTTCCATAGAGTTACTTTATGTGTTTACATTAGTGAATCTATCATGCAGGGGTGAAGGAGCTCTTGCAAAGCATTTCTGAAAAGCAGGGAGCACGAATGGATTCACCTGAATCGTCTGCAGATATTCCAAAATTTATTGAATCTTTTAAGGTGTAATAATGCTTCTCTTAGTTCTTTGTGAATTACATACTTTGATTGACATACGTAAGTTTGTAGTTGTGCAGTGCCTCTTGATTCTAAGTTTTGACCAGGGTTTCATTCATTACGGTGCCCCATATTTCAGCATTGTGGTTTCTTTTGGATGATACCTTATTCTCTCGTCTTTTCCTGTATTGTCTAGTAGTATGTGTTTAATGGGCGACCCATAATAAGGGATTTTTATAAGGGAAATAAAGAAACACGGCCCATGTAGAAAAACAATAACAATAATAAAGAAAAGACTATTTATCTAATCCAAAACTCCGTGCACATAGAATCCAAGGAACTAGGAAATCTCCAATCTTTTATAAAGAAAATGATAGGTAAGAGAAACTGAAGCTTCCCAGGAACTCATTTTGGTCTTGCAAGATTATTCTGTATTTTAAAGCAGAAGAATATTGCTTTCCTTCTACCACACTAAAATGTTTAAGTCGACCTGGTAGCAGTGTCCAAACTGCAAGACAATGTCCATGTCTAACATTTTTTAATTGCAACCATAAGAGTCACTCTTGCCATAAACATGATATGAAATATTGAAGGATAAAGAACATGTCATTATCCTAAACGTTAGTGTGTACTCAGGGTTAAATTCCAAATTATTGATGTAGATAGAGTGTTCTACTTGTTCAAGTATTTTTGAACTTCTTCTTGCTGATTGTGTTCATTATTTTTATTATTTGGTTTAGTTTCAGTGAGGAGTCAAATAATTATTCTATAAACGGATTAGGGTGACTTTCTTTTTCTGTTTTGTACTTTAGTTCTTTATCTGCTACACTGGTGTTTCTATAGTTACTCCCCCTTCTTATAATAAATGTAACTATTGTGTTGTCTGTAGGATCAAATTAATTTGGCTGAAGTCAAATATCCACTGGAACACTTTAAGGTGGGCGAAACTCTGTAATTAGTTTTAGTTGATGCTATTGATGCATAATTCCTTCTGAAAACACATTTTGACTCTGTTAGTTGTTTACTACGCTTCGCTATTAAGTTCAATTATGCTAAGACTAACCTTGTTTCATCATCATATACATAGTCTTATATCTTAATTTTATGAAGTTAAACATCATATGCTGCTAATTTTTTCAACAAACAATAACCTTGTCCCGTGTCCTTAAAGCTATTGCGATGCTTTGCAGCATCATTCTCGTGTCTATTTTTAAAAATAATCTGATGATCTTCATTCCCGTAAACCCCCAAACATACCTGTTATTACCAGCTTTTATTCCCATTATAAATATATCAACTCGTTGAATTTTACTGTTCCCAGACAGCCTTTGAAACCAACAATTTATGTCAATCTTGCCTCCACCCTGACCGTTTCAGTTAGATTGTTGTAGAATCCCCACTGCTTTCCAGTTGAATAGGTCTTGTCTAAGGGGGGATTGAAAGAATTTGTTTTCCATTGAGTTAGCAATATACATTTTTGTTTGTACAAACAATTGGAGTAAAGATGAATGGAAATTCGGGGCAAAGCGTGTAGGATTTAAATAGTAGTGATTATTTTGTCACATAATATAATACATATCTTAAATTATGCTCTGTGCAGACATTCAATGAATTTTTCATTAGAGAGTTAAAACCTGGTTCTAGACCAATTGCTTCTGCTGAAAGTGCTGACATTGCTGTATGTGCTGCTGATTGCCGTCTTTCCGCATTTAAATCAGTTGATGATAGTAAAAGATTCTGGATCAAGGTATTTCACTTCCTTCCTACAACTCTTGAATATGGAAGACTTCTAATTTCGATGATGCAGGTTTTTCTTTAAATATATTTCAAAATTTCAAAATCGGTCAAGCTGGAAACTACTTCTGATTTTCAGCTACTAATTAAGTAAAAATGATAGAATTTTGATTTTATTTATTGAACTAGGGCCTGTTTGACTCTACAATCTGAGGTTTGTTTTTGTCATGCACTGTTTTGCATGAAATCAATCTTGATAGGTAACATACGAAGCAATTTAGATGCTTAAACAATTTTAATGATCAAATGGCCGTACTGTTTGTGGTAACTGGTAATTATTAATTACTATATATACTTTCTTTTTCTTTATCATATTTTTCCGTTTCATCACTTTTTATTTCCAGGAAGTTATAATATAGTATTAAGCTAACCTCACTGATGAAATTGTTGCCAGCTCGAGGCAAAGAAAATTATATTCCCTAAAATGTTAGGATATCCCTCATTTTCTTGTCCTTTAATCTTTTCACTTCATTTATTTATGCCAAATGAAGTGCTTTTGCCATTATTTGTTGTTTCTTTTTAGGGTCGAAAGTTTTCAGTTCAAGGTCTTTTGGGGAAAGATATGTGTTCCAGTGCTTTTGTTGATGGAACAATGGTGATTTTCCGTTTGGCACCACAGGTATTTGTTGCTTTCTTTCAAATTTATTGTAATTTTTTGTATATAATTTGATTTCAAATTTTAATTCTAACATATATTTTTTACAGGATTATCACCGTTTCCATTTTCCAGTATCAGGAATTGTTGAGCAATTTGTAGATATCCCTGGATGCTTGTATACTGTATGTGTAATAATAACTTGAGGAAAATGATATTATATATATATATATATAATATAAATGAGAAAACAGGTTATATGCACAGATAGTGTAAAGTAATTTTACATTTTCTTCCAATCACAAATTATCATCATATATGGTCAGTTTATTATTTTTACTGTAATTACCTCACAATTCATACTAATGGTGATTTTTTATTGGTCGACAATATAAATTTCTTTTACACTGTAAGTTTATAGCCATTAAATTCTCTCTTTATATACACACATATACATATATATACTATGATTAATTTTTTTCTGTTAGTTCACATTGTATTTTTCCTGATAGTGTTGTACTACTCAGGTCAATCCCATCGCTGTAAATAGCAAGTACTGTAATGTCTTCACGGAGAACAAGAGAGTTGTTTCAATAATTTCAACAGAAAATTTTGGAAAGGTTGGTCATTGCAATTAATGTGTCTGAATTTTTTATTTAATGACTATATCCTTCTGAATTTGTTCCTTAGATGTTTTCTGAGTTACCTATAGTTTGCTGTCTCTGCCATTTTATAATTGCAAACCTGTATTGACCAGCATCTTATAATTTGGATTCAGGTGGCATTTGTTGCAATTGGAGCCACAATGGTTGGTAGCATTACTTTTACAAAGAAAAAGGGCGACAATGTCCAGAAGGGAGATGAGGTATGTGAAATTACAGTTCTTACCTTCTTATATGTTGTCTTTGTTTACACGTGGCATTTGTGTGCTTAATTTACAGTTTGGATATTTCTCATTCGGTGGGAGCACTGTCATTTGCCTTTTTGAAAAGGTTGGTATTTTTATTGTAAGAATCTTTGAAATTTATTTCGTTGGACATGGTCTTGATTCCTGATACTGCTGACCTTGATATATATGTTTGGTATATCATACAGATGATTCGTGGTCATCATGTCATTCTTATTTGAAGAAAAAACAGAAGACAATTTATCCAATAAAATTTAAATGTTTCACTTGAATCTAAGTAAAAATATATTATTAAGTTCAGCATGCATCTTCTTGGCATTTTTCTATCTTATATAAAGGCCATTTCTTTTGTTATAGTTGATGCAACGCAAATATACAATTGATGTTAAAGAATAATATATTCTTTTGGAGTAAAGTAGTTCTATTTATTACCATTTTGGACACTTCATCTTTACAGAGCTTTTAGCTTAAGATTGAGATTAGAATATATGACACACTGACATTTCTTTTGGCTTGCAGGATTCAATTGCAATTGATGAATATCTTCTGGCGAATAGCACCAGATCACTGGAGACCTTGGTTTCTCTAGGGATGAGATTGGGCGTCTCCACGAGAAAATTGACGTGACATTGGATTGAGTTGGAAATGTTGAAACAGAATACTGATTTCTCTTAATAATAGCAACATACGCTAGTCATGGGAGTTCTTCTCCCAATTTGTAAAGTAAATTTTTTACAACCTCATTAGCTGGCCATGCTCGAATTGTCCAGATTGATCTGTACAGAAAAATCTGGGATAAGTTCGGCCTTGTAGAGATCCATTCTTCGTGTAAAGACTAATGATGCATGGACAAATCCATCAAGCAGTGTGATGCATGAACATATTTACAAGTCATTGCATAACCTCATAACTTGTTTCATAGTTTATAATTTTAAATTTATATCATGCGCATGGGGTAACATATTGAACACAGTTTGCATATTGACATTTGAGCAGTTCTTGGTGAATACTGACACGGCTTGTATTTGTGCCGTGATCGCTTCAACTGAGTAAAATGATACCTTATGCTCATCATGGTATGGTATTATAAATTTTACATTTTAAAAATTTGGTATGCTTGATCCTTCCCAAGTTTTCCTTTTTTCTATATTTTCTTATATTTTTATTGGACCAAAATTTAGAGTCATTGGTCAGAACAGTACTTTGGGTTCATTGTATACATATGAAAAGTGGAAACATTCGTTTTTTATTCCTTTTAAAACTAGACAGAAAGGAATGAGGTTTCTATTTTCAGTTAACAGTCTATTTTATCCCAATTGTTAATTTTAATATTGATCTATTGTTTTTAAGTTTTACTCTCTTTTTTTAACTCAATTCTTCTGTACTCGTGATTTACTTATTTATTTTCTCATTCAAATTCTAAAAATTTATACACGAAACATGAAGAATGTTAATGTATATTATTAATGAAATCAAGTTAAATATAAAACTGATAAAATAATTTAAAATCAATAGATAAGGACTATTTTTAGACCTGCATTTACGTGGTTGCTGAATGTGGTATGCATTTGCAAAAGCTCATTTAGGTATGTGAAAATCCAAATTTGGAAAAATATTCTGGAAAGAGAATTTTGAAATGTATTTTTATCTACACCCCTTTTATTTAAGGAACTTTTTATTGTTTCACATAAAAAATCGGTGACTTTATGACACAAACACAATTGGATCATAAAGTGTTACTCGATTCAATTTTAGTTGATAAATAAACAATGAATTTGGTTTAGTGTTTATTGTAAATGAATTCACATGAACATCAAGCAATATATTGATTGTGTTTGAGTGTTCTTTTATACTATTCACATCAAACTAACACGGATCATGTCAAAGCTAAAATGATTAGTTTTTGCGTCTTTTGCAACGACTCAACATGAAAATTTTAAAATATATGCATGCTCTCAAATTGAAATAAGACCTTCATTCTATTACTTCTTTATTATCTTAATTTTAGACTTGAAAAAGTGATTTTGGATATGTTTCAAACTTCAAAGCAAATGTCAATTTTGTTTCCTATTACTTAATATACTACCAATGATTATTATTATATTTTATCCTCTATAGAGCACATTCTCTTCACTTTAGATGAAAGAAATCCATAAAAAATTTAATATATCTATTAATTGTTAATCTTATTATTTTTAGGATTTCAATTTTAAAAAAAGTAACAGTAAATAAGAAAGGATATATATTCTAGTAAGACTATTTCTTCCTGCACCTCCATATCTTATTATCCCACCTCCATAAACTTTTGATATTCAAGAAATGTCTCTTTGTAATATTTTGGATTATGTAATTCAATTTTTTTCTAAATTTGTAATTAGTTTCTGGATTATCTAATCCATAAGTCTTTTTTCAAATGTATGATTAGTTTATGGATTACATAATCTGGAAGTCTAAATTAGCTTTTGAATTATGTAATCCAGAATTTTTTTTTGAAATGTGTGTCCGGATTACATAATCCAGAAACTACTCTTAACTCCAGACTTCTTGATTATATAATCCAGAGTACCATTTTTTAAAAATATATTCTGGATTACATAATCCGTAAACTATTTACGAATCCGAAATTAACTTCTAAATTATGTAATCCAGAATATGAAAGTAGCACAGAAGGATAAAAAGTTTTTTTCATGTTTTATATAAGGAGACAGAAGAAGATATGGAGGTGCAGGAAGAAACAATCTTCTAGGAAGAGTGGATTAGGAGCGAGTGGGCGTTGGATCAAATTGGGCCTTATTAATATTTTTGCAAGAAAATAAAGCCTGGTCCACTCCAGCCTCCGTGCAACCCTAGTTCCCAAAGCCATTAAAACTCAGGGCATTGTCATTCGTGGCCTTATTTTCGCGGCGCATAACAGAACCCTACATCTTCAGATTTTGATCGCACGCGCCGTCACAATGGTAACCTTCTCCGTCATCTTTGTTTTCTTCAATTGTTATTCGTCATCACTAGTTAACTCTGCTATCACCATCTTATCTGCCTTAGACATTTTTTATCTTTCGAAATGAATTAAGTTTTGCTGAAGCCCTAGCTAAGTGAATTAGATTTGAGATTGAGGAATATGCCTCTGTTGTGTTGAATTGGGCGTTAGGTCGTGTTTGGTAAAATGCTTTAGTACTCGTCTTATAGTCGTCTTCAACAGGTGAACGTTCCAAAAACTAAGAAGACATACTGCAAGAGTAAGGAGTGCAGGAAGCACACTCTGCACAAGGTTACGCAATACAAGAAGGGTAAGGATAGCATTGCTGCCCAGGGAAAACGCCGTTACGATCGCAAACAATCCGGTTATGGTGGACAAACTAAGCCTGTTTTCCACAAGAAGGTAACTCATTTTGTTCTTTTCATGTTTCTGCGTCCTATTTTTATTAGTCCATGGAATTAGGAACTTTTGTTTTTGTTTGCTGACAGAGAAATATTTTATTTATTTTTTGTTTAATAGGCTAAGACCACCAAGAAGATTGTCTTGAGGTTGCAATGTCAGGGTTGCAAGCATGTCTCCCAACACCCAATTAAGGTCAGCGTGTGGACAACGTTATATCTTTTGGGTTTGGTGTTTTTTTGGCTTAGGATGTATGTGGCTAATTGTTGGTTTTTGTTTATGTTGTGCAGAGGTGCAAGCACTTTGAGATTGGTGGTGACAAGAAGGGCAAGGGAACATCTCTTTTCTAAGTTGAGAATTAGGATCTGCAGCTTTTTGTGTTTCTGCAATGTTGGAATGTATTGTTTCTCTGTGGATTTATTTGCTAGTTATATTTTATTATTTCGCAATACCTTATCATGCGACTGAGAAATGAAAACTTTTGCTAATATCAGTGAGTATTTGTTTCCCCTCTCTTGAATTTCACTTATTGCACCATTCCTCTATTCTTATGCCTTGCTACTATTTTTTGCTTCTGGGTTACCTTTTGGGGTGCCTCAGCTAGTTGTGTATTTTTTGGGGATCATTTATGCGAAGTGCTGTCATGAAATGTCCTTAAACTTTCTTGGGCGTTAAAACGGTCTTCTCTTATATAGTTGTGAACTTTGTAGCTGCATCCCCGTACTTTTAAATCGTGTCTAACCGTTCTAATAGCCATTGATTTGGAAGAGCCATGATTTTGTGAGTTTTAGTTACTTGTATATAAGAACTTTAAGCTATTTTCGTGGCTCTTCAATTCGGTGGAATAAGATTTTCTGGAATTTGATGAGTCTATGATAAACTGCCGCAGCAACTTAGTTAGTTTTCTGTGCAATTATCTGAAATGTAAGTTGCGAATAATTATTTATTGTTAGTTTATCTATAGTTCCTTTTTTAATCTGTCATTTTAGGGTAGAGGTGCTAATCGTCTGTTTTAGTTAAGTTAAGAGCAAACATGCTATTTCAATGTATTTATGATATTATATTAAATTGTGAGCTACAAAATTATGTTAAATGTTCTCTTTGTAATTCAGTCTAGTTTGTATAAATAACTGGTGCGAGTAGCATATACTGTTTAGACAAGAAGAATAACTTCATTGTAAATACATTATAAATAACTTCATGCTTGCATTCTCTCTACCTTAAGATGAAATGAGTTAGAAGAACTAATATAATGTAAAATGATGTAAATAAGGAATCATGAAATTTGTGACTGATTATTTATTTTTGTTTTTAAAATTTGGCGATGTTTGTAATGAAAAAAAAATTAAATTTTGTTGAACTTTTGAGTTTATTTTTATTAAAAAGTGATGGGCTTAAATTATATTTTGATACTAATTTGATGTAATTTATATCGTTATATTAAGAGCAAGCATTCAAGATTAAAATCAATTGAATTTAGATGATCAAACTGAAGGAAAACAAGCACAAATGTATTGAATTGTTATATTCATTAAACATGACTGTATGCAGTAAAGAATTGAGTTCTTGAATAATTAATGTCATTATTAATTGGATAATCGAATGCGTTTTTGTATCATGTTATATTTTTAAATTTAACTGATCTAATTAAAATTCAGTTCGTTTGAATTGGATTGTGTATCCTTTTTCAGGAAAAAAAAGGCATTAATAGTATTTTACTTTTAGTAGGGAAAAGTAAAGATCTCTTTTAATGTGTCTATGCTAGAATAATGCAAAATGATTAGGTATTACTTTCTGAAGTGGGCAATGAAAAAAAACATTTAATAGCATTAGAATTTTGTAAGCGAACTTGGCATTGTTAATTCCTTCGTATTCTAATAAAAGATTGATAATGTGTTTCTAATGAGTAAAATTGTGTCACCCACAATAGGGAAAAGGAGTGAAAAGGAGTAGGGATAGTTCCCAACGAAGGAAAAACCAGTCCTATGTCCTAGTCAAAGTTAAAAGTTGCTGTAATTTTGCTGATACCCTCCATTGTAAGAATTATAATTATTATTATTATTATTGTTAGAGTGCAGTTTATCGAGAGCTGTTTGTCCTTGCATGCCATCCTTTCCGTATTGCTGCCACATCATCTGTTCTTCAAGCAAAAACCTCTGCTTCTTCTCCATCTCTGACATTTGAACGTAGGAGGGAGGTGCCACAGCCAATGAAGCTGCAAATGGATCTGAATTGGAATCTCCAGGTCCTCCTGATGTTGGGGGTGCTGGCAATGCTAGCATTGAAGGCCTTCCAGCTGAACCAAGTGCAACACTACTAGAACTTCCACTCCCCCCATACCCTGCTCCTTCCATGGCTTTATTCATCTCTGCATGTTTATACATGCCATCCAACAACAATGTATCAAAGCCACCACCATATGTAGGCTTTTGGTTGGACAAGTTGGTTGTTGATTGCACTAGTGCTGTTTCCCAATCTGCCTCTTCATCAAATGCATGCCATGGAAGTGCTTGTGTGGAACTTGCTGCTGCTACTGCAGCTTCTCCATCAAACAAGGCCAAGGCTAGTTTATCCCCTTGTGCTTCATTTGTCATCGTGTCATCTCCTAAATTCAACAAATCACCCTCTGTCTGCACAACTCTTTCTTCCTTTGGCTCTTCCTTCACCTCTTCAACAGGCTCCTCCTTGATTTCCTCAGGTGGTGGTAGTGCCTTAGTTGCATTAGGATCCTCTTCTGGTTCTGGCTCCGGTTCCGGTTCCGGTTCCACTTCTACTTCTTCCTCCTCTTCTTCTTCATTCGTATACTGTAGTATTTCAGGTCTGCTGCACTGTGCTAAGGCGGATTTGTCCTTGATAAACTCTTCCATGACCTCTAACTTCTTTAACGTGATTCTTTCTATCTCAGGGTACTCCGAAGAACGTGCAATTCCAATGTTCCTGGACCATCCGTAGAAGGGGTCTAGCTCATCAAATTGCTTCCCAACGCGGCAAAAAATGTCGTACACCTTCACACACTCCTGTACCTCCATGTCAGGGAACCGATCAATCAACACACTCAGTATTTCTGAGATATCATAGTATATCTGAAAACTCTCTTTCACAATTGGGTAGAGAGCCACTATCACAATTCGATGGTTCTTTGCGGCCCCTGTTGCATTCAAATAACCAATATGATTGTTTTATGCATGTGTAATGTGCAAACAGTAAAATTGGAAGAGATTCTGATTATTCATCACAGTAATGCATCTTCAAACAAACTCTTGGAGGTTTACATACACAAAAATAAGGTTATGTTTAATAAAGATGAAAAGTTTTTTGATCCAATAATCACAATTGCAAACCTGTGGGGCGGCAAGCTAAAAAGCGCTCAAGAAGCAAGTGCAAATGCTGCATTTTGGAAAAGATTTGCTCTAACTTCATGTTATGTACTGGTGTGGATCTTCCAGCCATATCTCTTTCTTTTTCTGTTTCTTTGTCTATTTCTCTTTCTCTTTCTCTTTCTCTTTCTCTCTCTCTTTCTCTTTCTCTCTCCTCTTCTTCATCAAAACTATACATGCTACGCTTCCCGCGCCGGCTCTGCATCTTGTACTCAAGCCTTTCATCCAGATACAATGCACACGTGCGCACAAACGCAGAGAAGTCCCATGAACCAGACTTGGAGTTGTCACGAAAATCAGACATGTTGAGAAGGCGAGTCCCGCGTCGAGTGGAGAAGAAAATTTCCTGCTCGTACGCAGGATCACCTTCTAACAGCAACCTTTCAATCAGAATAAGTGTTTTGAGAGCCACAGTCCAGCTTTTAGTCTTGTTGAGACGCCTTGCAAGGGTGTTTACACATGAACTGATGAATGCTCGAGAGTAACATGTGAGGCTCAGAATCTCCCTTATGTACTTCTCTTCAGCAGGGTATTCATCGTGCCTCGTTGCCTTCACAATGGCCACATCAAGGTCTGCAAGTGAGGCGCTGCTTCCCACCTTTGCTAGTCCTATGCTTGTTTGATCCTTCACTGCCCCAAGGGCTCTTCTCAGTTTTGAGCTTGGTGGCATGCTTTGCTTTGCTTTATTTACCTCCTAGATATTCTAATTTCCTCTGCTTTTGGGCCCCAAAAGTTCTTGACTTTCTTCAAATAAATATCTTCAAAATCACCACACCCTGCAAATTTATTTACTCTCAACTGTCATGATTTCAACATTCAGAAGTGATATTTCGACAACTTATACCAGTTTATGAAATGATCATCAATCATATGTTATATATTGGGACAGATTGTGAAAATATCTTTATTGTATCTGTGATAAGTTTTCATTCATGCATAAACCTGTAATTTGAACTTTCTTAAATATTGGTAAGAAAAAAGCGATGGTGGAATCCAACCTGCTTGGAGAGCACCAGAGGGAAGTAATTAAGATTTGTGTGGAGTAATTTGAATGCTTAGGGATATCTCTGGCATGTATGAAATATTGTCTTTGTTGGAATGTTCATGCCAGATGTTGCTAGAGGAAAATGAAAAAAAATATGAAGAAGGAAAAGGAAGATAGTTGTTTCCTCTACCCTTCTTCTGTTAGTCTCTGGGGCAAGCCTTACAAACCCTAAGCCCAAATTGGCTAAGCATTCTCCGTTTTCTTAGCATAAAAAGATGGGAAACAAAGGAAATGCGATGATATTATTGTATGCATTAGAAAACAGGTTGACTCTTCTCATTACAACTCGTCTTTGCCATATTTGGTAGGATAAATGTTTAGCTTGTATTTTCTTATCACCTTTGACCTTTTCAACGCAAAAGTTTTCTATGTTTTAATTCATTTTCACTATCCAATCCAATTATTTAACCTTGTTCAAGTTCTCTTCCTAATTCATCCCTCAAAATGCTGAAAAGAGGTCAAAGTGGTCAAAATTCTCAGTCAATAGCATGTTTGGGCTTTGTAAAACTTAGTAAAGGGTAACACGATCCAACACTCCAACTTTTTTCACCAAATTGGTCTAATTTTATTGCTTTATTATCAGAATGTACACAATTTTTTTTAATGATTCTGGCTAATTTGTGTCTCAATTAAATCATAATCCACAATCTAATTTAATCTGCAATGAAATCAAAAACATTCTACCATAATTGTGTAAATGAGATATAACCTCCTTAAAAAAAAAATTCTATCCATTCTAACTCTAACAGTCAAATAACAAAATTTCATCATTTTATTACTAAAACAAACTGCCTACTATAGAAATAATAAGTAAAACTCCTAATTAAATCAAAATACTAATTTTATAAAATTTCTATAATTTATTTATAATTAAAAAATGAGATATAAAAAATAACTTTGTATTTTTATATTTGTAATTATTGTGACACATTAATAATAATAATATTTTTAAAATAATAAAATTAAATAATTAATTTTAAATATTAATTACAATTTTCAAATATTAACAATAATATCAAATGTTATATAAATAAATATACTGTATTAAAAATGATATTCTTTTGTAAGTTTGATAATTCAAAAAAATATAAATTATAAATCAGTTTTTAAAAATTTATACATAAGTAAATGTAAAATTATCACTTAAAATAATTTATATTATGTCTATTATTTATTATTTTGTAAACACTAAATATTAAACATAACAATAATTCATCTTGCTCTTATTCTATTATATCCTATTCTCTTGTAATCTTCATAATGCAATTTGAGAATTTCAACTAATTTTACTTTCTAATCTAGTAATATTTAAGAGCTCAAAATTAATCCTAAAATTATTTCACAATTACACAATATCTTGAAGAATTTTACTTTTATAAACCATTATTCTTAATAACTGCTACATCAAGTACTCAATAGGAAAAATAATCCCATAAAAATCTATTCATAAATGTAAGAATTTGGTAAAAGCAAAGCAACACACACAACCGAAAAAGATGAAAGTTGGAGACATATTTGCCCAAACCAACAAGCTAGCGGTGTGGGACTTTACACAAATGAAGTGCCCATTGAGAAGTTGAAAACACACAAAAGTATAACATATAGCAGAGAAAGCCTTCCACCTCAACAATAACAAAACCAGAAGCCATAAATCAATTCATCTTTGATTATTTACTTCAATTGAACTCTGAACACACACTCCTAATTTCTCCAAGGAAACCTGTCTTCACACCAATTTGGCCCATCCTCACGAATGAATCAACAAAATCAGCTTCAAAAGAAGGCTCAAACAATGGACCAAAGGGAGTAAAGTAAGAGTCAAGGACTCCCTTGGTGGCTATGTCATCATTGAGTCTGGCATCAGATTCTAGAACAGCAAAACCTTCCCTTATGTTCTTCAGAATGTGTATGTCAAAATTCTGCTCACTACCTTCGTCAAGGGCTAGCCGAACATTAACATCCCCATTCTGAGGGCACTTTGTCTGAAGCTGTGGGAGAAAATTTGGACTAATTGATGGGTCTGATCCTCCACCACTTGGAAAAAAGTTGTACAATCTGTTAGTCATAAAGAAGCATGCTGAGGTTCCAATTGTATGTGCACCTGAAATTGTTTTTAAAAATCACTATTACATGAAAAAGAAAACATTAGCTTTTACAATCTTTAACCAAGCCATGTTTTTATTTTACTTGCTTATTATGTTGGTTTACATATATTTGTCACTGTCATGATGACAGACACCTATCTAATTTACCATAAATTCAGTACATATTGGTTTGAAGTAATCAGAATATATATATATAAAAAAAGTATGTAAGAGAAAGGGACAAACAAACATATCTCTATCTATATCAATACCAATTAATGTGGATTGCAACTGTAACTTTGCATGTGCAACATTTGTAATATAAGAACTGTCATCTGCCACTATTTGCATTGGGTTTGATACGAAACTTTAAGGGGTCAATGAATTAGGTGAAACCAAACCAATGAAGCAAAAGCTGACTAAAAGGAAAAGTGAAATGAAAGCTGGCACACAGAGTAATACCATTCAAATGACACGCTATTCTTACAGTTACAATTTTAGTCTGCATAAAATTAAATAGCACCTCATATTTTAGCTATCTTATTTTTCATTATTAATACAAAGGCATGAAGTATCTGATTGATACAAAGGCATGAAGTAAACTTTCTGGCATGTATGATTTGTCTACACATAGAAAAGGTGATAGATCCTTTCAGCAAAAATTATCCTAAACAGATATAAATGGAATATTATATGCAAACTTCAGAATCCTAGATACTATAAGACTACTGTTGCTTTATTAGTTTATTAAGAAATTAAGTTGGTAGATGTTATGTCAAGGTTTCTTGAATGGTGAAAATTTGTCAAAATAGGAAGAGATTACTTAAAATATGATGATCTGATATCATATATTTAAACAAAAGATATTGCATTCCTAAAATAATATCTTTCTTCGTTCCTTACTTTTTCTTAAAAAAAGGCCATTATAATGTATGGTACAATTAGAATTTGTCTTTTAACAATTCCTACAACTTCAACATCAATTTTCCAAGTTCCAAATCCGTATTGAATTTCTGCAATTGTTTTCATTGTATTCTAAAGTGAAGAGAATATTAGCCAAAATAGTTTTATGTAATTTTGCCATTGCATGCTTTTTAATTTGGTTTCTTCTGGCAAAGGTTCATATTATTTTTCCTCTCCAACAACCATGATCTCACCTATTCAGCATGACAAAGATAGTATAGTGTGTGAGAGAGTACCACTGAGAAGAACAAGGTCTTTCACTGTGAGACCCTTGTTCAGAAACTTTGTCTTGAGTACCTCAATTGAATCACTAACATCTGGCATGTCATCTGCAAGTGAAATATTTGAAACCAACCCATCTCTCCTCCCTGTTGGAACTTGATATGTTGGTCCATTTGCCTACATTAGTATAAAATATATATATTATCTAATATAAATAGCACCTCACAAGAACAAACTCTTCAATCAACCATAGTCATTGAAGTACTCTTAAGATAGAAAATATCAGCAACAAGAGAAAAAGCATGGATTAACTAATAATAATAATAAGGAAGTTAGTTAAAACCATGACAATAGCCTCTCTAGCTGCCAATGCCACTATGTCTGCACAAGAAACCACACCAGGGCAAGACCCTTCCAACTGTGCCTTGGCTTTTTCTATCACATCAAACCCTCTAACCCCTTGATGTCCAAATGCCTGTCTCTCTGATTGTGGACCATTGTCAATCAGAATTGAACCATCACAACCCTGAAAACCAAAAGAAATAGCTGATATATATACATATAAACACAAACTATGTTATTATATATTATTGTATTATGCAGAGAGACCTCAACAAAGCAGTCATGGAAATGAAGTCTGAGCAAGACAGCAGCCATGCTGGTATCAGAGAGAGCAGCTTCTCTAACAACATCACGGACAATGGAATCTACCTGAGGACAAGTGTTGGAGTAGAAACCTACTTGGAGTTGACCCTCAGAACAACCCATTAAGAATGAGAAGAATAAGAGAGACAAAACACCGAGCATCATCATCACTCTGCAAGTGCAACTGTGTATGAAATATAACAAGTTATATAAGCTAGCACACCAACATATGTGTGTGTATTTATATATAATATAGTGGTTATGTGTATGTGGTAATTTTAAATTGTGAGGAAGAAAAGGTGTTGAGGGGGCTGAAATAAATAGCCATAGAAACTCATATTGTAGACGGCAACTTGTCAACAAGTTGGCCACGTTTCAACAAGTGCATGAGTCTTGTGATGACCACTTTTCCTTTACTTCTCTTACCAAAGTCAATTCTGCATCCTTTTCATTTCTCTTCTTTCATAAAAAAAATGCATGATTCAGCTGCACGCACTTCAACCTCTGATTACCAATTACTACAAGTTTGTTCATTATTTATGTGGGAAAATTAGGTGAATAGAAGTTTTTCTTGAGCAATCCCCGTGATAAAAGTCAAAGTTAAAGTTGAATACTTAGTGTAGAATATTAGTGTATTTTATGTTGGTAATGCATGAAAGCAGAGTTATTGTAATATTTAAATGTTCTTAGGTGGTCTATTATAATTACTGGATATAGAAAAGAGTGCCTGATAGAAGCATTCTTATCCCTTGAAGGCTTTAACCACACCAATATATGAAGCATCAATATTTGTCTTACAGAGTTGATTGATGCTAGTGTGAGACAGCAGTTGCCGAGGTGTGAGTCACTGTTTTGGGTGTCCTACCTTATTCCTTCCATTTGTTTTATTGGTAATGATACTTTCAGAATTTATACAATTATATTACAATTCTCAACATTATTATTTTAATATTTCTTTAGGTAATTTAATTTCAAAAACTTATCTTTTATTATATATATTTATTTATAAATCTATCAAGAATTATCTCCATTGATTCTCAAAATATATTTTCCTTTCTTTTATACCATCATTTAAGAGTTTTCTATTCAAAGTATTATTCTGCAAATCCTACATTATAGGCATATATACAGCTCAGCACAAACTTGTTATTTTCACACACGGAAGAGAGCTTCATTAATCATTAATGGTGTTAAGCATAAATTTCAAAAATTATTAATTAAAAATAATTAATTATTATTTTACTTTAGTATGTTTTATTCTTTTAAGACTTTTTTTTAAGTTTTATTTGAATGTAAATATTTTATAAAACTCATATTTTTATAATTTTTTATTTGTAATTCAGTTTTTACAACTTGAAAAGTTAATTCAATTATTATGTTAATATTAAATTTAAAGAATCAAACCTAGAATCTTATTTTAAAACACAACTCTTAAGTTTACGACTTTCTATATTACATCAATATATTATAATGTTGATTTCTGATAAAATTTTAAGTCTTAAATATAAAGTTGTACTTATAACTCTAAAGAAACAATTAAATTTTATTTAGATGGATCAAAACTATTGATTAACATGGTTTTAATGAATTTAGATACGTTAGAAATCACATATCAACTATAAATTGAATTTAAATCTCAAACACCTTATAAACCGAGTTTATAATATTAAATTATTATTGAAATCCACTTTTTAATATACTCAAACCTTATTTCATCAATTAAAGTTCAGAAATTACTAATGATATTATTTTAGGGATACACACTATATATTTTTAGATAAAAAAACAATTTAATCACATCATATATATATATATATATATGTTGATAGATCACATGTCTCAACCTTTTTTTTCCAACGTTATCTTTATTATAAATATTTATACGCATACTTTTTTTTTTATGAAATTAGGAGATTAAATTTCTGGAATTTCAGTGTTAGATGTAAGTGAAGGAAATATATGAGATTTTTTTACGCATAAAATTTACTTTGTGATAAATAATTAATAGATATTAGAAGGCAAAAACCATAGCAAGTTAAATAACATGGTTTTTTTTCTAATTAGTGTATTATATTATGGTAGTGAGTTTTCTTTCAAATATTGTATTATATTATCTTTCATACTAAGATTCAATATTTCTTTATTTTATTTTATAACTCTTATTTATATTGATAGTCACTTAAAAAATATGATCTTAATTAATGTTTTTTTATTTCTTATGATAAAATGATTATAAATATGATAAGGAATAAAAGAATATTAAGAAAATGTTATCTAAAAACAAAAAATGTAATAAATTTTCCCGGGTAGCTTGGAAACCAGTGACTGGTTCCATGATTTTCTGCAGGGAGTAAGATCTGAAGTTCCAACACCATTTCTTGATGTATAACTTGGATCATGGCATCCAATGGTTAACTCGAAATGTATGGTCTTTATATTTATAGTCTTGGCTTATGTATACGATATAATGTATTTTTTAAACAGTGATTAGAATATAATTTATTCTCTAACAATAAAGTGTACCAAAGACACACAGTAGAAAAACTGTTTTTTAAAAAAGACCATTTTCAAAATAATATTAAGATATAAATAAAATTTAATATAATTAACCAATCCTCTCAATGTGTGGGAAATTAATAAGGTGTAAAGTTAGTTTTTTCCCAACTATGAATTGGTTAAACTTTCCACACTTTACTTTGCAGAAACGCACAGAAAAAAAAATCTCATGGAACTCACTAATTTCTGTACCCTTCCACTCCCTTCGTTTTCCTCTCACTCTCTTTCCATGTACCAGATTGAGTGAGGCTAAGAGAATGATAAACATTTCGTTCCTATCAGAATGAAAACTTCTGAAGTTAAAAAATCACTTTATAACCTACAGAAGAACTACTGAAACACTCCCATCTATGGTAAAGCTGCCCGATCAAAATGATCTAATTTTTAGAATATTGCACTCATCTTGAACACTTATCCATGTAAAATCCTATTTAACAAGGTTGCCCAGAATGTAATCACATGATATACAGTCTGCAATATTTCCCAAAGCATTAAAACAAGGAAAAAGATGAGTAAAAGATTTGATAGATAAGACGGACAAAATCAAGAGAAAAAATTAAGAAAGAAATCTGTGTTATGGAATAGTGTCCTTGAAATGACTGTAAAATAGTGAACAGGTGCGATATGAAATACTATTTCCAGGCTTCCAAGCACTAGAAAGCAATGTGTAGTTTATCATTTCAATATGTCATTAATGAAATTAGTAATACTTATATTATCATTCTTGCTTTTTCCAGTCAACTTTAACGCTCTTAAACAAACTTTATTCATTTTTCATAGACAAACAGAAAGCAGAAGAGCAAATACAATGTCAAAAATGATAACAGGCATAAAAGATAACAAAGAGCTTTTAAGGGTTTAACCAAAACAAGATAAAAACTGTATGTCTCGTCCCCTCCTAGGATGGCTTCTAAAGTATCCACTTTCACAAGCAAACATTAAATGACTGACAAGGAACCCCAATATTGGAGTAAATCTTAACTCATTCTAACAGATTTTGGGCTCACTAATTACTATCTTTGATTTTAAACTACAATTTCTCCTACTATATTTCAAAAAATAGCGATCTGGTTGCCCATTGCATCGTTTTACTCTATGCAATGCAGAATCTGCTTGCTTACGATCAAGTTCCATGCAACTATCTTCACTGAGGTTTATTATCCTGTCAGAACAACTTCCCTCCCCTTCCTTCTGCAGCTCTTCCCCGATCCCTTCACCATCCGATTCAGCTGTGCGCTCACCATCTTTTGAACCAGTTTCCATGCCACTTCTGCCCATACAGAGAAGATTCAGCCCAGTTGAAGAACCACTATCCAAAGTTCCTACAGAAACCAAAGGCTCACATAAAGATTTACAAGAGTCCGCCAATAGTTTATTGTCACAGGACACTTCATGCTTATCACGGTAATCAGCATTCCTTGAGTTTGATGTCTTGCACGACGAATCAACACTAGGAGACAACCGCTTAGGAGCATCCAAGAAACTTGTATTCAATAAGCAGCAACTCTTTGAAATCCTAGGCAAAGTATTGAACTCTGGATGCAACTCAAAAGTCAATTCAGAGCCATCAAGAACTTTAAAAGCTTCCCTCTTGGGAGGCGGATTCAAACTACTCTCTTCCCCGTTTGCTACAAGACTCAAAGCATTTTTTGCAATTTCAACAGCCCTTCTCGCCACCAAAGCTTTCTTCACTGCCCCCTCTCTAGCCCTAGCGGCTGCTTCAACCTTCTCCCCCACCTCACGTTTTGCATCCTCAACCAAATCCTCCATTGACCGCGCCAGATTTCCACCCGGCAAAACCCTAGAACTACCCTTCTCTAGTATAATCCTACCATTTTCATCACCCATAACTCTTCTTTTTCTTCTTCTAGAAATTTCCAAGTGTTTAGGAATCCAGCAATCCACGCAGACAGAAAATTCAGAGCCCATAGAAGCATAGGACCACGGAGGAGCATTTTTGTATTTCAAAAAACAGGTTTTGTGAACAGAATGCTGACACTGATTGCAGCGATATGATTCAAGAGACATTCCAGAAAAACAATAGGAACAAATTTGGGAAGATTCAACGGAAACAAAACACTTCTTACATAGAAGAACTACACGCCATTCGCTATAAAGGGTTCGGAGTCTGTTCTTACCGGAGCAGACGTCAACCTTGAAGCCACACGCATGGCATTCGGTCAAGTTGGGCAAATCTCTAGTTTTCTTGTTTTGGGGAACGGAGTCTGAGGGATTTTCCGATGACTCTGGCTGCTCCTCTGTTCGTTCCTTTGATTCGAGAAGCTTCATCGCCGGTGAAACTCCCATTTTTCAGATCGAAGCTTCTGATATGGGAGATAAAATGTCTAGGGTTTTCACATTCTGGAGATTTGGGGGTCCTCGCAATGGACGTCAAAACACCGTCCACGCGCTATCATTGCGAGTAGCACTTCCAGTTTTTCCTTTCCCTTTTAAAAAAAATAATTATATTGCTTCTTTGAGGTAAAATAACAAAATTAACTGCTAAATCAATTGCTTAAATTTGATAAATACGATTAATTCACTTTCTTGATGAAATTAAACGAAAAAATTGTTTGTTTGTTTTTAAATATGAAAATATCTTTGCACTTTCTCCCTACGATTGTCTATGTTAAATTTAACTTATTTTTATTAGCAAATAACAAATTAATTAAGAAAGTATAAGAGGAACCTACCCAAATATATGATACAAAAACATAGGAAAATGTAACTTTCATATACTATCTTTCCTTGGTTATTCCTTTTTTATTTTATCATACAATAATAAATAATTACTTCTTTTATTTCTTTTAAAGTATCATTTAAAATTGTTTAAAAAAATTATGAAATTAAATAATATTTTACCTTAACAAAAAATTTATAACATTTTTTATTTAATTCCATTTCTATGTTATAATATATGCATATATGTAATATAAGAGTAAGTGAAAAATAGAAATATAAACAAGAAAAAAGTTTAACAATGATAAAATAAAAACAAAAATATGAAAATTAAAAAGAAAGAAGAATGATTAAAATCAATAAGTATGAATTAGAAAAAATTGTATATAAGCAATTTGAGTCATAATTGATACATATAAGATTGTATTAAAAAAGGCATAATGGCTAATTGTGGTTAATTTTAAGATTGTATTAAAAAAGGCATAATTCTAACCGTTTTATTGTAAGTAAATCATAATATAAAAACATTTTAAATAACCGATGAGAAAACTAATCGAAACTCAAAATTTTCTAATATTTTTTTTTCTGAAATCCGACTGAACTGGAAATGAAACTATTTATTATGTTTAGATATAATAGTTAATTAAAAAATAATAAACATATGTAATTTGCAGGCTGTTTTACACTCTAATTATATTTTACTTATCGCATATTTATACTTAGATGACAAATTTATATTGTTATATTTTTATTTATAAAATAATGTAAATTATTTATTAATATAAGAGAAAATTAAAACTACAAATACAACAACCATGATATAAAATAATTCACAATAAGTAAAAAAAATATTCAAACTAAATCATATAATATTAATTTAATTTAATCTATTTTATAACAAGTCGAATCACTCCTTACTAGTGGTGAGTCATGATTGCTCCCCACAAATAATATAGGAGCATTTGTCAAAATACATTGAACTGATTTAGAAAATACTGATAAATTTTTCTGGCTATTCATCATTATTCAATCTCACTCTTTATTTTTACGTCTATTTAATTCATTAATGCATCTATGAAAAAAACTTAAAAGGAATCTCTGTGATTTTGATGAAAGCCATGTTTTTGAAGAAGAAAATCAATTTTCAGTTTATAGAAGTAAAATTACAGTCCTAACACGACTTTATTTTATTTATTATAAAATTAAAATAGAGAAAAAAAGAGAGTGAGATTCTCTCAGATTTTTATTACAACACATTAGGGTGACAAGGACATCCTACAGTTAAAAAGCAGCTGCAGGATGGTGCAGTTATGATCTAAGGACCATTATAATTTTCATCCCACATGTTTAATCATAAAATATAAATTGAAGGGTCCAGATTTCGTGCAGTGGAACAAACAACCGTAGGGAATTCATTTGCATAGATTCTGAGATCTTTGTAGGGACATTGGCGAAACATGGTGTGGATGGAGGAGTCAGTTGAAGCGCGTGACGGAATCTGACGCAGATATAAAAGGAGGGAAGTAAAATTGTATTACTCCGTTTGCCCCATATTATTGCATCTCTCTCGTGCCAGAGGCCGAGTTTTTCGCTGCTTCTCTCTTTCCTTTGTCGATTCCAACGCTTCTCTTTGCGGTTAGCTTTTCTTCTTCATTTTCTATCAGATCTCGCATCTTACTTTCATTATCGTCTTTTAATTTAACCATGCATCATCTCCTAGAGTGTTAACTATTGTGCCTATTCTGTTATTCTTACCGTGCTCGTGGATTTTGCTATCTCTCATTGCTTGGATCGTTGTTCTCTCAGCTTGCATGTTCTGTACTCGTGGTTGACATGCTTTGATTCTGTAAAGCCGTAGGTCATACCAAAAACTCCTTGCTATTTTTCCAAAGTGTTTGAGGAACACTCGCTGCTCTGGTTTTGGTTTTAGATATGTGGTTAAATAAGAATTATTAATCCTTTATCTTCTGCTAATTGAGCATTTGTAAGTTAATCTTTGTTTTGTTATTGGTGCCTGAGCTCACACTGATGGCTTAGAATAAATTCTTTTAAATATGTGTATTCAAAGGAAAATTAAATAGATCTGTGTATAAATTTTGTTTGCATTCAAGGTGTTGTTTCCTTTTGCGCGGTCTTGCTTGCACGAGAAGTATTTGGTTGATAGAGTAAAATAATTGTGCGGTTCCGTAGGTTGTGTTCCTTAAATTTATTCGGATTTGAGAGTGATGGCTTGGTTTCCTATGTGAAAACTCGGTTTCTCACATCTGTCTTTGGGCTATATGGTCTTTTGCTTTATCTTTATTGGATTTTAGTTCTCGTTTTTCTAATTCGCTCTTGCAATCCATTTATGTCAGGTGCTTTTGTGTTGCGATAACAAAATGGTTGGGAGTGTTCACGGTTTAAATGAGGATTTGAGAATCAACGGAGCAGTCGAACCGTTGCCTGAGGATTTTGACGCAACATCTTTAGTCATGGATCCTGTGCCTCCTGCAGTTGTAGACAACGGCAATGAAGAGGTGCAGGTCTATAAGGAAAAAGAGAAAAGACTAATAGTTCTGGGAAGAAATATTCATACCATGTCTCTAGAAGTCACAGAGCCTGATGCAGATGACGACATTACTGGGGACCGGGAAGCTCATATCGCAAGTGTGTTGGCCAGATACAAAAGAGCTTTGACTGAAAGGACAAAACATCATTTAGGTTTGACAATATTTGCTCTTTGGATGATCTTCTTGCTTTCTTGACTACATTTATGTACGTTATTTAGAAAATCAATCAAATTATACAGATCTTGATACTGATTTTGTTTAATTTACGAGAGGTTTCACCCTGTGATTTTTTACTAGACAATTGATATACGGATGCGGCAAATCTAGTTAGCTTCTTGGTAGTGTCAACCTAACCCAGCACCAGCAATCACCAATTAGCACTGAATCTGTATTTCTTTCTTTAGCTCATCTAATCCCATGTCATACTCTGTTTGGCTCATGTTTCTCTTTTATCTGTATTGGAAATCCCAGCATGTTTTTGTCATAGCTTTGTGGAATTCATTTAACCTACCATGAAAATGTTCACCTTAGAATTAGAATCATCTCCGCTGTAGTCCTAGTGTGTTTTCCGAAATCTGGATTTACTTAATGGTTTCTAACTTTGAAATTCCAAACCCGTAATGATTTCATGGTCTTGCATCCTCAAAATTGAAATGTAATAAAATCTTTAAAATAAATCGATGCTATGTAGGAGATTCCAATGCATGGACAAAAATTCAAATCCTGAATTTTCAAATCGAGAGATCTTTTGATAAAATATTCTTGGTTTTTCAAGGGGTTCATGGACTTATGCCAATTTTGTTGGATGATCATTCACTCACATTTTTATTTCCCTCATAATTTTATAATTGGGTAGATAATTTTTCATTTCTAAGTTTTAGGAACCCCGCTTGATCGTGTCTATTGCTGTGTTTAATGCTTTGATAATTTGTGGCTTCCTTACTTAGTAGTAATCTAGCTTCTTCTGGAGCTAAATAGTACCTGATTTTGGAAGTCTCCATCTTGACACCAAGAAAATCATTTGACACTTGTAATTGTAATAGACTTTGCCCTTGTTAATATTTTCTTATCTTCTTCAAATGAATTTTTAACTTCCTGTGTTATTTCTGAATTCTCTTGGTATTGCCTTGGTACACCATGCACACAAATACATCAATGAAATAATTTTCTCGGGATTTCGTGTAACTTTTGTTGCCCACTTCAATTAGCCTCTGGAGTTGAGTATACCTCTTATAAATTTATGAAAATTTTATTCCAGGGTACCCCTATAATTTGGATTTCGATTATGGTGCACTCTCACAACTTCAGCATTTTTCTATAAATAACCTGGGAGATCCATTTATTGAAAGCAACTATGGTGTCCACTCCCGTCAATTTGAAGTTGGTGTTTTGGATTGGTTTGCTCGACTGTGGGAACTGGAAAAAAATGAGTATTGGGGCTATATAACAAACTGTGGTACAGAAGGAAATCTCCATGGCATCCTAGTTGGGTTAGTTTCAGCTAGTCTTATTTTGTTCATCTTCAAAATTTGGTAAGGTTGAAGAATATCTAATATGGTTATATGACTTTTGTGCAGGAGAGAGGTTTTCCCAAATGGGATTTTGTACGCCTCACGAGAGTCACATTATTCTGTTTTTAAAGCTGCTCGAATGTACAGAATGGAGTGTGTGAAGATTGATACTCTTTGGTCTGGGGAGATTGATTGTGATGATTTCAAGGCCAAGCTTCTTCGTAATCAGGACAAGCCAGCAATTGTAAATGTGAACATAGGCAAGCGAGCAATTAGCCATTTGTTTCTCTGTATCCCATTCCATTCTCCCTTCCTCTTGCCTTGTTCATTCTAACCCTTACAAACAACTGAAACAAGTGCAGGTACAACTGTGAAAGGAGCTGTGGATGATCTTGATCTGGTTATAAAGAAACTTGAAGAAGCTGGATTTTCGCAGGACAGATTCTACATCCACTGTGACGGGGCCTTGTTTGGTCTCATGATGCCTTTCGTGAAACGAGTATGTGAAGTTGTTACTATAAATTGTTTTAACTTGTATGAGATGTAATGATGAAATTTTCATCTGTTATCTTTATTTGTTCCAATAGAAAACTCATGATGCGTTATCATACTTGGGTTCTGGTTTAATTTTCATCATTTTGGTTCTTCCTTGCATAACCTGTCTATTTTCTGATGGCTCATTTTGTCATATATTTGTGCTCTTGCTATAAAGTCATAATTTTAACGATAGCAGAATGTGTTTTAATGCTTATTACCCACTTTATATATTAAGTATAAATGTGTCTGTCACCATTATTTTACATGGCCATGAAACTGCATCATTCCTTTTCCAATTTCAGTCAGGGAATGTTCATTTTGTTATAAACTGGTTGTATTTAAAAATCGCAATATTAAAATTCCATGCTTCTTGGTCAACCCATCTTATGTGAACCTCACCTTATTCTGTATTACCTTGTATTTGCTTTTCAGGCTCCGAAAGTTACTTTTAAGAAGCCTATTGGCAGTGTCAGTGTTTCTGGCCACAAATTTGTAGGTTGTCCCATGCCTTGTGGTGTGCAGATAACAAGATTGGATTATGTTAATGCTCTTTCTAGGGATGTGGAATACCTTGCTTCTAGGGATGCCACGATCATGGGTAGTCGGAATGGCCATGCTCCCATATTCCTTTGGTATACCTTGAATCGGAAAGGATACAGAGGTTTCCAGAAAGAAGTACAGAAATGCTTGCGAAATGCACACTACTTCAAAGATCGCCTTGTTGAGGCTGGGATTGGTGCAATGCTTAATGAGCTGAGCAGCACAGTTGTGTTTGAGAGGCCACACGATGAGGAATTTATACGCAGGTGGCAGTTGGCATGCAAGGGGAATATTGCACATGTGGTGGTGATGCCAAACATCACTATTGAGAAGCTGGATGATTTTCTGAACGAGCTTCTGGAGAAGCGTACTACCTGGTTTCAAGATGGAAAGGATCAACCTTACTGTATATCGGCAGACGTAGGTGAAAAGAATTGCCTTTGTGCTTTGCACAAGTGATTGCAGCATCCAATCTAGAGTTTGTTGCTGTAGTTGATATTTGAATTGTTATGCAGTTTACGTGTCTATGTTCTGTCAGAATTTTGATGCCATTAATTACATTTAGAATCATCTTTGCTGTCCGTATTTTTTTCCTGCTACTTAGTCTGTTAATTGACATATTGTTTGGTTATCCCCTATTGAAAGTAATTGTAACCAAAGTAAAGCTAAAACAAAAGGATAAAAAAAAATCGTCTCTATGTTTGCTTTATCATTAAGTCAAAGATAAAGCAGATATAGATGATAAAAATCTTAATTTCAACTTATTATTATATATTTGTAAGGATATATTCCTTATTTAGATTTATGATATTGTGGAAAAGGAGATGATGATATAAGTGTGAATAATAAATCACATATTCCTTTGAAATGAAGAGATCAAAGATTGAGAACTAAAAAGAAAGTAGTTTTTTTTCTTAATTTTTTTTTATTTTTTATTTTAGGATTTTACATTTTTTATATTTTTTATAAACAAAAATAGACTTTATTACAAATATTAATATTAAATAAATTTAATTAATACAAATATTTTAATCAAATAAAATAAAATAATAATAATTAATAATAAAATAAAATTTTAATACAAAAATATGTAGTTATTTATAATAATCAAATTATATAATAATTATTAGTATTCTAAGTATAATAATAATAATTATTATTATTATTATAAATATCATACTATTTATATTTAATATAAAATGATTTTTTAATTATAATTTTTAAATTTATGAATATTTAAATTATTTATTTCTATATAACAATTTATAATTTTATATATTTTCAATATAGTTATTTTTTGTTAAATAATTTTAAAAAAAAATTAATTATCCAACTATATTGGATTGTACTACTTATAATTTTAATTCATCTAAATTTATTTTTTTATTTTTTAAAATATAATATGAAACATCTTAATCTCTTTCTGGTTTTGAATTAATCTCTTTGGTTCCTGTTGTGAAGGAGGGGCATAAATATTAAGATTCACTCAGTAAATTACAGTTTGTCTAATACACGTTATATAGTTGTCTCCTAACAACGTATATATACTTTTCTCTTTGAAATTTGGATATCTATCAATACACGACAAAACTAAATAAGAAAAGAGAGAAATTGAAGAGTTCAACATAAACAAATTCATATATAACTTTTAGATACTCTTTTGGTGAAAGTTCTCCTTGATACAATATCTATAAGAACATTGTATGATTTTCTTCATTCATACATGTTAATTATTCATGATCTTAATGCTCGCTACATTTAAAAAACCAGAGTTAATTGAAAAATCGTATTTGATCTTGATTTAAAATGTACAACTCAATGAATCAAACTTGATTTAATTGTTGTACTCTTTTTCTTAATATAGTTTTTCTTTTATGATCATTGAACAGAAAAAACAAAAGAAAATCCATACTACAAAACTCAAAAACGTTGGATCCATTCCAAAATACATCCTTCCAAATTTCGGAATAATGTTCTTATTAATCATAATCTAAGGTCTTCCATAGACTCAAAACTTCACAATAAACACAATAATAACCATACAGGGCATATAGTTTGGTTATTATAATATCGAAAGTTTAGACGAAATTATTTGGGAATGAAAGTAGAACAGAATGCAATGATAATAAGCCATCAAATCCTTCCTTGTCACTTCAGTTTGTTGAATAGCCTGGGCGCGACCTGCATTACAGGATGATGATCTTGTCACAGAATACACAAGCAAACCAAATGACTGTTTATTTACTGACTAAATAATACTTACACATTTGTCAATACAAAACCAATAATCAAAATATTGTCCAGTGCAGTGTTTCTGCCCGGATTCATCGCCATGTATCCTCTTAATGCACGCCTGTTGCAAATTAAACGATACTTTTTCTCAGCCAAAAAAATTAGACTGAACAAAAATTTGACAATTTAACACTCGCTAAGGGTATCTCTGTTCATCTAACAAGTCAAAAATCTAAGGTGCCCACAAATGATATATGAATATGAGTACTAAAAAGAGAGGAGCTGATGCAAGAGGAAGTCCATCGTGCAATTTTTTTCATTAAAACATTGACCCTAAAATATAACCATCCTACCCCGAGTCCTTAAAACTGTAATTTCTAGGCCTTGCTTCTTATTAAGTTCCTTTTGTACTTGTGTAAACACTGCCAAAAATCATGTGACAAATACTTAGGGTACAGTTAGAAGAGCTTATTTACACTTATAAATACACGTAATTGAAAAAGTGTCGGTTTGGGAGCAGTGTTGTGAATTGCAGATTGCAAAAAATGGTAGAAAGCCAATTATCCACTATACCATAGTCACATACATATCAATTATATATGTATAACATGATTAAGATTCATGCAAATAAAAATAAAATGCATTAAGATTGGCTATTGCTAGCTCAAAAGCTCATTTGGGCAAACTCGCTGGAGATGACAAGAGGATGCAGGATGCATGCCACAAAATCCATGGCAGTTGCAATAGTAGAAAGAGTCACTATCACCAATCCAAAGAATTCCGCAATGCAATTGCAGCTATTTAACAATACTGTTTGGAAGACTTGTGAGAATACTGTTTGGGTCAAAGATATCCGTAAGCTTTCGTGATAGCTTAAAGCTTTAGATGAAAACAGTTTAACTCAATTTTCTGTGCAATTGTAGAAACATGATGCACTAAGAACTTAAAAGATAAGCACCTATTCGAGAAACTTAGTCAAGTTGTTTACACAAGCAAATTCATATTCACATGCTACAAATCCATCTACCAGCAGTTCTGTACAAACTTTCTTTACTTAGGAGCAGAATTCCAACTAACACCCCCCTCCAAAAAAAAAAAAAACGAACACAGCAGAAGTTTGCATTCAACATAGAATATGATAAAACAAGAAAAATATATCAGAAAAAAGGAAAAATGGCCGGATTATCATTGTGTAGCCCAACATAATAATTCAGTTTCATTTCATCTCTATTTGGCCATTCATCAGCTATAAAACACTCAGATAATAAGATCATATACCTTAAGCCAAAGAAACCAGAAAACTCCAATATTTCTTCACTGCATTGCATTTCTTAGTTCTCTTCATTTCTACACTCTTGCTAGTATCCTCTTAATTTGTTTTTCCTTATACACTCATCATCAGTACATAATTTTCCAGTTATAAATTTTAGTCGGCCAGGTCATAAATTTTACTAGTCCAAGAGGAACACTATAACCAACCAATAACTGAAAATTCAATTATAGTTGATTTTAAAATCTTGACATAAAAGAATCATATTGATAATTTAAATTATGAACAAATCTCATCTTCAAATGATACAGAATATAATTATACACTTCAAAAAAGCACACCTGGTATTCCAGTAAAGGTTTTACACATTTTGGTTTGCAAGAATCTTCAAGATATCGCTTCTGATCAACAGGTTCCTCGTCGGCCCTAAGATTCATAATACAATCCAAACATAAATGAAATGCAATAAATAGTAGAGAATGTCAAAAAAAGAAAAACGTAAAGTAATACATGGAAAAGACTCGGCAAAAGCTATCGCCATGACACCACAATTACAATTTAAGCACCAAATTGAACTAACCAAAATCCAATATATGCCAAACTTTCCATACGCATTCAAACTAATACACCTTAGTTATTAATTATTAATGAAGATAATTTAAATCGGCACTGGACAAAACATTCATATAAAGTCAAAAAACTCAATGCTTACGCAAACAAGTGAAGGGAACCAGCGATGTCAAACTAAAGAAAAAGGAAACCTTTTTCTTTTTCACAAAAAAGGGTTCCATAAGCAGATATTTGTCTGGCTCCTAAGAGATTAGGTTTATACTAAACACAACGCAAACCCATCACAAAAGTCATTCAAACAATCATTTTCGAAGGAATTCATCCCACGCGCAACATAACATAACACAACGTAAATAAAAACGGGAGCAAACATACACCGAGTATATGGACTATTAATCACTAACTTGGTTGCACCAAACCACATCAGTTCGTGGCATGACCTAGTAAGCATCCCTTACAAAACCCTAACCTTGGATTATCCCAATCTCAGAAGGGATCACACCCAAAACGCTTGAAATCAGCGAATCCCCATCTTTCATTTCGCAGAGAGTATCGAAAAAACCCGGCATTAAAAAAATAACGTTTGAATCAAATTGACAGAGAATCCCCAAATCACTTTCAATAAAAACAGGATCTGTGGCAATCAATCGTGAAAAATAACAACAAAACCAATTGCAGTGGAATTTCAAGACCCTAGATTTAAAACAAGAAAGACATAAAAAGGGCTAAAACATTGATGAAAGAAAAAAAATAGATCTAGAACATGAGAAACGAAAGAAAGAGAGAAGCTTGGAGACTTACATGGCAGAATGGTTGCAGAGCTTTGGTGATGATGTTGGGCAGAGTGATTGTTGTTCTGGTTTTGAAGAGCTTGTATTTTGGATCAAATAATACTTTTTCAATTAGGGTTGCAACGATTTGGATATAACTGGTCAAATTATACCACAACTACAATTACATTTTGGTGCCTCTTTTCTTTTTTTAACTTTACATTTTAATTGGGGGAATTCCTCAAACAAAATTAGCAAAAAATTTTATGGTCATTTAATAAAACAAATGGAATTAAAAAAAGAAAAATAAAAGAATGCATCTCACTTCTCTTTTTCTTACAAAATCAGTACAATATTTGTCTACTGAGATTTAACTTGTGTTTTTTTTTATATTTTTCAAAAATTATATAAAAAATTAATTTTTTCTTAAACTTTTGAATAGGTATTTGCTTTTTTTATTTTTGTAATAGTGCGATTATTATTAACACCTAAATATATTTTTAATTAAAAAAATCTTGGATTAAAAGTAAACGTATTCTAGCTTTAGCCTTTTTTTCTGCTTAGTTTCTTCTTTTAAATTAAATTTGTTTTGGTCATGTTATAATGTGAAGACAAAATATGCACTATAACATTATACAAAAACAAAAAATTTACCATGCTAAGACAAAATGTGCACCATTAAATAATGAGACAAAAATGTGTAACATTATTAAAATATGTAACATTTATAAAAAAAATTGAAATTAAAATATGGAATAAATTTATAAAAATATTAATATTTGATGTTTCTCAACATTTTGAAATACACATTTTGTATAATATCCATCCTTGTGTTATAAATTTTAATATATTTATATTAATATATAAAAAGTATTATTTTTTCAACGGTTGTGGTGCATATAATTTAGTTACAATTTTACCTTTATTTTTGTAAATGTATTTTTATCATATATTTTTTATTTTAGTGGCTTTTTGTTTCTTATTGTAACTATTATTATTATTATTACATAAAAAAAATACTCGTGAATAACAGACATAAAAAGACTCATTGTCCTCTCTCACTCAATTATCTTTTATTATTACATATAATATAATTTTTAATTATTTATCTTTTTAAGGTTTGATGTTTTTATATATTATGAATTGTAAAAAATCTTATATCATAAGCTATTTAATATAAATTCAATTATATCTTTAAATATTTTTTTTCTTTATTATATTTTTTTTTATTCATAGTTAGTTAGTAAAATAAATAAAAAAAGTATACAATAATAATGTACAAATCTAATATATTAAGATTATTTTTTTAATATTTTTTATATTGTGTTTGGTTGAAAATCTAAAAACTCCTATAATAGAATTCTATATTTATTAAAATCTAATAAATAAAAAAATTATTCTTATTTTTTCAATATTAAAAAATCTATTCAAACTTGTGAAAATGTCTTGAAATTTAATATTTTTTAACTAAAATTAAAATCTAAATATTTGTGAGATTGAATAATAATAATAATAATAATAATAATAATACATAAAATTTGACATACCAAAATCAAACCAAAGAGTACAAAAAAAATTGAAATCATTCAATATATGAAAGTTCTCAGTAAAGTTTCTTTATTCTCGGTTATATTTATTCAAGAAGACAACATATAATTAAGAGAAAGTTCACTTTATAGACACAAGATAACTTTATTAGAAGGGGAAACACTTTTTTACATGTTGTGAAGTATTGGTTGCATTGTCAACACCTAGAACTAAAAGAAAGGACTTTCATCTTTTAAGTTTTACAATTTCTTCCTTTTTATTTTTATATATTTAAAATATCTTGTACTCATAATATATTGGATAGCTAATATATATTGAATTTGAATGTAATGAACCTTAAGTATGCATAGATTTCTTTTTATAGCTATTGTATTTACCTTCATGCTTCATATGCATGACTTATTATTTATGTTTTATTAAGTTTATTTCATTGAAAACTATTTTGAAAGAAATAAATTTAAGGTCATTATAAAATCATGAAATAAAAATCAATTTTTAGAAAAAAAAAATAATTAGTTGTTTTAGTGACTAAATTAGAGACTATTTTAAATACTAAAAAAATTGGTTTCTAAATTAACAACCAAATTTTTTCTACCAAATTTAGAATCTAAATAATTAGTAGTTAAAACCTTGACAGCTAATCATATACCAATTTAGAAAGCATTTAATAATAATATAAACTAATTTAGAAATATTTTTTTTTAGTCTTCAAAATAGTTTATAGTTATTATAACAACTAATTATTTTGTTTCTAAAAATTGTTTATATTTAATGATTTTATTTTATTAAGAAAATAAATTTTGAATAAATTAATAAGGTAAATGAAAGAATAATGATAACAACTCATAAAGAAACTTTTTATAAAATTCATAAGGTGGAAAGTAGTAAAAGACAAAAGTTAAATAGTTGATAACATAAAATTTGGACATTACATTTTAAGGTTGAGGAATGATGGGAATCAAGCAGAGGTCATTTTTTCTTCTAAGGGTAATTCCACCTGACTCAGTCATGTCAAGTTCATCATTCTTCATTTTGTTGGGAAGCTTCCAATCAAAATGGTAAAGTAATTGGGCAAGTGGCAACTCAACGTTGGGGATACCAAAAGTAATGCCTGGGCAGATCCTTCTGCCAGCACCAAATGGGATAAATTCAAAGTGTGTACCTTTGAAGTCAATGGAGTTATCAAGAAACCTCTCAGGTTTAAAACTCTGAGCTTCACTCCAATACTCAGGATTCCTTCCAATTGCCCAAGCATTGATAATCACTCTAGTCTTAGAGGGTATCTCATATCCATTGATTTGGCATCTTTCTCTACTTTCCCTAGGAACTAACAATGGTACAGGTGGGTGTAACCTCAATGTTTCTTTGATGATGCACTTTAAGTATATCAGCTGATGTAATTCTGTCTCATCCACGTATCCTTTCTCACCATACACTTTTCTCACCTCTGCTTGTGCTTTTTCCATCACTCCTGAGTTTCTTATCAATTCTGACATCCCCCATTCCACTACAGAAGATGAAGTCTCTCCTCCACCGATAAATATGTCCTGCAAAATATAAATTATTACAGGAGAGGAGGAAATAACATGAAGTATCAAGGAGGGTTCAAAATAAAATATAAAAAGTTCAAAATTATTATATAAAGGAATACACAACCAATATAGTATATAATTTTTAAAGGTAGTTAAAATTCACTTTTTAATATAATATCAAAGTAAAATAAAGTGTATCTTAGCAAGAGTTTGTTGGTCCTATCAAACCATCCGCTATTAAATCATCAATAAATGTATAGTCTCACATACAAGCAAACAGTGTCAATTTAAGATATTAGTTTTTTAATATAATATCAAAGTCAATTAAAGTTTATCTTAGAGTTTATTGGTTTTATCAAACCACCTGCTATTAAGTCACGTCATCCATAAATATATAGTCCAAAATACAGGCAACAACCTCAGAATAAGATGTTAATTTTTTTAATATAATATCAAAGTCAATTAAAATTTATCTTAACAAGAGTTTATGGGTTTATGATCATGATGGGGTTATTTTTTTTGCTTTTTACCAAAATGGGGTCTGTTTAAACAAAATTACAAATTTAGGCAAGTTGTGCCAATTCGACACGACTTCATATGCACAAATCGTCCCAATTAGGCACGACTTCTACATTGTAATACTGAAGTTGTGTCAACTTGGCACGACTTCTGCCCTGTCATATTGAAGTCGTGCCAACTTGGCACGACTTCCTGCCCTGTCATACTGAAGTCATGCCAACTTGGCACGACTTCTACCACGTCATATTTTTTTTTTATTGTTTATATATTGGGTAGTAAGTTATGTAATGTTAAAAATTAATTTGATACATAATTTTCTAAGAGTGTTAGTTTTAAGGAACAAAAAATTGGATAATCGTGTATGAATCATGTTTGACAGTAATGTAATACAATAATTTGATTAATTAAAAAATGAAGAAAATTGTTATTGAATTTAGAAATAAATAGATAAATAAAAATTTATTGTATTTGAAAAATAAATAGAGAATTATTGTTGTGAATTTGCAAAATAAATAGCTAGAGACAGAATATGTAATGATGATAAGAGATTAATTAGAACTAAACAAATTATGATGTGGCAAAAGTCGTGTCAAGTTGACACGACTTCAGTATGACAAGGCAGAAGTTGTGCCTAATTGAGACAATTTGTACATATGAAGTCGTGCCGAATTGACACGACTTGCCTAAATTTGTAATTTTTTTTAAACGGATCCCATTTTAGTAAAAAATAAAAAAAATAACTCCATGATGATCAAAAACCGAAAGTTTATTAGTTTTTTCAAGCCACATACTATCAAGTCACCTATAAATATATAGTTTCGCATACAAAATAACACTCTCAACATAAAATATTAGTTAAAAATTAAAATATTTCATAATATATAAAAAATTCATCTTATAAATTTTTAAGTATACTTAACATCTACTTTTTAATATATACATAGTTTATTTATATTTCTATTATTAAAAAGTAGGTGTCATGTTTGTGGGTGGAAAACATGTGAAATATTTGTCATGTATAGAGACACACTAACCCGGATGACCGCTTTAATGTTGTCGTCGGTTAAGTGAGTATCCGAGTCGTTATCCTGTTGATACTTGAGAAGAACATCAACCAGATCTTCCACTGCTTCCGACTCGCTGCTGCTTCTATGTCTCTGTCTGTGTTCGTCGATGATGTCTTGCAAAACCCTATCAATCTCTCTGTGAATTTTCTCAAATTTCACCTTCGCCATCATTTCAAGCACTCTGCTAGAAGGATAGAGATCAGCCACCGAAAACCCTCCCATAAGCTCCAATTGCTCCTCGATCTTTGAAATGAACACTCCTTGATACTTTCTCCTTTTACCAAAAGCCGCACGTGCCGTTATTCCGTAGGTCATGGGGTAAATGCTCTGGCTGAGATTAACAACGCACCCTTCACTTTCACCTATTTTCTTAACCAGTTCCGCCACCTCCTCTTCCCTTATTGACCGGAAAGATTGCACGCGCTTTGCGGTTAGTAGCTCCACCGTGCATATCTTCCGCACTTGCCTCCAATATTCCCCATATGGAGAGAAAACTATGTCAGTATTGTTGTAAGAAACTGTTCTAGACGATACAAGGTTGGGCCTGTCACAGAAATTAACATCATGTGTTTTCATAATCTCTTGGGCCATCTCTGGTGAGGTGATTATGATGTTGGAAACCTCTCCTAGTTTTAGGTGCATTATTGGCCCATACTTATCTGCAAATTTTTTCAAGCAGTGATGAGGAAGCAAACCTACAAACTGGTGTAAGTTCCCTATGAGAGGTAGTGTTCTAGGTCCTGGAGCTAAATTGGTGGATGAGTTGTTGGAACCCCGTTTTTGAAGTAATTTGAGTAAGATGAAGAGAAGGAAGAGAATGGAAGTAATTGAGTAAACAGAGAAAGGGTTGGCGTCGTGAACCTCCATGGCCATCTGATACAATGAATCCCTCAATCAAGCCTCCTATTTATGGAAAGATATTTGTCACTAAAATATGGTGTTTTTTATCCCCAGGATGTGGACATCATTCCTTGCAATTTTACAAAACAGATTATATTTATTATTTAAATTTAAATTTATAGAAAATATAATTACAATGTAATATAAGAAAAACACGTAATAATTGAGGCAGCCAAAATAAAATTACGGTACTTAAATCAATTTAGTAACAAATTAAAAAAAAAACATATGCATGTGTAGTGTTTGTATCTTTTGTGTATAAATAACTCTAACAACTAATTTTTAATTTGTGAAAAATGAGTTTTATTTTTCTAACAAAATTTAATTAATTTTAAATGAACCATAATCTCCTGCATCCTCGTACCTTCTTCTTTATAACACAATGTTTAATAGAACACTTTATCATTTGAAAGTTATTGAGATTATTTGTTGTATTCGATGTTATCAATTTTTTTAAGTTTTGTACTCCATATTTATATTTTGTTTTTTTTATGGATTTCGTCACTTTAAAAAAAAAAGTGAACAAAAATATAACAACTATGAGTAAAAACATCATAAAACTTATCTTAACCATCAACATCATCCACGACCATAAGTAACTATCTCAAACAAGCATCACAATTTGAAAATGAAGAAAAAGAGATCACACTTTCTCTCCCATACTCAAAAGAATATTATTGAAATAAATAAAAAAATATAGAAATACATTGATAAGATATGGAGGTGAAGTAAGAATTTGTCCTTTATTTTTTGTATGTTTTCTCTACCTTTCTTTGGTTCATTTATCTGATCCACTTGTTAATTGAAAAAAAAAAGAGTTGCATTGAAATGTTTATCGAAAACTATTTTTTTATGCTGAAAGGAATAAATTACACAAAATAAATAAAAGAAATCAAATTATTAACTAAATACGTATTATTATTATTATTTTATCTAAAATCTACTTAAATGTTATTTGTAGTATGTAGATCTTGTTTAAAATAGCTAAATATTTTATCACATTAATTGAGATAAGGTATAAGACGTTAGAACTAATATTATCTTTATATTTAATAGGATAAAAGTTAAACAAATTCTTTTCATTCTCGTCATACTAACCTTTCTTAATCAAGGCGGCACAATAGATTTTTCTACTAATTTCAATTTCAAGAATAAAAACATAAAAACTTTGAGAAAGGTTTATATGTTAATAAATAAGACGAAATAAATAGTACAAGAAGTGGATGCAAATAATTAGCATTATGAATGGTCAATGTTTATTTATTTATTCTCTAAGCATAAACTCATTGGCTCCATTTAAATGCCTTATCTTTTTTTTAAGGTGTAGTTTTGTTGGTAAAGGACGTCTTTGTAAAAAGTTAGAGAGAGAGAAATGACTTCTTCATAATTTAAAATTAAATCATTCACTAATTTAAATAAAAATTTAAAACAGTCATGTGAAATAAATTATATAAAATAATTCCAACTTATAATTTCTTTTCTTTACTATTTGTTCTCTCCTATAAATTATTTTCTAAAATTAAATTCATCCTCTTTATTTATAACTTTTTTTACTTCTATTAGTTCGTTGATTAAATATAAAGAAAATTATATTGTATGCGAGAAGTATATATTTTCTTTTATCTTTTCCTTATTTAATATATATATATATATATATATATATATATATATATAAAGTTCAGTATGACATATTTTCTTATTTTTCATGATTTAGTGAGTTTTACCAAACAAGTTTTCTTGCGTTAACCTTTATTTTTAATTAAGCATGTTAAAAATAAAATTGTATTTAAATATATTATTTGATTTAATGTTGGTAAAAATTATTTAAATTGATTGAGTATGAATATAGACATGTATAATAATTAACTTTTTAAATTGAATATGAGAATCAAATCAGTATCTATATATTTGATATATTTCGTTTTAAATTAATTTATTATTCTACTTAAAAAATATGTAATTTTAATTTATGAAGAATCATTCTCCTCTCTCACTCAATTATCTTTTATTTTTACATATAATATAATTTTTAATTATTTATCTTTTTAAGGTTTGATGTATTTATTTATTATCAATTGTAAAAAATCTCATATCATAAGCTATTTAATATAAATACAAAATACAATTATATCTTAAAATATTTTTTCTTTATTATAATTTTATTTATTTATAGTTAGTTAATTAGTAAAATAAAAAGTATTCAATAATAATGTACAACTTTAATATATTAAGATTATTGTTTTTTATAATTTTTTAAAATTGTATTTGGTTGAAAATCTAAAAACTCTAATAATAGAATTCTATATTTATTAAAATCTAATAAATAAATAAAATTATTCTTATTTTTTCAATATTAAGGTAGAACATATATGTAAACCTTTATTCTGAGTCGTTTATGAAAACATTTATAGAGTAATAGAGTTTTGGAAGGCGGACTAGATGATCAAATGAATTTATCCCAACCACATGAAACTTCTGGTTTCAAGAAAAAAGTCTTAGCCGATTGAAAAGTGAAACGACCAGACTCATATAAAATCCAATTAGGAATATCATGTTCCTTCCTAACCATGATATACTTATAAAAATGAGGCATTTGCTGTAAAGACAAAGGAATATTCCAATTTCAACCTGTCCAAAACTGAGAGACTGCAACCGGAATGCTAGTAGCACTATCAGATAACCCTGCAATATTTGCGAAAGAAGTAGTAAAACACCATTTTTTTTATAAAAGTTTTGATGTTAGGCATCACTATGCAACTTGACATATCAGCTAGGCTGACACCTCAAGTAACAACAATCATCTGCCATCACATGAAAAAAGTATTATTAAAAAAAAGAAAAAGAAAGAAAATACAAAAATATGGGGGGACTAGACCAAAACCCACATGTTAACAAAAACAATACATAGGTAGACTATACCTGTTCATAAAGAATTCTAAGAACAAACTAGATGGAAGTCTATTATACCAATGAAATGATTCTCTGTGAATGAACCCTAAATTAGCCAACTTATCAGCACATGCATTTCCCTCACGAAAAATATGAGTAACCCTAAACTTGATTGTCCTACAGAAATTAAGACTTAATATCCCCCCTACAAAAAATAAAAATGTCATCAGCATACAAAATATGAGAGGGAGTGAGATAACCTTTCAGACTAGCCATATTTAAAATCTTCTTATCATTCACAAGCTTAGAGATACCTCTACTAAGAACTTCCTCTACAAGACAAAAAAGTAAAGGAGACAATGGATCACCTTGTCTTACACCTCGACTGTAGGGAAAGAAACCCACCAAACTACCACTTATTCTGATAGAAAGCATAGCTGAACGGAGAATTGTACTAATCCAACTGACAAACGAGGGGTGAAAACCAAAGCGTTTCAAAACTAATAATAAGAATTTCCAACTCAGAGTGTACCATTTATCATTCCAGAAATTAATAAAAGTACATGTACTTGTACCAACAGTCCAAGAAGTATAATCAAGTATAGTAAAATAAAACTGCTTAATTCCAGGTCAAAGAGATGAGATTTATAAACCATTCTAAAGTCGTATTTTGATTTAAGAACCCTGACTTTCAAGAGAAAAGACCAAGGTATGTTGCTATAAGCAAATTTCCAAGCAAACTTAAGAAGATACACATTATTTTCATGACGAAGATTAATAATCTTCAAACCTCCATTCTCAATAGGAGAACAAATTGTATTCCAATTCACGGTAACTATGCCTTTTTTTTCAGAATATCACCAGTCCAAATAAAATTTTGACACCACTGCTCAACTTGGTTAAGAAGTGAAATAGGCCATTTATACATATTAAAACTATAAGTTAGAAATCCAGTAATCACTGTATTGACCAACTGAATCCGACCCATCATGTTAAGAGTTTTACCTTTTCAAGATGCTAGTTTCAATTTGACTTTAGCAGTCAAAGGTTGAAGAAATCGACTCTTTGGAGCACCAACAAAGTTTAACACTCATAAATAATTGAAAGGCAAACAACCATGACTACAAGAAAAAATGCATTGAATTTCGATGACAAATCATGCAGAATTATCCATTGGTAAAAAAACTACTTTTAAAGTATTAACACATTGACCATAAAAATCACCATATTGTCTCCTAAATTTCTTTATTCTCAGTTATATTTATTCAAGAAAACAACTTATAATTAAGAGAAAAATTACCTTATAGACACAAGAAGACTTTTATTAGAAGGAGAATTTTTTTTTTAACATTTTGTGAAATATTGGTTGCATTGTCTACACCTGGAACTAAAAGAAAAGACTTTCATCTTTTAAGTTTTACAAATTTTTTTATATATTCAAAATATCTTGTATTCATAATATATTGGATAGCTAATATATTGAATTTGAATTTCTTCATTTATTGATTTTGAATGTAATGAACCTTAATTATGTATATATTTCTTTGCATTTTAACATAGATTTGATTTTGAATGTAATGAACCTTAAGTATGTATATATTCTTTGCATTTTAACATAGATTTCTTTTTATAGCTTTTGTATTCTACCTTCATGCTTCACATGCATAACTTGATTATTTATGTTTTATTAAGTTTATTACATTGAAAAAATATTTTAAAGGTTATAAATTAATGGTTGAAGAAAGAAGGAATGTTATGTTAAGCATAATATTAGGTACATTAGTCATTCTTACATAAAATTTAAGATGTTTTTATTAAAAAAATTAAAATTTGAATAAACTAAATGAAAGAATAATGATGACAGTTGTACACAAAACTTTTTATAAAATTCATAAAGTAGAAAGTAGTAAAAGACAAAAGTTAAATAGTTGATGACATAAAATTTGGACATTACATTTTAAGTTTCAGGAATTATGGGAATCAAGCAAAGGTCATTTTTTCTTCTAAGGGTAATTCCACCTGACTCAGTCATGTCAAGTTCATCATTCTTCATTTTGTTGGGAAGCTTCCAATCAAAATGGTAAAGTAATTGAGCAAGTGGCAACTCAACGTTGGGGATGGCAAAAGTAATGCCTGGGCAGATCCTTCTGCCAGCACCAAATGGGATAAATTCAAAGTGTGTACCTTTGAAATCAATGGAGTTATCAAGAAACCTCTCAGGTTTAAAACTCTGAGCTTCACTCCAATACTCATGATTCCTTCCAATTGCCCAAGCATTGATAATTACCCTAGTCTTAGAGGGTATCTCATATCCATTGATTTGGCATCTTTCTCTACTTTCCCTAGGAACTAACAATGGTACAGGTGGGTGTAACCTCAATGTTTCTTTGATGATGCACTTTAAGTATATCATTTTATGTAATTCTGTCTCATCCACATATCCTTTCTCACCATACACTCTTCTCACCTCTGCTTGTGCCTTTTCCATCACTCTTGGGTTTCTTATCAATTCTGACATCCCCCATTCCACTACAGAAGATGAAGTCTCTCCCCCACCGATAAATATGTCCTGCAAAATATAGATTAATACAGGGGAGGAGGAAATAACATGAAGTATCAAGGAGGGTTCAAAATAAAATATAAAAAGTTCAAAATTAGTATATAAAAATTCACTTTTTAATAAAATATCAGAATAAATTAAGTGTATCTTAGCAAAAGTTTGTTGGTGTTATCAAACCACCTGCTATCAAGTCATTCATAAATGTATAATTTCACATACAAGGAAATCGCCTCAACCATAGAGATTAGTTTTTTAATATAATATCAAATTCAATTAAAGTTTATCTTAGAGTTTGTTAGTCTTATCAAACCACCTCCTATTAAGTCACGTCACCCATAAATATATAGTCTCACATACAAGATAACAACCTCAACATAAGATATTAGTTTTTTTAATATAAGATTAAAGTTAATTAAAGTCTATCTTATCACGAATTTATTAGTCTTTTCAAGCCACCTACTATCAAGTCATCCATAAATATATAGTCTCCCGTACAAGATAACACTTTCAACCTAAACATAAGAAACTAATTTAAAGAATAAAACATTTCATAATATATAAAATAAATCCAAACTTCACATTATAAATTTTTAATTAGAATTAACATCTACTTTTTAATATAAACATAATTTTATTTATATTTTTATTATTAAAAAGTAGGTGTCATGTTTGTGGTTGAAAAACATGTGAAATATTTGTCATGTATAGAGAGACACACTAACCTGGATGACCGCTTTAATGTTGTCATCGGTTAAGCGAGTTTCGGAATCGTTATCCTGTTGATACTTGAGAAGAACATCAACCAGATCTTCCTCTGCTTCCGACTCGCTGCTGCTTCTATGTCTCTCTCTGTGTTCGTCGATGATGTCTTGCAAAACCCTGTCAACCTCTCTGTGAACTTTCTCAAATTTCACCTTCGCCACCATTTCAAGCACTCTGCTAGAAGGATAGAGATCAGCCACCGAAAACCCTCCTATAAGCTCTAATTGCTCCTCAATCTTTGATATGAACACTTGTTGATATCTGCTCTTTTTACCAAAAGCCGCACGTGCCGTTATTCCATAGGTCATGGGGTAAATGCTCTGGGTGAGATTAACAACGCACCCTTCACTTTCACCTATTTTCTTAACCAGTTCTGCCACTTCCTCTTCCCTTATTGACCGGAAAGATTGCACGCGCTTTGTGGTAAGTAGCTCCACCGTGCATATCTTTCGCACTTGCCTCCAATATTCTCCATATGGAGAGAAGACTATGTTACTATTGTTGTAAGAAACTGTTCTAGACGATACAAGGTTGGGCCTGTCACAAAAATTAACATCATGTGTTTTCATAATCTCTTGGGCCATCTCTGGTGAGGTGATTATGATGTTGGAAACCTCTCCTAGTTTTAGGTGCATTATTGGCCCATACTTATCTGCAAAATTTTTCAAGCAGTGATGAGGAAGCAAACCTACAAACTGGTGTAAGTTCCCTATGAGAGGTAGTGTTCTAGGTCCTGGAGCTAAATTGGTGGATGAGTTGTTGGAACCCCATTTCTGAAGTGATTTGAATAAGATGAAGAGAAGGAAGAGAATGGAAGTAATTGAGTAAACAGAGAAAGGGTTGGCGTCGTGAACCTCCATGGTCATGGATATAATGGTAGATCTGGGAGAAGGAAGAACCGTGGAAGAGAATATGAATGCATAATCATGGCACGTACTTCTTTATTTATTTATATATATGGGAAGATATTGGTCACTCAAATGTGGTCTTGTTATCCCTACTTTGCCACCACACACAGTGAAACACATTCATTCCACATAAAATAAATAAATAAAAGAAATCAAATTATTAACTAAATACGTTTCTTTTTTATCTGAAATCTACTTAAATGTTATTTGCAGTATCTAGATCTTGTTTAAAAGAACTAAATATTTCATCACATTAATTGAGTCAAACTAATATTATCTTATATTTAATAGGATAAAAGTTAAACAAATTCTTTTCATTCTCGTCATACTAACCTTTCTTAATCAAGCCGGCACAGTAGATTTTTCTACTAATTTCAATTTTAAGAGTAAAAACATAAAAACTTTGAGAAATGTTTACATGTTAATAAATAAGACGAAATAAATAGTACAAGATGTGGATGCAAATAATTAGCATTATGAATGGTCAATGTTTATTTATTTATTCTCTAAGCAAAAACTCATTGGCTCCATTTAAATGCTTTATCTTTTTTTTAAGGTGTAGTTTTGTTGGTAAACGACGCCTTTGTAAAAAGTTAGAGAGAGAGAGAAATGGCTTCTTTATAAATTAAAATTAAATCATTCACTAATTTAAATAAAAATTTAAAACAGTTATGTGAAATAAATTATATAAAATAATTCCAACTTATAATTTCTTTTCTTTACTATTTGTTCTCTCCCACAAATTATTTTCTAAAATTAAATTCATCCTCTTTATTTATAATTTTTTTACTTCTATTAGTTCGTTGATTAAATATAAAGAAAATTATATTGTATGCGATAACTATATATTTTTGTTTTATCTTTTCCTTATTTTATATATATATATATATATATAAACTGTAAAAAAAAATTCAAAAACATTATTTACCACAAAGGGAATTGTTTCTACGTGTCACTCTCAGGGCACATCATCGTGGCTCTCTAAATGCACGACACGTAGCACATAAACCCACCCCATATTCACCTTTTCACTCTGATCCTCTGCATTCTCTCCCTCTCTCTCTCAGACTCTCTGCACACCATATTCACCTTTTCACTCTGACCCTCTGCATTCTCTCTCTCTCTCAACTACACACCACGCCTCTCACTCTCTTCATTCCCTCCACACACTAAACCCTTACTCTCTTCTACTTTCCCCTTCTCTTTCACCGATTTGGCAACTGCACACCTTCTGCTCATTGCCTTACCAACACTACAAATCTCTTCTTAAGGTATTTTTCACTTGGCGCGATTTTTGAATTTTGAAATTTTGAAATGGTTATCAAGATTGGTTTTTGAGAATATATAGGTACAAAGACCCATTCATATCTCATTTCCTCTTTTCATTTGCCGAAAAACAGGTGATTCTTTAATCATTTCTTTTCACTTCTGTTGGGTTTTGATGTATTTTTTATTCGCAAATGATGATTTTTTATTCTATGTTTCTTATGTTTTTCGTTGTTCTTGGGTTTTCTCATTGAAGTTTCAAACTTTGATTTGTTCCGAACATAAAAGGTGATACTTTTATCATTTCTTTCAATTTTTTTGGTGCATTTTCTGCCGTTTTATTTATGTTCGTGGTTCTATGTTTCTTATGTTTTTCGTTGTTCTTAGGATTTCTCATTAAAGTTTTGAACTTTGATTTACTCCGAACACAAAATGTGAGACTTTTATCATTTCTTTCAATTTTTTGGGTATTTTCTGCCGTTTTATTTATGTTTATGGTTATATGTTTCTTATGCTTTTCGCTATTCTTGGAGTTTCTCATTAAAGTTTCGAACTTTGATTTGCTCCGAACATATAAGGTGAGACTTTTATCATTTCTTAAATTTTGTTGTTACATTTTCTGCCGTTTTATTTATGTTCGTGGTTTTATGTTTCTTATGTTTTTCACTGTTCTTAGGGTTTCAATTGACAATGTTTTGGGTGTTTTTTCTGCAACTATTTTTGCTGTAGATTTTGTAGGAACTAATTGAAGGAAATAAGAAAAGACAAAAGGTTATAGCAACTGATTAAACGTAATTGCACAAAATTGCAAAACTAATCTTATTCATTTTTATTTACTCAATCATATATATAATAAAATTACAATTACTGGAAGCTATAAAATAGGAATACTAACAAGCCTATAAACTAACCATTAATGCAATATAACGGTAAAATAGTTTAAGGGTAATAAAATCATAATTAATAATAACAAAATCAGAATTAATAACCAACATCCTCCCTTAATTCTGATTTGGAACAACCTTCCCAATTTGATTCATTATATTGTTCTTCTCAATCGCCATCAATTCTTCATTCATAGTCTTTTGCCATTTGGGATGTTGAATGGCATCGGCAAGTCTCACAGGTTCTGATTCTGCAAGAAAAGAAAAGTGAACCAAATCTCCATTGTCATCAACTTCATCATCAAGATTTACTTCGCAATCTTGAAGATGTACAGGTTGTCGCTGCTGCCTTCTTGGTCGCTCCATCATAGTTGCAATTGGAGTTGCAACTTCAGGTTGAATTACAACTTCAGGTTGAACTGCAGCTTCAGGTTGAACTGCAGCTTCAGGTTGAATTGCAGATGCTTCAAGAGTGACTCCATCTTCCATATCATCATTCAAAATATAAATATATCGTTTTTTCGAATCTATTTCAGCTGCTGCATTCCATTGCCATTCCTCATTTTCGGCAAATGTAACATCACGACTAACAATCACCTTCTTTGTCATTGGATTGTACAGTTTGTATCCCCCATGCTTATATCCAATGAAAATGGTCTTCACTGCCTTATCATTCAACTTCGATCTTGCTGCCTTGGGAACATGAGCATAAGTAATTGACCCAAATACCTTCAAGTGTTGCACATTGGGTTTGATTCCACTCCATGCCTCAATCGGAGTTGTGTTAAGAACACTCCGAGTGGGTGATCTGTTTATCAAATATACCGCACATGTTACGGCCTCAGCCCAAAAATAATTTGGCATACCTTTCGCTTTAAGCATGCTCCTTGCCATGTCCATGATTGTTCTATTCTTTCTCTCAGCAACTCCGTTGTGTTGAGGTGTGTAGGGGCAAGTTATGTTATGTTGCAACCCAAGTTCTTCACAGTGCCTCTTGAATTCATTAGACTTGTACTCACCTCCTTCGTCACTACGCACCATCTTGATTTGTCTGCCACTCTCTCTTTCAACAAATGCTTTAAATATTTTAAAGCAGTGGAATACCTCATCCTTGCTTTTCAATACATAAATCCCAGGTTTTCCTTGAAAAATCATCAATAAAGGTTAAAAAATACTTATTACCTCCAACTGATGATATGTTCATCGAGCCACAAACATCTGTATGAACAAGCTCTAAAGGAAATTTTGCACGCCAAGGCTCCTTAACAAATGGTATCCTGTGATTCTTTCCAAAAATGCAAGCCTAACACAATTGATCAGGGTGATGAATATGGGGTAAACCATTCACTAAATTTCTTTTGGAAAGATTTTCCAAACTCTGAAAATTTAAGTGCCCAAAGCGTAAATGCCATAACCACGATTCATTATTCACTATTGCATTCAAGCACTTGAAATCACCCATATGAATATCTATTGGAAACATGCGGTTTTTTGATAAAAAGGATTTAAGAATCAAACTACCTTTTTTTTATCAAAAATTGATAATTTATTTTCAACTATGTGAATCACATAACCCTTCTCGGCCAGCTGCCCCATACTCAACAAATTACTTTTCATATCAGGTACATAGAAAACATCATAGATGTACCTGTGATCACCATTGTTCAATGTGATAAGAATTCTCCCTTTTCCAGTCACTGGAACGAACCTGCCATCACCGAATTTCACTTTTGTGCGAAATGAGTCATCCAAATCTGCAAACAACTCCTTCTTACCACACATATATGATTCATGCAACCTGTATCCAAATACCAAGTCTGATTGTTTGGGGTTTCATTTGATGTGGCTGCCATTAGTATTGTATGATCCTCTTCATCTTGTACATGATTACTCTCTTCTTGAGCACAATTGACAGCATGATTATCACCTTTTGATCTGCACTCATTTGCATAATGGCCACGTTTATGGCAATTATAACACTCAACATTTGATTTATTATAAATGTCTTCTCGTCCTCCACGACCACGTTCCACGCGCCAAGCGCCTCCATGATTCTGGCCACCACGATCTTTGTTGAAATAGCTACCATGTTTATGATAGGAGCTACCAATTGAGGCTTGTGCTTGTAAAGCCTTGTTCAATTGGTTTTTCAATACTATTGTCATTCATCCGCTGCTCATGCGCTCGTAGAGAACCAGACAATAACCTTACTGTCATTTTTGAAATGTCATTGGCCTCTTCAATTACGGCAACAACATGTTCAAATTTGGGAGTTAAAGATCTCAAAATCTTTTCCACCTTTACCTGCTCCGAATGTGTTTCGTCTTCATCTGATTTGTCAAGGCAATAACTTTATTTATATAGACATCAATAGTCTCTGTGGTTTCCATCTGCAACAGTTCATATTGGCATCTTAGGGTTTGAAGACGCACCCTCTTGATCTAGTCATCACCTTTATAATTGGTAGACAAAATTGTCCAAGCCTCACTGGCGGTTGTTGCTCCTTCTATCTGCTCAAACGTCTCGTCATTCATCCCTTGATGGATGAGATACAAAGCCTTATTGTCCTTCTTCTTCTGATCACGATGCGCTACTCGTTGCGCCTCAGTTACATTAGCAGCTAATGCAGACACTCCACTCTCAACAACATCCCATAACTCATGATAATCAAACAAAACTCTCATTTGCACACACCACCGATTGTAATTTTTTCCATCAAGTATAGAGACTGATAATTGGGTAGAGTTCATGATAACAACCTAGCTCTTGATACCAGATTTTACTAAAGAATCACAGATCAACTAATCAACTAAAGAATCACATATCAACTAAAGAATCATAGATCAACTAAAGAAGGTAATGCAAGGAAAAAATGAGGTGTTGTTGCAAAATCTGAGAATTTGCAAATTCAAATTTCAAATTTCAAATCTGAATTTAATTTTGATAAAGTTTGGAGCTTTATTTTTAGTATTTTAATGTGATAGATGTTCTTCATCATGGAATATTGTTCTCTCTTCTTGAACTGCTCTTTCTCTCCATCTACTTTCTGCAATATAAAGTATAATAACTGAAAACTTATTTTTATTTGTCCTAACTTATTTTTATTTATCCTGCAGGCACAATTTGAAGTATTGTATCATCTGAATTTGTAGCATGGATTGTAATTTGTGTTGATAATAATATCATAATTGTTGTGAGTGCATAAAAATTGTTGTATTAGTATCATGAAGAGTTGTAGGCAATTATTACTAAATGTTGTAATTTTAATCTCACCTCTTCTATATTGATGTTATGAAAATCTATAAAAATTGAAAGATTTATCATAGATCTTTCTTAATGCAATTGTTTTTTATTCTCATAGACTAATATGAAATTGAAAACTAATATACGGATAAATACAAAATATTAAATTATTTTATTTCCTACTTAAATAAAAATCTAAAATAAAAAAATTTATGAGTTTTTAAAATCCTAAATAAATATATGTCCCAAAAAATTTAATGTCATTTTTAAATAAGAATCCAAATTTATATGTTTTTCAAAAGTTTTAAATAAATAAAAATTCTAAATTATTTTATTTCCTACTTAATAAATAATATTTTCAAAATTCTAAATAGATACAAAATCTAAATGATATAAATTGCTTAAATTATTCAAAATAATAATAAATAATAATTCTAAATTATTTAATTTCCTACCAACGGCGACTATATACACTTCAGAACGTCACTTTTACATTGTTTACCTTCTTCATTTTCTTCGTAAAATTTTTTGGTAACTAATTCATAGTATTTTTTTTTTAGACCATAAATTAAATCACACAAAAAATAATGACAAATTTATTGGCTTTGATTTTCATTTCACATGATTTTATGAACAAAATATAAATTATAATATTGAAAAATTAATGAATAAAATGATATAATATTGATAATTAAATGGAAACTTAACATGAGCTATACAATAAATTACTAATTTAAAAAAATTATTTATATTTTTATTAATGGCAATTGAATTCTTAAAAACATTCTCTTTCTTTCTAAGATTTCCAAAATCTTAAATAAATAAAAATTCTTATGATTTTTAAACCAATGATTCAAAATTCTAAATATATCCATATCCTAAATTATTTAATGTCATTCTTGAGTAAAAATCTAAAATGAATAAAATTTCTAAGTTTTTCAAAATCATAAATAAATACAAATCCTAAATATTTTTATTTCCTACTTAAATAAAAATCTAAAAAAATTATATCCATTTTTACTTACACAAACGGCGACTATGTACACTGCATAACGCCGCTTCCACAAACGGCGACTATATACACCTCAGAACGCCACTTTTACAATGTTTACCTTCTTCATTTTCTTCGTAAAAATTTTTGGTAACTAATTCATAGTTTTTTTTTTTAAACCATAAATTAAATCACAAAAAAAATAATGACAAATTTATTGGCTTTGATTTTCATTTCACATGATTTTATGAACAAAATATAAATTATAATATTGAAAAATTAATGAATAAAATGATATAATATTGATAATTAAATGGAAACTTAACATGAGCTATACAATAAATTACTAATTTAAAAAAGGTATTTATATATTTTTATTAATGGCAATTGAATACTTAAAAACTTCGTCTTTCTTTCTAAGATTTTCAAAATCCTAAATAAATAAAAATTCTAATGATTTTTAAACCAAAATTTGATTCAAAATTCTAAATATATCCATATCCTAAAATATTTAATGTCATTCTTGAATAAAAATCTAAAATTAATAAAATTTCTAAGTTTTTCAAAATCATAAATAAATACAAATCCTAAATATTTTTATTTCCTACTTAAATAAAAATCTAAAAAAAATATATCCATTTTTACTTACACAAACGGCGACTATGTACACTGCAGAATGCCACTTCCATAAACGGCGACCATGTACACTGCAGAACGCCACTTCCACAAACAGCGACCATGTACACTGCAGAACGCCACTTCCATAAACGGCGGCGACTATGTACACTTCAGAACGCCACTTTTACAATGTTTACCTTCTTCATTTCCTTCATAAAAAATTTTGATAACTAATTCATAGTATTTTTTTTAAACCATAAATTAAATCACAAAAAAAAATAATGACAAATTTATTGGCTTTGATTTTCATTTCACATGATTTTATGAACAAAATATAAATTATAATATTGAAAGATTAATGAATAAAATGATATAATATTGATAATTAAATGGAAACTTAACATAAGCTATACAATAAATTACTAATTTAAAAAGGTATTTATATATTTTTATTAATGACAATTGAATTCTTACCAACTTTGTCTTTCTTTCTAAGATTTTCAAAATCCTAAATAAATAAAAATTCTTATGATTTTTAAACCAACATTTGATTCAAAATTCTAAATATATCCATATCCTAAATTATTTAATGTCATTCTTGAATAAAAATCTAAAATTAATAAAATTTCTAACTTTTTCAAAATCATAAATAAATACAAATCCTAAATATTTTTATTTCCTACTTAAATAAAAATCTAAAAAAAATACATCCATTTTTACTGCAGAGTATTGCTTTGATCAAGCCAATGGTCTTTGTAATGGAACAAGGTTGCAAGTTATTGCTTTGAGTAAAAATGTAATTCGTGCAACAGTTCTAACAAAAACAAACATTGGTGAGAAAATATTGATTTCAAGAATGAATTTGATCTCTTCAGATGCAGGTATGCCCTTTAAATTCCAAGAAGACAATTTCCAATAGCTTTATGTTTTTCAATGAGAATTAATAAGAGCCAAGGTCAATCATTGGCAAAAGTTGGTATATATCTTCCACGTCCAGTTTTCACACATGGACAGTTGTATGTAGCTGTCTCTAGAGTCAGAACGAGGAAAGGATTGAGAATTGTTATTCTCAATGAAGATGGGAATGTAACAAACAAGACAAAAAATGTTGTTTATACTGAAGTTTTTGACAATATTTGAAAAGCAATGTTGTTATATGTTACACCTTGAATTGTAATTTGAAGTTAAATCATATTGTCACATTCAATTTATATTACAAAATGACAACATGGATATGTCCCACAATTTCATACTGTTAACATGTCATGTCTTGCATTGTATAGTTGTGTATTGCTATTGCTATTTTGTACATTTGCATATTTTGATATTCGATGGTTGAAGATTGTGAGAGGATGTAGAAACTTCTGTCATAGGAAAGTTGTAGATTGTGAGAAATGTAACAAGGACATTGTTAATAACAGTTCATTTGTAAGTTATGCTTTCCTCTACCATGTTTGTAATATGAAATATTTCTTCACTACTAATTTGTTTAAATGCTCATTTTTTGGACAAAGAATTGTATGATCAAGATGGACAAAAATTATATAGAGGTTCTGCCACGGGAAAGTTGTAGAGGTGAACTAGAATGTTAGAAGTCTAAGGTTTTGAATTGAAGAATGTTGAAATTTAATAATTTGACAGAGTGCCTCATGTATTTGATGTATAATGTGAATGCATTAGATTTCAACATGTATAATGCATTAGACATTTCATTATTAATGTGAAGGAATCAATACAGTGCCTTACACCAGTCCACATTTTGATACTGTTCTTTTCATTTTATACTTTTCTTTTACTATTTTATTTATGGTATTTTTACTTCTAATGATTTGTGATATGCACCCTCATGAATAAATAACTTTTTTAGTGGTTAAATATTCATTCACCTTTATGCAGTATCTAAATAAAATAAACAAAATCTAATTAAAAAGTATGGTGCATATGTGAACATATATGTGCATATTATTATTATAACATTTTTCTTCCAATGATATAGTAATAATATTAAAAAAGTATAAAAAATTATTAATATAGTAATAATACTTTATAAATAATTATACATGTATTTAAGCTTCAATTGCTCCTTAATCTTTGATATGAACACTTGTTGATATCTACTCCTTTTACCAAAAGCCGCACGTGCCGCTATTCCGTAGGTCATGGGGTAAATGCTCTGGCTGAGATTAACAACGCACCCTTCACTTGCAGCTATTTTCTTAACCAGTTCTGCCACCTCCTCTTCCCTTATGGAGAGAAACACGAAGAACAAAGAATAATATAACAAACAGAAAACCAAGAACATCAAAATAACTGCAAAAATGAAAAGGAATGATAAAAGACTAACCTTTTATTCAGAAGAATGGAAGACAAAATGAGAAATGAAGGTTTTCCAATTTATGAGAACTTATATAACCTCAAAAAGTGATTTTCAAATTCAAAAATCGCGCCATAAGAAACAACCCTAAAAGAAGATATCTGAGTTGTTGGTAAGGCAATGACCAGAGTGTGTGCAGTGACCAAATCGGTGAAAGTTGAGGTTAGGGTTTCAGAAAGAATGGCTTTGAGAGAGATTAGGGTTTCAGAGGAATGGGAAATCGGAATGAGAAAGAGAAAAAAAAGTGAGTTTTAAGAATTGGTACGTGGCAAGCTCTGGTTGGTCCAGGTGTCATGTGATAATTGGTGAAGTTGTGGTCAATTTTCCTCTTTGGGTAAATTTCTTTTTCAATTTTTTTTCCAAAAAATTGAGGTTGCGACACGTGTCAAAATAGGCCTATTTGTGCTCCCTCAATTGTTATATATATAGATATAGAATATAGATATAGATTTATTCAAGAAGACAACATATAATTAAGAGAAAAAAAAACTTTACAGAGACAAGTAGAGTTTTATCATAAAATCATCAAATAGAAACCAAATTTAAAAAAACTAAAATAATTAGTTGCAATAATAACTAAAATAGAGACCATTTTAGAAATTAAAAAAATTGATTTTTAAATTAGTTTCTATTATTGTTAAATAGTTTTTAAATTGGTATCTAATTAGCTACCAAAGTTTTAACTACTAATTATTTAGTTTCTAAATTTGGTAGCAAAAACCTTGGTTGCTAATTAGATACCAATTTAGAAACCATTTAACAATAATAGAAACTAATTTAGAAACCAAAAAATTATTTAGTCCCTAAAATGGTATCTAATTTAGTCACTCAACAATTAATAAAAGAATTTCATATTTTAAGTTTTACATTTATCTTGTATCATAATATATTGGATAGCTAATATATTGAATTTGAATTTCTTCATTTATTGAATTTGAATGTAATGAACCTTAAGTATGTATAGATTTCTTTGCATTTTAACATAGATTTCTTTTTATAACTCTTGTATTCTACCTTCATGTTTCACATGCATAACTTGATTATTTATGTTTTATTAAGTTTATTACATTGAAAATATTTTGAAGGTTATAAATTTAAGGTTAAAGAAAGAAGGAATGTTATGTTAAGCATAATATTAGTTACATTAGTCATTCTTACATAAAATTTAAGATGTTTCTTTTAAAAAATTAAAATTTGAATAAACTAAATGAAAGAATAATGATAACATTTGTATAAAAACTTCTTATAAAATTCATAACGTATAAAGTAGTAAAAAACAAAAGTTAAATAGTTGATGACATAAAATTTGGACATTACATTTTTAAGGTTGAGGAATGATGGGAATCAAACATAGGTCATTTTTTCTTTTATGGGTAATTCCACTTGACTCGATCATGTCAAGTTCATCATTCTTCATTTTGTTGGGAAGCTTCCAATCAAAATGGTAAAGTAATTGAGCAAATGGCAACTCAACATTGGGGATGGCAAAAGTAATGTCTGGGCAAATCCTTTTGTCGGCCCCAAATGGGATAAATTCAAAGTGTGTACCTTTGAAATCAACAGAGTTATCAAGAAACCTCTCAGGTTCAAAACTCTGAACTTCACTCCAATACTCATGATTTCTTCAAATTACCCAAGCATTGATAGTTTGTAGCTGGCGACCGAACCACGTTAAATCTTGCGTTGTTTATTTTTTTACAGTTGATTCGTGATTGTGTGTTACTCGTGTGCGTTTTTTCCTTCATGTCATACTAAGAAGAATATTATTGAAATAAAAAAAATATAAAAATACATTGATAAGATATGGAGGTGAGGGCAGAATTTGTCCTTTAATTTTCATTTCTATGTTCTCCATACCTTTTTTTAGGTTAATTTATCTGGTCCACTTGGTCTAATTGTTAATTGGACAAAAAAGAGTGGCACTAAAATATTTATCTTAAAATAAGAAAACAAAACTATTTTTTGCTGAAAGGAATAAATTACATAAAATAAATAAAAGATATCAAATGATTAACTAAATACGTATTTTTTTTTTATCTAAAATCTACTTAAATGTTATTTGCAGAGTATCTAGATCTTGTTTAAAAGAACTAAATATTTTATCACATTAATTGAGTCAAATTGAGATAACGTATATTAGAACTAATATTTCTTTATATTTAATAGGATAAAAGTTAAACAAATTCTTTTCATTCTCGTCATACTAACCTTTCTTAATCAAGGCGGCACAATAGATTTTTCTACTAATTTCAATTTCAAGAATAAAAACATAAAAACTTTGAGAAAGGTTTATATGTTAATAAATAAGACGAAATAAATAGTACAAGAAGTGGATGCAAATAATTAGCATTATGAATGGTCAATGTTTATTTATTTATTCTCTAAGCATAAACTCATTGGCTCCATTTAAATGCCTTATCTTTTTTTTAAGGTGTAGTTTTGTTGGTAAAGGACGTCTTTGTAAAAAGTTAGAGAGAGAGAAATGACTTCTTCATAATTTAAAATTAAATCATTCACTAATTTAAATAAAAATTTAAAACAGTCATGTGAAATAAATTATATAAAATAATTCCAACTTATAATTTCTTTTCTTTACTATTTGTTCTCTCCTATAAATTATTTTCTAAAATTAAATTCATCCTCTTTATTTATAACTTTTTTTACTTCTATTAGTTCGTTGATTAAATATAAAGAAAATTATATTGTATGCGAGAAGTATATATTTTCTTTTATCTTTTCCTTATTTAATATATATATATATATATATATATAAAAAGTTCAGTATGACATATTTTCTTATTTTTCATGATTTAGTGAGTTTTACCAAACAAGTTTTCTTGTGTTAACCTTTATTTTTAATTAAGCATGTTAAAAATAAAATTGTATTTAAATATATTATTTGATTCAATGTTGGTAAAAATTATTTAAATTGATCGAGTATAAATATAGACATGTATAATAATTAACTTTTTAAATTGAATATGAGAATCAAAATCAGTATCTATATATTTAATATATTTCGTTTTAAATTAATTTATTATTCTACTTAAAAAAATGTAATTTTAATTTATGAAGACTCATTGTCCTCTCTCACTCAATTATCTTTTATTTTTACATATAATATAATTTTTAATTATTTATCTTTTAAGGTTTGATGTTTTTATATATTATTAATTGCAAAAAATCTCATATTATAAGCTATTTAATGTAAATACAAAATACAATTATATCTTTAAATATTTTTCTTTATTATATTTTTTTTATTCATAGTTACTTAGTAAAATAAAAAGTATAGAATAATAATGTACAAATTTAATATATTAAGATTACTGTTTTTTATTTATTTTTTAATTTTATTTGGTTGAAAATCTAAAAAATCTAATAATAGAATTCTGTATTTATTAAGATCTAATAAGTAAAAAAATTATTCTTATTTTTTCAATATTAAAAAATCTATTCAAACTTGTGTAAATGTCTTGAATTTTTTTTTTAACTAAATCTAAAATCTAAATATTTGTGAAAGTGAATAGTGATAATTATAATAATAATATATAAAATTGAACAGACCAAAATCAAACAAGGAGTCAACAAAAAAAATGTGAAGGTTCACCTAAAGTTTCTTTATTCTCTGATATATTTATTCAAGAAGACAACATATAATTAAGAGAAAAAAACACTTTATAGAGAGAAGTAGAGTTTTATTAGAAGGAAAAACATTTGTTTACATTTTATGAAGTATTGGTTGCACTGTCTACATCTAGAACTAAAAGAAAAGACTCTTTTAAGTTTTACAATTTCTTTCTTTTTTTTATATATATTCAAAATATATTGTATCATAATATATTGGATAGCTAATATATTGAATTTGAATTTCTTCATGTATTGAATTTGAATGTAATGAACCTTAAGTATGTATAGATTTCTTTGCATTTTAACACATATTTCTTTTTATAGCTCTTGTATTCTACCTTCATGCTTCACATGCATAACTTGATTATTTATGTTTTATTAAGTTTATTACATTGAAAAATATTTTGAAGGTTATAAATTTAAGGTTAATGAAAGAACGAATGTTATGTTAAGCATAATATTAGTTACATTAGTCAGCCTTACAGAATATTTAAGATGTTTCTATTAAGAAAATAAAATTTGAATAAACTAATAAGGTAAATGAAAGAATAACAATAACATTTGTATAAAAACTTTCTATAAAATTCATAACGTAGGAAGTAGTAAAAGACAAAAGTTAAATAATTGATTACATAAAATTTGGACTTAGGCTTGAAAATTATATTTTAAGGTTGTGAGGAATGATGGGAATCAAGCACAGGTCATTTTTTCTTCTAAGGGAAACTCCACTTGACTCGGTCATTTCAAGTTCATGATTCTTCATTTTGTTGGGAAGCTTCCAATCAAAATGGTAAAGTAATTGAGCAAGTGGCAACTCAACGTTGGGGATGGCAAAAGTAATGCCTGGGCAGATCCTTCTGCCAGCACCAAATGGAATAAATTCGAAGTGTGTACCTTTGAAATCAATGGAGTTATCAAGAAACCTCTCAGGTTTAAAACTTTGAGCTTCACTCCAATACTCGGGATTCCTTCCAATTGCCCAAGCATTGATAATCACCCTAGTCTTAGAGGGTATCTCATACCCATTGATTTGACACCTTTCTCTATTTTCTCTGGGAACTAACAATGGTATAGGTGGGTGTAACCTCAATGTTTCTTTGATGATGGACTTCAAGTATATCAGTTCATGTAATTTTGTCTCATCCACGCATCCTTTCTCACCATACACTTTTCTCACCTCTGCTTGTGCTTTTTCCATCATTCTTGGGTTTTTTATCAATTCTGACATCCCCCATTCCACTACAGAGGATGAACTCTCTCCTCCACCGGTAAATATGTCCTGCAAAATCAACGGTACACCTTGACAGTCCAACAAACTAATATTTTAATAATATTTAATTTATTTTTAATTAAAAATATTATTATAATGATTTATCAAGTATATGTCTTTTAATTTTTGAGTGTTAATTTTTTTTAAGAAAAATGTTTCTTTAACACCATTTGAATTAAAAAATAAATAAAATTTTAATTTATTGAAGTGTGAGATTGTGTTTTTACTTTTAGAATGTCAGTTGTCGTATATTATACATAGAACACACACACTAACCTGGATGATCGATTTAAGGTTGTCATCGGTTAAGTGAATTTCCGAATCGTTCTCCTGTTGATACTTGAGAAGAACGTCAACCAGATCTTCCTCTGCTTCCGACTCGCTGCTGCTTCTATGTCTCTGTCTGTGTTCGTCGACGATGTCTTGCAAAACCCTGTCAACCTCTCTGTGAACTTTCTCAAATTTCACCTTCGCCATCATTTCAAGCACTCTGCTAGAAGGATAGAGTTCCGCCACCGAAAACCCTCCCATAAGCTTCAATTGCTCCTTAATCTTTGATATGAACACTTGTTGATATCTACTCCTTTTACCAAAAGCCGCACGTGCCGCTATTCCGTAGGTCATGGGGTAAATGCTCTGGCTCAGATTAACAACGCACCCTTCACTTGCTGCTATTTTCTTAACCAGTTTCGCCACCTCCTCTTCCCTTATGGAGCGGAAAGATTGCACGCGCTTTGCGGTTAGTAGCTCCACCGTGCATATCTTTCGCACTTGCCTCCAATATTCTCCATATGGAGAGAAGGCTATGTTACTATTGTTGTAGGAAATTGTTCTAGACGATACAACGTTGGGCCTGTCACAAAAATTAACATCATGTGTTTTCATAATCTCTTGGGCTATCTCTGGTGAGGTGATTATGACGTTGGACACCTCCCCTAGTTTTAGGTACATCAATGGCCCATACTTATCTGCAAAAATTTTTAAGCGGTGATGAGGAAGCAAACCTACAAACTGGTGTAAGTTCCCTATGAGAGGTAGTGTTCTAGGTCCTGGAGGTAAATTGGTGGATGAGTTGTTGGAACCCCGTTTTTGAAGTAATTTGAATAAGATTAAGAGAAGGAAGAGAATGGAAGTAATTGAGTAAACAGAGAAAGGGTTGGCGTCGTGAACCTCCATGGTCATGGATATAATGGTAGATCTGGGAGAAGGAAGAACCGTGGAAGAGAATATGAATGCATAATCATTGAACGTACTTCTTTCTTTATTTATTTCTATGTATGTGAAGATATTTGTCACTAAAATGTGGTCTTTGTTATCCGGTACTCATACACCACACACACAGTAGAACACATCCATTCCTCTAATAAATTATTATTTTAATTACATATATATTTTTAAATTTAAAATATTATTATAATTGGGTGTCAAAAGATAAGTTATTTACTAGTGTCAAGAAAAACTTTTCCGTGTTATCGCCAGAATGTGGATATCATTCCTTGCTGTAGATTACAAATATTAAAAACTACGTGAATTTAGTTATGATAAAATATTATCACCACTTCATTAAAATATTTGAGGTGAAATAAACTTTTAGTTTATGTAATTTATTCTATTTTTAATCATAGTTGTTTAAGTATTCGTTCTTGATTTATTTTGATACCACGGTATATATGGTCATCAGATGACTAAAAAAAACAATATAAAATTTAAAAAAAATATATATTTTATCTTTTAAATGTACATTTTAAGTTAACAAAAGTTTAACTTTTGATATTTCATTAGTGGCTTCTTCTTCCTGCACCTCTACATTTTTCTTCCTCTACATTTTTCTTCCTGCACCCCCTCAATTTTGTAAATCCCAAAACTGAGCTTCACCTTTTATTTGAAAAAAACTAGAGTTTTTTAGGTTACTGGATATTGGAATCTGGGAGTGTGCTATGGATTCATCAATCCGAAAGTGATTCGTGTTCTTTTTCGAATAAAGGGATGTTTCGAAAGCAACTTGTTGATTTCTGGATTGCTGAATCCAAAAGTCTAATTTTTGTTACGGATTGATGGATTCAGAAGATTACCGGATTCACCAATCAAGAAGGTTTATGGACTTCCCAATCCGGAATACAAAAAAATAAATGCGGATTTTCCATTCTGTAAAATTATCGAATTGCATTGTCTGGAAGAAGAAAGAGTAGTATGAGTCTTATGTGTGTTTTGGGGTTTTAAAAAATAATATGGATATTTTTGTCTTTGCATTACATTTTGGGGGTGCCGGAAGAAAAACGTAGTGCTGCAGGAAGAAACTGTCTCCATTAGTTGTTTTTTTTCTGTCCAAATATATACTGGTTTCAGGCTTATTGGGCCTGCTTCGCCAGAGAACTTGGGCCCAGGATGAAGGGGACCGAACTCCCCTCTAATTGGCAAATTATTCTTCCACCTCCACAATAATTTGATTATTAAAATTGTATATGTGAATTTTATTTATTAAAAATACATATGCAAACCTTTGAAAAAAACTGATAATATTTTAATATTTAAATTTTAATTCATTAATTAAAATGAAAAAATATTTTAAATAAAAAATATGTTTGTATTGAATTAAATAAAAATTTTAAAAAGTAAAAAAATTAAGAAAATATAAATAGCACATGTAACTACGGCTTCATTAAAATTTTAAAAAAAGAATTTATTCAATTTTTTTTTGCAAAAATCAATTATATGTAAATTCGTACTTTAAAAAATTATTTCATTTTAAAAATGGTACTTATAAAATACGATTTATCCCATGTATTTTTTAATTACTTATTTCAATAAATTAAAATTGAAAAATTGCATCAGTGTGATAAAAAGAACACCATAATCTCCTTAAAAACACAAGTTAGTGATCACAGAGAAAAATAAATGATAATGATGAATGATTTCACAATAAAAATAGTTATTCCATAAGTTAGTGATAAAAATTAAAATTATCAGTCATTTAAATGAATAAATCAAAGAATTAAATTTATGAAAGATTATAAAGAACATTTTTTAATATTTAGATATGACAGATTTTCATCTAATTTAGTCTTAGAATTTTGTATTAGTAAGTATACATTATCTAAGTATAATTTTTTTTTATGGATTTTTGGTCTAATCTTCTTTGTTTATATTTTTCTTTCTTTCTTTTTAATAATTCTTTTATGTCATAATAAATGATTGTTAATCTTTCAATATATTTTAGAATTTATCTATGGTAATATTTTTAAAAATAAAAATAAAATATTTGGACAATAATAAACAAAAAAAATTAATATGATTTTCATATATTTGAATAAGAAGAAAAGGAGTGAAATATATTATAAGTGAATTTTATATACAACTTAATTTTATAAAATTAGTTTATTTATATATATATATATATTAATTATGAAATGCTTTAATTTTTAGTCGAAGATTTCAACATTATGTTAATCTTTAAATCTGAATTAAACGTAAACAAATTGTTATGATCTTCCAATTTGAAAATTGTATGATGTTAGAATGAGTCCTCTGCAATCAAAGTCTTTAATCCTTTTTTTCCCTTTTAATAATTCTTGGTTTCAACATCATTCCCATTTGTTGAATGTATTAAAACCACATTAATCCAATTTTTCTTTAGAGCAGTCATGAGTCTACATTCTTAATTTGAATTTGGTTTGATAACTGCATGCAAAAGTTGAATCATTATTGGATGATGAATGGTGGAGGATGTGGATCTCATGGCCACACCAAAACTTTTCAACAATTGGTCGGCACTCATAGGGTCCACATCCCCATCGTAGCCACCATCATGACGTCGCACAACACCAAACACACCGTCCAAATCAACCTCACACAAAATGGACGGCTCAGACTTATTCCTATGCTCCTCTACGGTTCGCTATACCTTTTTTTTTTCTTTTTAAAGAAGGAATGGTTCGGTATTCTTTTTCCACTGGTTGTGAATTTGCATGATCTAATTTTCATAAATCATATTTAAAGTATTTAATAATATTTTTCCAGATAAATCCTTGTAGAATTATCGAAGTGAATAATAATACAATTATCTTAACTATAAATTGGTATCATAACATTAATAATAAAAAGAAAATTTATATGTTTTTTTATAGGAATAACAATTTATAAACTTTATTTTGCTTAATTGAAAAAAAAAGCTCTGAAGTTTTAAAATGAAGAAAACGTAGTAAAATTAATTATGATATCACGCTTAACGTAAAAAAAATGAAATTTGCAGTAAAAAAATGCATAATTATTTGTTTCATAAATAAATACATGGCTTTGAAAACAATAATTACATTACATTTTTTAACAAAAGTTTATATTACTAAATTATTGTAGGGAATTAGACATATACTATTAATTGGATAAATCGATAATTTAATATAGCTAAATTCTAACACGCATAAATTTAAATACTATCATTTTTGAAAATTTAAAATACTACTACTAAGTTAAGGAAAGTCAGTAGACTTTACATAAAAAAGACAAAGAATAATATAAAAATATTTTTAAAGTGCGGAATAAAAAAAATGATACCCAATTGAAATAAAAAAATTGAATATTTATTTTTAATGATCGATTTGATGAATAATTTATTTTTAAATTAATTTAATAATATAAAGCGATCTAGTTGAATTTTGAAGTAAATTCCAAATAATTACAGAACAAGGATTCGGTTTCGAAAGAAAAAAAAGAGTGAGGGTTATGTTTTTTTGTTCGCTGTTTGATGTCCGAAATAGTCCACTTTTTTTCCCAATAGTCTCGTATATTTTTCTTCTTGCATTCTCTTCGGGATAGGTTTATCCCGAAACCAAACGCCCCCGAAACGGCGTTGTCCAAGTCGAAAGTTAATTTACATTTGAGTTTCATTTCACTGCCATTTAGCTCTCTTCATTGAATATAAAGCTTCTTCATTGACGCTTTCTCACGAAACACTTCCCCTACTGCTGTTTGCTGCTTCTGCCTTTGCTCCACCACCGAACCAGTTCCTCTGCGAACCGCGTTTCGTTTTCGCAAGGTGCGTTTCGATTACCACTTCCGCGATTTGTGTTTTCTTGTGATTTTTTTGGATGAATTTTTGTGTTTCCGTGTTGCTTTTCTTTTACTGGATCCGCGAACTTCTTTTTTGTTTTCTGGATCGATTTTTTTACTTCGTTTGCTCTTGCTCATCTGGATCTAGTTCGTAGCTGCATATTGTGTGTGTAGGTTTCGTTTTTGCTTAATTTTGTTGTCGAGATGTTTTCTGATACATCGGTGTTGATTTTCTGTTCGCTTTCATGCTTTTATGGCGATCAAATTCGAAGCTGATATTCTTGCTTATCTTGTTAATTATATCTGTGTTTCTTGTTTTTACTGTATGAGTTGAGTCGAGTCGAGTCTTGTGGAAATGTTCTCCTATGCATGCTTCCGATCTTTCAGGCATGTTTAGGTTTTTACTTTGCTTCTTTTTTTGTTTGAACGAAAGATGAAATCATTTCGAGTAGTAGTTGGTGTATTTTTTGTATAATTGAGTGATATTGAAAAGATCTCTGTACCAGTTCAAACTTTTAATTGTTGCATATTCTTTTCTTTGGCTTTGTTATTTTTCCCCCTAAACAAAGTCTTCCCATTCTTGATACAGGTTTTAAAAGATGGCTGATGCTGAGGACATTCAACCTCTTGTTGTTGATAATGGAACGGGAATGGTCAAGGTTAGAATATGTTTTGTTTTGCCAATTGATGAGTGCTTCTTGTGTTAAGGACAGGTTACTTTGTGCTTGCGAAGTATTCATTGCTATAATATTAATATAAATTTTTCTCCAATGTTTGCAGGCTGGCTTTGCGGGTGATGATGCTCCTAGAGCCGTGTTCCCCAGTATTATTGGGCGACCGCGCCATACTGGTGTAATGGTTGGAATGGGCCAGAAGGATGCTTATGTGGGTGATGAAGCCCAATCAAAACGAGGTATACTCACCTTGAAGTATCCTATTGAGCATGGCATAGTCAGCAACTGGGATGATATGGAGAAGATTTGGCATCACACGTTTTACAATGAGCTTCGTGTTGCCCCTGAAGAACACCCTGTACTTCTCACTGAGGCACCACTCAATCCCAAGGCCAACAGAGAGAAGATGACCCAAATTATGTTTGAGACTTTCAACGTGCCTGCCATGTATGTGGCAATTCAGGCTGTCTTGTCTTTGTATGCCAGTGGACGTACTACAGGTTTGTTTCTGCAATTGGTCTTGGATTTACTATTTACTATGCTGTGATCATATGACTTCAATTGGATTGGGTCAAGTTATCATGTGATTAAATGCTGTAAGTTGGCTAAGTTATGATTTTGTGAATAAAAGGCACTGTTAAAGGTTTTATGTGGCACATATAAGTTGGAAAATTCAGAAGCTGGTGGAAGTTCTTCGAGAATTGATTTGTTTATACTTTAAGCTTAGCCAATGGTATATAGCAGTCAATATTCCAAATGTATTGGGTGGGATGTACATGCATTTCTACACTAATTACTCTTGATCAGCATTATTTTCTTATGGGTTTGTGTTGTTTTGTTGGTATTAAACAGGTATTGTGCTTGATTCTGGTGATGGTGTAAGCCACACGGTGCCCATATATGAAGGGTATGCTCTTCCTCATGCAATTCTTCGGTTGGATCTTGCTGGCCGTGATTTAACGGAGTACTTGGTCAAAATTCTTACTGAGAGAGGATACTCATTCAGCACCTCTGCTGAAAAGGAAATTGTCCGTGATGTGAAGGAGAAATTGGCGTATGTGGCCCTTGATTTTGAACAAGAAATGGAGACTACCAAGAGTAGTTCTGCTGTGGAGAAAAGCTATGAATTGCCTGATGGACAGGTCATTACAATAGGTTCTGAGAGATTCCGTTGCCCAGAAGTACTGTTCCAGCCTTCTCTAATTGGTATGGAAGCTACTGGAATTCATGAAACGACATACAACTCCATCATGAAATGTGATGTCGATATTAGGAAGGATC